>NC_142435.1:58492500-59117500 GCF_059453495.1 Arachis ipaensis | reverse complement strand
GTTTGCTCCAATGGCAGGAATGGAGATGCTTCTTCCATGTAAATTGGAATTTGTGCAGTAAAGTCACCAAGCATTCTCCTTGCATTGTTGTTGGGTTCGGCTGCCATCTCCTTTACCTATTCGAAATTTTCAATTAAGTTGTCTCTGGATTGTTGTAATTTAGCTTCTCTTAATTTTTTCTTCAGAGTCCTTTCAGGTTCTGGATCAGCTTCAAAAAGAATGCCTTTTTCTCTGTCCCTGCTCATAAGAAAGAGGAGAGAAAAAGAAAAGAAGAGGAATCTTCTATGTCATAGTAAATAGATTCCTTTTTGTTAGTAGAAGAAGAGAAGAAGAAATTCGAACACAGATAGAGGAGGGGGTTCGAATTTGGTGGTGATGTGAGGAAGAGATGTTAGTAGATGAATAAATAAATAAAATAAGATGAGAGAGAAGGAGGGAATTTTCGAAAATTATTTTTGAAAAGGAGTTAGTGATTTTTGAAAATAATTTTTGAAAAATGTTGGTGATTTTCGAAAATTAAGATTAAAAAAATTAAAATAATTAATAAATTAAAAAGAAATTTTGAAAAAGGGGGAAGATATTTTCGAAAATGAGAGAGATAGAGTTAGTTAGGTAGTTTTGAAAAAGTTAAGAAACAAACAAAAAGTTAGTTAGTTAGTTGAAACAAATTTTGAAAAGATAGGAAGTTAGGAAGTTAGAGAAGATATTTTGAAATCAAATTTTTGAAAAAGATAAGATAAGAAGATATTTTTGAAAAGATATGATAGGAATTAGTTTTGAAAAAGATTTGATTTTTAAAATCTTAATTAATGACTTGATTCATAAGAATTCATAAGATATGATTCTAAAACTTAAAGTTTGAATCTTTCTTAACAAGCAAGTAACAAACTTCAAATTTTTGAATCAAAACATTAATTGTTTATGTTATTTTCGAAAATTTAATACAAAAATAAGAAAAAGATTTTTGAAAAATATTTTTGGAATTTTCGAAAATAACTAAAAATTTTGAAAAAGATTTGATTTTTTGAAAAAGATTTTGAAAAGATAAGATTTTCAAATTGAAAATTTGATTTGACTTTTAAGAAACAACTTGATTTTAAAATTTTTTGAAAAAGTCAACTCAAATTTTCGAATTTGATGAGAGAAAAAGGGAAAGATATTTTTTTGATTTTTTTGATTTTTTTATGAAAAACATGAAAATTATGCAATGCATGAAATTTTTAGATCAAAACAATGAATGCATGCATGAATGATATGAGTGTCAAGATGAACACCAAGAACACTTTGAATGTCAAGATGAACATCAAGAACATATTTTTGAAAAATTTTTGATGCAAAGAAAACATGCAAGACACCAAACTTAGAATTCTTTAATGCTTACGCACTAAGAATTCAAGAATGCATATGAAAAACATGAAAAGACACAAAACAAAAAATCATCAAGATCAAACAAGAAGACTTACCAAGAACAACTTGAAGATCATGAAGAACACTATGAATGCATGATATTTTCGAAAAATGCTAGATGCATATGCAAGTGACACCAAACTTATGATATGACTCAAGACTCAAACAAGAAACAGAAAAATATTTTTGATTTTTATGATTTTCTAATTTTTTTGGATTTTTTTTTCGAAAATTATATGAAAAAGAAAAAATAAGGATTCCAAAATTTTTAATATGAATTCCAGGAATCTTGCATTCTTAGTCTAAAGCTTCAGTCCAGGAATTAGACATGGCTCACTAGCCAGCCAAGCTTTCAAAGAAAGCTCCAGTCCAAAACACTAGACATGGCCAATGGCCAGCCAAGCTTCAGCATTTAACACGAGAGTATATTGCTCTTGATAACAAATTGCAAGCCTCAGTCCAAATAAATTTAGACATGGCTTTACAGCCAGCCAGGCTTTACATGCTTCATGAAACACTAGAATTCATTCTTAAAAATTTTGAATAAAATTTTTGAAAACATTTTTTTTTCGAAAACAGATGAGAAAAGTTTTGAAATATTTTTGAAAAAATTTTTGAAAAGAAAACGAAAAGAAAGTTACCCAATCTGAGCAACAAGATGAACCGTCAGTTGTCCAAACACGAACAATCCCCGGCAACGGCGCCAAAAACTTGGTGCAAGAAATTGTGATGTCCATGCTCGAACAATCCCTGGCAACGTGAGCAACTTGGTACGCGTAATCGTAATTACACTTTAATTATGTAAAATTCATGGCTCTTTCTTTCCCTGGCAATGGTGCCAAGAACATGGTGCCAATACCATGGTTCACAACTTCGATACAACTAACCAGCAAGTGCATTGGGTCGTCCAAGTAATACCTTACGTGAGTAAGGGTCGAATCCCACGGAGATTGTTGGTATGAAGCAAGCTATGGTCACCTTGCAAATCTCAGTTAGGCAGATATAAATGGATAATGGTGTTTTCGAATTTAATATAATAAAATAGGGGTAGAAATACTTATGTAATTCATTGGTAGGAATTTCAGATAAGCGAATGGAGATGCTTTCGTTCCTTTGAACCTCTGCTTTCCTGCTACCTTCATCCAATCAGTCTTACTCCTTTCCATGGCTGGCTTTATGCAAGGGCATCACCGTTGTCAGTGGCTACATCCCCTCCTCTAAGTGAAAAATATGCTCACATGCTCTGTCACAGCACGGCTAATCATCTGTTGGTTCTCGATCATGCTGGAATAGGATTCACCCTCCTTTTGCGTCTGTCACTAACGCCCAGCAATCGCGAGTTTAAAGCTCGTCACAGTCATTCAATCATTGAATCCTACTCGGAATACCACAGACAAGGTTTAGACTTTCCAGATTCTCTTGAATGCCGCCATCATTCTAGCTTACGCCACGAAGATTCCGATTAAGAGATCTAAGAGATATTCATTCTAGCTTGTTGCATGTAGAACGGAAGTGTTTGTCAGGCACGTGTTCATAAGGGAGAAGGATGATGAGCGTCACACATAATCATCACCTTCATCACGTTCTTGGGTGCGAATGGATATCTTAGAAGCGAAATAAGAAGAATTGAATAGAAAACAGTAGTACTTTGCATTAATCTTTGAGGAACAGCAGAGCTCCACACCTTAATCTATGGAGTGTAGAAACTCTACCGTATGAAAATACATAAGTGAAGGTCCAGGCATGGCCGAGATGGCCAGCTCTCAAATGTGATCTAAGATAGCATACAACTGATCAAAGTTGAAAAGCTGATCAAAGATGCCTAATACAATAGTAAAAGGTTCTATTTATAATAAACTAGCTACTAGGGTTTACATGAGTAAGTAATTGATGCATAAATTCACTTCCTGGGCCCACTTGGTGTGTGTTTGGGCTGAGCCTGAGTGTTGCACGTGTAGAGGTCCTTCTTGGAGTTGAACGCCAGCTTTTGTGCCAGTTTGGGCGTTCAACTCTGGTTTTGGCTCCTTTTTTGGCGCTGGACGCCAGATTTGGGTAGAAAGCTGGCGTTGAACGCCAGTTTACGTCGTCTATTCTTGGCCAAAGTATGGACTATTATATTTTGCTGGAAAGCCCTGGATGTCTACTTTCCAACGCAATTGGAAGCGCGCCATTTCGAGTTCTGTAGCTCCAGAAAATCCACTTTGAGTGCAGGGAAGTCAGAATCCAACAGCATCAGTAGTCCTTCTTCAACCTCTGAATCTAATTTTTGCTCAAGTCCCTCAATTTCAGTCAGAAAATACCTGAAATCACAGAAAAACACACAAACTCATAGTAAAGTCCAGAAATGTGAATTTAACATAAAAACTAATGAAAACATCCCTAAAAGTAACTAGATCCTACTAAAAACATACTAAAAACAATGCCAAAAAGTGTATAAATTATCCGCTCATCAATATACTATGTTATTCCCATCTTTACTCCAGAATCTTTGCAGAGCATAGAGATTAGGCTTGGATAAGCCAACCTGGCATCCTTGGAGTTCTTGTTGGCAAGTATGTAGAATTTAGATGGGATCAGTTGATGAACTTCTACTTCTTTTCCCAACATAATGCAATGGATCATCACTGCTCTTCTAATATTGACTTCAGAACGGTTTTTGGTGGGCAATATAGAATGCCCAATGAAGTCCAGCCATCCTCTGGCGACTGGTTTGAGATCTTCTCTCTTGAGTTGACTTGGGGCACCCTTCGTGCTGGTGGTCCACCTGGCTCCAGGGATGCATATATCCTCTAGAATCTTATCCAGGCCCTTGTTTGTTCTCATCATTCTCCTATTGAAGGAGTTTGGGTCATCTTTCAGCTTAGGTATTTTAAAGATCTCCCTGATTTTGTCAGGGTGGATGTGAACAATCTTTCCTCTGACCACAGTCCCGTAGTCATAGAGGGCAGCTCTAGAGATTCTCTGCCTGTCTGTTTGCCACAGATTAGCGTAGAATTCTTGAACCATATTCCTTCCCACTTTCGTTTCAGGATTAGCTAGGACTTCCCAGTTCCTGTTTCGAATCTGCTCTTGGATCTCCGTATATTCATCTTCTTTCAGATCGAACTTGACTTCTGGGATCACAGATTTTAGACCCATTATTTTGTAGTAATGGTCTGAATGTTCTTTGGTTAAGAACCTCCCTTGATTCCAAAGTGGTTTTGGAACACTCTCTTTCTTGCCTCTTGGAGTGGGTTGTTTTCCTTTAGGAGCCATGATCTTAGTGGGTATGGTTTAGTGATCACGGATAAACACACCAAACTTAGAGGATTGCTTGTCTTCAAGCAAAAGAAAAGAAAGGAGAGGGATAGAAGGAGAGCTAGTGTTGAATGGTGGATGAGAGGAAGGAGGCCGAATGTGTTTTTAAAAGGGAGGGGGGTGGGTTTTCGAAAATAGGGAGAAAGATAAGATAAAAGATATGATTTAAAAAGAGATAAGTATGATAAAAAAAGATATAATTTAAAATTGAAAAGATATGAAAGATATTTGAAAAAGATAAATTTGGATTTTTTTGAAAAAGATAATATGGAGATTTGAAAAAGATATTGATTAGTTAAAAAGATTTTTGAATGAAAAGAGATAGATTTGTTTTGAAAATTTTGAAAAAGAGTTGAATTGGATAAAAAGAAGATTTGTGCTTATGGATTAAGATACATTTGATATTTTTAAAGTGGGGTTTTTAGAAATTAGGGATTTTAGAAATCAGGGTTTGTAACATGTTTATGCAAGAAATCATGAATTGAAACATGAAAATTAGGATTAAAATGAAAAATATGAAGAAAAAACGAATTTACCTCCTCCCCACCATCCTGGCGTTTGAACGCCCAAACGCTGGATGTTTTGGGCGTTCAACGCCCATCTGCTGCTTCTCTTGGGCGTTCAACGCACAGCTGTTGCTTCTTTCTGGTGTTGAAAGCCAGGAACTCCTTTGTCACTGGGCGTTTTTCTGAACGCCTAGGATGCTGTAAATCTGGCGTTAAACGCCCAGAAGGAGCTTCTTTCTGGCGTTCAACGCCCAGAAGATGCTTCTTTCTGGCGTTTAAGGCCCAGATAGCTATCCTTACTGGCATTCAACGCCCAATGGATGCTTCTTTTGGTCGTTGAACGCCCAAAATAGACTTTTACTGGCGTTTTCTTGCCAGTGAGCTCTTTTTCTCTGTTTTGTGTGCAGAATCCTTCTGTAACCCTGTAAACTTATACATTTGACTCTTTACCTTAGTATCAATGAACTTTATATAAACAAATAAAATCAAGAATAGGGCAAAATGCTTAGAGGAAGTGATGCCCCATGGCTGGGTTGCCTCCCAGCAAGCGCTTCTTTATTGTCTTTAGCTGGACCTTGCTGAGTTTTTAATCTAGCCTCAGCCTTGAGCACTCTTGCTCAACATTGCCTTCAAGATAGTGCTTGATTCTCTGTCCATTAACAATGAACTTCTTATCAGAATCAATATCTTGAAGCTCCACATAACCATATGGTGATACACTTGTAATCACATATGGTCCTCTCCACCGGGACTTCAGTTTCCCAGGAAATAGCCTGAGCCTAGAGTTAAACAACAGAACCTTTTGTCCTGGTTTAAAGATTCTAGATGACAGCTTTCTGTCATGCCACCTTTTTTATTTCTCTTTGTAAAGCTTGGCATTTTCGAAAGCAGTGAATCTGAATTCCTCTAGCTCATTCAGCTGGAGCAATCTTTTCTCTCCAGCTAATTTGGCATCAAAGTTAAGGAATCTGGTTGCCCAGTAGGCCTTATGTTCCAGTTCCACGGGCAGGTGACAAGCCTTACCATACACAAGTTGGTAAGGAGAGGTCCCTATGGGAGTCTTGAATGCTGTTCTGTAAGCCCACAGAGCATCATCCAAGCTTCGTGCCCAATCCTTTCTACAGGTACTTACAGTCCATTCCAGGATTCTTTTTAGTTCTCTGTTAGAGACTTCAGCTTGCCCATTTGTCTGTGGATGATATGGAGTTTCCACCTTATGGCGAATCCCATACCGGACCATGGCAGAGTAAAGCTGTTTGTTGCAGAAGTGAGTGCCCCCATCACTGATTAGTACCCTAGGGACACCAAACCTGCTGAATATATATTTCTGGAGGGACTTCAGTACTGTTTTAGTATCATTGGTGGGTGTGGCAATGGCCTCTACCGATTTTGATACATAGTCAACTGCCACCAGAATATACGTGTTTGAGTATGATGGTGGGAAAGGCCCCATGAAATCAATACCCCATACATCAAACAACTCAATTTCCAAGATTCCTTATTGAGGCATGGCGTAACTGTGAGGCAAATTACCAGCTCTCTGGAAATTGTCACAGTTGCGTACAAACTCTCGGGAATCTCTATAGAGTGTAGGCCAGTAGAAGCCACATTGGAGAACCTTGGTGGTTGTTCGCTCACCTCCGAAATGGCCTCCATATTGTGATCCATGGTAATGCCATAAGATCCTCTGCGCTTCTTCTTTAGGCACACACCTACGGATTATTCCGTCTGCACATCTCTTAAAGAGATAGGGTTCATCCCACAAGTAGTACTTTGCATCAGTAATTAATTTTTTCTTTTGTTGCCTGCTGTACTCCTTGGATATGAACCTTGCAGCTTTATAGTTTGCAATGTCTGCAAACCATGGTGTTTCCTGAATGGCAAGCAAATGCTCATCCGGAAAGGTTTTAGAGATCTCAATAGAGGGGGAGGACGCCCCTTCTACTGGCTCTATTCGGGACAGATGATCAACCACTTGGTTTTCTGTCCCCTTTCTGTCTCTTATGTCTATATCAAACTCTTGCAGGAGCAATACCCATCTTATAAGCCTGGGTTTTGAATCCTGCTTTGTGAGTAGATATTTAAGAGCAGCATGGTCAGTGTACACAATCACTTTTTATCCTACTAAGTATGATCTAAACTTGTCAATGGCATAGACCACTGCAAGCAATTCTTTTTCTGTGGTTGTGTAATTCTTCTGGGCATCATTCAAAACACGGCTAGAATAATAAATGACATGCAGAAGCTTATCATGCCTCTGCCCCAGTACTGCACCAATGGCGTGATCACTGGCATCACACATTAATTCGAACGGTAATGTCCAGTCTGGTGCAGAAATAACTGGTGCTGTGACCAGCTTAGCTTTCAGAGTTTCAAACACCTGTAGACACTCTGTGTCAAACACAAATGGCGTGTCAGCAGCTAGCAGGTTGCTTAGAGGTTTTGAAATTTTTGAAAAATCCTTTATAAACCTCCTATAGAATCCTGCATGCCCCAGAAAGCTTCTGATTGCCTTAACATTGGCAGGTGGTGGTAATTTTTCAATTACCTCTATTTTAGCTTGATCCACCTCTATTCCCTTGTTTGAAATTTTATGCCCAAGGACAATCCCTTCAGTCACCATAAAGTGACATTTTTCCCAGTTTAAAACCAGGTTGGTCTCTTGGCATATTTTCAAAACCAGTGTCAGGTGATCAAGACAGGAGCTGAATAAGTCTCCATATACTGAGAAGTCATCCATGAAGACTTCCAGAAATTTTTCCACCATATCAGAGAAAATAGAGAGCATGCATCTTTGAAAGGTTGCAGGCGCATTACACAGCCAAAAAGGCATCCTTCTGTAAGTAAATACCCCAGATGGACATGTGAATGCTGTTTTCTCTTGATCCTGGGGATCTACTGCAATTTGGTTGTAGCCTGAATAGCCATCCAAAAAGCAGTAATAATTATGACCTGCTAGTCTTTCTAGCATCTGGTCTATGAATGGTAAAGGAAAATGATCCTTTCTGGTGGCTGTATTGAGCCTTCTGTAATCAATACACATGCGCCACCCTGTAACTGTTCTTGTAGGAACCAGTTTATTTTTTTCATTATGAACCACTATCATGCCTCCCTTTTTAGGGACAACTTGAACAGGACTCACCCAGGGGCTATCTGAAATAGGATAAATAATCCCAGCCTCCAGTAATTTAGTGACCTCTTTCTGCACCACTTCCTTCATGGTTGGATTTAGCCGCCTCTGTGGTTGAACCACTGGCTTAGCATTGTCCTCCAATAAGATCTTGTGCATGCATCTAGCTGGGCTTATGCCCTTAAGGTCACTTATGGACCACCCAAGAGCTATCTTGTGTGTCCTTAGCACTTGAATTAGTGCTTCCTCTTCTTGTGGATTTAAAGCAGAGCTTATGATCACTGGAAAAGTATCACCTTCTCCCAGAAATGCATATTTCAGGGATGGTGGTAATGGTTTGAGCTCGGGTTTAGGAGGTTTTTCCTCTTCCTGAGGAAATTTCAGAGACTCTTTCAATTCCTCTGAATCCTCTAGATCAGGTGGAACATCTTTAAAGATGTTTTCCAGCTCTGATTCGAGACTCTCAGCCATGTTGATCTCTTCTACCAAAGAGTCAATAAGATCAACTTTCATGCAGTCTTTTGGTGTGTCTGAATGCTGCATGGCATTGACAGCATTCAACTTAAACTCATCTTCATTGACTCTTAGGGTGACTTCCCCCTTTTGGACATCAATGAGAGTTCGTCCAGTTGCTAGGAAAGGTCTTCCTAGAATGAGAGTAGCACTCTTGTACTCCTCCATTTCCAGCACTACGAAGTCAGTAGGAAAGGCGAATGGCCCAACCCTGACAATCATGTCCTCAATCAGGCCTGATGGGTATTTAATGGAGCCATCAGTTAAACCAAGCTTTCTGATAGTGGATGCAGGTATTAGGTTGATGCTTGCCCCAAGATCGCATAAAGCTATCCTGGTGAAATTTCCCTCTAATGTGCATGGTATTAGAAAGCTTCTGGGATCTTTAAGCTTTTCAGGAAAGCTTTTCAGAATGACTGCACTGCATTCTTCAGTGAGGAGAACTCTTTCAGTTTCTCTCCAATCCTTCTTGTGAATCAAGATCTCTTTCATGAACTTGGCATAAGAAGGTATTTGCTCAAGTGCCTCTACAAACGGAATCTTAATTTCAAGAGTCCTGAGATAATCTGCAAAGTGAGCAAATTGCTTATCCTGCTCCTCTTGGCGGAGTTTTTGAGGATCAGGTATCTTGGCTTTATATTCCTCAACCTTGGTTGCTGTAGGTTTATTTCCTATAGAAATAGTTGAAGAAGCCTTTTTAGAGGGGTTGTCATCAGCACTTGTGTGTGTCTGATCCCTCTTTGGCATTTGAGTGCCAGAGTTAGAAGCTGGAGTGACGTTAGACGCCAATTCCTCATCTGTTCCTGGCATTTGAACGCCAGAACTGTGCTTCCTTTGGGCGTTCAACGCCAGTTCCTTGCTTGTTTCTGGCGTTGAACGCCAGTCTTGAGCATGGTCTGGGCGTTCAGTGCCAGCCTTCCACCCAATTTCTGGCATTTTAACGCCAGAATTATTTTTTTCTGGGCTCTTACTGTCCTCAGATGGATTTTGGGTGGTTTGCTCATTTCTTGGCTTCCTGCTGCCTTGAGGTGGGGTATTTAATGTTTTCCCACTTCCTAATTGAACTGCTTGGCATTCTTCTGTTATTTGTTTTGATAGCTGCTGTTTTGTTTGCTTCAATTATTCTTCCATATTTATATTAGCCATCCTTGTCTCTTGTAGTCTATCTTTGAATTCGGCTAACTGTTGTGTTAGAAAGTCTAATTGCTGATTAAATTCAGCAGCTTGTTCTTCAGGACTGAGTTCAGCAGTTACTGTTTTAACCTCTTCTTTCATGGAAGGGTCACTGCTTAGGTACATATGTTGATTTCTGGCAACTGTATCAATGAGCTCTTGAGCTTCTTCAATTGTCTTTCTCATGTGGATAGATCCACCAGCTGAGTAATCTAGAGAGATCTGAGCTCTTTCTGTAAGCCCATAATAGAAGATGTCTAACTGAACCCACTTTGAAAACATCTCAGAGGGGCATTTTTGTAGCATCTCTCTGTATCTCTCCCAGGCATCATAAAGAGATTCATTATCTCCTTGTTTAAAGCCTTGGATGTCCAGCCTTAGCTGTGTCATCCGTTTTAGAGGAAAGTATTGATTCAGGAATTTTTCTGTCAGCTATTTCCATGTCCTTATGCTAGCCTTAGGTTGGTTATTTAACCACCTCTTGGCTTGGTCTTTTACAGCAAATGGAAACAGTAATAATCTGTAGACATCCTGATCTACTTCCTTATCATGTACTGTGTCAGCAATTTGTAAAAACTGTGCCAGAAACTCTGTAGGTTCTTCCTGTGGAAGACCGGAATACTGGCAGCTTTGCTGCACCATGATAATGAGCTGAGGATTCAACTCAAAGCTACTGACTCCAACGGAGGGTATGCAGATACTACTCTCATATGAAGCAGTAGAGGGGTTAGCATATGACCCCAGAGTCCTTCTTGACTGTTCATTTCCACTTAGATCCATGATGGAGAAAGGGAGATGATGTAAAAAAAATTATTTTTATTTATTTATTTATTTATTTCGAAAATAAAATAAATTAAAATAAAATAAATAAAAATGGGTGAAGATTTTCGAAAAAATAAGGAGAGAGAAAGTGGTTAGGAAGTTTTGAAAAGGATATGATAATTTTTGAAAAAGGTTTTAAATTTTGAAATAAAAATCTGAATTTTAAAGGTAAATTTCGAAAATTTGCTTTAAAATAGAGAGAAAAGATATTTTTGAATTTAAAGAGGAGAGAGAAAAACAATAAGATAGCACAAGATTTAAAACTTTTTAGATCTAATGCTCCTTGTTTTCGAAAATTTTGGAGGGAAAACACCAAGGAACACCAAACTTAAAAATTTTAAGATCAAGACACAAGGAAAACTGAAGAACACTTTGAAGATTCACAAGAACACAAGAACATGAAGAAAGAACACCAAACTTAAAATTTTTAGAAAACCAAAATAAGATTTTTCGAAAACCAAAGAAAAATCAACAAGAAAACACCAAACTTAAAGTTTGGCACAAGATTTAATGTAAAAATTATTTTTGAAAAAGAATTTTAAAAAGAAGGTATCCAATTTACCAAGAACACAGACCAACGCTCTAGCCAAATGGGCAGTAAATGTAACACTTGTTTTGAAAAATATTTTTGATAACTAAGAAAAAATATTATTTTAATTTTTATTTTATTTTTTTTTTGAAAAGAATATAAAAGACTCTGACCCAAAATACAAAATTTTCCTAATCTAAGCAACAGGATTCACCGCCGTCAGTTGTTCAAACTCAAGCAATCCCCAGCAACGGCGCCAAAAACTTGGTGCACGAAATTGTGATATCAATGTTCACATTATTCTCTTACAATTTCGCACAACTAACCAGCAAGTGCACTGGGTCGTCCAAGTAATACCTTACATGAGTAAGGGTCGATCCCATGGAGATTGTTGGCTTGAAGCAATTTATGGTTACCTTGTAACTCTTAGTCAAGAAAACAATAAAACAATTCACTTATCAAATTTGCTTGCAAGGAATAAAAGGGCATAAATATAAATACTTATTGTGCAATGATGGAGAATATGTTGGAGTTTTGGAGATGCTTTGTCTTCTGAAATTCTGCTTTCCTCTGTCTTCTTGTTCATGCACGCACGTCCTCCTATGGCAAGCTGTGTGGTGGATCACCGTTGTCAATGGCTACCATCCATCCTTCTAGTGAAAAGGGTCCAGGTGCGCTGTCACCGCACGGCTAATCATTTGCAGGTTCTCAATCGTACCGGAATAGGATTTACTATCCTTTTGCGTCTGTCACTACGCCCAACACTCACGAGTTTGAAGCTTGTCACAGTCATTCAATCCCTGAATCCTACTCGGAATACCACAGACAAGGTTTAGACCTTCTGGATTCTCTTGAATGCTGCCATCAATCTAGCTTATACCACGAAGATTCTGATTAAGAGATCTAAGAGATATTCGTTCATTCTATGGTGAACGGAAGTGGTTGTCAGGCACGCGTTCGTGGGGGAATGATGATGATTGTCACGTTCATCACATTCATGTTGAAGTGCGAATGGATATCTTAGATAGGAACACACATGTTTGAATAGAAAACAGAAATACTTGCATTAATTCATTAGGACACAGCAGAGCTCCTCACCCCCAACAATGGGGTTTAGAGACTCATGCGGTCAAAGAGTACAAAATTCAGATCTAAAAATGTCATGAGATACAAAATAAATCTCTAAAAGTTGTTTAAATACTAAACTAGTAACCTAGGTTTTACAGAAAATGAGTAAACTATGATAATTAGTGCAGAAATCCACTTCTGGGGCCCACTTGGTGTGTGTTGGGGCTGAGACTTAAGCTTCCCACGTGTCTGGGCTGTTTTGGGCGTTCAACGCCAGGTTGTAACCTGTTTCTGGCGTTGAACTCCAACTTGTAACTTGTTTCTGGCGCTGGACGCCAGACTGCAACATGGAACTGGCGTTGAACGCCAGTTTACGTCATCTATCCTTGAGAAAAGTATAGACTATTATATATTTCTAGAAAGCCCTGAGTGTCTACTTTCCAAAGCAATTAAAAGCGCGCCATTTGGACTCCTATAGCTCCAGAAATTTTATTCCGAGTGCAGAGAGGTCAGAATCCAACAGCATCAGCAGTCCTTTTTCAGCCTGAATCAGATTTTTGCTCAGCTCCCTCAATTTCAGCCAGAAAATACCTGAAATTACAGAAAAACACACAAACTCATAGTAAAGTCCAGAAATATGAATTTTTCCTAGAAACTAATGAAAATAAACTAAAAACTAACTAAAACATATTAAAAACTATATGAAATTAACCCCAAAAAGCGTATAAAATATCCGCTCATCACTTCCTCACTGTGGAAGCTAGAGCTTGGGCCTAGATCCTATCTCACTATGTCCTACCTAGCACCCACAAGTCCTCCCTCACTGTAGACCTCACCTTGCTTGTTTGGTGTGTTCTCACGGAGAAGCCGGTGAACATTCCGCTTCTTGTCAAGCAAGCGATGAGTCAAGTTCACGACCGGGGTAATTTACCATTTCTAGCATTGGTATCTGATTTAGTTGCTGCTGTGGGTGTTTCTTGGGAAGCCAAGGACAAAAATATTATAGTTCCAGCTAAGGGCGATGTGGTCCTAAGTGGAAAATACCTACACCTTCCCATGAACAAACCAAGCCTCGACATGACCCCGCTTCTTCTTTTTCCTTCTAGCTCATCATCACCACCACTGAGATCCACACATCAAGGGATAGAAGATCTTCACCGGAAGCTTGATAGATATGAGTAGCGCAATCACCGCCGATATACTTACATCAAGAAGCTTCTGCGTTGTGTTACCCCTAGCATGGAGGAACCCGAAATATTCACATCCACCTCAAACCCAAGTGATGGGAGTTCTGATGAAGGGAATAGTGAAGGTTCTGGTCCTGACCGTCCCTTGGGTATTATTTGTAGCACGGAGGACCGTGCTAATTTCTGAAGTGTGGGGAGGTCGTTTGACCGATCTCCATGGGTAACAATCTCTTCCCTTCAATACCCATGGATTTATGTTTGCTTAGAAGTTAGTATATTGCATGTGTAGTTAGTTTTGCTTGTAAATACCCTTTGCATGATAGTTAGTTTCTATAGAGTTACTTGGTCAAAACAATAACTTCCTTTCCAAGAAACTATGTTTTGGGTGACCTACCAAAATTCTGAAATTATTTTTTTTTGCAGTAAACTTGCTTTAAGAAAGTATTTTGGAACATAGTGATTGAGCTAAGAACACAAGCATGAAAATTTTGAGCCTATTGCATGGTTACATCTTCCAACCATTATTTCCATTCTTGTGTGCATATCTCTCTCTCTATGATTGTGATCCTTGCTTTGTCTGATTCTATGTCTATTGCTTTGTGTATGAATGCATTTACATGATTGAGGCCATCATTTCAATAGTCACTTTTTCCAAATGGCCTTAACCCTCTTATCTACCATTGCTAACCAATTTTGAGCCTATGATAAACCCCCTTTTGTTCTTAGATAGAGCACATCAACAGCCCTAAGTGAAAAACCATGAATGTCTCTGAATTTGGATCTTTGATTAGCTTAGGTAAGTTAGGATGTGTATCATTCAAATAGGAGGGTATACTTGGGAAATTAGGGTAGATATATGGGCGTGTAATTGTAGTGTAATTGGAAATTCTAGGATTTGGGAACATACTCATGTGTTGAATGATTAAACTGTATGCATTGAAACTTTTGTTCACAAAGAAACCCCAAGAAAAGGGGATTAAAAAAAAAGAGAGAGAAAGCAATGAAAGGGGACAAAGATGCCCCAAGTTAAAGTAACAAAAACAATGCATATGGGTGTGAATTGGAAAGAATGCATGAGTATGCAAAAAGAGTAAAAGTCAAGGGTACCTAGGTAATGTATTGTAGTAGTATAGGTTGTTCTATGTGTCTAGTGGATCCTAGGTTGATCAAGGACTCAAATTTTAAGCCCACTTGGCCATATACATCCTTACCTTCACCCTAGCCCCGTTACAACCCATGAATAAGACCTCATCATACTTGTAAGCATGCGTTAAGTAATTGTTGATTGTTAGATAAAAGACAAATCTTGGAAAGCATGATTAGGAGAAGATTGAGTGACGAACCCTATACACTTGAGCAAATAGAGCAGATACATTTCTGGTGAGGGTTCAACGCTTAATGCTTGTTCCTGGCTTTAACAAGCGTTTGTTTAGCAAGTCGTATGCACTCCTTAGTGGTATTCAATTTGGTAGGATTCATGAATTACATACTATTTTCACCCTATATGCTCACATGTATTCTTGGAGGATAGATTAACTCTTGACCAAGTAGGTAGATGATTTTACATTAGTTGCATGCATCCATTTAGGTAGTTTGCATTTCATAAACCCTTTCTCACCATGATCTTTGGTCTTTTTATTTTAAGCATGAGGACATGCTTGGTTTAAGTGTGGGAAGATTTGATAAACCCCGATTTTGTGATTTATCTTGTGCTTATTTTGGGAGATTTTATCAATATTTCTCACACTTATTCGCAAGAAATGCATAGTTTTGTGTTCACTTCTCAATATTGCTCCATGATGGAAAACATGCTTATTTTGCCTTAAAATTGCGATATTTTAATCCTTTTCTATTTCCATTCGATACCGTGATGTATTTGTTGAGTAATTTCAGGAATTATAGGGTAGGAATGACTTAGAAGAGAGGGAGAAAGCATGTACAAAAAGGGAGGAACATGAACAATTGAAATCTTGGGAGAAGCAGCATCGGCACGCCCGCGCACTCCACGGGCACGCGTGGATGAGGTTGGCTGGAAGCGGCGCGCAAGGATGGACGCATCCGCGTGGATCAGAAGATTCCTATCGACGCGCACGTGCACTTGGCGCGCACGCATGGATCGCAAAAGCAATCGGCGCGCACGCACGCATGGCGTGCACGCGTAGGAAGCTGCACGTGACCTCATTAAAGGAAATCATGCCTGGCAATTTTTGATGCTCATCAGGCCCAATTTCAAGCTGTTTCTGCATGGAAAAGACCCAAGGATGCTAGGGAAAAAAGGGGATCAATCATTTTTACGCAAGACACAATTTTAGCTAGTTTTTGGTTTTTCTTTGGTTATTCTAGAGGGAGAAACCCTTGTTCCTCTCTAGATCTACTTTTAATTTGATCTTCCCTTGTTGGATTGTGAACTGGATTTTGTTAATTACTAGTTTTAATTGTTCAATTTGAATTCCTTGTTACAATTTTGCTTATATCTAGTGATAGTTTTATGAACCCTTATTATTGTCATTTTATACCTATTTCATGAATGTTGTGAATCTTGATTTGTTGATGTTACATTGACGATTTCTATGTTTAGATTTGTTGTTTGGATGATTGTATGTTGATAATTGTTAGTGGGTACTTGTAGATTTCAATTTATTGCTATTTGAACATGTCTTTTGTTAATGCTTACCATGTGTTTGATGAATTGTTTACTTTGATTATGGAGTAGTTTCCTTCACTCTTGGCCTAGGTCAAGGAAATTGGGTAAACTTGAGTCATTTGGTCTAATGGATTTGATGATTTGGGAGCCCTTGGTGGTCAATTTGATACTCATTGATGCCTGATGCACGGAAAACTTGTCTCGTGACAAATTTCCTTCGGCAAGTGTACCGAATTCGTCGTCAAGTAAAAACTCACAATAGAGTGAGGTCGAATCCCACAGAGATTGATTGATCAAGCAACTTTAATTAGAGGAATGTTCTAGTTGAGCGAATCAGTATTTGAGTTGAGAATTGTAGAAAATAAAATGGCGGGAAGGTAAATAACAGAAGAAGTAAATGCTAGAAATAAAGAGCTGAAAGTAAATGACGGAAAGTAACTTGCAGAATTGTAAATGGGAATGGGGTAATTGCTCATAAAAGTAAATGACAGAAATTAAAGAGAATGGGTAAGATCAGAAATGGGGAGTTCATTGGGTTCAGGAGATGTTGCATTCTCCGAATCAATTTCATTTTCATCTCTTCCTCAATCAATGCATTCATTGATCTCCTTGGCAATCTTAAGTGATCGAATTACAATTTCTTGTAATTCAATCTCTCAAATCTTGATCAGTAGCAAATTCCTTGGTCAATTGCTCACGAGAAAAGATGAAGTATGGTCACTGATTATACCACATGCATTTCCCAAATCAAGTATTGAGAGGATTATAGTCACATATCCATCCAAACCTAATTTGGTCTAGCATGAGAAAGCATTTCTAGCATGATCTCTTCATTCCTCTTTCAAGGTTTAGAAGAGATCCAAGTTTGAATAGCTTCTTTTCCAAGATAACTATTCAATTGGATGAAGATCGAAAGCTTTCAAGTAAAATCAAGAAAACAGATAGAAGAAGAATAATGAAAACTAGTATTGATCCATCAAATTACAACAAAGCTCCCTAACCCAATGAAAGGGGGTTTAGTTGTTCATAGCTCTAGAAAATGAAAGCAAAGATGGAGAATACATGATGAAAACAAAATTAGAAGTGCAGAGAATGGTAAAATACAGAGAGTAGTTCTCCCAATTTCCAATCCTCCCCTCTTTATCAACTCAAAGCTACTCCTATATATACTACTCTTCTGATCTTCTAGTTGGCTCTCCAAGTCTTGGGTATGGGCCTTTGGATCTTGAGTTTGAAGCAGTTATTTTCTTCATTGGGCTTAGCTTTACTTGCAGAGAGAAAGTGTGAAGTGGGCAGGGACTTTAACTCAGGACGTTAGTGGTGTTAACATTAAGTGAAAATGTGGGTTCGAGAACGTTAGTGACAATCACCTTTTTCACTAACGTTCCTTACCCAAGTTAGAGCCATGTTAACCTCAACGTTAGTGGCACAAACGTTGCCACCAACGTTGCCTCTTGGTCCTTCGCACACGTTATTAGGACTTACCTTTCCCAATAACGTTGAGAAGCCTCCCCCTTTCTTACGTTAGAGTCCACGTTAACTTAGTTAACGTGGCTCTTAACGTTAGCTTGCCAACCTTCGAGAACGTTAGTGACACTTACCTTTGTCACTAACGTTCCAATGTGCCCCTATCTCCCACGTTAGAGTCCACGTTAACTAGGTTAACGTGGCCTCTAACGTAGCAATGCTAGCCATCTCCAACGTTAATGACAAAGGTGAATGTCACTAACGTTGGCTGATCATCTCTCTTCTTCACGTTAGCTTCCACGTTAACTACGTTAACGTGGGAGTTAACATGGCTCATTGTGGCTTGTGTGGTTCATTCCAACGTTAGTGACAAAGTTAGGAGTCACTAACGTTGGCAATCATATACTTTCTCCACGTTGGCTTCCACATTAACTAAGTTAACGTGGAAGTTAACGTGGCTTGTGGAGGCTTGGCCAACGTTAGTGACAAAGGTGAATGTCACTAACGTTGGCTTCTCTTTTGCTTCTTAACGTTAGAAGCCACGTTAACTAAGTTAACGTGGCAACTAACATGGCCACTTATGAGCTTGGCCCAACGTTAGTGACAAAGGTAAGTGTCACTAATGTTGGCTCCATTTTCTTTCCTCCACGTTAGAGTTCACGTTAACTTAGTTAATTGACTCTTAACGTAGGCTATGATGGCTTCGAGGACGTTATTGGCGATTACTTTTCTCATTAACTTTGCAAGATAGCTCCCATTCCTACGTTAGAAGTCACGTTAGTGAGACTAACGTGGCTGCTAACGTGGTTCTTCCTTGTTTCCTTTGTCCTGAAATCAAGCAATAAAGTGCATCAAAGTTCTAGTCCAAGTCATGGGAAATGCACATCCAATTTGTCTTTAATTTCATGCAAAATCCTCATGAAATCAGGTAAAGTGCACAATGTATGCTTGAATCAAGATGTAAGTGAATATCTTTCCAAAACTAGCTTATTCTCTAAGGAAATGCATGAAACTACCTTAAAAACAGTAAAGAAAAGGTCAGTGTAACTGGCCAAAATGCCCTGGCATCACAACACCAAACTTAAAGCTTGCTTGTCCCTAAGCAAGTACTGGAACAAGAGAATGATGAATGGAATGCCAAGAGAAATGAGTCATACTTGTGGAAGTCATGTCCCTGGTTTTATGGTGGTTTCATGCATAGCAACTTAGGTTCATTCCTGGCTTTCAGACCTTTATCATGTTCTAGAATACTCACTGTGATTGCATCCCATGAGATTTTTATTCATTGATCCTTTTGTTGTCACTTCAGGGCTTATTTGTGTTCTTAAGCTAAGTGCTCTGTAAGGGGGCAACTCTTTAAAATAGGCTTTCAGCCAACACTCCCGAACCAGTTGGTTCAAGGTGCTAGGTGTTGAAGCACCCCTAAGGAGTTACTTCCTCAAGTCTCTCCCCCATACATACACAACACAGGCATATGGTTTATTTATTTTCTTTTCTTGAGACCTTGGTGTCCAGCACCTCTTTGGGTTACTAAATGCTCTGTAGTGAGGGTTACTCTTGATAGTGGACTTTCAGCTGATAATCCCGAGTTAGTTAACCCAAGTTACCAAGTGATAAGGCACCCCTAAGAGCTTATTCATCCAAGTAAATCCCTCACACAGGAACACCACAGACACATGCTTCAAGATTAAAACCATTGGTGCCTAGCCTTATTGCTTACTCATTTTCTTTTATTCTTCAACTTTGATTTTTCTTTTCCCCTTTTTCTTATTAGGATCTTGTCATTTAGCTAGTCTCATGTGTATGTTCAAAGCATAGTATTCATGACAGATAGTTGTCTTCCCACCTTGTGGTTGAACCAACTTAGCTAACTTATGATCACACCATAAACTCATGAACTTACTCCATAGTATGAACTCCACTCTGGTCTTTTGTAAACACTCATTCTCTTTTCATTTGATTTAAAGGAACAAGCATACAAGCAAGCCAAGTGATGATGCAGTGACATAAAGACTAGCAGGCATAGACCTCTTCAACACAAAACTTAAAAGACAGAATTTAAAAAGGTTCAAACTAACATGTAACTATTAATCAAGATTGCATTCGGACTTCCAATTTTCAACATTCTAAGTACATGGAATTAAGTGACAGTACAACCTTCAAGTGATGGTTTCTAGTTGCCTTCTTTTTGTCATCATCCTGGTCTTTGCTACCTCACTTCCTTGGTTGAAGGTGCACCATTTCCTCATAAGATTCCTGCAAAGTTATTGGAAGTTGCTTGTTCCCAAAGCACTTGAGAAATAGTTAGCTTGCATGTATGTTGTGACTTATGAACTTAATTTGGTGTGTGAACACCAAACTTAGTTCCTTGCCTAGTACAAAACCTTGCATATATGCAGAGAACCTCATATCTTGTTTGGGGCTAGCAAGGTGCTTTGGGAGTGGAGTGTGATTCTAACTAAATTCCTTTGGTGGAACACCATTACATTTTCACTCTTGGATTGTTTTGGTGTGGGACACCAAACTTAGCCCTTCGCAATACAGGGGAAACAACTTGTGATCCTTATTGAAATCAAGATGAAAAGGAAACTACCTGAGGTTGGGTTGCCTCCCAACAGAGCGCTCTTTTATCGTCGCTAGCTCGACAGTTCCTCCTTTACTTGAGATGATACTTTACTCTGGGGTTTTCCCCCATGTTGCCCAGATAATGCTTGAGTCTTTGTCCGTTCACTGTAAAAGTCCTCTCTGAACCTTCATCCATGATTTCGATGTGTCCATATGGTGAGACCTTTGTGACAAGAAAAGGCCCGGACCACCTTGATTTGAGTTTTCCTGGGAATAGTCTTAATTTGGAATTGTAGAGGAGTACTTGCTGCCCTTTTTTGAAACTCCTGGGTGCAAGATGCAGGTCATGTCTTCTCTTTGCCTTCTCATTATACATCTTGGTATTTTCATAGGCCTGTGACCTGAATTCCTCCATCTCTTGCAGTTGCAAGATCCTCTTTGCACCAGCAGCAATGCTGTCAAAATGTAGTATCTTGATAGCCCAGAGAGCTTTGTGTTCCAGCTCCAGTGATAAATGACAAGCTTTCCCATACACCAGTTGATATGGGGCCATTCCAAGTGGTGTTTTGAATGCTATTCTGTATGCCCAAACAGCATCATCCAGCTTCTTCGACCAATCTTTTCTTGATGCACCCACAGTCTTTTCCAGAATCCTCTTTAGCTCTCTGTTGGATATCTCAGTTTGTCCACTTGTTTGGGGATGGTAAGGCGTGGCTACCTTGTGTCTTACCCCATATCGTAGGAGAAGAGCCTCTAGTGGTCTGTTGCAAAAATGGCTCCCTCCATCACTGATGAGTGCTTGTGGAACTCCAAACCGGCTAAAGATATTCTTTCTGAGGAAGTTCAGGACCACTTTGTTATCATTCGTTGGGGTTACAATAGCCTCTACCCACTTTGAAACGTAATCCACTGCTACCAAGATGTACTTGTTTACGTATGAGGTTGGGAATGGTCCCATGAAATCGATTCCCCACACATCAAACAGTTCCAGTTCCAAGATAAAATTTTATGGCATCTCATTTCTTTTGGGTAAGTTCCCAGATCTTTGGCATTCATTGCAGCTCTTTACTAGTTCTTTGGCATCCTTGAAAAGGGTGGGCCAAAAGAATCCGCTTTATAACACCTTAGCTGCAGTTCTGTCCCCTCCAAAGTGGCCTCCATAGCATGAGCCGTGGCAATTCCATATGACCTCTCGTCCTTCTTCTTCCGAAACACATCTTCTAAGGATTCCATCTGAACACTTCTTGAATAGATATGGCTCATCCCAGACAAAGTACTTTGCATCATTCATGAGCTTCCTTTTTTGATGTTTATTGATCTCTGGAGGCAAGGCCCTAGTTGCCTTGAAGTTGGAAATGTCTGCGAACCATGGTGCTTTGTGAACTATCATCAACTGCTCATCAGGGAAGAACTCGTTCACACTTGTATCAGGTGTTCCACCTTTATCATGAGGAATCCTGGATAGGTGATCTGCTACCTTGTTCTCTACTCATTTCTTATATCTGATTTCAATATTGAATTCCTGCAACAATAAGATCCATCTTATTAGTCTTGGTTTTGATTCTTGCTTGGCAAACAAATATTTAAGTGCTGTGTGATCTGTAAAAACAATCACTTTAGCACCAATGAGGTACGATCTAAACTTGTCAAATGCAAAAACTATTACTAGCAACTCCTTTTCAGCAGTGGTATAATTTCTTTGAGTATCATTAAGGACTTTGCTCGCATAGTATATCACATGGACTAAGTTATCTTTCCTCTGTCCTAACACTGCCCCAACTGTAAAATCAGATGCGTCACACATCAATTCAAATGGTAGGTTCCAATCAGGTGGGGAAATGATAGGCGCAGAGGACAACCTCATTTTCAAATTTTCAAAAGCTAACATGCATGTTTCATCGAAGATAAATGGTGTATCAGATACAAGGAGATTGCTTAAGGGCTTGGCTATCTTTGAAAAATCTTTAATAAACCTTCTGTAAAAACCTACATGCCCTAAAAAGCTCCTAATTGCCTTGACATCACTGGGTGGAGGAAGTTTTTCAATAAGTTCCACTTTAGCCCTGTCCACTTCAATGCCTCTGTTTGAAATCTTATGGCCAAGGACTATTCCTCCTGTCACCATAAAGTGACATTTCTCCCAGTTTAAGACCAGATTGGTCTCTTGGCACCTTTTCAATACCAAGGCAAGGTGATTCAGGCAGCTAGTAAAGGAATCTCCGAATACCGAGAAATCATCCATAAAAACTTCAATGAATTTCTCTATCATATCTGAAAAGATGAAAAGCATGCAGCGTTGGAAAGTCGCAGGTGCATTGCACAGCCCAAATGGTATGCGCCTGTAGGCAAACACTCCATATGGACAAGTAAATGAAGTTTTCTCTTGGTCTCTGGGATCAACCACTATTTGGTTATATCCTGAATAACCATCAAGAAAACAGTAATATGCATGTCCTGCGAGTCTTTCCAACATCTGATCCATGAAAGGGAGGGGGAAATGATCCTTTCGTGTAGCCTCATTGAGTTTCCGATAGTCTATGCACATCCGCCATCCTGTAACGGTCCTTGTAGAAATTAGTTCATTCCTCTCATTGGGAACTACAGTGATTCCTCCTTTTTTGGGCACGACATGCACGGGGCTGACCCAGGGGCTGTCTGAGATTGGGTAGATTACTCCTCCCTGCCATAGATTCATAACCTCCTTCTGTACCACTTCCTTCATGATTGGGTTCAGCCTTCTCTGGGATTGAATGGATGGTTTGGCATCATCTTCCAACAGTATCTTATGCATGCATATGGCTGAACTGATTCCCTTCAAGTCAGCAAGGGTCCATCCAATGGCGTCCTTATGCTTCAGCAATACTTGGAGTAGTTCATCCTCTTGATCTTGACTGAGGGATGAGTTTATGATTACCGGGTAGCTTTCATTTTTTCCTAGGTATGCGTATTTGAGTGTGGGTGGCAGTGCTTTGAGCTCAAGTTTGGGTGCCTCTATCTTTTCATCCTCTTCTTTTGGTGCATCTTGTATGCCAATCTCTATTGTTGCAACCGCTTCACTTGATGTATACTCCTCCTCTATTAACCTTTCGGGCTCTTCCTCTTCAAAATTCTCCTGCGCTTCCTCTTCAAGTGAGTCCAACCTCATACATTCCCCCAATTGTTCTGGTGGGTAACTCATGGCCTTGAACACATTGAATGTCATCTTTTCATTGTGTAATCTCAAGGTGAGATCACCTTTTTGGACATCAATGACAGCTCCAGCAGTGGCCAAGAATAGCCTTCCCAGGATGATGGAGGTCTTGACTTCCTCCTGCATGTCCAGTACTACAAAATCTGCCGGGAATATGAAGTCTCCCACTTTCACCAGCAGATCTTCTACTACGCCATGAGGGAATTTGAACGATCGGTCTGCCAGTTGTAAAGCCATTTTTATTGTTTTAGCCTCCTCGATTTTCATCTTCCTCATCATAGCCACTGACATCAAATTGATGCTAGCTCCTAAGTCACAAAGAGCCTTCTCCACTATGATTTCCCCTATAATACAAGGAATCTGAAAACTCCCGGGATCCTTCAATTTCTGGGGCAGTTTGTGCTGAATGATAGCACTACATTCTTCAGTTAATATCACAGTCTCGTTGTTCTTCCAGCTTCTCTTCTTAGTCATGAGCTCCTTTAAGAACTTGGCATAGAGTGGCATTTGTTCTATCGGTTCAGCAAAGGGTATGTTGATTTGCAGTTTCTTGAAGATTTCCAAAAATCTCGAAAACTGGTTGTCGTCCCCCTTCTTCTTTAATTGCTGAGGGTATGGGACTCTTGGGACATCTGGTTTCAGCACTCCTTCCCCTTTTAGTGAACTCAAAGTGGGAACTCGAGCTTCATCCTGCTCTTCTTCCTCTTTATTTGAGTCATTTTCTTGTGGTTTCTGGGGGGTTTCCTTCAGTTCCTTCCCACTCTGAAGGGTGATAGCCTGACATTCCTCCCTTTAGGTTGAAGTAATATTGCTGCGAAGGTTGTGGCTGGGGATTTGCTTGAACAAGTAGCCAATTTGTGTTTCAAGTTTCTTGATGGCAGCATCCTGATTCTGCATATTGGACATCACTTCTTCTCGGAATGCTTTACTGTCTTGAATCTCTTTGCCTATGCCTTCAAGTAGATTCTCAATCCTTGAGAGTCTGTCATCAAATGATGGTAGATGGGGATTAGAGGTGGAAGGATGAGGAGGGTTATTTTGGCCTTGGTAAAGGTTTTTAGAGGGTTGGTTATGTGGGTGCTGATATGGTCTAGATGTGAAATGTTGGTGGGCTGCATTGTTGTTGGGATTTGAACGTCTTTGATCTAGGCCTTGGTCTTGTTGATTTTCCCACCCAAAGTTTGGGTGATTCCTCCATCCAGGGTTATAGGTCTTAGAGTATGGATCATGGTTTTGCCTAGGTGAATTCCCAATGTAGTTGGCTTGCTCCTGACTACCCTCTGCTTCTTCATTCACTCCTTCTTGGGTTGTTGATGAAGTAGTGATTGCTGCTACTTGGTTCCTCTCCATCTTCTTGGTGAGGTCAGCCAGCTGCTGGGTAATGAGCTTGTTTTGGGCCAGCAGAGCATCTACATTGTTTAGCTCCATTACTCCTCTAGTGTTGCCTCTTTCAGAAGCATAGAAATAGTCATTCTCTGCTACTGTTTCAATGACATCTATGGCTTCCTCAATGGTCTTCTTCTTGTTCAAAGATCATCCGGATGAATGGTCTACGGCCTTCTTTGATTCATATGACAGGCCTTCATAGAAAATGTGCAGCTGCACCCATTCGTTGAACATGTCAGGTGGACACCTCCTTGTCAGGTCCTTAAACCTCTCCCATGCTTCATAAAGAGTCTCACCATCTTGTTGCCTGAAAGTTTGGACCTCAGCTCTCAGCCTATTGATTCATTGAGGGGGGTAGAATCTTGCTAAGAATTTGTTCACTACATCTTCCCAAGTTGTCAAGCTCTCCTTCGGGAAAGACTCCAGCCATTTGGCTGCCTTATCCTTGAGTGAGAATGGAAATAGAAGTAGTCTATAGGCGTCAGGATGAACACCATTAGACTTCACTGTGTCACAAATTCTCAGGAAGGTGGTTAGATGTTGATTGGGGTCTTCTTGGACACTTCCTCCGAACGAACAGTTGTTCTGAACAAGGGTGATGAGCTGTGGTTTTAGTTCAAAATTGTTGGCATGGATGGTTAGATTTTGAATGCTACTTCCACAGTTTTCTGGGTTTTGATTGATGTAAGAGCCCAAAACTCTTCTATCCTCCCCAGCATGATTTGCTCGACCTCCTCCGCCATGGTTGTGAGCCTCTTCCTCACGATGGTCTTCCATGTTTTCTTCAATGTTTGGTTCAAAGTATTCCTCCTCTTCCTCAGCACCAACCACTCTTTTTCCTCTTGCTTCCCTCCTTAATCTAAAAAAGGTTCTCTCAGGTTCAGAATCAAAGGAAGTTAAAGCCCCGCTTCTTCTCCCTGTCATACAACCAACAAAGCACAAGCAAGGAAAATAAATGCAGAAAGTATTCTGTTAGAATTACTGTTAGTGTGAGTGATGCAATATATCAAACAGTTAGTGGGTTAGTGAACTGAATTGTAAATAACAAAAAGAAACGAAAAAGTAGGGGGAAGGGAAGAAATTAACTAAAACTGAAAGTAAATTACTCAAACAAAAAATTAAATCAAACAAAACAAAAATTCTCAATCTAGTTATCTTCCAATTTAATCATTGTTGATGCACAATCAATCCCCGGCAACGGCGCATTAAACTTGATGCACGAAAAACTTGTCTCGTGACAAATTTCCTTCGGCAAGTGTACCGAATTCGTCGTCAAGTAAAAACTCACAATAGAGTGAGGTCGAATCCCACAGAGATTGATTGATCAAGCAACTTTAATTAGAGGAATGTTCTAGTTGAGCAAATCAGTATTTGAGTTGAGAATTGTAGAAAATAAAATGGCGGGAAGGTAAATAACAGAAGAAGTAAATGCTAGAAATAAAGAGCTGAAAGTAAATGACGGAAAGCAACTTGCAGAATTGTAAATGGGAATGGGGTAATTGCTCATAAAAGTAAATGACAGAAATTAAAGAGAATGGGTAAGATCAGAAATGGGGAGTTCATTGGGTTCAGGAGATGTTGCATTCTCCGGATCAATTTCATTTTCATCTCTTCCTCAATCAATGCATTTATTGATCTCCTTGGAAATCTTAAGTGATCGAATTACATATCCTTGTAATTCAATCTCTCAAATCTTGATCAATAACCAATTCCTTGGTTAATTGCTCATGAGAAGAGATGAAGTATGGTCACTGATTATACCACATGCATTTCCCAAATCAAGTATTGAGAGGATTATAGTCACATATCCAACCAAACCCAATTTGGTCCAGCATGAGAAAGCATTTCTAGCATGATCTCTTCATTCCTCTTTCAAGGTTCAGAAGAGATCCAAGTTTAAATAGCTTCTTTTCCAAGATAACTATTCAATTGGATGAAGATCGAAAGCTTTCAAGTAAAATCAAGAAAACAGATAGAAGAAGAATAATGAAAACTAGTATTGATCCATCAAATTACAACAGAGCTCCCTAACCCAATGAAAGGGGGTTTAGTTGTTCATAGCTCTGGAAAATAAAAGCAAAGATGGAGAATACATGATGAAAACAAAACTAGAAGTGCAGAGAATGGTAAAATACAGAGAGTAGTTCTCCCAATTTCCAATCCTCCCCTCTTTATCAATTCAAAGCTACTCCTATATATACTACTCTTTTGATCTTCTAGTTGGCTCTCCAAGTCTTGGGTATGGGCCTTTGGATCTTGAGTTTGAAGCAGTTATCTTCTTCATTGGGCTTAGCTTTACTTGCAGAGAGAAAGTGTGAAGTGCGCAGGGACTTTAGCTCAGGACGTTAGTGGTGTTAACGTTAAGTGAAAATGTGGGTTTGAGAACGTTAGTGACAATCACCTTTTTCACTAACGTTCCTTACCCAAGTTAGAGCCACATTAACCTCAACGTTAGTGGCACAAACGTTGCCACTAACGTTGCCTCTTGGTCCTTCGCACACGTTATTGGGACTTACCTTTCCCAATAATGTTGAGAAGCCTCCCCCTTTCTTACGTTAGAGTCCACGTTAACTTAGTTAACGTGGCTCTTAACGTTAGCTTGCCAACCTTCGAGAACGTTAGTAACACTTACCTTTGTCACTAACGTTTCAATGTGCCCCTATCTCCCACGTTAGAGTCCACGTTAACTAGGTTAACGTGGCCTCTAACGTAGCAATGCTAGCCATCTCCAACGTTAGTGACAAAGGTGAATGTCACTAACGTTGGCTCATCATCTCTCTTCTTCACGTTAGCTTCCACGTTAACTAAGTTAACGTGGGAGTTAACGTGGCTCATTGTGGCTTGTGTGGTTCATTCCAACGTTAGTGATAAAGTTAGGTGTCACTAACGTTGGTGATCATATACTTTCTCCACGTTGGCTTCCACGTTAACTAAGTTAACGTGGAAGTTAACGTGGCTTGTGGAGGCTTGGCCAACGTTAGTGACAAAGGTGAATGTCACTAGCGTTGGCTTCTCTTTTTCTTCTTAACGTTAGAAGCCACGTTAACTAAGTTAACGTGGCAACTAACGTGGCCACTTATGAGCTTGGCCCAACGTTAGTGACAAAGGTAAGTGTCACTAACGTTGGCTCCATTTTCTTTCCTTCACGTTAGAGTTCACGTTAACATAGTTAATATGACTCTTAACGTGGGCTATGATGGCTTCGAGGACATTATTGGCGATTACTTTTCTCATTAACTTTGCAAGCTAGCTCCCATTCCTACGTTAGAAGTCACGTTAGTGAGACTAACGTGGCTGCTAACGTGGTTCTTCCTTGCTTCCTTTGTCCTGAAATCAAGTAATAAAGTGCATCAAAGTTCTAGTCCAAGTCATGGGAAATGCACATCCAATTTGTCATTAATTTCATGCAAAATCCTCATGAAATCAGGTAAAGTTCACAATGTATGCTTGAATCAAGATGTAAGTGAATATCTACCCAAAACTAGCTTATTTTCTAAGGAAATGCATGAAACTACCTTAAAAACATAACAGTAAAGAAAAGGTCAGTGAAACTGGCCAAAATGCCCTGGCATCAATGCCAACCCACTACTAATCTAATTAGCAGGTAGGTTAGGACTTATGAGTTGTTGTGATCAAAGCCATTTGACGTACTTCAAGTCTAGGAGTAGATATTACGTACTTAAGACTTTTGGAAGTAGACTTAATGAGCTTGGTTCCTCATAATTGTCAAGATATGGTTGTTAGACAAGGATGGTGACCCCAATTCCCATGCCTAGCCAAGAGTTGCTTTTATTATTCATATTTGAAAACCAAATTTCTTAACTATTTGCCTTAGTTATAGTTACTTGTTTGGTTTATAATAGAATTAAGTGGAATGTTACTTGTTCATTGGAATTGCTCATGTTTCGCTTAGTTAATTGAATTAATTTGTTGCAATTTAAGATTACTTGCTTGTTAAGATTCCCATTTATTTTCATGCTCATAACTCACAACCCCGGATTTCTAACCAATGTTGAAGCACATGTTTGCCCATTCCTTGTGAGACGACCCGAGGTTTGAATACTTCGGTTATTTCTATTGGGGTTGAACTTGTGATAACCAAATCCCTCTTCTAAATTTGACACCCGAGGATTGTTGTTGGTAGAGCTATACTTTCAACGCGATCTTATTGAAAAAAATCTTTACCAATACACCCTTGGGGGACTCGGTCACTTTTCTACTGTCTTCTTCTTCACGCACGCAGGTCTCCTTCCATGGCAAGCTGTATGTTGGCGGATCACCGCTGTCAATGGCTACCAGCCGTCCTCTCAGTGAAAAGGGTCTATGTACATGGCTAATCATCTGTCGGTTCTCACTAATGTTGGAATAGGATCCATTGATCCTTTTGCACACTGTCACTGCGCCCAGCATTCATGAGTTTGAAGTTCATCACAGTCATCCCTTCCCAGATCCTACTCGGAATACCACAGACAAGGTTTAGACTTTCCGGATCTTAGGAATGCTGTCAATTGATTCTAGCTTATACCACGAAGACTCTAATCTCACGGATTTGAATGCTCTGTTGTCAGGAGAGGCAGTCAAACTCGTGAACCAGGAAACTAATAGATATATATTCAATCTAAGGTAGAACGGAAGTGGTTGTCAGACATGCGTTCGTAGGTTGAGAATGGTGATGAGTGTCACGGATCATCACATTCATCATGTTGAAGTACGAATGAATATCTTAGAATAGAAACAAGCGTGATTGAATGAGAAATAGTAGTAATTGAATTAATGCATCGAGACACAGCAGAGCTCCTCACCCCAACCATGGGGTTTAGAGACTCATGCCGTAGAAGATACAAAATTTAGATGTGAAATATCATGAGGTACAAAATAAATCTCTAAAAGTAGCTTTTATACTAAACTAGTGACCTAGGTTTACAGAAAATGAGTAAACTAAGATAGATAATGCAGAAATCCACTTCGGGGCCCACTTGGTGTGTGCTTGGGCTGAGCATTGAAGCTTCCATGTGTAGAGACTTTTCTTGGAGTTAAACGCCAGGTTGCTGTCTGTTTCTGGCGTTTAACTCCTGTTTTTATGCCAGTTCTAGCGTTTAACGCCAGAATAGGCTAGAGACTTGGCGTTAAACGCCAATTTTCGTGATCTCAACCCGGAAAAAGTATGGACTATTATATATTTCTGGAAAGCCCAGGATGTCTACTTTCCAACGAAATTGAAAGTGTGCCAATTGGGCTTCTGTAGCTCCAGATAATCCATTTCTAGTGCAGGGAGGTCAGAATCCAACAGCATTTGCAGTCCTTTTTCAGCCTCTGAATCAGATTTTTGCTCAGGTCCCTCAATTTCAGCCAGAAAGTACCTGAAATCACCCAAAAAGACACAAAATCATAGTAAAGTCCAGAAATGTATTTTTTGCATAAAAACTAATAAAAATATACTAAAAAGTAGCTAGATCCTACTAAAAACTATATGAAAATACCCCCAAAAAGCGTATAAAATATCCGCTCATCAGGTCTGCAAGGGTATTCTTATAATTATATTATTTTTTTAAATTAGCGACGGATTTAGCAACCATTACCTTAGTGACTGAATTGGCGACCAAACAATTTTTTTATCCTATTTTTTTATCAGTTACAAAATTTGTCGCTAAATTAAAAAATAGCAACCAATTTTGTGACTAAGAATCCTAAAGATGTTACTTTGCTTTTTTTGGTTGCTAATTCAGTTGCTAAATTAAAAAATAGTAACCGATTTAGTGACCAACTTTATTCTGGTTGTATAATAAATTTATCGGTTGCTAATTCGGTTGCTATTAGTGACCGATGTTGTTGGTCGTTAAAATCGATCGCTTTCTTAACAATTAGCAACCGCTTTAGTGACCATTGCCTTACCGACCGAATTAGCGACCAAACAAATTTTCACCTTATTTCTCCATTGGTTGTAAAATCAGTCGCTAAATTTAAAATTGCGACCGATTTTGTGAGCGAAAATTCCAAAGTGATTTCTTCTCTTGTTTTGGTTGCTCAAGTCACTAAAATAAAAAATAGCAACCGATTTAGCGACCAACTTTATTCTGGTTGTATAATAAACTTATCGGTCGCTAATTCGGTTGCTATTAGTGATCGATTTTGTGGGTCGCTAAAATTGGTCACTGAATATAATTTAGCGACCGATTTAGCAACCAATTTTTTTGTCCTAGAAATTCTATATCGGTCACTAAATTGGTCGCTATTTGTAACCAATTTTTTCAGTCGCTAAAATCAGTCGCTATTCTGATAATTTTTCGTAGTGACACCTATTTTCTCCAAGTCAGCGTCTTAGAGGGACAAAGTAAAATATATACATGGCGGAGAATCTATTTATAATATGTACATAAACAGAATACGAACTCTAAATCCCAAAAGAGTTCTTTGCTCCCAAAGAATTTCCAGAATGCTCAGTGAGTTGCCTTCTGATCTGCACTTGAAAAACAGTAATATATGAATGAAATGAGACCGTGGGGGTTCTCATTATGTTAAAGGTGCCCGCATAGTTAATATAGAAGGTTCCGGGAAAGCCAGAGGTAATCCTAGAACTTCGAAACTCAGATTTAAACTTAAGATCAAACTAAACCAAAAATTAGGTAAAACTATCTAAAGAATTCAAGTTCTAATCTAACTTCAACCTAATATTTTACTTTCTGTCTTCTTCCAGTGCTCTAAACATCAATGGAACTACTCTCAGTGTCTCCTCCGCCAGCATGAGGAATCTCTCAATTGCAAACACATATAAAACAAACAAGGAAAGCACAAGTATGGATAACAGATACAGCAAGTACAACAAGTAGAAGATAAGCAGAGATAAAGCAGTTAAGCAAACCAAAGCAATGCACACTCAAACAAAACATACAAATGCATACGATGTATGCCTATCCTAGTGGCCGAGAGCTCATGTGTCTGTTATTTTTCCAGAACCCGACACACCTAGTAGCTAACCTGAATATCGTCTCTCTGACATGCTCCACACTCTTGGGATATAGTACCCGTCACACTCTTGGCATATTGTGTCTGCCACACTCATCGAATATGGTGCCCGCTACTTTTCCCAGGATAAAGTGCTCCCAAACTCTTAGGATATAACACCTGTGATGAGTCCATATTTGATGGTATATTCTGACACAATTTGGATGGATTCCAGCACATGAACTTGCACTTAAGCACCAAAATAGCATACTTTTGTGTTTGATCCCTAGTTTGATCTTAAATGTAAAAACATGCAATTTTGTGCTTTAATAGAGCAATTTAATCCTACCTTTGTGCCATTCGATACCGTGATGTGATTTGTGAGTGATTTCAGGCCTTGAAGGCAAGAATGGAAGGATAAAAGTGGAAGAAAGCATGTGCAAGGGAGAAAAACATGAAGAAAACAAGGAAAAGCACACACAGCGAAGTGTGCATACGCACAGCCTTACGTGCGCGTGCACAGACAAAAATTTTCATGTGTGCGTACGTACAGGTCGATTTTCAGCCGCATGTGCGGACACACGCGTCTGTGTGTCCGCACAAGTCCCAATGTGATTTCATTAATGAAACACGTGACTTGCATTTTCTGAGACCTTTTGGGCCATTTTGGAAGGATGGAAGGCTGAAATGGAAGGATATATAAAGGCGATATCAACACATTTGAAGGCATTAGGTTTTAGTTTAGTTTTCTTAGTATTAGCAAGCTTCCATAGGAGTAGGAGTAGGAGTAGTGTAGCTTTTCTCTCTTAGGGTTTATCAATCTCCATTGTAGCATTTTATAGCAAACTTTGATCATTCATTTTACTTCATCAATTGTAAGTACTCTCAATTTCCTCTTTAATTCAAGCACTTTTACTTCCATTTCCTTTTGGTTCAAGTTACTTTGTTCATATTGCAATTTTGTGTTTCTTGAAGTTTTGATTGATGAATTTTATGTTTCATGCTCTCTTTATGTTTGATTGCTTGTTTATGTTTGGTTTTGTTGATAATTGGTTATAGTTTTCCAATTTCCTTTACAATTTCTCATGCTTTACTTTTATGCACACAAGGTGGTTGTGAAAATGCCAACTCTAGATTTTGAGTAGATTTTTTCACCTTGGCTTGTGGTTTGAGTTAATAGGATACTAGAGTCATAATGTCCGACATTTAGTGGTAATTCTTGGATAGTTAGTTGATTCTTGTTTCCATTGAAGCTAGCCTTTTATCAACTAGTTTGATAAGTTAGTTAGGACTTATAGATTAAGGTCAATTATGCTTGCTTGGCTTACTCCTCGATGGTTGGGGTTGACTAGGCGAGATTGACTCATGATAATTACCATAGTTGTGGTTATGGCGATGATAGGATTCCTTGGATTCTCACTCCCAAGTCAAGGCTCTTTATTTGCATTATCACTAAGTTTTGATCCTATTTACCTTTATTTGCATTAATTACAATTTTGAGCATTCCTTAGTTCTTTTATTGCTTAGTTCTTTTAATCTTTCATTTCTTGCTTGAAAACCCCCATTTTCCTCACAACCGAAAGAGAAAACATTTCATTTGCATTCCTAGGGAGAACGACCCGAGGTTTAATTACTCTCAATTTAGATTAGAAATTGTAAACTTTGATCGAGCATTACTAGTTGGTTGATAGCTATACTTGCAACGAGGTTATTTCTCCTTTACCGAGAAGGAATTATTAACCGATGAATTTGCTCGCATCAAAGTTTTTGGCGCCGTTGCTGGGGATGCAAACGGTGTTATATCTTTTGGTTGTTGTGAATATGTTAATAGTGTAAATAGCACTTTTTGTTTGCTTGTTTGCTTTTGTTAATAGGTTTTTGTTTATATTTCCGTAATGACTTTTTCACATTATCACCATAATGCACCCCAATGGAACCCAAACACATACCTTTATAATTACCAATCTTACACACCATCACCTCACTACATACAAAACCCTTACCCTCATGAGTTTGACTGTCAACCTTCATCATCACATATGGATCAAGCCACATAAGAAGTACTTTTCATGCTTATTCAAGAACAACAAGAGTTCCGGAAGAAGTAAGAGCAAGTCATGTCCACTTTAGCAAAAGCTTTGGATTATTTAGCTTCACTGCGTTCATGCCAAAAGCTAGAAATTCGAGTGGATGAAGGTGCAAAACCAAGTGAAAAGAGTGGAGTGAGCGAAGAATTGAAAAATCAAGAAGAAGACACCAAGTCACAACATGAAGTGCAAAAGGAGATAAATGAAGAATTGGTAGAAATTGATCAAGAGGATTCCATCCTTCGAGATTTTTGTCCAACTTGGGTAATTCCTTCTATGACCTTCATGAACCTCTACCATTAGATTTGGAAAGAGATGTTGACGTGAATTTCACACAACCTCCGATCTTTGACTTGAGTGATGGTGAAGAAGATTCAAAAGAGGTTAAGGAAGATTCCATTTCTCAAGAAGTGAAGACTTCTCTAACAAGCTTCTTAGACCCAAATTAATATGCCATTTTGGAAACACATGATCAACTTTGGAACCTTTTTAGAGTAGTGGATGGTGCAGAAAGGAATGTTAATTGGCAAAGGATGGAAGCATAAGCCGCCCTAACAAGGATCTCCTCACCAAGTCCAACTTAGGACTATAAACCAAAGTGCTAGGTGGGAGACACCCCACCATGGTAATATCCTTCTAACCCTCTCTCTTTTAGCTTTTGTTTCATGAATAATTGGTTGTTTTATTTTGATGCTTGCTAAGTAACTTTAGTAAAATACTGTGTTTTGGGAGTTTTGTGATGATTTGGGACTTGAAAACCTGTTTTGGATGTCAAGATTGATGCCCTAGAGGCATAATTTTTGTTGCAGAAACAGAGACATGTGCGTCCGCACAGCCCCCTGTTTCCTAGTCCTTGTGCGTCCGCACAACCCTAAACACTTCCTCTGGTTGTGGCGGTCGCATTTTTCGTGCGTCTGCGCACCAACCCTCTTTTCCCTCTGTGCGGCCGCACACCTTGCGTGCATCCGCACACTTCGCCACCTTAAAAAAAAAACGTGCGAGTGCTCACCCCTTGTGCGCCTGAACAGCATGAACAAATCCCTCTGTTCGTAGCGTCCGCACCTCTTGTGCGATCGCACCCCACCCCTTTTCTCTCTTCTGTGCGTCCACACACCTTTGTGCGCCCGCACAAACTACTTTACATCTTCTGTTCGTAGCATCCGCACGCCTCTGTGCGTGCGCATTCCTCCTTCTTTCGTCCCTGTGTTCGTACGCACACAACCTCGTGTGTCCACGTAGGTCAATTTTCGAACGTTAATTCAAAAAGACCAGGGGCTCGCGCTTCATTTCCTTACCTTACCCCAAACCCTTCCGCTCTTTCCTCTGAACACTGATGCGGGTGCATCATTGCCTATTTTTTTTATAGTTATTTAAGTAGGTTTTAGTTAGTTTTCATACAAATTTTGCCAATAAATGAGTAATAGCATGAAAAATCTCTTCATGAAACAAAATCTCAAGCATAGGTGAATTTTACGTAATATACAAGATAAATATGATAAAATAGATCACACTAAGTGAATTTTTGATTTTGAGTATTATTAGCACACTTAGTATATAAAGATCATTTTGTATGTTACCTTGATGCACTTTGTTTGTTTGATTTCAGGCCAAAAGAAGCAGAGAAGAGCCACGTTAGTGGCTACGTTAGTTCTACTAACGTGGGCACTAACGTGGATGGAAGGAAAGTTTGGAACGTTAGTGGAAACTTTAATGGCATTAACTTTGAAGAAGGAGCAGCGTTATTGGCAAAAGTGAGTGCCAATAATGCTAGCACAGCAAAGGAAGACCCACGTTAATGGCCACGTTAGTTACACTAACGTGGGCATTAACGTGGGCAAAATCTCAACTGGCAGCCTGACCATGCCTTCTTCAAACAAGAATAACTTGAGCCACAAAACTCCAAATGAGATGATTTTAGTGGCATTGGAAAGTAGGATTCCAAAGCTTTCCAAGCATATATGGCACTACATGGTGGAAACTAAATTTGAGGGAGAAAACCTGCCCCGAAACTGCAAAGATGAACATGGTATCAACCTGTAGTAAGGCCAGCAGACCTTTTCACGTTCCAAGAGGTGAAACTCGAGCTGTAGAGCACCAAATGATGCGCTTTCGAAGGCGTTGGAAAGTAGACATCCAGGGCTTTCCAACAATATATAATAGTATGGGGTGCACATTAAGTTTGAGCTCCAGAACCTGGCAATATTAATCCCCTGAACGCGGACGCTATTGGCACTCACTTTTTCCAATAATGTCAGCGACTATGCCAGCGACCTTGTCCACTTCAAAGGAGCATAACTTGAGTTACAGAGGTCCAATTGAGGTGATTCTAGTTGCGTTAAAAATCTGACATTCAGAGCTTTCCAGCGATATATAATACTCTATAGTGGGCATGAAATTGGAGTACAAACCAGAGGCATCTTTTAAGCCCCAAAACACCAACTGGGTAGCAAGTGTGATGTTAGCCACACTAACTTTAGCACTAACGCCACACTTGTAGCGTTAGTGTGGCTAAAGGCAGTAATAATGCCACGTCACCCTGGACCTCAATTTGATTCACTTCCCTCTCAAGTCCACTTCAAAGCTCAAGCAAGCAAGCCCACAATTGTCAACCAATCAAGGCCACAAGAAGCATCTAGAATAGTTAATTTTCATTTCATTGTAATTTGTTTTTAATTTCATTTTATTTTGTAATTTAGGAGAGCCTATAAAAAGGCCTTAGTTTCTACATTGAATAAAAGAGGGAAAGGGGGAAATTGAAGGAAGGGGGAGAGAGTGAAGACCAATTCGAACTTCTGTGAATTGGCACACTCCAAGGGGAGTGGGTCTTCGGACCCCTCCCCTCCTACACTCTTCTTCCTTTTCTCTTCTTTTCCTTTTCTTAGTAGTAGTTAAATTTTAGTTTGTATTTTCCATTTATGAACTTTGAAGTTTGAATTTTAGTATTAATCTTCATCTTTACTTTTCTGCACTTTATTTATTTTCAATTTTGGTAGAGCAATGATCAACTAACTCTTTTCATTGGGTTAGAGAGCTCTATTGTGATTCAATAGATTAATTGTAGTTCTTATTCTTCTTCTTCTTTCTTTTCTCTTGATTTTACTAGAGAGCTTTCGATCTTCATCCAATTGGGTAATTATCTCGGAAGAGAAATTACTCATACTTGGATTTCCTCTGAACCTTGGAAGAGGAATGAGGAAATCATGCTAGAAATGCTCTCTCACATTAGATTAGGTTGGGGGTTGGATGGATATTGTGACATTTAATCCTACCAATACTTTGATCTATGAATGTGTGATGCCAGGGCATTTTGGCTAGTTTCACTGACCTTTTCTTTATGGTTTTAAGGTAGTTTCATGCATTTTCTTAGGAAATAAGCAAGTTTTGGGTAAATAATCACTTACATCTTGATTCAAGCAAACATTGTGAATTTTACATGATTTCATGAGAATTATGCATGAATTAAAGGATAAATTGAATGATGCATATCTCATAACTTGGATCAGAGCTTTGATGCACTTTATTGCTTGATTTTAGGATAAAGGAAGCAAGGAAGAACCACGTTAGCAGCCATGTTAGTCTAGCTAACGTGACCACTAACGTGGAATGAAGGCTAGCTTGCAACGTTAATGAGAAAAGTGATTACCAATAACGCCTTCGTGAGCCATCATAGCCCATGTTAGTTGCCACATTAACTATGTTAACGTTGAAGCTAACGTGGAAGAGAAGTAGAACTCCAACGTTAGTGGTAAAAGTAAGTGCCACTAACATTCCAAAAGGGGCAATTGGCCACGTTAAGAGCCACGTTAACTTAGTTAATGTGAGCTCTAACGTGGAAGAAGAAGATAATGCCAACGTTAGTGACACACACCTTTGTCACTAACGTTGGACTAAGCCCATATTGGCTACGTTAAAAGCCACGTTAACCTAGTTAACGTGGACTCTAACGTGGAGGGAGCAAGAATCACCAACGTTAGTGACATTCACCTTTGTCACTAACGTTGGATTGAGCCACTATGAGCCACGTTAGTTGCCACGTTAATTACATTAACGTGGAAGCTAACGTGGAGAAGAGGGATGATGAGCCAACGTTAGTGACACTCACCTTTGTCACTAACGTTGGAGATGGCTATCAATACAACGTTAGAAGTCACGTTAACTAAGTTAACATGAACTCTAACATGGGAAGTAGGGGCGTTCTGAAGCGTTAGTGACAAAGGTAAGTGTCACTAACGCTCTCGAAGATTTGGCAAGCTTACGTCAAAGGCCACGTTAACTATTCTAACCTGAACTCTAACGTAGGGAGAAAGGGGTACTCTCAACGTTATTGAAAAAGGTAAACCACAGTAACGTTTGCGAAGGGCCAAGGGTCAATGTTAGTGGTCACGTTAGTGCCACTAACGTTGAAGTTAACGTGGACAACTTTGGGTTAGGAACGTTAGTGAAAAGGTGATTGTCACTAACGTTATCAACCCCACATTTTCACTTAACGTTAACACCACTAACGTCCTAAGCTAAAGTCCCTGCCTACTTCACACTTTCTCTGCAAGTAAAGCTGAGCCCACTGAAGAAGATAACTGCTTCAACTCAAGATCCAAAGGCCCATATCCAAGACTTGCAGAGCCAACTAGAAGATCAGAAGAGTAGTATAAATAGGGAGAGCTTGGAACTAGAAAAAGGAGCTTTTGGGCATTATTAGAATTACTCTCTGTATTTTACTTTCTCTGCACTTCTAGTTTAACTTTCAGAATGTACTCTCCATCTTTGCTTTGCATTCCCAGAGCTATGAACAACTAAACCCCTTTCATTGGGTTAGGGAGCTCTGTTGTAATTTGATGGATCAATAATAGTTTTCACAATCCTTCTTCTTTCTTTTCTCTTGATTTTACTAGAAAGCTTTCAATCTTCATCCAATTGAGTAGTTATCTTCGAAAAGAAGCTATTCATACTTGAATCTCTTCTGAACCTTGGAAAAGGGATGAAGAGATCATGCTAGAAATATTTTCTCATGTTGGACCAAATTGGGGTTTGGGCGGATATGGTGACATATAATTCTCCCAATACTTTGATTTGGAAATAGATGTGGTATAATCAGTGACCACACTTCATCTCTTCTCATGAGCAATTAGACCAAGGAATTGGCTATTGATCTGATTTGAGAGATTAAATTACCAAGGAATTGGAATTCAATCACTTAAGATTGCCAAGGAGATCAATGAATGCATTGATTGAGGAAAAGATGAAAATGAACTTGATCCGGAGAATGCAACATCTCCTAAGCCCAATGAATTCCCCATTTCTGATCTTACCCATTCTCTTTACTTATTGCCATTTACTTTCATGCTAAACTTCCCTTCCCCATTTAAGATTCTGCAATTTACTTCCCGTCATTTATTTTCTACTATTTACTTTCCCGCCATTTAATTTCTTGCAATTCTCAACTCACTTTCTGCTTAGCTCAACTAGAACATTCTTCCAATTATAGTTGCTTGACCAATCAATCCCTGTGGGATTCGACCTCACTCTACTCTGAGTTTTTACTTGACAGCAATTTGGTATACTTGCCGAAGGAAATTTGTTGAGAGACAAATTTCCGTGCATCAAGTTTATGGCGCCGTTGCCGGGGATTGATTTTGTATCAACAATGATTAAATTGGTGGATAACTAGATTGAGCATTTGTTTTTATTTTGTTTGATTTAAGTTCATTTGAGTAATTTACTTTCTGTTTAGCTATTTTCTTCCCTTTCCCCTACCCATTTTCTTAGTTGTTTACAATTCAGTCACTAACCCACTAACTGTTTGATATATTGCATCACTCACACTAACAGCATTTCTGTAGAAATTGCTGTCTACATCTATCTCTCTTGCTTTTGCTTTGTTGGTTGTATGACAGGTAGGAGAAGTGGGGCTTCAACTTCTTTTGATTCTGAACCTGAGAGGACCTTCCTTAGATTAAGGAAGGAAGCAAGAGGAAAGAGAGTAGTTGGTGCTGAGGAAGAGGAATAGTACTTTGAACCAGACATGGAGGAAAATATGGAGAACCATCATGAAGAAGAGGCTCACAACCATGGCAGAGAAGGTCCAGCGCATCAGGCTGGACAAGAGAGAAGAGTTCTGGGTTCTTACATCAACCCAAACCCAGGAAACTGTGGAAGTAGCATCCAAAGGCCAACCATACATGCCAACAACTTTGAACTAAAGCCACAACTCATCACCCTTGTTCAGAACAATTGTTCATTCGGAGGAAGTATCCAAGAAGACCCCAATCAACATCTAACCACCTTCCTGAGGATATGCGATACTGTGAAATCTAATGGTGTTCATCCTGACACCTATAGACTACTTCTTTTTCCCTTCTCACTCAAGGACAAAGCATCTAAATGGCTGGAATCCTTTCCAAAGGAGAGTTTAGCAACCTGGGAAGATGTGGTGAACAAGTTCTTGGCAAGATTCTATCCTCCTCAACGGATCAACAGGTTGAGAGCTGAGGTACAAACATTCAGGCAGCAGGATGGTGAGACTCTATATGAAGCATGGGAAAGGTTTAAAGACTTGACAAGAAGATGCCTGCCAGATATGTTCAATGAATGGGTGCAGTTGCACATCTTCTATGAAGGCCTTTCGTATGAATCAAAGAAGGTAGTAGACCACTCATCCGGGGATCTCTGAACAAGAAGAAGACCATTGAAGAAGCCATAGATGTCATTGAGACTGTAGCAGAGAATGACTACTTCTATGCTTCTGAAAGAGGCAATACTTGAGGAGTGATGGAGCTGAACAATGTGGATGCACTGCTAGGTCAAAACAAGATGATTACCAAGCAATTAGCTGACCTCACCAAGAAGATGGAGAGGAATCAAGTAGCAGCAATCACCACTTCAGCAGCAACCCAAGAAGGAGTGAATGAAGAAGTAGAGGGTGATCAGGAACAAGCCAACTACATTGGGAATTCACCTAGGCAGAACCATGACCCATACTCCAAAACGTATAATCCTGGTTGGAGGAACCACCCAAACTTTGGGTGGAGAAATAAACAAGACCAAGGCCAAGATCAGAGACGTCCCAACCCCAACAACACAGCTCACCAACATGCCATACAGAGACCATATCAGCACCCACCTAACAACCCTTTTCAACATCCATATCAAAACTAAACTAGCCATTCTCATCCCTCTAATCTCAACTCACCATCACCATTCGAGGATAGACTCTCAAAGATTGAGACCCTACTCGAGAGCATATGCAAGGAGATTCAAGACAGTAAGATGTTCCGAGAAGAGGTGCGATCCAACATGCAGAATCAAGAGGCTGCCATCAAGAAACTTGAGACACAAGTTGGTTACCTACTCCAGCAAACTCCTGTTCATAACCTTGGTAGCAACATTGAGCCAAACCCAAGGGAGGAGTGTCAAGCTATCACCCTCAGAATTAGTAAGGAGTTGAAGGAGACCTCCAAGAAACCACAAGAGGAGGACCCAACTGAAAGGAAGGAGGAACAAGAGGAAGTTCAAGTTCCCATCTCCAATTCGCGTAAAAGGGTAGAAGAACTGAAGCCATATGTTCCAAGAGTCCCATATCCTCAGCAATTGAGGAAAAAGGGGGATGACAGCCAATTCTCAAGGTTTCTAGAAATCTTCAAGAAACTACAGATTAACATAACCTTTGCTGAAGCAATAGAGCAAATGCCGCTCTATGCCAAGTTCTTGAAGGAATTGATGACCAAAAAGAGAAGTTGGAAGAACAACGAAACGGTGATACTAACCGAGGAATGTAGTGCCATCATTCAGCACAAGCTACCCCATAAATTGAAGGATCCTGGGAGCTTACAGATCCCCTGTATTATAGGAGAGATCACGGTGGAGAAGGCTCTGTGTGATTTAGGAGCCAGCATAAATTTGATGTCAGTAGCCATGATGAAAAAAATGAAAATTGAGGAGGCCAAGCCAACAAAAATGGCCCTACAACTGGCAGATCAATCATTCAAGTTTCCTCACGGTATAGTATAAGACTTGCTAGTGAAGGTAGGAGACTTTAACTTCCTAGCAGACTTTGTGGTGTTGGATATGAAGGAAGGAGCCAAAGCTTCTATCATTCTAGGCAGACCATTCCTAGCCACTGCTAGAGCTATCATTGATGTCCAGAAAGGTGAACTGACACTGAAGTTACACAATGAGAAGATGATATTCAATGTGTTCAAAGCCATGAGTTACCCACAAGAACCAATGGGAGAGTGCATGAGGTTGGATTCACTAGAAGATATAGCACAAGATACTCTCGAAGAAGAAGAATTTGAGGGGTTGACAGAAGAAGTGTCAGCTTCAAGTGAAGAGGTTACAGCAGCAGAGGTTCACATTCAAGGCACATTAGAAGGGAAGAGTGAAGGAAAGGAAGCACCTAAACTTGAACATAAAACACTACCACCCACCCTCAAATATGCATACTTAGGGGAGAATGAAAGTTACCCAGTGATCATTAACTCAGCCCTCAGCCACAGGCAAGAAGATGAACTACTCCAAGTGTTGCGAAAGCATAAGGATGCCATTGGATGGACCCTCGCTGACCTGAAAGGAATCAATTCGGCCATATGCATGCATAAGATATTGTTGGAAGATGATGCCAAACCATCCATTCAACCCCAAAGAAGGCTGAATCCAGTCATGAAGGAAGTGGTACAGAAAGAAGTTATGAAGCTATGGCAGGGAGGGGTAATCTACCCGATCTCAGACAGCCCCTGGGTCAGCCCCGTGCATGTTGTGCCAAAAAAGGGAGGAATCACTGTAGTCCCCAATGAGAAGAACGAACGGATCCCCACCAGGAGCGTCACAGGATGGCGGATGTGCATAGACTACAGAAAACTGAATGAAGCTACAAGAAAAGATCATTTCCCCCTTCCATTCATGGATCAGATGCTGGAAAGACATGCAGGACACACATATTACTGTTTTCTCGATGGTTATTCAGGATACAATCAAATAGTGGTTGATCCGAGAGACCAAGAGAAAACCTCATTCACATGCCCATATGGAGTGTTTGCCTACAGGCGCATGCCATTTGGGCTATGTAATGCACCTGCGACTTCTAACACTGCATGCTTTCTATCTTCTCAGATATGATAGAGAAATTCATTGAAGTTTTTATGGATGATTTCTCGGTATTTGGAGATTCCTTCCCTAGTTGCCTAAATCACCTGGCCCTGGTATTAAAAAGATGTCAAGAAACTAATTTGGTCTTAAACTGGGAGAAATGTCACTTTATGGTGACAGGAGGAATAGTTCTTGGCATTGAGGTGGACAGAGCCAAGGTGGAACTCATTGAAAAATTACCTCCACCAAGTGATGTCAGGGCAATTAGGAGTTTTCTAGGGCATGCTGGCTTTTACAGAAGGTTTATTAAAGATTTTTCAAAGATAGCCAAGCCCTTAAGCAATCTCCTTGCATCTGATACACCATTTATCTTTGATGAAAAGTGTATGCTGGCATTTGAAAACTTGAAAAAGAGGTTGTCTTCTGCCCCTATCATTTCCCCACCTGACTGGAACCTACCATTTGAACTGATGTGCGATGCATCTGATTTCGTAATTGGGACAGTGTTAGGACAGAGGAAAGATAACTTGGTCCATGTGATATATTATGCCAGCAAAGTCCTCAATGATACCCAAAGAAACTATACCACTACTGAAAAGGAGTTGCTGGCAATAGTTTTTGCATTTGACAAGTTTAGATCATACCTCATTGGTGCCAAAGTGATTGTCTTCACAGATCACACAGCACTTAAATATTTGTTTGCCAAGCAAGAATCAAAACCAAGACTAATAAGATGGATCTTATTGTTGCAGGAATTCAATATTGAAATCAAAGACAAGAAAGGAGTGGAGAACAAGGTAGCAGATCACCTATCCATAATCCCTCATGATAAAGGAGGAACACATGATACAAATGTAAATGAGTTCTTCCCAGATGAGCAGTTAATGACGATTCACAGAGCACCCTAGTTTGCAGATATTGCCAATTTTAAGGCAACTGGGGCTTTACATCCAGACATCAACAAACACCAGAAAAGAAAGCTCATCAATGATGCAAAGTATTTTATCTGAGATGAACCATATCTCTTCAAGAAGTTTTCAGATGGAATTTTGAGAAGATGTGTCTCAGAAGAAGAGGGACGAGAGGTCTTGTGGAACTGCCACAGCTCATGCTATGGAGCCCATTTTGGAGAGGACAGAACTGCAGCCAAGGTATTACAAAGCGGATTCTTTTGGCCTACCCTTTTCAAGGATGCCAAAGAACTGGTAAAGAATTGCAATGAATGTCAAAGAGCTGGAAACTTACCCAAAAGAAATGAGATGCCACAAAATTTCATCTTAGAACTGGAACTGTTTGATGTGTGGGGAATCGATTTCATGGGACCTTTCCCAACCTCATATTCAAACAAGTACATCTTGGTAGCAGTGGATTACGTTTCCAAGTGGGTAGAGGCTATTGCAACCCCAACGAATGATAACAAGGTGGTCATGAACTTCCTCAGAAAGAATATCTTTAGCCGGTTCGGAGTCCCACGAGCACTCATCAGTGATGGAGGGAGCCATTTTTGTAACAAACCACTAGAAGCTCTCCTCCAACGATACGAAGTGAAACACAAGATTTCCATGCCTTACCACCCCCAAACAAGTGGGCAAACTGAGATATCTAACAGAGAGCTAAAAAGGATTCTGGAAAAGACTGTGGGAGCATCAAGGAAGGATTGGTCGAAGAAGCTGGATGATGCTCTTTGGGCATACAGAACGGCATTCAAAACACCAATCGGGATGTCCCCATACCAACTAGTGTATGGAAAGGCTTGTCATCTACCATTGGAGCTAGAACACAAAGCTCTCTGGGCTCTCAAGCTGCTAAATTTTGATAGCACTGCTGCTGGTGAAAAGAGGGTCTTGCAGCTGCAAGAAATGGAGGAGTTTCAGATCTCAAGCCTATGAAAATGCCAAGATTTATAAAGAAAAGGCAAAGAGAAGCCATGACCTCCATTTAACACCCAGATGCTTCGAAGAAGGACAGCAAGTGCTCCTCTACAATTCCAAATTAAGACTCTTCCCTGGGAAACTCAAATCAAGGTAGTTAGGACCCTTTCTTGTCACAAACGTCTCACCGTATGGGCACCTAGAAATCATGGATAAAAGTTCAAAGAGGAAGTTCACTGTTAACGGACAGAGGCTCAAACACTACATGGGCAACATGGAGGAAAACCCCAAAGTGAAGTATCTCCTCAAGTAATGGAGGAATCGTCGAGCTAGTGACGCTAAAAGAGCGCTTCGTTGGGAGGCAACCCAACCTAAGGTAGTTCTCTTTTCATTTGCATTTTAATAAAAATCACAAGTAGTTTCCCCCGTATTGTGAGGAGCTAAGTTTGGTGTTACACACCAAAATAATACAAGAGTGAGTGTGTAATTCTAAGTTTGGTGTTCCACCAAAGATTTCAGTTAGAATCACACTACACTCCTTCAAGGGCAAATTGCTAGATCCAACCAATCAGGGGAACCACTTAACAGTAGTTAGTTTCTAGTTGTCTTGCTGATAACAACACATGAGATTTTCTGCATGCATTCAACCTGCTGTATTAGGCAAGGAACTAAGTTTGGTGTTCACACACCAAGTTAAGTTCTGAAATGCACAAGCATACATGCGTACTAACTTTCTCTCAAGTGCTTTGGGGACAAGCAACTTCCAATAACTTTGCAGGGATTCAATCAATCTTTTGGAAAAACAGTGAACCATCATCCAAGGAAGTGAGGAAAGATGCAGAAGCTATGGAGGATGACAACAAATGGGTAGCTGGAAGACATCACCAAAAGGTTGTATTGCTACTTGATTCCATATGCTTGGAAATAATCAATTTGGAAGTCTGAATGTGCCCTTGATTAATAGTCACTCTTTAAGCTTAATGCACTAAAATTTGATGTTTATTTTTGCTTAGGTCTATGCTTGCTAGTCAAGTTGCCTGTTTTCATTTTCATCTTGCTTATTGTATGCTTGTCCTTTTAAGCTAAATAAAAAGAAAAAAAGAGATGTTATGAAAGACCAGAGTAATGTTCAAGTTGTGGAGTAGGTTCTTAAATTTGTGGTGTAGTAATCACTTAGCTAAGTTGGTTCACCAACAAGGTGGGAAAACAACTATCTATCCTGAATCATATACTTGAAACACACCCATGAGACTAGCTAAATAATAAGATTCTAATAAAAAAAGGAAAAAACAATAAGGGTTGAAAAAGAAAGAAAAGTTAATAAAGAATAAGGCTAGGCACCAAGGGCTTGAAACTTGAGGGATGTGTTTGTGGTGCTCTTGTACCAAGGATCTGCTTGGATGAATAAGTTCTTAGGAATGCTTCATCACTTGGTAACTTGGGTTAACTAACCCAGGATTATCAACTGAAAATCCACTATCAAGAGCAACCTTGCTACAGAACATCTAGTAACCCAAAGAGGTGCTGGACACCAAGACCTCAAGGAAAGAAAATAACAAACCATGTGCCTGTGGTGTGCATGTATGGGGGAGAGAGACTTGAGGGAGTAAGTCTTTAGGGGTGTTTCAACACCTAGCACCTTGAACCAACTGGTTCGGGAGTGTTGGCTGAAAGCTTATCTTAAAGAGTCGCCCCCTCACAGAACACTTAGCCTAAGGAAGAAATAAACCTTGGAAAGACAAAGGGATAAATAAATAAAAGTCTCAAAGGGTGCAATCAAGTGAGTATTTCATGGCATGATAAAGGTCTGAAAGCCAGTAAAGGAATGAACCTAAGTTGCTATGCATGAAACCCCGTAAAACCAAGAACATGACTTCCACAATAAGGATTCATTCCTCTTGTCATTTCATTCATCATTCTCTTGTTCAAGTACTTGCTTAGGGACAAGCAAGCTTTAAATTTGGTGTTGTGATGCCAGGGCATTTTGGTCATTTCACTGACCTTTTCTTTATGGTTTTAAGGTAGTTTCATGCATTTTCTTAGGAAATAAGAAAGTTTTAGGTAAATAATCACTTACATCTTGATTCAAGCAAAGATTGTGAATTTTACATGATTTCATGAGAATTATGCATGAATTAAAGGACAAATTGAATGATGCATGTCTCATAACTTGGATCAGAGCTTTGATGCACTTTATTGCTTGATTTCAGGATAAAGGAAGCAAGGAAGAACCACGTTAGCAGCCACGTTAGTCTAGCTAACGAGACCACTAACGTGAAATGAAGGCTAGCTTGCAACGTTAATGAGAAAAGTGATTACCAATAATGCCTTCGTGAGCCATCATAGCCCACGTTAGTTGCCACGTTAACTATGTTAACGTGGAAGCTAACGTGGAAGAGAAGTAGAACTCCAACGTTAGTGGTAAAAGTAAGTGACACTAACGTTCCAAAAGGGGCAATTGGCCACGTTAAGAGCCACGTTAACTTAGTTAACGTGAGCTCTAATGTGGAAGAAGAAGATGATGCCAACGTTAGTGACACTCACCTTTGTCACTAACGTTGGACTAAGCCCAAATTGGCTACATTAAAAGCCACGTTAACCTAGTTAACGTGGACTCTAACGTGGAGGGAGCAAGAATCACCAACGTTAGTGATACTCACCTTTGTCACTAACATTGGATTGAGCCACTATGAGCCACGAACGTGGAAACTAACGTGGAGAAGAGGGATGATGAGCCAATGTTAGTGACACTCACCTTTGTCACTAACGTTGGAGATGGCTATAATACCACGTTAGAAGTCACGTTAACTTAGTTAACGTGAACTCTAACGTGGGAAGTAGGGGCGTTCTGAAGCGTTAGTGACAAAGGTAAGTGTCACTAACGCTCTCGAAGATTTGGCAAGCCTACATTAAAGGCCACGTTAACTATTCTAACGTGAACTCTAACATAGGGAGAAAAGGGTACTCTCAACGTTATTGAAAAAGGTAAACCTCAGTAACGTTTGCGTAGGGCCAAGGGTCAACGTTAGTGGTCACGTTAGTGCCACTAACGTTGAAGTTAACGTGGACCACTTTGGGTTAGGAACATTAGTGAAAAAGGTGATTGTCACTAACGTTCTCAACCCCAGAGTTTCACTTAACGTTAACACCACTAACGCCCTAAGCTAAAGTCCCTGCCTACTTCACACTTTCTCTGCAAGTAAAGCTGAGCCCACTGAAGAAGATAACTGCTTCAACTCAAGATCCAAAGGCCCATATCCAAGACTTGAAGAGCCAACTAGAAGATCAGAAGAGTAGTATAAATAGGGAGAGCTTTGAACTAGAAAAAGGAGCTTTTGGGCATTATTAGAATTACTCTCTGTATTTTACTTTCTCTGCACTTCTAGTTTAACTTTCAGAATGTCCTCTCCATCTTTGCTTTCCATTCCCAGAGCTATGAAAAACTAAACCCCTTTCATTGAGTTAGGGAGCTCTGTTGTAATTTGATGGATCAATAATAGTTTTCATAATCCTTCTTCTTTCTTTTTTCTTGATTTTACTAGAAAGCTTTCAATCTTCATCCAATTGAGTAGTTATCTTGGAAAAGAAGCTATTCATACTTGGATCTCTTCTGAACCTTGGAAAAGGGAGGAAGAGATCATGCTGGAAATGTTTTCTCATGTTGGACCAAATTGGGGTTTGGGCGGATATGGTGACATATAATTCTCCCAATACTTTGATTTGGAAATACATGTGGTATAATTAGTGACCACATTTCATCTCTTCTCATGAGCAATTAGACCAAGGAATTGGCTATTGATATGATTCGAGAGATTGAATTACCAAGGAATTGGAATTGAATCACTTAAGATTGCCAAGAAGATCAATGAATGCATTGATTGAGGAAGAGATGAAAATGAACTTGATCCGGAGAATGCAACATCTCCTAAGCCCAATGAATTCCCCATTTCTGATCTTACCCATTCTCTTTACTTATTGCCATTTACTTTCATGCTAAACTTCCCTTCCCCATTTAAGATTCTACAATTTACTTCCCGTCATTTATTTTCTGCTATTTACTTTCCCGCCAATTCTCAACTCACTTTCTGCTTAGCTCAACTAGAACATTCTTCCAATTAAAGTTGCTTGACCAATCAATCCCTGTGGGATTCAACCTCACTCTACTGTGAGTTTTTACTTGACGACAATTCGGTATACTTGCCGAAGGAAATTTATTGAGAGACAAATTTTCGTGCATGAATGTGTGTGGTATAATCAGTGACCAAACTTCATCTCTTCTCTTGAGCAATTAAATCGAGGAATTGGGAAATTGTTCAAGCTTAGAGAGATTGGATTTCCAAGGAATTGGGATCCAATCACTTAATATTGCCAAGGAGATCAATGAATGCATTGATTGAGGAAGAGATAAGAATGAACTCGATCCGGAGGATTACAATATCTCTTGATCCCAATGTTCATTTTATTTTTAGTTATTATATTTACTTTTCTTGCCATTTTACTTTTCTGCACTTTATTGCTTTCTTTACTTTTATGCCATTTACATTTCCTTGTTACTTATCACTCCAATCTGATTCGTCTAACTAGGATAATTAATCAACTATTGATTGCTTAATCCATTAATCTCTGTGGGATTTGACCTCACTCTTTTGTGAGTTATTACTTGACGACAATTCGGTATACTTGTTGAAAGAAAATTTGTTGAGAGATAAGTTTCCGTGCATCAAGTTTATGGCGCTGTTGCTGGGGATTAATTGTGATTAACAAACTACCGGTTGGTTGATTACCTAGATTAGACATTTTCCTTTGTTTTGGTTTGTTCATGTAATTGCTTTTGTTCTTTATTTTCTATGCTCTGTAACTGTTTGTGTTAATGCTTCGCCAATAAGCCCCTGTTCATGACAGCTCTGGCTCTTGGTGATTTTGTTATTAATACAACAGTTTCTTTTATTTAGCTTCTTTTCAAATAAAATTGCCATATGATCACATTCTAAGTTTGTTGTTACCCTGCATCAATCTGTTTTCAATTTTCTGGATACTTGCATCGATTCCAAGAGAAAGTGTCACACTAAGTTTAGTGTGCCACTTATTTTTTTATGCAATGCATCCAACAACACCACTTGTCTGTACAATCATAATGCCTTTGCTTCTTAGGCTTGTAGTGTCATTTTTTAACCAAGCTTGCTTAATTTTATGCATTACTCATAACTTGTTTCTTTTTTCTGACATTCATGGTTGAATCACAATCTCAACACCACTGCTCCTACTTATTGCTTGCCGGTAAAGCACTTATTCTAAGATGGTGATTGGAGGGAGGAAGTCTGCAAGAAAGGACAACAAGGGTGAAGATGAGCTACAAAGGTTGTAAAGTTCCTTTCCTTCTCATTTACTCCCAGTAGACTTAATTGCAATCATGAATGTCTCTTGTTTTGAATTCTAGGGTCTACCTCTGTTCTGTTAAGTCACTTTTAGTTTAGTAATAAGCATGGTTCACTACTTATCATTGCACCCTCATCTTGAATCTGCTTGTACCCATTATACTTAAAAGTGCATCGAAGAAATCATTCTTTTGAAAGGAAAGTGTTGAGGAATTTTATCAATTTTGAGGCAAGCTAAAGATTAAGAGAAATAGACTGATTGTATGATTGTGTATTGAGGTTACATGTTTGTGAAAACTTGTATGGGAGCTCATAGACAGGAATTGAAATTTGGAGAAGTGTTATGGAAATTCTCAAAAATATATTAATCCAAGAAGCAGTAAACAAAAGAAAGCAAAAAGAAAAAGAAAAAAAAAAGGAAAACGCCCAAGGCTCTGAGCATCAATTACAAGGATGAAAAAGAAAGATACAAAAACTCAAAGAGTTATTGTCCTAGTTACATGCTTGTGGTGAATTTGTGTCAAAGAAAGTGGCCTGAGCAAGTAAATCCTAAGGGGTGCTTCATCACCTAATACCTTAACCCAACTGGGTTGGGAGTATTGATTGAAAACTTATTCTAAAGGGCCGCTTTGAGACATAACACCTAGAGTCAAGGCCAAGACAAATAAATACTGCTTCAAGGTGATAATCTATAAAGAGGACTCCATAATACCATTCGAATGACACTCCTAAGATCTAAGACTTCCAAGATGTAAGGACTAATGAACACTGGAACCCTTGCTAAGCATATGATTGGAGTTGGCATTCATTATCACTAAATCACTTCACTCACCAAGGCATCATAAGAAATTCTTCAACACAATCCAATAAAAAGAATCCTTTGTGCATAATTCTTTCCTTGCTTGGGGAAGCAAGATTTAAGTTTGGTGTTGTGATGCGGGTGCATCATTGCCTGTTTTTTTATAGTTATTTCAGTAGTTTTTAGTTAGTTTTCATACAAATTTTGCCAATAAATGAGTAATAGCATGAAAAATCTCTTCATGAAACGAAATCTCAAGCATAGGTGAATTTTAGTTAATATACAGGATAAATATGATAAAATAGATCACACTAAGTGAAGTTTTGATTTTGAGTATTATTAGCACACTTAGTATATAAAGATCATCTTGTATGTTACCTTGATGCACTTTGTTTGTTTGATTTCAGGCCAAAAGAAGCAGAGAAGAGCCACGTTAGTGGCTACGTTAGTGCTACTAACATGGACACTAACGTGGAAGGAAGGAAAGTTTGGAATGTTAGTGGAAACATTAATGGCATTAACTTTGAAGAAGGAGCAGCATTATTGGCAAAAGTGAGTGCCAATAACGCTAGCGCAGCAAAGGAAGACCCACGTTAATGGCCACGTTAGTTACATTAACATGGGCATTAACGTGGAATAAAGGAGGCAGCTGTGAAAGATAGTGGAAAAAGTGAATGCCACTAACATTTGCGAAGCAAAGAAGGCCTACATTAGTGGCCACATTAGTTACACTAACGTGGACACTAATGTGGGCAAAATCTCACCTGGCAGCCTGACCATGCCTTCTTCAAACAAGAATAACTTGAGCCACAAAACTCCAAATGAGGTGATTCCAGTGGCATTAGAAAGTAGGATTCCAGAGCTTTCCATGCATATATGGAACTACATGGTGGACACTAAATTTGAGGGAGAAAATCTGCCCCAAAAGTGCAAAGATGAACATGGTATCAACCTATAGTAAGGCCAGCAGACCTCTTCACCTTCCAAGAGGTGTAACTCGAGCTGTAGAGCACCAAATGATGCGCTTCTAAATGCGTTGGAAAGTAGACATCCAGGGCTTTCCAACAATATATAATATTATGGGATGCACATTAAGTTTGAGCTCCAGAACCTGGCAATATTAATCCCCTGAACGCGGACGTTATTGGCACTCACTTTTTCCAATAACGTCAGCAACTATGCCAGCGACCTTGTCCACTTCAAATGAGCATAACTTGAGTTACATAAGTCTAATTGAGGTAATTCTAGTTGCGTTAGAAAGCTGACATTCAGAGCTTTCCAACGATATATAATACTCTATAGTGGGCATGATATTGGAGCACAAACCAGAGGCATCTTTTAAGCCCCAAAACACCAACTGGGTAGCAAGTGTGACGTTAGCCACACTAACTTTAGCACTAACGCCACAGTTGTAGCATTAGTGTGGCTAACGGCAGCAATAACACCAAGTCACCCTAGACCTCAATTTGATTCACTTCCCTCTCAAGTCCACTACAAAGCTCAAGCAAGCAAGCCCACAATTGTAAACCAATCAAGGCCACAAAAAGCATCTAGAATAGTTAATTTTCATTTCATTGTAATTTGCTTTTAATTTCATTTCATTTTGTAATTTAGGAGAGCCTATAAAAAGGCCTTAGTTTCTACATTGAATAAAAAGGGGAAAGGGGGAAATTGAAGGAAAGGGGAGAGAGTGAAGACCAATTCGAACTTCTATGAATTGGCACACTCCAAGGGGAGTGGGTCTTCGGACCCCTCCCCTCCTACACTCTTCTTCGTTTTCTCTTCTTTTCCTTTTCTTAGTAGTAGTTATATTTTAGTTTATACTTTCCATTTATGAACTTTGAAGTTTCAATTTTAGTTTTAATCTTCATCTTTACTTTTCTGCACTTTATTTCTTTTCTATTTTGGTAGAGCAATGATCAACTAACTCTTTTCATTGGGTTAGAGAGCTCTATTGTGATTCAATGAATCAATTGTAGTTCTTATTCTTCTTCTTCTTTCTTTTCTCTTGATTTTACTAGAGAGCTTTCGATCTTCATCCAATTGGGTAATTGTCTCGGAAGAGAAATTGCTCATATTTGGATTTTCTCTGAACCATAGAAGAGGAATGAAGAAATCATGCTAGAAATTCTCTCTCACATTGGATTAGGTTGGGGGTTGGATGGATATTGTGACATTTAATCCTACCAATACTTTGATCTATGAATGTGTGTGGTATAATCAGTGACCAAACTTCATCTCTTCCCATGAGCAATTAAATCAAGGAATTGGGAAATTGTTCAAGCTTAGAGAGATTGGATTGCCAAGGAATTGGGATCCAATCACTTAAGATTGCCAAGGAGATCAATGAATGCATTGATTGAGGAAGAGATGAGAATGAACTCGATCCGGAGGATTACAATATCTCTTGATCCCAATGTTCATTTTATTTTTAGTTCTTATATTTACTTTTCTGCACTTTATTGCTTTCTTTACTTTTATGCCATTTACATTTCCTTGTTACTTATCACTCCAATCTGATTCGTCTAACTAGGATAATTCATCAACTATTGATTGCTTAATCTGTTAATCTCTGTGATATTCTACCTCACTCTTTTGTGAGTTATTACTTGACTACAATTCGGTATACTTGCCGAAGGGAAATTTGTTGAAAGACAAGTTTCCTGGATTGCTTTCTGGACTGTTTGATGTCATTCTTATCTGAACTCTGAATGTTGCTATGTTTGGATTGCGATGATACTGAATTATGCTTACTGCAATGTATATTGAAACTGTGATTGCTGCTCAGAATTGTTGCACCTGTTATGCTTGACAAATTACTTAAATGGAATTTTTGATTCAATTTCCATGTTTGATCAACATAGGTTTTGAATTTCCCTTCCATTATTCATTTTTAATTCATATATGTGCAGTTTAAGGATGATGGTTAAGACTGAGTTTCTGGATACACCTACCACTGTTCCTATTTGAACATCATACTGAACTTGCCTTTACCTGTGTGCTCATATTGTCTTGTTTGATGTCAAATTGTGGTGCATATCATCCTTTACTAATCAGTTGGCCAGCTATGCACTTCTTTATTAGAATTGTTCTCAAAACCAACTTGGATTGAATTTTTACAACTTTAACCATTTTAATTGGTGCCTTTAAAGTGCATAGCCTGCTGATTGAATGCTTCACGTACTAATTGCCCTGCCATTTTGCTTCAGCACCAAATTAACATTCAAAATTACCTTTGGAAATTTGTTTAGTGCCCTCTTTGCATTAGTACATATAATGTCTATTTGGTGAATTGAATAACTGATGCCAGGGCATTTTGGCCAGTTTCACTGACCTTTTCTTTACTATTTTAGGGTAGTTTCATGCATTTTCTTAGGAAATAAGCAAGTTTTGGGTATAATTTCACTTACATCTTGATTTAAGCATACATTGAGAACTTTACATGATTTCATGAGAATTTTACATGAATTAGATGACAAATTAGATGATGCATGTCTCATGATGTGGATTAGAACTTTGATGCACTTTATTGCTTGATTTCAGGATAAAGGAAGCAAGAAAGAGCCACGTTAGTAGCCACGTTAGTCTAACTAACATGACCACCAACGTGGAATGGGAGCTAGCTTGCAACGTTAATGAGAAAAGTAATCGCCAATAACGTCCTCGAAAGCCATCATAGCCCACGTTAAGAGTCACGTTAACTAAGTTAACGTGAACTCTAATGTGGAAGAAAGAAATAAGGCGAACGTTAGTGACACTCACCTTTGTCACTAACGTTGGACCAAGCTCATAAGTGGCCACGTTAAGAGCCACGTTAACTCAGTTAACGTGGACTCTAACGTTGGGAAACAAAAGAGAAGCCAATGTTAGTGACACTCACCTTTGTCACTAACGTTAGCCAAGCTACAATGAACCACGTTAGTTGCCACGTTAACTAAGTTAACGTGGAAGCTAACATGGAGAAAGCAAGTGATCGCCAACGTTAGTGACACTTACCTTTGTCACTAACGTTGGGATGTACCACCACAAGCCACTATGAGCCACGTTAACTTCCACGTTAACTTAGTTAACGTGGAAGCTAACGTTGAGGATAGGATGATGAGCCAACGTTAGTGACACTCACCTTTGTCACTAACGTTGGAGATGGCTCTCATTACCACGTTAACTTAGTTAACGTGGACTCTAACGTGGGAAGTAGGGGCACCTTCGAACGTTAGTGACAAAGGTAAGTGTCACTAACGTTCTCAAAGAATTGGCAAGCCTACGTTAAGAGCCACGTTAACTAAGTTAACGTGAACTCTAACGTAGGGAGGGAGGACTCTCAACGTTATTGGAAAATGTGAGTCCCAATAACGTGTGCGAAGGACCAAGAGGCAACGTTAGTGGTCACGTTGGTGCCACTAGCATTGAAGTTAACGTGGATCATCCCTAGGTGAGGAACGTTAGTGAAAAAGGTGATTGTCACTAACGTTCTCGAACCCACACTCTCACTTAACGTTAACGCCACTAACGTCTTGAGCTAAAGACCCTTCCTACTTCACACTTTCTCTCTGCAGGTAAAGCTAAGCCCACTGCAGAAGATAACTGCTTCAAACTCAAGATCCAAAGGTCCATATCTAAGACTTGAAGAATCAACTAGAAGATCAGAAGAGTAGTATATATAGGGGTAGTTTTGAATCAGGAAGCACCTTTTTGGGGGAGGGGAAGTTGGAACTTTTGAGAACTACTCTCTGTATAATTTTACTTTCTCTGCACTTCTAGTTTTATTTTTCAGAATGTATTTTCTATCTTTGTTTTCCATTTTCAGAGCTATGAACAACTAAACCCCTTTCATTGGGTTAGGAAGCTCTGTTGTAATTTGATGGATCAATACTAATTTTCATTACTCTTCTTCTATCTTTTCTCTTGATTTTACTAGAAAGCTTTCAATCTTCATCCAATTGGGTAGTTATCTTGGAAAAGAAGCTATTCATACTTGGATCTCTTCTGAACCTTGGAAGAAGAATGAAGAGATCATGCTAGAAATGCTTTCTCATGTTGGACCAAATTGGGTTTGGTTGGGTATGGTGACTATAATCCTACCAACACTTGATTTGGGAATGCATGTGGTATAATCAGTGACCATACTTCATCTCTTCTCATGAGCAATTGACCAAGGAATTGGCTATTGATCAAGATTTGAGAGATTGAATTACCAAGGAATTGGAATTCGATCACTTAAGATTGCCAAGGAGATCAATGAATGCATTGATTGAGGAAGAAATGAAAATGAACTTGATCCGGAGAATGCAACATCTCCTAAGCCCAATGAATCCCCATTTCTGATCTTACCCATTCTCTTTAATTTCTGCAATTTACTTTTATGAGCATCTTCCCCATTCCCATTTAAGATTCTGCAATTTACTTTCTGCCATTTACATTCAGCTCTTTATTTCCAGCAATTTACATTTTCTGCTATTTACTTTCCCACCATTTAATTTCTTCAACTCTCAAACCAAATTCTGCTTCGCTCAACTAGAACATTCCTCTAATTAAAGTTGCTTGACCAATCAATCCCTGTGGGATTCGACCTCACTCTATTGTGAGTTTTTACTTGACGACAATTCGGTATACTTGCCGAAGGAAAATTGTTGAGAGACAAGTTTTCGTGCTATCAATAACTGCTTATTCATGTGTGTTTAACATCAAAACCATGTACATAACAACTTGTTCCTTTAAGTTTTTGAGCAATGGAAACTTGTTTTTCAATCAGGCATTGCTTTAGACAAGAGATTGTGTATATGTGGTCACTTCTTATCTTTTAAGCATGAATATGCATAAACTTTCACTCTGAATCTGATTTGTACCCATTGTTCCAATTTTTACAAAATTTTTCAACCTTCAAGGTACAATAGCGACAATTAATTTCTCTCCATTCAATTAACATACATCATGCACCTCAGTCATATCTATGATTTCAACTGTTGTTTAATTATTGATTTGTCACTTAGGTCACTTGATTTTGGGAAAATGCATTCTCTTGGGAACATTCTATTGTTTACAGATGTTTTTCCTTGATTTGCATTTGTTTATTTGAATGGCCCTTAATTGAATTGTTTGATTATATTCTTCTTCTTTCTGTGATTTTATCTGTTCCCTGAGTTGTATTCTGTTTTTGTCTTTTTTAGGATGGGCCGCAAAGGAAAGGAGAAAGCCAACCCCTTGGCTCGTCCTCCTCCTCCTGTGCTGCCAAGTGACCATCCGGACACTTTTATCAACTCCGAGGCCCAAGAATAATATAAGAAGTTAGAAAGGTGCGCCTTTCATTATGAGAGGAAGCTAAACTTGCCTGAGAAGTATGTGGATGCAATTCTAAACAGAATCAATTTTTACCAGTGGGAATTCGTAAAATTTGACCGGGTGGAAGTAAATGAACACCAGGTCAAAGAAATTTACACGAATTTCCTAAAGAGGGATGCACAAACCATTTTTTCTCAGGGGTGTCACCTTGGACACCTCTGATACTGCTTTAGAGGCCCTCTTAGGCATCCCGTATATTCCTCCGGCTAGGGATGCTTACACTCAAATAATGAAAGACGTGTCACTGGGCAAGATTTCCTTAGATGTGGTCCTGTAAAAGATTAGCCTGCCTGAGGCCAGATGGAAGTATAGCAAGGGAGAGCAGGCAGTCCCATTGAGCATTGCGCGCATTGATCTCAATCCGGAGGCAAGGATCTAGCAGCAGATCATTGCCGATTACATCCTTTTGAGCACGCATGCCACGAATATTAGAGTTCATGTGGCAGTGATATTATGGGCTATTCTGGAGGGGAAGAGGATCTCTATTCTTCCCCTTATCAGAGACTCAATGATGAAGGTGAACCAACAGTTAAAATTCAACGTTCCCTTTCCATCATTGATTACCAGATTAGCAGCCTTATCTGGTGTAGAGAGACGTCCAACAGACCGGACGTCTGTCTACATCAGTAAGCAGCCATATCTGCCATACGGAGATTACGACGGACCACCCCAAAAGAAGAGGAAGACCTCTGAGCCTTCATCAGCCACAGCAGAGCCATTAGCACCTCCTACAGCTCTTGTACCCACACCACGACCTTAGACACCGTATGAGTTATGTCGAGATATCCTCTAGGCCGTGCACCGTTACAAGCGCCGCAACGCTCAACACTTCCAGTGGATAGTGACAAAGTTTGAGGGTAGAGACCCTGGGTCACCTCCTCCAGATACACTAGAGCCAGAGGCCGAGGAGCATGCATCCGAGGAGCCAGCAGCTGAAGCTGGCCAGGTCGTCGAGCACCTAGACTGGAGATCGGCGAAGCCTACGGTTGAGGAAGTAGTAGTTGAGGAGGTAGTAGCTGAGGAGCATAGAGTTGAGGAGCTTACAAGGTATATGGTTGAGGAGCCCATAACTGAGCAGCCCAGAGTCGAGGAGCAGGCGCACCTAGACCGGAGATCGGCGAAGCCTACGGTTGAGGAAGTAGTAGTTGAGGAGGTAGTAGCTGAGGAGCATAGAGTTGAGGAGCTTACAAGGTATATGGTTGAGAAGCCCATAACTGAGCAGCCCAGAGTCGAAGAGCAGGCAGCTGGACCTGAGTAGAGAGTAGAGATGGTAGTTGAGACACCTGAGCCGGCAGCTGTAGTGGAGCCGAAGGCACAGACCACCACACAGCCATCCAGTGCCCTCATTGTCTACCAGCGTCACCACTACCCACCACCGCCAGGTGGTGGAGCTTCACATGCTTGACCTCTCCCGATTGGTTCCTTTAGCACTGAGGACAGTGCATGACTTAAGTGTGGAGGAGGATCTTCTATTTTTGGGTGTAAAGATTCTCTCCTGAACACTTCTATTTAGTTTATTTTGAATTTTTATTATGCTTTTTGTGGATATTTATAGTACTTTGACCCATGCACTACTGTTTAGTACTTTTGGTATATATATTAGTCGCCTTTAGTTATCTCTAGTATTGTATTTCTAGTTTTGGTATATATATGTTGCATCTTTATATTGCTTGGTATATAGTATGGAGTTGGATTGTGATTGGATGATGTGAATAGCTTATGCATAGTTATCTTGATCCTAATTTTTCATGTTACTTTTTGCTTGTTGAAAATTAGGAAAAGAACTAGGAAATTTTGAAAAATTTTGCATCCATCACATCATACATACATATAGGAAATAATTTTGGTGAAAAACAATAAATTTACTAAGAAATTTTGTTTCAAGGGGATGCTATTGAATTGATTGAGAAAACTGTTTTCAAACTTGCTTGAATGATTTCTTTTGGAACATAGAAGAATAAAAAACAAATACCTTGTGAGTTTTTGAGGTAGATTGAGTGGTTACACATTTTAACCACTAACTCTGTTCATTGTGTGATATATCTCTTCTATGATTGTAATCTTGATTTTGCTTAATTCTTTATTTCCATTGGTTGATGTATTGAATTGCATTGAGCATGATTGAGGCCATCTTTGATAAAAGCTTACTTTACCCATATAGCCTTACCCTTGCATCTACCATTGTTAACCCCTTTGAGCTGTATTTACCCCATTGTTCTTGATATTAGCACATCACAACCTTAAACGGAAAATCATGATTTACCTTAGATTGTATCCTTGATTAGCTTAGGTTGAGGAGTTTGTCTCATTTAAGTGTAGGGGAATTTTGGGAAACATTGGTGGTAAATGGAATTGTTTGATTTGGGTATCTCATTGAAAAATTTGGAAAATGGGAACATTCATGTATGAACTACTTAACCATATACAATTCTCACTTCAAAAAAAAAAAAAAAACCTTCATCACAAAAGGGCGCAAAGTCACCCTAAGGTAAAGAGAAATGAATAAAGAATTGCATATGTGACGTGTTGTGAGAAAAACATACATGAATGTTAATGAATAAGAATTGATGGAAGGTTAGGATTGCATGTTGTTTTGATTTGATTGATATAGGTTGATGTGGATACTTAAACTAGTCAAGGATTCAACGATTTTAGTCCACTTAGCCAGATCTATCTCACCTTGACCCTAACCTCATTACAACCATATGAAGTCCTCATGATAATTACATTCATGCATCACTTGTGTTGATTGTTAGATGAAAAGCAATTCCTTGAAAGCATGATTAGAGGAGACTTGAGTGATTAAAACCCTAAACACCGAATGATTAGAGTGTATACACATCTAGTGAGGGTTCAATTACTCAACTCTATGTTTCCATGCTTCTTATCATGAATTCTTGCAAGTTGCTTCACTTTGATGAGTTGAATCAATTTTCTAGATTTTTGATTGCATTGGATCACTTCCTTGCTTAGCCCTACTTGTCTATACTTGCTTGGGAATTTGATTGTTTGTTTTCACCAATTTCATATAGATACTATAGAAAGATACATAGGTATAGATAGTATTTACAAACTTGCATGCATATAGGTAGTTGCATTGAATAAGTTGATTACCCCTTTGATCTTTCTCCTTGTTTGTTTAGCATGAGGACATGCTATTGTTTAAGTGTGGGGGAGTTGATGAGTCTATATTTAATGGTATATTTTGACTTAATTTGGATGGATTCCAGTACATGAAATCGCACTTAAGCACCAAAATAGCATACTTTTGATTTTGCTCCCTAGTTTGATCTTAAATGTAAAAACATGCAATTTTGTGCTTTAATAGAGCAATTTAATCCCACCTTTGTGCCATTCGATGCCGTGATATGGTTTGTGAGTGATTTCAGGCCTTGAAGGCATGAATGGAAGGATAAAAGTGGAAGAAAGCATGTGTAAGGGAGAAAACATGAAGAAAACAAGGGAAAGCACACAGAGCGAAGTGTGCGTGCGCACAGCCTTGCGTGCGCGTGTACAGACAAGAATTTTCATGTGTGCGTACGTACACACCTGTGCGTATGCACAGGCCTTTTGGGCCATTTTGGAAGGATGGAAGGCTGAAATAGAAGGCTATGTAAAGGGGATATCAGCACATTTGAAGGCATTAGGTTTTAGTTTAGTTTCTTAGTATTTGGAAGCTTCCATAGGAGTAGGAGTAGGAGTAGTGTAGCTTTGCTCTCTTAGGGTTTATCAATCTCCATTGTAGCATTTTATAGCAAACTTTGATCTTTCATTTTACTTCTTCAATTGTAAGTACTATCAATTTCCTCTTTAATTCAAGCACTTTTACTTCCATTTCCTTTTGGTTCAAGTTACTTTGTTCATATTGCAATTTTGTGTTTCTTGAAGTTTTGATTGATGAATTTTATGTTTCATGCTCTCTTTATGTTTGATTGCTTGTTTATGTTTGGTTTTGTTGATAATTGGTTATAGTTTTCCAATTTCCTTTACAATTTCTCATGCTTTACTTTTATGCACACAAGGTGTTTGTGAAAATTCCAACTCTAGATTTTGAGTAGATTTTCTCACCTTGGCTTGTGGTTTGAGTTCCTAGGATACTAGAGTCATAATGTTCGACATTTAGTGGTAATTCTTGGGTAGTTAGTTTATTCTTGTTTCCATTGATGCTAGCCTTTTATCAACGCTAGCCTTTATTTGCATTTTCACTAAGTTTTTATCCTTTTTACCTTTATTTGCATTAATTACAATTTTGAGCATTCCTTAGTTCTTTTATTGCTTAGTTCTTTTAATGTTTCATTTCTTGCTTGAAAATCCCCATTTTCCTCACAACTGAAAGAGATAACGTTTCATTTGCATTCCTAGGGAGAACGACCTGAGGTTTAATTACTCTCGGTTTAGATTAGAAATTGTAAACTTTGATCGAGCATTACTTGTTGGTTGAGAGCTATACTTGCAACGAGGTTATTTCTCTTTTACCGAGAAGGAATTCTTAAACGATGAATTTGCTCACATCAACCCGCCACACTCTTGGGATATAGTGCCCGACACACTTTCCAGGATACAGCGCCTGCCATGCTCTTGGGATATAGTGCTCGACACATTTTACAAACAGAGAGAAAGTGATGCATCAAGAACGGAACAGAACATACAGTCACAATTCACAATCATAATCATAATACTCATGATCACTTTCAACCATTCCCATTATTCTTCTTTCTCATCTCTTATCCAGAGCAAGTGGATAATGCTACTACATCTTACCCAGCTTCTCAACTCTCCTTTGATACCAAACTAGCTCTTTGAACATCCTTACCCCTAATCCGTAACCTAAAACCTAGCTATTAGACCTTATACAGAGTTTTCAAAGGTTTGAAAAATTAAACAATTGGATTAGTATACAAAAACCTCACTTTTAACTAAAATATGGGTCTTGCGTACGCGAGATTATGTCCGCATAGCGCATACCGCCCGCGTATTCAAGTGTTCGATTTAACAGGTTCTCGTATACGGGACCATGTCCGCGTATGAGAGACATCAAGGCAGTGTGTAAATCTCGCGTTGTGTGTGCATGCTCGCGTATGCGACCCCCCCTTTTCCTCAAAAAGCTGCTAAATCTCAAAAATCAGTTTTCTATACCTAACTTTCGACGTTCATAAATTCCTCTACAAAACTCAAATTTTCACAAACTTTAAACTGTTTTAAAGCTCTTGAAGTCATCTTTAATTTGAAATAAATTTCATTCAAATCCAAAATCCGGGTCTCAAGTTATGGACCGCCGAATTTTGTTAAAAATCTATTTTTACAAAAAGAGTTTAAAACCTCTATTTTCCAAATTTTCAATTTCAAAACCAAAGTATCATAACTGAAAACAACACCAAATACACTCAAAACAATTCCACAACCATTTCATTCCTTCCCCAACACTTCAATACTCAATTTCTCAACTCAATTCACATTATACATTCCTAATTATCACAAATCATCACCAACTTCAATAATCCTCTTATTTTCATAATAACTCAACAATTTCATATTATATACATACACCACACATACTCAATCAAACTAACCAACTCATTTAATAATTTCTAACAAAATTACTAATCCTCAATTATTCATATAATTCAACTTATCATATGATCAACTAGCCTAAGTTTTCACGTGACATTAAACATTAACAACAAGAAATCGAAACCATACCTTGGCTGATTCCTCCCTAAGCGTGGAATACTTCAAAAACCTCTCCTTTCACAGCCTTCAACCTTCCAAATGCCAATTCCACAAGTTCAACAACTAGAACTTCGTTTCAATCCACCAATTGAACTCCAATTCAACAAGATACACAATCTAATTCATACAATATCACAATAATCAATGTTGAGCTCACTAAATCAACAATTCACAAGAGTTAGAATTTTCTTACCATTATTCACGAGTCAAATGAATAAAATTCAGTGATTACCTGCTGCTAGAGTTCATCTAAAGCATTAAAATGCCAAAACCCTCAACATCCAAAACCCAAAAATCATGAATTGAAGAGGGAAAAATTGGGCATAAAATCAAAATTTTCTTACCAAATTGTTAGATGATTTTTGTAGTGAATTTCAAGACGAATGCGCGACCGCTGACGGCTTGTCAATCGAAACTCCGGATTGAAAGTTACAAGAATTTGAAGTTTGAAGTGGAATGGGGTTTGTGTTCTGTTTCCCTTTTTGGTTCTATACTGCATGAACTCCAAGGAATGGAAGAAGAAAGGCTGCAGCTTGCATTTATATGGGAGTTGGGCATGTGGGTTTGGGCCCATTTGGGCTCGGTTCAATCGGTTTGGCTCGTTGGCCCATTTTTGGGCCAAAAACTTTAAAATTAGTGTTAAAATTTATGTTTTAATTATTTCTACTCCATTAAACTATAAAACTTTAATTTCCAAATTTTTTTAAATAATAATTAATTTATCAGTTAATTATTTACTAATTACCCGGGATTTACATCCTACCTCCCTAACAGAAATTTTTGTCCTAAAAAATTTCGACTATTAAAGAAAGTAGAGGGAGCACTCTCTAAACACCTTGTCCAGGTCTGTGAGATGCCTTTTAGTTCCTATTCACACCAAACAAGTGATATCAAGGTGATTAGTCTTAATATCGCAAGTCAAATGCTTCAAAGTCCTAAATGCAAAATCATGAACAAATATGACGCATATATCAGTTACATATCCTAATTGGCATGTATAAACATCCAGAGTTTGCCCAGAAGCGTTGTCAGTCCGTCCCTCAGGTTCTAAAGGAACGAACTGCTCTGTTACCATAATGTAACTCCCTACCACACAGAGCTTTATGCATAGAACGTAAATCAGAGGTGGCGAGGCGATACGACATCTAAAAGTAAAAATATGTATATAAATATATATGTGAAAGGAACTTTAACTAAGAGCCTTAAAAGAAAAAGTTAAACAAAACACCAACAAAAAGATGCATCACACACGATCGGGTCAAAGCAGAAAGGTAGATAAGATTGACCGAAAAAGATAATGTGTATATATAATCAGAGTTTCAAAGATATAAGTAACAAGTTCCAGGCTTGACCTGCGAAGCTAAGGCTGGCCGGAGTATAAATACATACATGTACATCCCAAAAGACAATATCACACCTAGTTTATCCAAATCAACCTCTAAGATGGACAAAGTAAAATATATACATGGCAGAGAATCTCTTTATAATATGTACATAAACAAAATACAAACTCTAAATCCCAAATGAGTTTTTTGCTTCCAAAGAGTTTCCAGAATTCTCAGTGAGGTGACTCCTGACCTGTATCTGAAAAACCGTAATATATGTATGGAATGAGAACCCGGAGTTCTCAGTATTGTAAAGGTACCAGCATAGTTAATATAAAAGGTATCGGTAAAGCTAGTGACAACCCTAGAACTTCGACACACAGATTTAAACTTAAGATTAAACTAAACCAGAAATTAGGAAAAACTATCTAAGTTATTTAAATTCTAATCTAACTTCAACCAAAAATTTCACTTTTGTCTTCATTCAGCCCTCCGAACACTGATGGGACTACCCTCAGTGTCACCTCCGCCAGTATGAGGGATCTCTCAGTTGCAAACACGCATAAAACAGATAAGGAAACCACAAATATGGATAATAGATACAGCAAGTAGAACAAGTAGTAGATAAGCAGAGATAAAGTAGTTAAGCAAACAAAAATAATACACACTCAAACAAAAATACAAATGCACATGATATATGCCTGTTGATGAGCGGATAATTGATACGCTTTTAGGCATTGTTTTTACATAGTTTTTAGTATGTTTTAGTTACTTTTTATTATATTTTTATTAGTTTTTATGCAAAAATCACATTTCTGGACTTTACTATGAGTTTGTGTATTTTTCTGTAATTTCAGGTATTTTCTGGCTGAAATTGAGGTATCTGAGCAACAGTCTGATTCAGAGGCTAAGAAAGGACTGCAGATGCTGTTGGATTCTGACCCTCCTGCACTCGAAGTGGAATTTCGGGAGCTACAGAAGCCCAATTGGCGCGCTCTCAATTGCGTTGGGAAATAGACATCTTATACTTTGCCCGAGATTTGATGGCCCAAGCTGGCGTTCAAACGCCAGCCAGAGACCTTTTTCTGGCGTAAAACGCTAGAACTGGCACTAGAACTGGAGTTAAACCCCTAAACTAGCATCCAAGATGGCGTTTAACTCTAGAAATGGCCTAAGCACGTGTAAAGCTCAATGCTCAACCCAAGTACACACCAAGTGGGCCCCGAAAGTAGATTTTTGCACTATCTGCACTTAGTTACTCAATTTCTGTAATCCTTAGTAACTAGTTTAGTATAAATAGCACTTTTTACTATTGTATTCGCATCTCTGGATGTTTAGTCCTTAGACACTGGAGAAGCTTATGCCATTTTTCACATTTGGAGGCTGGCCATACGGCCATGCCTAGACCTTTTTCTCTTATATATTTTCCAACGGTGGAGTTTCTACACCTCATAGATTAAGGTGCGGAGCTCTACTGTTCTTCATGAATTAATGCAAGTACTATTATTTCTCTTTCAATTCACACTTACTTCTTCTCCAAGATATACTCTCGTACTTAATCCGGTTTAGTCAGAATGAAGGGGTGACCCGTGACAATCACCCACTATCTTCGTTATTCGCTTAGCCAAGATCCGCGTGCCTGACAACCATAAGCGGTCTACATGATGTTCAACGTAGTCATTGGACGACAGCCGGATTATATTCTCTTGGGTCTCTAATCCACAGACCGAGTCCGTGAGATTAGTACCTTCGTGGTATAGGCTAGAACCAATTGGCAGCATTCTTGAGATCTGGAAAGTCTAAACCTTGTCTGTGGTATTCCGAGTAGGATCTGGGAAGGGATGACTGTGACGAGCTTCAAACTCATGAATGTTGGGCGCAGTAACAGTGTGCAAAAGGATAGAGAGATGCTATTTCAATGCTAGTGAGAACCGACAGATGATTAGCCGTGCGGTAGCTGTACCTGGTATTTTTCATCAGTGACGAGAAATTCGACAGTTGATTAGCCGTGCAGAAAACGTACCTGGTATTTGTCATCCGAGAGGATCATACAGCTTGCCATGGAAGGGAGCACGCATGATTGGATGAAGATAATAGGAAAGCAGAGGTTCAGAAGGAACAAAGCATCTCTAAACGCTTATCTGAAATTTCCACTAATGAATTACAGAAGTATCTTTATCTTATTTTATATTTTATTTATCTTTTAATTATCAAAACCTCATAACCATTCGAATCCTCCTGACTAAGATTTATAGGATGACCATAGCCTGCTTCAAGCCGACAATCTCCGTGGGATTGACCCTTACTCACGTAAGGTATTACTTGGATGACCCAGTGCACTTGCTGGTTAGTTGCGAAGTTGTGAAAAGTGTGATCACAATTTCGTGCACCAAGTTTTTGGCGCCATTGCCGGGGATTGTTCGAGTTTGAACAACTGACGATTCATCTTGTTGCTTAGATTGGGTAATTTTTTTTATATTTAAGCTTTTTTTTATTTTTATTTTCGAAAAAAAAATTTAAGAATGAATTCTAGAGCTTCATGAGATATGTTGAAACCTGGCTGGCTGTTAAGCCATGTCTAATCTTTTGGACTGAGGTTTCCACTTTCCATTGTAGAAAGGACATGTCTGTATTTGTTATGCTAAAGCTTGGCTGGCCATTTGGCCATGTCTAATTCTTTTGGACCGAAGCTTTAGAATAACATTGCATGAGCCTTTGGATTCTTAAATCTGATATTGTTATTCACAGTGTTTTACTAAAGCTTGGCTGGCCTTTTGGCCATGTCTAATTAAGTTACTTTCTTGCCAATTTATTTTCCTATTCCCTATTTCAAAAATCCAAAAATATACCCTTTTCCCTAACCAATAATAAATCATACTTCCCTGCAATTCCTTGAGAGACAACTCGAGGTTTAAATACTTCGGTTATAAATTTTATTGGGTTTTGTTACTTGTGACAACCAAACTTCTGTACGAAAGGATTCTCTGTTGGTTGAGAAACTATACTTACAACACGATTATTTTTATAAAAATTCTTTTCCGGTAGAAAATCAGATCGTCAAAATGGCGCCGTTGCCGGGGAATTGCAATTGTGTGCCTTATTATTGGTTACTGTAAATATTTTATTTTGCTTGTTTATTTGTTTTTATTTTTATTTTTAATTTTCATTAGCTATTATGAGTTCTCACCCTCGTCGCTTTGAGTTTGGTTCTAATGTTGTTGAAAGGAATAGAAGCTATAACAGGAACATGCATCAAGGTCGAAACAATCACAGATGGAAGGAGCCACGGGGATCTGATCAACCCTTTTGGCAACAACAGCTTCCAAGATACCATCGACAACGACCATTCTACAATGCATGCCAAGACAATAGTTATGGTGGACCCCCTCATGACAAACCACCTCCACCTAATTACTATGGTCAAGAACCATTTCGAGGTGCATACCAAGATGATAGATATGGTGGACCCCCTTGCAGTTACCAGCAAGGCCATCATATGCCAATGAACTACCTCCTCAACATAGCTTCAAACCCCCATACTCACAAGCCACCTACAACCATTCACCCCAATATGACCCTAACTTTTATCCACCCCAATTCCAATCCAATTACTCCCAAGAACCACCACTTCCATATGCACCATGTCCATATCCATCGCAACAAGAATCACATGATCGTCTCAAGGAAACAGTGGATAAATTTCACGCAACCCTTTATCAACTGGAGCAAGCGATAAATCAATTAGCTTCTCGATATTCGAGCACTCAAGGAACTCCCATGGCTTCATATGAAGAATCTAATGAAAAACGTAGCATGAAGGAGACACTAGAAAATCCGGTGAATAGTACGGAGCATGACTTTGTACTGGAACAAATAGAGGAAGCTGTAATTATCGCAGAAGAAGAATTGGTTGAAGACTTAAGAGACGCTGAACCTCCATGGGAATCAAGAATTGTAGAGAATTCCACCAAGAAATTTGCAATCGATGCTAAGGAGGATAGCGCACAACCCCTAAAGCATGTATCTTATGAAGAACTGGATGGAACAGATCAAGAAGCAAGTTTTCTTGGTAATGATGGTCGTGAACTAAGCTCTCCTAGTGATAAACTTGCATCTACAATTGAATTCTTCAAGCTAGAAGAATCTTTTCCAAGTGAATATGTAGACGATGTGGAGGTAGACTTCCCCCAACCTCCAACTTATGACTTGAGTGATGAGGAAGAAATTGGAGACTTTGATCAAGACGTGGTTGCCGTTGAAGAGGTTTGTCAGGAATTGGAAGGATTCACAGCGGAGTACAAGGAAGTGGAGCTTGAAAGACCACTGGAAACACCTCTCCCAAGGCCATTACCACCTAATACAAAGTTCAAGTGGGTAAAATCCTTAGCCTTTATCTTTACCTTTCCACTTGAATATGGTTTGCTTGAAACTGATGGCCAGCTTAGAGCTCTTTGTGGCTTTAAAAGTAAGAGGGAGATGGTTAGTAATAGAAGTTGACATCCAAAATTCAATATGGTTCCACGCCCCAAATGGAAGTGCAAGGATTGGTATAGAACTCGTTTGAATGAATTTCGGAAGAAGTTTGGGTATCTCAGTGGAAATTCAGGTTGTGTACTGCCCGGTTGGAATAATGAAGATAACAGCGAAGACGGGTATAGAAGCAAAGTTTGGGATCCTAGAATTTATCCTGACAATCAATACTCTTAGAGCCTGAAAACTTGATTTAACTTGCTCTAAGGCTTTAGGTGCCTAGTTTGGGACCCCGGAGGCTATTGGAATTGCAAACGTTGATGGAGATTTCTGGATGAGTTCAAGCACAAGCAACCATAACAGGAAGCTCTTCAAATGTCCAACTTAAGGACTCTAACTAAAAGTGCTAGGTGGGAGACAACCCACCATGGTATGATCATTCTTTTTCAATCTTAGTTTTATTTTATTTCGTTTTACTCTTAATTTTATTTTATTCTATTTTTCTTAGTATTCATTTATAATATCTGCATCAGCATATGCATTTTGTATCCTGCATACTGCATAAAAAAAAGGGGCACGTCCCATTCGTGCGCGTGAACTACGCGCACGCATCACATGCGACGCTAAACCTTACAGAAAGTCACGCGGGAGCTGTGCAGGAAGGGTGCCTTGCGCATGATCCAACCCATGCGTACGCGTGGGCGACGCGTGCGTGTCACCCGTATTTTAGTCACCCCACGCGTAAGCGTCAGCGACACATATGCGTGGATCGCCAGATCGGCGTCAATGGGTGATTTGGCCGAGAATTTTGCTGCCTTGGTACTGGTATTGTGCATTTAGCACAACCAGTGGTCACGCGTACGGGTGACCGATGCTGACGCGTCACTAGGATTCTTGCTCATCCACGCGTAAGCGTGGATGACGCTTACGCGTCGGCTCTTCTTTTGTACACCCACGCGTACGCGTGGGCGACACTTACGCGTCGCTTCGCAGATTCCATTCTTCTCCTTTCTTCTCTCCTTTCTTATTCTTTCTTCGTCCTTCCTTACTTTCTTCATCTTCATTTCTTTAAACTTCTCACCCCTCTTCTCTTTCATTCTATTTTACATATTTATTTGCATACTTTCATTCATTGCATTTTAATTTTGTGCATATTTTTATTTTCTTTTCTAAATTTATTATTTTTTCGTTGGTGTTAAATTTTCTTATTTAACTGTTGCATCTTCTCTTGAATTATCTTGGTGCTTCATGACTTGTTTTATTCTGATTGGGCAGTATTATTTAAACTAATGCTAATCTTTTATGATACTTGTACTCCTCTTGCATTGATATGCACTTATACTATCTTGCATTACCCACACCCTCTCCCCCATTATTGCAATTCTTGCACTATTGACATGCCATTTGCTTCTATTGTTTTCTCACTTACATGTTGTAGCTACCATGTAGTTGGGACCCTCATTATTTGGCATTAACCCAACCATATTTTATTTGTTTTCTTATCTTTATTTCTGGGTTACTTTTCTTATTTTTTCTCCTCTTTCAGGATGGCCACCGAGAAGGGACAGGAAGAACTTCTATATGGTGAAACAGACAAGTTCCATCTGCCCAATCCTTGGAGAAAAGCATCAGTTATAACCGTCCGTTCACTTGCACATCTTAGCATGCACCGAGGACGGTGCAATCTTTAAGTGTGGGAGGTCGATACCGATCTCCATGGGTAAGTTACCTTCTTTTCAACACCAATGTCTTATTTTCTTTGTAGTTCATTGTTGCATTTGCATATTTGATTGCATGTTTGTTTGATTTTGTGCATATTTTACCACCACTTGGTTAAAGTAATATTTTCTTTTTCAAGAAACTTTTTATAACATTTCACTAATTTGATTTAAAATTTTTGATAAACTTGTTTGAAGAAATACTATATTGCAACATAGTTTAGAGCTCGAACACACAAAACCTGTGAGATTTTTAGCCTATTTGAATTGGTTGCATTCTATCAACCAATATTTTATTTTTGGTGTGTGTTGTTCTCTCTAAAATTGTGGTCTTTGTCTTGTTTAATTCTATATTTCCATGGTTTGATGTATGCATGCACTTATATGATTGAGGCCTTTGTTTCACTGAGCTTACATACCCATATGGCCTTACCTTTCATTATCCCTTGCAAACCAATTTTGAGCCTATTTTACCCCTTTATTCTTTACTTTAGCTCATCACTAACTCTAAGCGGAAAACAATAATGTCCTTAATTTGAATCCTTGGTTAGCTTAGACTAGTGAGAGTGTTCATGATTTAAGTGTGGGGAAGTTGGGTTTGGAAACATTTGGTTTAAGAATTGGGTGTTATATATCATTATGAAAATGTGAAAGAAATATTTAGAACATGTTCATGCATTCAATATCTTAATCATATGCATTGAGAAAAATAAAAGAAAAGAAAAAAATTTGAGTATATATATATAATATAATATAATATAAAAAGAAAAAAAATAGAAAAAAAGAGAAAAGAAAAGAAAAGAAGAGTAAACAATAAAAAGGGGACAAAATGCCCCAAAGTAAATGATAGCAATGCATATGAGTTGTACTCAAATTCGGATGCATGAATATATGAAAAACATAGTAAATGGGTAGTTAGATTGTGTATTGTAATTACATGGATTGTCTTAAGTTAGGTGGGAAAAGTTTAAGTTAATTAAGGATTCAGATTTTAGTCCACTTGGCCAAATACAATCCTACCTTGACCCTAACCCCATTACAACCCTTAAAAGACCTCTTGATATGTGTATCTGTGCATTAATTCTTTGTTGATTGGTGGAAGAAGAGCAAGCCTTAGAAAGCAAGATTAGTAGAGAATTGAGAGATCGAACCTTAAACACCTAAGCGATTAGAGTGCATACACTTCCAGTGAGGGTTCGATGCTCGATTCTTTGTTCCTGGCTTTCACGAGCTATTTTCTTTTGCAAGTTTACTTGTACCTTATTTTATGATTTGAATTAGTGAAATTCAGTTCATGTCTGTTCTTGGAAGATTTATTTACTTTGACCAAGTAGGTAGAAACATTTAGCATGTAGTTGCATTCATATAGATAGGTTGCATTTCATACATTCTACCATTCCTCTTCACTCCTTTATAGCTTCTCTTGAGCTAAGCATGAGGACATGCTAATGTTTAAGTGTGGGGAAGTTGATAAACCACTATTTTATGATTCATCTTATGCTCAATTGAGTGTTTTTATCAATTCTTCACCCACTTATTCATATAAATTGCATGGTTTTACAATTCCTTCCTTATTCTATGATATATATTAAAACATGTTTCCTATGCCTTAAAAATATTAATTATCCTTTATTACCATTCGATGCCGTGATCTGTGTGTTAAGTATTTTCAGGCCTCATAGGGCAGGAATGGCTTAGAGGACAGAAAGGAAACATGCAAAAATGGAAGGAACGCACAAAATGGAGTTTTGAAGAAAATGACAGTGACGCGCACGCATGGACGACGCAGACGCATGCCTCACGCAGAACACAAGAGACGCGCACGCATAGATGACGCGAACGCGCGATGAGCAAAAAGCATGAGGGACGCGTACGCGTGACTGACATGTACGTGTGACTGACGTGTACGCGTGACTGACGCGTACACGTGGCAAGGAACATCTCCAAATGACGCGCACGCGTGACAGACGCCACGTGCAAAAAATTACAGAAAATGCCCTCAGCGATTTCTGGACCCTTTTTCGGCCCAAATCCAAGCCCAGAAACATAGAATAGAGGCTGGAGAATAAGGGAATCAATCCATTCATTCACAGAACATTCATCATACACAATTTTTAGGTTTTAGATGTAGTTTTCTAGAGAGAGAGGCTCTATCCTCTGTCTTAGATTTTAGGATTAGGATTTCTCTTAGTTTTGATTCATTCCTTCTCAATTCCATGTTCAATGTTCCTTTACTTTAGTTTCTCTTCTACTTTTATTCATTCTATTACTTTAGTTGATTACTAGATGTTGCCAATTTGGTTTATGGATTCCTATGTTTAATTTAATTTTCTATTTAACATAATTTGAGGTATTTCAGATTTATGATTGCTTTCTTCTATTTATGATATAAATAATTTAGATTTTTTTCCCTTTGCTTTGGTTGAGTAATTGGTGACACTTGAGTTATCAAACTCAGCTGTTGACTGAAAATTTGAATTTGCTGATTGATTTGGATCCCTCTAAAGCTAGTCTTTCCATAGGAGTTGACTAGGACAAGAGGAATCAAATTGATTAGTCCACTTGACTTTTCTTTATTTAGTAAGGGTTAACTAAGTGGGAGCAATAAACAATTATCATCACACCTGATAAGGATAACTAGGATGGGATTTCCAGTTCTTATACCTTGCACTGGTGTTCATGATAATTAAGTTACTTTCTTGCCAATTTATTTTCCTATTCCCTATTTCAAAAACCTAAAAATATACCCTTTTCCATAACCAATAATAAATCATACTTTCCTGCAATTCCTTGAGAGACGACTCGAGGTTTAAATACTTCGGTTATAAATTTTATTGGGTTTTGTTACTTGTGACAACCAAACTTTTGTATGAAAGGATTCTCTGTTGGTTGAGAAACTATACTTACAACGCGATTATTTTTATCAAAATTCTTTACCGGCAGAAATCAGTTTGTCAAGCAGGAATAGAGATAAAGAACCTCTCTTTGGTCTTGATCCTGAACCTGAGAGGACCCTGAGAAAGCGTTTACAACAAGCTAAAGCACAACACTTCAGAAGAGACCTCACAGAACTTTACGAACAAGAAGTTGAAAATACAAACATGGCAGGCGATCAGAATAATGGAGGAGATGCAAGGAAGATTCTTGGTGATTTCACTACACTCACTTCTGACTTTTATGGAAGAACTATCTCCAAACCTGCCATTAGAGCAAATAACTTTGAGCTTAAGCCTCAGTTAGTCTCTCTAATGTAACAGAATTACAAATTCCATGGACTTCCACTGGAAGATTGACATCAATTCCTATCTGAATTCTTGCAAATCTGTGATACAATTAAGACCAATGGAGTGGAGCCTAAGGTCTACAAGCTTATTGACGCGGCAAAAATTGGCTTATTAAGAAATTAATAATAAAATACGTTGCAAGTACAGTTCTTAACCAGCAAAAATCCGCTTGTCAATTTCGAAGAGTTATCACAGTTTTAAGAATAAGATTACTGGGAGTATGAGTTCCAGGTCGTCTCCCAACGAGTTGATAAAAGAGTGCAGCTTATTGGTCAGAGGTTTTCCCAGAAATTTTAAGTTTGAGAAATAGTAAAATAAATAATTGTAAAATTAAACAATGGAAATTAATGAGAGAATTTATATAATTAAATTAAAAACCTTGATCGGGAGAAGATTAATTGGAATTTCTATCCTTGTTGGAATTTCCCAAGTTAATAATAAAAGGTTATTTCTCTACTTGGTCATCCCTTAATTAATAAGGAAAAGTCAAGTAACTAACTAACCAACTATGTCACAGGTCCCAACCCTTTCTTAAGAAGGGATTAGAGTAAGAGACTAGAGTTATCAGTCATCAACTACCCATTAGAATTAACACTTGAGTATCCCAACTCAAGGTTCTCCTTTCAATCAACTCCCAATCAAGTTAGAGAACTACTCCATTATCATGAATATAAACTTCATAGAATTAAAAGGGGAATAAAAGGAAAACATGATAGACAATAATTAAAAATCAATTAAAAGTAAAAAGGTTCTTGTATTAATAAATCCCAAAATGCAACATACTTATCCAAACAGGGTCAATGGGCAGTAAAAAGAAAGGGAATTAAGAAAATAAACTAGAATAATGAAATTTCCACGGAGGTAATGATCCTTCTCAGTGTCCAAAAGCAAAAGCATGAAACTCTAAAACTATGAATGTGAAGAACCCTACAGGAAGGAGTAGAATTCTCTCTAAGATTGGAAAAACTAAACTAAACTATGCGTCATGAGAATGTGTGAATGTCCCCCCTGAGTCTCTGCATGTTCCCTGGCTCTATTCTGTGTTTCTAGCCCGAAAACTGGGTCAAAACTCGGCCCGAAATTGCCCCCAGCATTTTTTATTATGTCTGCAGATCGCGCAGGTCATGCGTACGCGTCAGTCACACGTGCACGTCATTTGGCGAATTTCCTTGTCACGCGTACGCATCATCCACGCGTGTCTGTCCTTTGTGCAGACTCCGATCCACGCGTACGCGTCAAGCACGCGCACGCGTCGCTGCAAATTTCTCCATTTCGCGCGCTCGCATGAGCCATGCGTGCGCGTCGGTGCTCGCTGGTCATCCCCTTAGTTTCTTGTGTTCCTTCCATTTTTGCAAGCTTCCTCTCCATTCTCGAAGCCATTCCTGCCCTATAAAGCCTGAAACACTTAACACACAGATCACGGCATCGAATGGTATAAAAGAGAATTAAAATATACTAATTAAAGATCTCTTGGAAGGAAGTTTTCAACCATAGGATAAAACTAGGAAGGGATTGTAAAATCATGCAAATCATATGAATAAGTGGGTGAAGACTTGATGAAACCACTCAATTAAACAAAAGATAAACCATAAAATAGTGGTTTATCAACCTCCCCACACTTAAACATTAGCATGTCCTCATGCTTAGCTCAAGGAGATAAAATAAATGAGTAGGGAAAAGTAAGACTCATGCAATGTAATGCAACCTATGTGTGTGAATGCAACTATATGCTAAAATGATTTTGCCTACTTGGTTAAAAGTAAATAAGTTCTTCAAGACAAATATGAATCAAATATCACTAATTAAAATTCACACAGTAAAAACAAGTAAACTTGTAAGAAGATAGCTCACGAAAACAGGAAACATAGAATTAATCATTGAACCCTCACTGGTAGTATATGTGGACTCTAATCACTCAAGTGTATAGGGTAATCACTATACTCTTCTCTAGTCATGCTTTCTAAACTTTGTTCTTCACCTAACCAATCAACAAGTATTTAATGTACCAATGCAAACATCATGAGGTATTTTCAAGGTTGTAATGGGGCAAAGGTAAATGTGAGGGTATATATATATGGCTAAGTGAGCTATAAATTGAATCTTTGATTAACCTAAGCTCTTACCTATACATACACTATATACTTTTAAAATCATGCTTAGCTACCCAAAATTTTCCCACTTTTTGCATCACATACTCATGCATCAACTTTTCTCTTAACTTGTACCACACATGCATTGATCTTTTATTAACTTAACTTAGCATTGGGGTGATTTTGTCCCCTTATTCATTTATTTATTTTACTCAATTGAATATTTTTGGTTTTTTTTAAAGTAAAAGTAAACATAACATTATCAATGCACATGGATTTTTAATTTTCTGGTCTTACATAAGTAGGCATCCAAATTCCTAATATTTTATTAATTGTAAAAACATAACATATTCCCTTATTAACCCATGTTCCCACAATTCTTCCACACATGATTGACACACAATCTCTATCTTAAGCTAACCAAAGATTCAATTAGGATATTTAATTTGTTTTTCTGCTTAAGGCTAGTGATGTGGTAAAATATAGAACAAATAGGATAGAAAGGCTCAAAGTGGCTAACAAGGGTGACATAAAAGGGTAGGCTATTTGGGATAAGTGAGCTAATAAAATAATGGCCTCATTCATATACATGCATATAATACATTAAATATTGGACATATAGGATGGAAAAAAATATAGATTATAATCATAGAGAAGAAAACACACAAGAATAAAATATTATGGTTAAATAATGTAACTGATGAGCAGATAATTTATACGCTTTTTGGCATTGTTTTTACATAGTTTTTAGTATGATTTAGTTAGTTTTTAGTATATTTTTATTAGTTTTTAAATAAAAATCACATTTCTGGACTTTACTATGAGTTTGTGTATTTTCTAATATTTCAGGTAATTTCTGGCTGAAATTGAGGGACTTGAGCAAAAATCTGATTCAGAGGCTGAAGAAGGACTGCAGATGTTGTTGGATTCTAACCTCCCTGCACTCGAAGTGGATTTTTTGGAGCTACAGAAACCCAATTGGTGCGCTCTTAATTGCGTTGGAAAGTAGACATCCAGGGCTTTCCAGAAATATATAATAGTCTATACTTTGCCCGAGTTTAGACGACGCAAATTGGCGTTTAACGCCAGTTTTCTGCCCTATTCTGGCGTTAAACGCCAGAAACAAGTTGCAAAGAAGAGTTAAACGCCAGAAACAAGTTACAAACTGGCGTTTAACTCCAAGGAAGACCTCTACATGTGAAAGCTTCAATGCTCAGCCCAAGCACACACCAAGTGTGCCCGGAAGTGGATTTCTGCATCATTTACTTATCTCTGAAAACCCTAGTAACTAGGTTAGTATAAATAGGAATTTTTACTATGGTATTTACATCTTTGGATCAATTTGAGTCTTTTCCCCTATCTTTTGAATTCATATGCCATTTGGGCAGGCTAGCCATTCGGCCATGCCTAGACCTTGTTCTAATGTATTTTCAACGGTAGAGTTTCTACACACCATAGATTAAGGTGTGGAGCTCTGTTGTTCTTCATGAATTAATGCAAAGTACTATTATTTTTCTATTCAACTCAAGCCTATTTCTTCTCTAAGATATTCATTCGCACCCAAGAACATGATGAATGTGATGATTATATGACGCTCATCACCATTTTTACCTATGAATGCGTGCTTAACAACCACTTCTGTTATACATGCAAACAAGCTTGAATGTGTATCTCTTGGGTTTCTAATCTAAGATTAAAACCTTCGTGGTATAGGCTAGAATTGTTGGCGGCTATTCCTGAGATCCGGAAAGTCTAAACCTTGTCTGTGGTATTCCGAGTAGGATCTGGAAAGGGATGACTGTGACGAGCTTCAAACTCGCAAGTGTTGGTGATGAGCGGATATTTTATACGCTTTTTGGGGTTAATTTCATATAGCTTTTAGTATGTTTTAGTTAGTTTTTAGTTTATTTTCATTAGTTTTTAGGAAAAATTCATATTTCTGGACTTTACTATCAGTTGTGTGTTTTTCTATAATTTCAGGTATTTTTCTGGCTGAAATTGAGGGAGCTGAGCAAAAATCTGATTCAGGCTGAAAAAGGACTGCTGATGTTGTTGGATTCTGACCTCCCTGCACTCAAAGTAGATTTTCGGGAGCTACAGAACTCGAAATGGTGTGCTTCCAATTGTGTTGGAAAGTAGACATCCAGGGCTTTTCAACAATATATAATAGTTCATACTTTGCTCAAGGATAGACGACGTAAACTGGCGTTCAACGCCAGTTCTCTGCCCAATTCTGGCGTCCAGCGCCAGAAAAGGATTAAAAGTTGGAGTTCAACGCCAGAAATGGATCCAAACCTGGAGTTGAACGCCCAAAATGGCCTTATGCACGTGAATTGCTTAAATCTCAGCCCCAGCACATACCAAGTGGGCCCCAGAAGTGGATCTCTATACCATCTGCTATAGTTTACTCATTTTCTGTAAACCTAGGCTACTAGTTTAGTATTTAAACAACTTTTAGAGACTTATTTTGAATCTCATGACATTTTAGTTGTACTCTTTGACGGCATGAGTCTCTAAATTCCATTGTTGGGGGTGAGGAGCTCTACTGTGTCTCAATGAATTAATGCAAGTATTTCTGTTTTCCATTCAAACACGCTTGTTCCTATCTAAGATGTTCATTCGTGCTTAACTGTGTTGGAGGTGATGATCTGTGACACTCATCACCTTCCTCAAACCATGAACGTGTGCCTGACAACCACCTCCGTTCTATATACGATTGAATGAGTATCTCTTAGATTCCTTAATCAGAATCTCCGTGCTATAAGCTAGAACTGATGGTGGCATTCATGAGAATCCGGAAGGTCTAAACCTTGTCTGTGGTATTCCGAGTAGGATTCAATGATCGAATGACTGTGACGAGCTTCAAACTCGCAAGTGCTGGGCGTTAGTGACAGACGCAAAAGGACGAAGAATCCTATTCCAGTATGATCGAGAACCGACAGATGATTAGCCGTGCTGTGACAGAGCATGTGAGCATATTCTTCACTGAGAGGATGGAATGTAGCCATTGACGACGGTGAACCCCTACATACAGCTTGCCATAGGAGGACGCGCGTGCGTGAACAAGAAGACAGAGGAAAGCAGAGATTCAGAAAACAAAGCATCTCCAAAACTCCAACATATTCTCCATTACTGCATAACAAGTAACCTTTAATCCATGCACTCTTGTTTATTCGCAACTCAACTGATAAAAATAATTGACTTCCTGACTAAGATTTACAAGATAACCATAGATTGCTTCAAACCAACAATCTCTGTGGGATTCGACCCTTACTCACGTGAGGTATTACTTGGACGACCCAGTGCACTTGCTGGTCAGTGGTACGAGTTGTGAAAAGTGTGATTCACAATTTGTGCACCAAGTTTTTAGCGCCGTTGCCGGGGATTGTTCGTGTTTGGACAACTAACGGTTTATTTTGTTGCTTAGATTAGGAAAAAATTTTCTTTTTTGGTTTAGAGTCTTTTATTATTTATCCCTTGTTAAAACACTTAAAATTTATAGCTCAATTAGTTAGAACGTGGTGTTTATGATCATGGTAATTGGCTATCATATTTTTAAAATCTTTTTCAAAAATATTTTTTTCTATTAAATCCTGTGCCAAACTTTAAGTTTGGTGTTTTCTTGTTAATTTTTCAAAAAAAAAAAATTTCGAAAATTTATTTTGGTTTTCTAAAAAAATTTTAAGTTTGGTGTTCTTCCTTTGTGTTCTTGTGTTCTTGTGAGTCTTCAAAGTGTTCTTGAGTTTTCCTTGTGTCTTGATCTTAAAATTTTTAAGTTTGGTGTTCCTTGGTGTTTTCCCCCCAAAAATTTTTGAAAACAAGGAGCATTAGATCTAAAAATTTTAAATCTTGTGCTATCTTATTGTTTTTCTCTCTCTTCTTAAAATTTAAAAATATCTTTTCTCTCTAGTTTAAAGCATCTTTTTCGAAAATCAATTTTTAAAATTTAGATTTTTTTTAAACTTCCTAACCACTTTCTCTCTCCTCAATTTTTTGAAAATCTTCACCCACTTTTATTTATTTTTATTTTATTTTCAAAATAAATTAATAAATAAATAAATAAAAATATTTTCTCTATTTAACATCATCTCCCTTTCTCCATCATGGACCTAAGCGGAAATGAACAGTCCAGGAGGACTCTGGCGTCATATTCTAACCCCTCTACTGCTTCATATGGGAGTAGTATCTGCATACCCTCTATTGGAGTCAGTAGCTTTGAGTTGAATCCTCAGCTTATTATCATGGTGCAGCAAAGTTGCCAGTATTCTGGTCTTCCACAGGAAGAACCTACAGAGTTTCTGGCACAATTTTTACAAATTGCTGACACAGTACATGATAAAGAAATAGATCAGAATGTCTATAGACTATTACTGTTTCCATTTGATGTAAAAGATCAAGCTAAGAGGTGGTTAAATAACCAACCTAAGGCCAGCATAAGGACATGAAAACAGCTGACAGAAAAATTCCTGAATCAATACTTTCCCCCAAAACGGATGACACAGCTAAGGCTGGACATCCAAGGCTTTAAACAAGGAGATAATGAATCTCTTTATGATGCTTGGGAGAGATACAGAGAGATGCTAAGAAAATGCCCCTCTGAAATGTTTTCAGAGTGGGTTCAGTTAGACATCTTCTACTATGGGCTTGCAGAAGGAGCTCAGATGTCTCTAGATTATTCAGCTGGTGGATCTATCCACATGAGAAAGACAATTGAAGAGGCTCAAGAGCTCATTGATACAGTTGCCAGGAATCAGCATCTGTACCTAAGCAGTGACCCTTCCATGAAAGAAGCGGTTAAAACAGCAACTGCTGAACTCAGTCCTGTGAAACAAGCTGCTGAATTCAATCAGCAATTCGACTTCCTAACAAAGCAATTAGCCGAATTCAAAGATAGACTACAAGAGACAAGGATGGCTAATATACATATGGAAGAAAAGTTTAAGCAAACAAAGCAGCAGCTGTCAAGACAAATAACAGAAGAATGCCAAGCAGTTCAATTAAGAAGTGAGAAAACATTAAATACCCTACCTCAAGGCAGCAAAAAGCTAAGGAATGAGCAAACCACCCAAAATTCACCTGAGGACAGTAAGAGCCCAGGAAAAAATAATTCTGGCACTAAAACGCCAGAAAATTGGTGGAAGGCTGGCGCTGAACGCCCAGACCATGCCCAAAACTGGCGTTCAACGCCAGAAACAAGGCAAAACTGGCGTTCAACGCCAGAAATGGGCAAGGATCTGGCGTTGAACGCCCAAACTGGGCAAGATCTGGCGCTGAACGCCCAAAATGGGCACAATTCTGGCGTTCAGACGCCAGGAACAGACAATGAGTTGGCATCTCACGTCACTCCAGCTTCTAACTCTGGCACTCAATTGCCAGTGAGGGATCAGACACATACACGTGCTGATGACAACCCCTCTAAAAAGGCTTCCTCAACCACTTCTGTAGGTAATAAACCTACAGCAACTAAAGTTGAAGAATATAAAGCCAAGATACCTTATCCTCAAAAACTCCGGAAAGAGGAGCAGGATAATCAATTTGCTCACTTTGCGGATTACCTCAGGACTCTTGAAATAAAGATTCCATTTGCAGAAGCACTTGAGCAAATACCTTCTTATGCCAAGTTCATGAAAGAGATCTTGAGTCATAAAAAGGACTGGAGAGAAACAGAAAGAGTTCTCCTCACTGATGAATGCAGTGCAATCATTCTGAAAAGCTTTCCTGAGAAGCTCAAAGACCCTGGGAGTTTTCTGATACCATGCATATTAGAAGGTAATTGCACCAAGACAGCTTTATGCGATCTTGGGGCAAGCATCAACCTAATACCTGCATCCACTATCAGAAAGCTTGGCTTAACTGAAAAAGTTAAACCAACCCGGATATGTCTCCAACTTGCTGATGGTTCCACTAAATACCCATCAGGCGTGATTGAAGACATGATTGTCAGAGTTGGGCCATTCGCCTTTCCCACTGACTTTGTTGTGCTGGAAATGGAGGAGCACAAGAGTGCTACCCTCATTCTAGGAAGACCCTTCCTAGCAACTGGACGATCCCTCATTGACGTCCAACAGGGGGAAATAACCCTGAGAGTCAATGATGATGAATTCAAGTTGAACGCTGTCAAAGCCATGCAGCATCCAGACACATCAAAAGACTGCATGAAAGTTAATCTTATTGACTCTTTGGTAGAAGAGATCAACATAGCTGAGAGTCTTGAATCAGAGTTGAAAAACATCTTTAAAGATGTTCAGCCTGATTTAGAGGATTCAGAGGACATGAAAGAGCCTCTGAAATTTCTTCTGGAAGAGGAAAAACCTCCTAAACCCGAGCTCAAGCCATTACCACCATCCTTGAAATATGCGTTTCTGGGAGAAGGTGATACTTTTCCAGTGATCATAAGCTCTGCTTTAAATTCACAGGAAGAGGAGGCACTTATTCAAGTGCTAAGGACACACAAGACAGCTCTTGGGTGGTCCATAGGTGACCTTAAGGGCATAAGCCCAGCTAGATGCATGCACAAAATCTTATTGGAGGATAATGCTAAACCAGTGGTTCAACCACAGAGGCGGCTAAATCCAGCCATGAAAGAAGTGGTGCAGAAAGAGGTCACCAAATTACTAGAGGCTGGGATTATTTATCCTATTTCTGATAACCCCTGGGTGAGCCCTGTCCAAGTCGTCCCAAAAAAGGGAGGCATGACAGTGATTCATAATGAAAAAAATGAACTGGTTTCTACAAGAACAGTTACAGGATGGCGCATGTGTATTGACTACAGAAGGCTCAATACAGCCACCAGAAAGTATCATTTTCCTTTACCATTCATAGATCAGATGCTAGAAAGACTAGCAGGTCATGATTATTACTGCTTTTTGGATGGCTACTCAGGCTATAACCAGATTGCAGTAGATCCCCAGGATCAAGAGAAAACAGCATTCACATGTCCATCTGGAGTGTTTGCTTATAGAAGGATGCCATTTGGGCTATGTAATGCGCCTGCAACCTTCCAGAGATGCATGCTCTCTATTTTCTCTGATATGGTGGAAAAATTTCTGGAAGTCTTCATGGATGACTTCTCAGTATATGGAGACTCATTCAGCTCCTGTCTTGATCACCTGAAACTTGTTCTGAAAAGATGCCAAGAGACCAACCTAGTTTTAAATTGGGAAAAATGTCACTTCATGGTGACTGAAGGGATTGTTCTTGGGCATAAAATCTCAAACAAGGGAATAGAGGTGGATCAACCAAAAATAGAGGTAATTGAAAAATTACCACCACCTGCCAATGTTAAGGCAATCAGAAGCTTTCTGGGGCACGCAGGATTCTATAGGAGGTTTATAAAGGATTTTTCAAAAATCACAAAACTTCTAAGCAATCTGCTAGCTGCTGACACGCCATTTGTGTTTGACACAGAGTGCCTGCAAGCATTTGAAACGCTGAAAGCTAAGCCGGTCACAGCACCAGTCATTTCTGCACCAGACTGGACATTACCATTTGAGCTAATGTGTGATGCCAATGATCACGCCATTGGTGCAGTGTTGGGACAGAGGCATGATAAGCTTCTACATGTCATTTATTACGCCAGTCGTGTTCTAAATGATGCCCAGAAAAATTATACAACCACTGAAAAAGAATTACTTGCAGTGGTTTATGCCATTGACAAGTTCAGATCATACTTAGTAGGATCAAAAGTGATTGTGTATACTGATCATGCTGCTCTTAAATATCTACTCACAAAGCAGGATTCAAAACCCAGGCTCATCAGATGGGTGTTGCTTCTGCAAGAGATTGATATAGAAATAAGAGACAGAAAAGGGACAGAGAACCAAGTGGCTGATCATCTGTCCCGGATAGAGCCAGTAGAAGGGACGTCCCTCCCCTCTCTTGAGATCTCTGAGACGTTTCCGGATGAGCATTTATTTGCCATTCAGGAAGCACCATGGTTTGCCGATATTGCAAACTATAAAGCTGCAAGGTTCATACCCAAGGAGTACAACAGGATACAAAAGAAGAAATTAATTACTGATGCAAAGTACTACTTGTGGGATGAACCCTATCTCTTTAAGAGATGTGCAGACGGAATAATCCGTAGGTGTGTGCCTAGAGAAGAGGCACAGAGAATCCTATGACATTGCCATGGATCTCAATATGGAGGCCATTTCGGAGGTGAGCGAACAGCAACCAAGGTCCTCCAATGTGGCTTCTATTGGCCCACACTCTATAAAGATTCCCGAAAGTTTGTACGTAACTGTGACAGTTGCCAAAGAACTGGTAATCTGCCTCATGGTTATGCCATGCCTCAACAAGGAATCTTGGAAATTGAGTTGTTTGACGTATGGGGAATTGACTTCGTGGGACCTTTCCACCATCATACTCAAACACTTATATTCTGGTGGCAGTTGACTATGTATCAAAATGGGTTGAGGCCATTGCCACACCCACCAATGATACTAAGACAGTGCTGAAGTTCCTCCAGAAACATATCTTTAGCAGATTTGGTGTCCCTAGAGTACTAATCAGTGATGGGGGCACTTACTTCTGCAATAAACAGCTTTACTCTGCCATGGTTCGGTATGGAATTCGCCACAAGGTGGCTACTCCATATCATCCACAAACTAATGGGCAAGCTGAAGTCTCTAACAGAGAATTAAAGAGAATCCTAGAACGGACAGTAAATACCCATAGAAAGGATTGGGCACAGAGCTTGGATGATGCTCTGTGGGCTTACAGAACAGCATTCAAGACCCCTATAAGGACCTCTCCATACCAACTGGTGTATGGTAAGGCATGTCACCTGCCCGTGGAACTGGAACATAAGGCCTACTGGGCAACCAGATTCCTAAACTTTGATGCCAAATTAGCAGGAGAAAAAAGATTGCTCCAACTAAATGAGCTAGAGGAGTTCAGATTCACAGCTTTCGAAAATGCCAAGCTTTATAAAGAGAAATCAAAAAAGTGGCATGACAGAAAGCTGTCATCTAGAATCTTTGAACCAGGACAGAAGGTTCTGCTGTTCAACTCTAGACTCAGGCTATTCCCCAGGAAATTGAAATCCCGGTGGAGGGGACCATACGTGATTACAAGCGTATCACCATATAGTTATGTAGAGCTTCAAGATATTGACTCTGACAAGAAGTTCATTGTTAATGGACAGAGAATCAAGCACTATCTTGAAGGCAATGTTGAGCAAGAGTGCTCAAGGTTGAAGCTAGATTAAAAGCTCAGCAAGGTCCAGCTAAGGACATTAAAAAAGCGCTTGTTGGGAGGTAACCCAATTCTTATTTATTTTCATGGTTTTTCATGTTTTATTAGGTTCATGATCATGTGGAGTCACAAAATAAATATTAAAAATTGAAAACGGAATCAAAAACAGCAGAAGAAAAATCACACCCTGGAAGAAGCACCTGTCTGGCGTTCAACGCCAGAACAGAGCATGGTTCTGGCGCTGAACGCCCAAAATGGGCAACATCCTGGCGCTGAACGCCCAGAACAAGCATGGTTCTGGCGTTCAACGCCAGAAATGGCTAGTAAATGGGCATTGAATGCCCAAAATGGGCACCAACCTGGCGCTGAACGCCCAGAGTTGTGTGCAAGGGCATTTTGCATGCCTAAATTGGTGCAGGGATGTAAATGCCTTGACACCTCAAGATCAGTGGACCCCACAGGATCTCCACCTTCCCTCCTCATAATCCTAGTTTTTTTTTCCACATCTTCTTCTTCATCTATTCCTTCTTCTTTTGCTCGAGGGCGAGCAACATTCTAAGTTTGGTGTGGTAAAACAATTATGTGAAGGATCTATAGCTCAGTGGTAGAACATGTGGCTGCAAATCAAGAGATTCCTGAGATGCCTCAAGGGATGCACTTCCTTCCAATAGCTCAGTGGTAGAACATGTGGCTGCAAATCAAGAGATCCCTGAGATACCTCAGGGGATGCACTTCCCTCCACATAATTATTGGAAGCAACTAAGGATTGATGCCAAGGCATCATAGGCTAGTTTCACTAGCATTTTTCTGTTAGTTTTAGTTGTTTTATGCATTTTCTTGAGCTTAAAGTAACCAAAAAGGGTTAAATGAAGAACAAAGCAATGAACCATCCAAACAATATGATTTTGATGCAAATTCCATGAGTTTTAGTTATATTACTTGAATGCTATGAATGGAAGATTTCTCATGAAATTTTGCAAGACTTTGATGCAATTGTTTGGATGATTTCAGGGAAGAAGAGGCTAAGCAAGGAAGCAACAAAATCAATAAAGGAAGCTTGAATATCACATGTGGAGTTTAAGTTCCAGTTTAAGCCTAAACTGGAGCTTAAACGCCAAAACCATGAAGGATGAGAAATGCTTGAATTGAAGTTTAACCTCCAGTTTGACCTTAAACTGGAGGTTAAACGCCAGAATGAAAAGCCTCACTAAAGAAGCATTCCACGTTTAACCTCCAGTTTGACCTCAAACTGGAGGTTAAACGCCAGAATGAGTATGCCACCCAGGGAGGAGTTCCACGTTTAACCTCCAGTTTGACCTCAAACTGGAGGTTAAACGCCAGAAGAAGGAAGAGTACCAGGGAGCCATTCCACGTTTAAGCTCCAGTTTGACCTCAAACTGGAGCTTAAACGTGTTCGACAGCTTTCCTCCTCCAGGGTTGCTCTCTCCATTTCCACGTTTAACCTCCAGTTTGACCTCAAACTGGAGGTTAAACGTGTTCGACACCTCCAGGGCTACCATTCTAAGCTTCCACGTTTAACCTCCAGTTTGACCTCAAACTGGAGGTTAAACGTGTTCGACCTCCAGGGCCACCATTCTAAGCTTCCACGTTTAACCTCCAGTTTGACCTCAAACTGGAGGTTAAACGTGTTCGACCTCCAGGGCTGCCCTTCCTTTATCCACGTTTAAGCTTCAGTTTAACCTTAAACTGAAGCTTAAACGTGTTCGACTACATTACTCTCCAGGGCTACCTTCTTCCATTTCCACGTTTAAGCTTCAGTTTAACCTTAAACTGAAGCTTAAACGTGCTTCTACAAAAGGCCTCACTGGAAGTGTCTGGCGTTTAAGCTGCAGTTTAAGCTTAAAATGCAACTTAAACGCCACTCTTGGAAAAGGTTTCTGGGCCAAAAATATTGTGATTTAAGTTAGTCTTTGAGCACAAATATTAACTTAAACTTACTTTGGTATGAAACCCAATTGAATATCATGGTTTATGGGATTGGGCCTGAAGGATTGATGAGTTTGAAATCTCAATTTATTGAGTCATATGTCATTATTTGATTATCACTAAGTTGGCTCAATAAATGTTACAGGATTGGGATCAACAGCCTCATCAAGATTATGGATCATAAACCCAAGGCAAAAGGAAAGCATGGAGAGGCCGCAAAGCCCAAGAAGCACAACTGAAGCTCAATATAGAAAGTGTATAAATAGGATAGAATTTAAGTTAGAATGGAGCTTGGGAACTTTTACTTTCACTTTTAGCTAGTTTTCCTTTTCTTTGTAATTGAATTCAGAGCTATGATTCACTAAACCCCCTTTCATTGGGTTAGGGAGCTCTATTGTAATTCAATGAATCAATAATAGTTTATCTTCTTCTTCAATCTTTTCTCTTGAATTTTGTTAGAAAGCTTCTCGATCTAATTCCATTGAGTAGTTGTCTTGGGAAAGAAACTACTCATACTTGGAATCCTTCGGAGCCTTGGGAAAGGAATGGAGGATTCATGCTAGAGAAGCTTTCTCACAGTGAATTGGATTGGGGTTTGGATGGATATTGTCACATGTAATCCTACCAAATTGTGGTTCATGAAACTGTGTGGTATAATCAGTGATCGAGCATCATCTCTTCTTATGAACATTTAAACCAAGGGATTGGGAATTTGTTCATTTTTAGAGAGAATTGGTGAGCCAAGGGATTGGGATCCAATCATATAAGATTGCCAAGCAAAATTCAATGAACGCATTGCTTGAGGAAGAGATAAACATGTTTTGATTCGGAGATCTCAATATCTCCTATAACCCAATGAATCCCCCATTTCTGATTTCCACTTTCTCTTTACATTCTGCTACTCAATTCATGCAATCACCCCCATTCCCTTTTAATTTCAGCAATTTACATTCTGCTCTTTAATTCATTGCAATTTAAGATTCCGCCATTTAATTTTCTTGTCATTTACTTTTCCCGCCAATTTTACATTCCGCAATTCTCATCTCAAATCTTGATTCCGCTCAACTAGAACACACTTCTAATCCGAATTGCTCACTCAACCAATCCTTGTGGGATTCGACCTCACTCTATTGTGAGTTTTTACTTGACGATAACCGGTGCACTTGCCGGAAGGAATTTTGCCGATCGTGCAAATTTCCTAAATCGTAGCATAACTAGTTTATGCGCATCAAGTTTATGGCGCCGTTGCCGGGGATTGGTTTTCGATTGACAATTCTCAAATTGGAAGTTAACTAGATTGAGCATTTTTTTTTTGTTTTGATTCATTCAGTACAAGTTACTTGTTGAATTTTAATTTCTGCACATGCTTTCTTTCTTTATGCCTTTAAATTCAAGCAACTAACTCACTGACTCACTAACTGTTTGAATTAATTCCTCAATTGCTCTAACCATACTCTTCCATTAACCAAGAGTATTTCACTTGTTGTTGCCTGTGCTGTGTTCTTGTATGACAGGTAGGAGAGGAGAGACATCAACTCCTCCATATACCGAACCAGAGAGGACCCTTCATAGACTGAGAAGGGAAGCAAGAGGGAAGAGAGTAGTGGGAGAAGAGGAATCTGAAGGAGAATCTGAGGACAATTTTGAGGAAGCTCTAGATCTCAACATGGATAGAGAAGTTCACAACCATGAGAGAGCTGATGGAAACAATGCCATTCCTGAGAGGAGGGTTCTTAGTTCATACATAAACCCAACCTCTGGGAATTGTGGTAGTAGCATCCAGAAACCACCCATTCAGGCCAACAATTTCGAGCTCAAACCACAGCTAATATCACTGGTGGAGAATCATTGTTCATTTGGTGGAAGTGCTAATGAAGATCCCAACCAACATCTCACAAAATTCCTGAGAATTTGTGACACTGTGAAGTCCAATGGAGTCCAGGAAGATGCCTATAAACTGCTTTTGTTCCCATTTTCACTTAGGGACAAAGCAGCTAAGTGGCTGGAATCATTCCCAAGGGGGAGTCTAACAACATGGGATGAGGTGGAAAGCAAGTTTCTGGCACGTTTCTACCCCCCACAAAAGGTCAATAGGCTTCGATCTGAGGTTCAAACTTTTAGACAACAAGATGGTGAAACTCTCTACGAGGCATGGGAGAGATTCAAGGACTTGACAAGGAAATGCCCACCAAACATGTTCCATGATTGGGTGCAATTGCACATCTTCTATGATGGGCTCTCTTATGAATCAAGGAAGGCTGTAGACCATTCATCAGGAGGTTCATTGAACAGGAAAAAGACTGTGGAAGAGGCCATTGAAGTGATTGAGACAGTGGCTGAGAATGAGTACTACTATGCATCAGAGAGGCACAACACTAAGGGAGTCATGGAGCTGAACCATGTTGATACAATTCTAGCTCAAAACAAGGTGTTTGCCAAGCAACTAGCAGAGCTTACCAGGCAATTAGAAACAAAGCAAGTGGCTGCAATACACACACAAGATCAAGAGGAAGTAAGCATTGAAGGAGGTGATTGGGAAGAGGCCAACTATGTGGGAAACCAACAAAGGCAATCATATGATCCACACTCCAACACTTACAACCCAGGATGGAAAAATCACCCAAACTTTGGGTGGGGGAACCAACAAACCCAACCACAAAACCACAAACCTTACAACCACAACCAACATAACAATTCCACATACCAAAACTCCAACCAAAGATCATACCAAGCCACACAAAACACTTACCCCCAACCATCATATCATGGCCAAAATAATCAACCTACCCAACTTAATCCGAACCAACAATTTCAAGATCAATTAAACCGGATAGAAGGAATGATGGCAACCATGAGTCAAGACATAACCGAATTGAAAAGCTTCAGGGATGATGTGAGAGCTACCTTAAGGAACCATGGTAAAAAACTCAAGAGGATGGAATCTCAAGTGGGAGAGCTATCTCAACAGGCCGTCAAATCAACTGCAGTGTTCCCTAGTGACACAGAAAAGAATCCTAAAGGGGAACAAAAGAGAGTGAGATGGGAAGAATGCAAGGCCATCACCATACTGAAGGAAGTTTCAGAAGAAGAAGGAATCAGGCCCTCAGAGCAGGAGCCAGAAATCTTGAAGGAAGGTGTGGAAGAAGTTAAGCAGGAAAGTGGAACTGAGCGAGCCAAGGAACTGCAAAAAGGCATGCTGGAAATATACCAACCAAAAGCACCATTTCCTCAGAGGTTAGGAGGAGGTGAAAAAGGGAAAACCTATTCAAGGTTTTTAGAGACATTTAAGTCTCTCCATGTCAATATTCCCTTTCTTGAGATTCTCCATCAAATGCCTACACACATCAAGTACTTAAAGGAATTGTTAAGCAAGAAAAGAGTTTTGAAGGGAGGACAAACGGTAACAATGAACAAAGAATGCAGTGCTCTCATCAAGAAGGACACACTCTCTAAGAAAACGGACCCAGGAAGTTTTCATATCCCCTGCATCATAGGGGAAACAAAAATTGACAGAGGATTCTGTGATTTAGGAGCTAGCATAAATGTGATGCCTCTAACTCTTATGAAGAGGCTACAACTGAATGAGGTGAGATCCACTGATGTAATCATACAACTGGCTGACAAAACTCAGAAGCGAGCTGAAGGGGTAGTTGAAAATGTGCTGGTGAAAGTGGGGGATTATTACTTCCCCACAGACTTTGTCATTGTGGACATGGAGGAAAGCTACTTACACCCTATCATTCTGGGCAGACCATTTCTAGCCACTACTAGAGCGCTCATAGATGTAGAACAAGGAGAGCTAATTCTGAGAATACATGATGAACAGCTCATTTTCAAAGTTTTCAAACCTGCATCTGAGCCTGAACCAGAACCTGAAAAGCCTAAGGATGATAGTAGCCATCTGTGTTTGGAGGAAAGTAATCCAGCAGCTGAGACTCTAAAACAGTCCTTGGAAGGCAAACAAGAGTTGCAAGAGTTAGAGCCACAAGAATCAGTGGAAACAGATCAGAAGGATCCTCCTGACATAAGGGTCAATGAAGAAATCCTCAAGAGAAAGGGAAGAGTGATAGGGAGATTGCCAAGAGGATGGAGAAACAAGAAAATTCCCACTGAAGGTTTTTCTCCGGGAGATAACGTGATATCAAGTCATTATCTGCCAATCCCACCTGGCCTCAAAACCATTCCTTCCCAGCTCCCTCAAGTGTTCACAATCAAGAAAGTTCTTTCTATGGAACATTTAGAGGTCATGAATGAATCAAGTGGGGATGTTTTCATAGTGAGAGGAGAAGACGTCAAGCACTACAATCCACCCTAACAAGGGACAACCATCAAGCTAGTGACGTTAAAGAAGCGCTTCATGGGAGGCAACCCATGTTTTTAGTATCCTTAGTCTTTAGTGCTTTGCTTTACATCTAATAAAGCATGGTTTCTTATGCATGAACTTGAATCCTCAGGACAACTATTGATTAAGTGCACTAAACTTTGCATGTAAATTACAATTGGTCTCTAAGTTTGGTGTGCCTGATGGCACTCCCAAATCTTACTCAAATTGAATTCCATCTTTCATTCAAGGTGCACAACCAAACATTAAGTTTGGTGTTCTTTTCGAACACAGTTTATGAAAAGCAAGAAGTTCCTCTGGATTTCAAAATTCATGACAAGTATACCATTCACATGTTTTCATACTTTGGTTTCAATTACTTAGGGTAGTAACTTTGTTTAGAATCAAAGAGCCAAGGTGACTATGATTTATTCGAATTATGCACACTCATTAAGGACAACCAATATGGATTTCATGTCATCAGGAGACTTGACCAAACACTAAGTTTGGTGTCCAAATAATAAGTGTGCATACATGTAGAAGTCACGGTTATAAGCTCATAAAGACAAGCATTGATTTACATGTGCAAATACTATTCATAATTCACATGGACCGAAAAATGATAGCAAATTTGTTTGTTTGTGCAGGTACAAAAGAAAAGACAAAAATGGAGGAAAAAGACAAAGGGAGGTACGTGCTTGGTCAAAAAGAAAATTCACAAATCTTTGAAACTAACACATGGGAAAAGGAAGTTCTGCAAGAAAAGAAAGCTACATGTACAACCTAATGCACCCAGAATACTTCCAAGAAAATGAAAAGCAAATCGTCCTTCTCCACAATTCATATATTTACCATCAAGCCACCCTTCACAAACCACCCTAGCCGTCTATTTTTCACTCATGGGCACTATAAAGAATCACTTGGGGAACGAGTCCCACACCACCAATTCTCCTTCATACACATTTTCCTTCATCATAGCATAACTATCTCTTGCCGAAAACAACCTCACCACACTTCCAACAACACTTCTTGCTTCACCTTGTCAACTTTAGCTTGTCACTTACCAAAACTAAAGAACCAATGGCAGCTTCATCTAGCCACAAAAGAAGAAAAGACAAGCAGCCAATGGAGGAAAACAGGGAATTCGATGCATGGAGATACAGATCAGTTTTCCATGAGATTCAAGCCGAATGGATGAGACCTAAAACGGTACTAGCTGAGGTTCCCTTTGACCTTGAAAAGGATGAGTTCCCAGGTGTTTGGGAAAAGATCAAAAAGAGGAAGTGGGAGCTCCTGACTAAGCCAATCACTAAAATCAACATCAACCTGGTGAAAGAGTTTTATGCAAATGCAGTAAGGGAGGATCCAACCAAGAAACCCACATACAAAAGCTATGTGAGAGGGGTGGAAGTTGACTTCAGTCCCAAAGCAATCATGAAAACTCTTGGCCTGAAAAACATACATTTCAGCCAAGCAAGTTATGAAGAAAGGATGATAGGAGAACCTGACTATGCAACTATTGCTGAGGACCTTTGTGCCATCAGAGCTGAATGGGTGAGAAAAACAAGAGGGGCTCCAAGAGTCTTGAGAAGGGGAGACCTAACACCTGAAGCTAAAAGGTGGTATGCAATAGTTAGGAGATCCATCCTACCCACTGCAAACTCTTCAGAAATAGTCCCTAAAAGAGCCATCTTGCTACATTGCATTATGGTGGGAGGGGAGATCAAAGTTCATAAACTCATTGCTGAACAGATACAAGAGTTTAGTGAGAAAAGTGACCCTGAATCCTGGCTCCACTTCCCTAGCACTATCATTAGACTATGCATCGATGCCCAAGTACCACTTGAGGATGAAAGACCTAATTGGCTGTATCCTGGATTGGCCATAACTGCGCACAGAATGACTCTTGGCCCAACTCCTCCAAGACATACAAGAAGAAGAAATGAAGAAGGGCAACAAGTGGAAGCCGAACAAGAAGCAGAACAAGAAAGACAGGAAGGAGAAGACAGAGAAGAAGAGCAAGAAGAGCAAGCAACTCCTGAAAGAAGACAACGAATTCCCAGAGACCCCATGGATATGAGCAGAATGCAGGAAATCATGGAAGGAATGTCTCAACAATACATGAGGTCTCAGGAGAGACAAGAGGACTTTCATCTCAAAATGATGGATATGCAAAGGAACTTTGAATCAAGATTCTTGGATCTGCAAAGGGAACAGAATTTACACTTACAGGAATCCTTCAGCCACATATGCCAACACCAAGATGCCAATGTCTTTGCAATCAAGGAAGCCACCACTTTACAGAATGCAAGATACTCAGTCCAAGCTGATTACAACATCAGTTCGCAAATTAAGCTTAACTACATAGGGGAACATCTACACAAGATGGACCCAGCATTCCCAGCTTATGATGAGTATTTCAAAGGGAGGAAAGAAGGAGAAATAAACAAGGCAATGATCCTTGAAAAAGGAGTGGAAGAAACGATGAAAAAGGCTGGATTCTGGAAAAAGCTCATAAGAAAAGACAAAGGAAGCACAAGTGGTCAAAAAGAGGCAGGAAGCAAGAAGAAGCAGGATCCCAAGAATTAAGAAGAACCAAGCAATAAATAAGAGGTGGTCTCGTTCCTTAATAATCAAATGATAATTGGTGAATTGTCTTTATGAACTTGTTTTCATCATAAGTCATTTAAGTGTTATGAGGAGTCTTTTTTTTTTTTTTAGTATGAGTCTTTTGTTTTTTTTAGTATGAGTGTCTGTTTATTGCTTTGAATAAAGTGAATGCCTAGATGTTTGGATATAACTTCACCTTCTTAAACAAATGCTTGCCATGCTTGTTCTGTTTCCAAAAATAAAAGAAAAGTTTGAACAAAAGTAACTTGGCTAAATTAGTGACAAATTAAGTAGAATTAAGTGGTGGTATGCATGCTTGATTGTTTAGTCAGATCACTGGAATTAGAGTGTAGAATTATCATTCTTTGTGTAGAAATTGAAAATTGTCTATGGATCTTGATGAATAAATGTCTTTGGCCATGAAAAAGAAAGAAAAAGAAGAAGAAAAAGCCAAAGGGCAACCAAAAAGCAAAAAAAAAAAAAAAAAAAAATTTGAGAAAATAAGCTAGGTACCAATGGTTTGAACTTCTGAGACAAATGCCTGTGGTGTTTATGTATTAAGGATATGCTTGGATGAATAGGTTCTGAGGAGTGTTTCAACACTTGGTAACTTGGGTTAACTAACCCGGGATTATCAACCAAAAGTCCATTATCAAGAGCAACCTAAATACAAAACATTTAGTCACACAAAGAGGTGCTGGGCACCAATGTCTCAAGAAGAAATGTGAACTAAAATGCCTAAAGTGGATATGTGTAGTGCACTGATAAGAAAAAGAAAATGCCAAAGGCTTGTGCAACACATGACACTAAGCAAACAAGGAGCAAAAGAAGCTCTAAGGAAAAGAAAAGAAAAACAAAGAAGAGAAAAGTGCCAAAGACATAAAAATAACAAGAGGCCATAGCAGTGTTTGATGGATGCAATGAAAAAGTGATAATCTTACATGATAAGTATGAAAAAGTGATGCTGCAACTTTCTGCATAAAACCCTTCTGAGGAACTTCAAATGCTTGCTAATATAGCCAATGTAATTGCTTTCTGTTTCATACTTTCTTCTCAAATAACTCAGGACTTGCTTAGGGACAAGCAAGTATTAAGTTTGGTGTTGTGATGCCAAGGCATCATAGGCTAGTTTCACTAGCATTTTTCTGTTAGTTTTAGTTGTTTTATGCATTTTCTTGAGCTTAAAGTAACCAAAAAGGGTTAAATGAAGAACAAAGCAATGAACCATCCAAACAATATGATTTTGATGCAAATTCCATGAGTTTTAGTTATATTACTTGAATGCTATGAATGGAAGATTTCTCATGAAATTTTGCAAGACTTTGATGCAATTGTTTGGATGATTTCAGGGAAGAAGAGGCTAAGCAAGGAAGCAACAAAATCAATAAAGGAAGCTTGAATATCACATGTGGAGTTTAAGTTCCAGTTTAAGCCTAAACTGGAGCTTAAACGCCAAAACCATGAAGGATGAGAAATGCTTGAATTGAAGTTTAACCTCCAGTTTGACCTTAAACTGGAGGTTAAACGCCAGAATGAAAAGCCTCACTAAAGAAGCATTCCACGTTTAACCTCCAGTTTGACCTCAAACTGGAGGTTAAACGCCAGAATGAGTATGCCACCCAGGGAGGAGTTCCACGTTTAACCTCCAGTTTGACCTCAAACTGGAGGTTAAACGCCAGAAGAAGGAAGAGTACCAGGGAGCCATTCCACGTTTAAGCTCCAGTTTGACCTCAAACTGGAGCTTAAACGTGTTCGACAGCTTTCCTCCTCCAGGGTTGCTCTCTCCATTTCCACGTTTAACCTCCAGTTTGACCTCAAACTGGAGGTTAAACGTGTTCGACACCTCCAGGGCTACCATTCTAAGCTTCCACGTTTAACCTCCAGTTTGACCTCAAACTGGAGGTTAAACGTGTTCGACCTCCAGGGCCACCATTCTAAGCTTCCACGTTTAACCTCCAGTTTGACCTCAAACTGGAGGTTAAACGTGTTCGACCTCCAGGGCTGCCCTTCCTTTATCCACGTTTAAGCTTCAGTTTAACCTTAAACTGAAGCTTAAACGTGTTCGACTACATTACTCTCCAGGGCTACCTTCTTCCATTTCCACGTTTAAGCTTCAGTTTAACCTTAAACTGAAGCTTAAACGTGCTTCTACAAAAGGCCTCACTGGAAGTGTCTGGCGTTTAAGCTGCAGTTTAAGCTTAAAATGCAACTTAAACGCCACTCTTGGAAAAGGTTTCTGGGCCAAAAATATTGTGATTTAAGTTAGTCTTTGAGCACAAATATTAACTTAAACTTACTTTGGTATGAAACCCAATTGAATATCATGGTTTATAGGATTGGGCCTGAAGGATTGATGAGTTTGAAATCTCAATTTATTGAGTCATATGTCATTATTTGATTATCACTAAGTTGGCTCAATAAATGTTACAGGATTGGGATCAACAGCCTCATCAAGATTATGGATCATAAACCCAAGGCAAAAGGAAAGCATGGAGAGGCCGCAAAGCCCAAGAAGCACAACTGAAGCTCAATATAGAAAGTGTATAAATAGGATAGAATTTAAGTTAGAATGGAGCTTGGGAACTTTTACTTTCACTTTTAGCTAGTTTTCCTTTTCTTTGTAATTGAATTCAGAGCTATGATTCACTAAACCCCCTTTCATTGGGTTAGGGAGCTCTATTGTAATTCAATGAATCAATAATAGTTTATCTTCTTCTTCAATCTTTTCTCTTGAATTTTGTTAGAAAGCTTCTCGATCTAATTCCATTGAGTAGTTGTCTTGGGAAAGAAACTACTCATACTTGGAATCCTTCGGAGCCTTGGGAAAGGAATGGAGGATTCATGCTAGAGAAGCTTTCTCACAGTGAATTGGATTGGGGTTTGGATGGATATTGTGACATGTAATCCTACCAAATTGTGGTTCATGAAACTGTGTGGTATAATTAGTGATCGAGCATCATCTCTTCTTATGAACATTTAAACCAAGGGATTGGGAATTTGTTCATTTTTAGAGAGAATTGGTGAGCCAAGGGATTGGGATCCAATCATATAAGATTGCCAAGCAAAATTCAATGAACGCATTGCTTGAGGAAGAGATAAACATGTTTTGATTCGGAGATCTCAATATCTCCTATAACCCAATGAATCCCCCATTTCTGATTTCCACTTTCTCTTTACATTCTGCTACTCAATTCATGCAATCACCCCCATTCCCTTTTAATTTCAGCAATTTACATTCTGCTCTTTAATTCATTGCAATTTAAGATTCCGCCATTTAATTTTCTTGTCATTTACTTTTCCCGCCAATTTTACATTCCGCAATTCTCATCTCAAATCTTGATTCCGCTCAACTAGAACACACTTCTAATCCGAATTGCTCACTCAACCAATCCTTGTGGGATTCGACCTCACTCTATTGTGAGTTTTTACTTGACGATAACCGGTGCACTTGCCGGAAGGAATTTTGCCGATCGTGCAAATTTCCTAAATCGTAGCATAACTAGTTTATGCGCATCAAGGATAGAAATACCAAAAATCACTAGGAATCAAGCCACAAAGGCAAGGAAGAGACATAAAAGAGCTCAAGAACATCATTGGTTCCTCAAGAAGGAAATGCCATCATCACTAAGGTGGACTCGTTCCTTATTCTTACTTGCTCTGTTTTTCGTTTTCTCTATGTTAAGTGCTTATCTATGTTTGTGTCTTCATTACATGATCATTAGTAGTAATTAGTGTCTATTTTGATTTTATCCCCAATTAAGTTATAGTCTATTTTTCTTATCATCAGCAAACATGAATAAAATAGTAGATCTTTTGAATAAGAGGCAATAAAATTTCGAGTTTTTAATAAGAAAAATTCTAATTAGTAACATGTGGTGGCAATGCTTTCTGTCTTCTGAATGAATGCTTGAACAGTGCATATGTCTTTTGAATTTGTTGTTTAAGACTGTTAAATATGTTGGCTCTTGAAAGAATGATGAACATGAGACATGTTATTGATAATCTGAAAAATCATAAAAATGATTCTTGAAGCAAGAAAAAGAAGCAAAGAACAAAGCTTGCAGAAAAATATATATATATATATATATATATATATATATATATATAATAAAATAGGCGAAAAAAAATAGAAAGAAAAAGAAAAAGCAAGCAGAAAAAGCCAAAAGCTCTTAAAACCAAGAGGCAAGAGCAAAAAGCCAATTACCCTTAAAACCAAAAGGCAAGGGCAAATAAAAAGGATCCCAAGGCTTTGAGCATCAGTGGATAGGAGGGCCTAAAGGAATAAAATTCTGGTATAAGCGGCTAAACCAAGCTGTCCCTAACCATGTGCTTGTGGCGTGTAGGTGTCAAGTGAGAACTTGAGACTGAGCGGTTAAAGTCAAGGTCCAAAGCAAAAAGAAGAGTGTGCTTAAGAACCCTGGACACATCTAATTGGGGGCTTTAGCAAAGCTGAGCCACAATCTGAAAAGGTTCACCCAATTATGTGTCTGTGGCATTTATGTATCCGGTGGTAATACTGGAAAACAAAGTGCTTAGGGCCACGGCCAAGACTCATAAAATAGCTGTGTTCAAGAATCATCACACTGAAATAGGAGAATCAATAACACTATCTGAATTCTAAGTTCCTATAGATGCCAATCACTCTGAGCTTCAATGGATAAAGTGAGATGCCAAAACTGTTCAGAAGCAAAAAGCTACTAGTCCCGCTCATCTAATTAGAATTTAAGCTTCACTCAAAAACTCTAAGATATTATTGCTTCTCAACCCATTAGTCTTCTATTTTATTTGTCTAGTTGCTTGAGGACAAGCAACAGTTTAAGTTTGGTGTTGTGATGAGCGGATATTTTATACGCTTTTTGGGGTTAATTTCATATAGCTTTTAGTATGTTTTAGTTAGTTTTTAGTTTATTTTCATTAGTTTTTAGGAAAAATTCATATTTCTGGACTTTACTATGAGTTGTGTGTTTTTCTGTAATTTCAGGTATTTTTCTGGCTGAAATTGAGGGAGCTGAGCAAAAATCTGATTCAGGCTGAAAAAGGACTGCTGATGCTGTTGGATTCTGACCTCTCTGCACTCAAAGTGGATTTTCTGGAGCTACAGAACTCGAAATGGCGTGCTTCTAATTGCGTTGGAAAGTAGACATCCAGGGCTTTCCAGCAATATATAATAGTACTTACTTTGCTCAAGGATAGATGACGTAAACTGGCGTTCAACGCCAGTTCTCTGCCCAATTCTGGCGTCCAGCACTAGAAAAGGATTAAAAGTTGGAGTTCAACGCCAGAAATGGATCCAAACCTGGCGTTGAACGCCCAAAATGGCCTTATGCACGTGAATTGCTTAAATCTTAGCCCCAGCACACACCAAGTGGGTCCCAGAAGTGGATCTCTATACCATCTGCTATAGTTTACTCATTTTCTGTAAACCTAGGCTACTAGTTTAGTATTTAAACAACTTTTAGAGACTTATTTTGAATCTCATGACATTTTAGATCTAAACTTTGTACTCTTTGACGGCATGAGTCTCTAAACTCCATTGTTGGGGGTGAGGAGCTCTGTTGTGTCTCAATGAATTAATGCAAGTATTTCTATTTTCCATTCAAACACGCTTGTTCCTATCTAAGATGTTCATTCGCGCTTAACTGTGTTGGAGGTGATGATCTGTGACACTCATCACCTTCCTCAAACCATGAATGTGTGCCTGACAACCACCTCTGTTCTATATACGATTGAATGAGTATCTCTTAGATTCCTTAATCAGAATCTCCGTGGTATAAGCTAGAACTGATGGCGGCATTCATGAGAATCCGGAAGGTCTAAACCTTGTCTGTAGTATTCTGAGTAGGATTCAATGATCGAATGACTAATGACTGTGACGAGCTTCAAACTCGCAAGTGCTGGGCGTTAGTGACAGACGCAAAAGGACGAAGAATCCTATTCCAGTATGATCGAGAACCGACAGATGATTAGCCGTGCTGTGACAGAGCATGTGAGCATATTCTTCACTGAGAGGATGGGATGTAGCCATTGACGATGGTGAACCCCTACATACAGCTTGCCATAGGAGGACGCGCGTGCGTGAACAAAAAGACAGAGGAAAGCAGAGATTCAGAAGACAAATCATCTCCAAAACTCCAACATATTCTCCATTACTGCATAACAAGTAACCTTTAATCCATGCTCTCTTGTTTATTCGCAACTCAACTGATAAACATAATTGACTTCCTGACTAAGATTTACAAGATAACCATAGATTGCTTCAAACCAACAATCTCCGTGGGATTCGACCCTTACTCACGTGAGGTATTACTTGGACGACCCAGTGCACTTGCTGGTCAGTGGTACGAGTTGTGAAAAGTGTTATTCACAATTTGTGTACCAGTTGGGCGCAGTGACAGACGCAAAAGGATCAATGTATCCTATTCCAACATGATCGAGAACCGACAGATGATTAGCCGTGCGGTGACAGCGCATTTGGACCATTTTCACTGAGAGGACGGGAAGTAGCCATTGACAACGGTGATGCCCAACATACAGCTTGCCATAGAAAGGAGTATGAAGGATTGGATGAAGGCAATAGGAAAGCAGAGATTCAGAATGAACAATTCATCTCCATACGCTTATCTGAAATTCTCACCAACGAATTACATAAGTATTAAAACTTTATAACCATTTGAATCCGCCTGACTGAGATTTACAAGGTGACCATAGCTTGCTTCAAGCCGATAATCTCCGTGGGATCGACCCTTACTCACGTAAGGTTTATTACTTGGACGACCCAGTGCACTTGCTGGTTAGTTGTATCGAAATTGTGAAAAAGAAGTTAAGATTGCAAACGTGCGTGCTAAGTTTTTGGCGCCGTTGATGGGGAATGAACAATCACGATTTCGTGCACCAAGTTTTTGGCGCCGTTGCCGGGGATTGTTCGAGTTTGGACAACTGACGGTTCATCTTGTTGCTCAGATTACGTAATTTTATTTTAATTTTAAGCTTTTTGTTTTTATTATTCTTATTTTCGAAAAAAAATTTCAAAAAAATAAATTATTCTATGGCTTCATAATTTTTAAGAATGAATTCTAGAGTTTCATGATAATCTATTGAAGTCTGGCTGGCTGTAAAGCCATGTCTAATCTTTTGGACCGAGGTTTCAACTCATCATCACAAGAGCTTTATGATTCTCATCAATTCAGCTGTTGTATGGCTGATCTATATGCTAAAGCTTGGCTGGCCATTGGCCATGTCTAGTGTTTTGGACCGAAGCTTTCACTGGAAGCTTGGCTGGCTAGTAAGCCATGTCTAATTCCTGGACCGGAGCTTTAGACTAGCATTGCATGATTCCTGGAATTCTTATTAAAAATTTTTGAAATCCTTATTTTTCTTTTTCAAATTAATTTTCAAAAAATACCAAAAAAATTTAATAAAATCATAAAACCAAAAATAATTTGATGTTTCTTATTTGAGTCTAGTGTCAATTTTTAAGTTTGGTGTCTTGCATGTTTTTCTTTTCTTAAAAATTTTCAAAAATATGTTCTTGATGTTCATCTTGATCTTCAAAGTGTTCTTGGTGTTCATCTTGACATTCAAAGTGTTCTTGCATGCATTGTGTGTTTTGATTCATAATTTTCATGTTTTGCATCTTTTTGTTGTTTTTCTCTCTCCCATTAAAAATTCAAAAATCAAAAAATATCTTTCCCTTAATCTTCTCATAAATTTCGAATATTTGAGTTGACATTTTCAAAATTTTTTCAAAATTTAGTTGTTTCTTATGAGTCAAATCAAATGTTCAAATTAAAAACTCTATCTTTTTCAAATATTTTTCAAAAATCAAATCTTTTTCATTTTCTCTTTCATATTTTCGAAAATTTCAAATTGATTTTTAAAAATCTTTTTCTTATTTTATTTCATAATTTCAAATTCTTTACTAACAATTAACGTGATTGATTCAAAAATTTTAAAGTTTGTTACTTGTCTATTAAGAAAGGTTCAATCTTTAAATTTTAGAATCATATCTTTTTGTTTCTTGTTAGTCAAGTAATTAATTTTAATTTTAAAAATCAAATCTTTTTCAAAATAAATTTCAATCATATCTTTTTCAAAAATCAATTTCAAAATCTTTTCTAACTTCTTATCTTTTCAAAATTGATTTTCAAATCTTTTTCAATTAACTACTTAACTTTTTGTTTGTTTTACTATTTCTTATCTTTTTTAAAACCACCTAACTACTTTTCTATCTCTTATTTTTGAAAATCACTAACCTCTTTTTCAAAATTTATTTTCATTAACTAATTATTTTTAAATTTTAATTTAATTTTATTTTCCTTCTTAATTTTTGAATTCTAATTAATAGACAAAATAAAAACAAAAATATTTTTATTTCATTTTATTTAATTTTCGAATTCTTCCCCCTCTCATCTCTTTCTATTTATTTGTTTATTTACTAACACTCCTCTTCCACTCAAAATTTGAACCCTCTCTTCTTCTCTATGTTCGAGGTTTTCTATTCTCCTCCTTCTATTCTTCTCCTCTTATACTCACATAAGGAATCTCTATACTGTGACATAGAGGATTCCATATTTTCTTTTATGTTCTCTTCTTTTTCATATGAGAAGGAACAAGGATAAGAACATTCTTATTGAAGCTGACCCTGAACTGAAAGGACTTTGAAGAGGAAGCTAAGGGAAGCTAAAGCACAACTCTCTGGAGAAAACCTGACAAAAATTTTCGAAAAACAAGGAGACATGGCCGAAAATAATAACAATGGTGGAAATGCAAGGAAGATGCTTAGTGACTTTATTGCACCATCTTCTAACTTCTATGGAAGAAGCATCTCACTTCCTGCGATTGGAACAAACAATTTTGAGTTTAAACCTCAATTAGTTTCTCTAATGCAGCAGAATTGCAAGTTTCATGGACTTCCAATGGAAGATCCTCATCAGTTTTTAGCTGAATTCTTGTAAATCTGTGACATTGTCAAGACCAATGGAGTGGATCCCGAGGTCTACAGGCTTATTCTTTTCCCTTTTGCTATAAGAGATAAAGCTAGAACATGGTTGGATTCACAACCTAAGGATAGCCTGAACTCTTGGGATAAGCTGGTCAGTGCTTTCTTGGCCAAATTCTTTCCTCCTCAAAAGATGAGCGAACTTAGAGTGAAAATCCAAACCTTCAGACAGAAGGAAGGAGAATCCCTCTATGAAGCTTAGGAAAGATATAAGCAACTGATCAAAAGATGTCCTACTGACATGCTTCCAGAATGGAGCATCATAAGTATATTCTATGATGGTCTGTCTGAGTTGTCAAAAATGTCAAAAATGTCATTGGACCATAGTCTCTGAACTATCCAAAACCACACTAAATTTCATGAATGAAACAAGGTCTTCCATTAGAAATTTGGAGGCACAGGTGGGTCAGTTGAGTAAGAAGATTACTGAAACTCCTCCCAGTACTCTCCCAAGCAATACAGAAGAAAATCCCAAGAGAGAGTGCAAGGCCATAACCTTACTTGGTGTGGCCGAATGCCCAAAGGAGGGGGAGGACGTGAATCCCAGTGAGGAAGACCTCATGGGACGTCCTTTGGATAGAAAGGAGTTTCCCTTTGAGGAACCAAAGGAATCTGAGGCTCATACAGAGACTATAGAGATTCCATTGAACTTCCTTCTGCCATTCATGAGCTCTGATGAATATTCTTCCTCTGAAGAGGATGAAGATATCACTGAAGAGCAAGTTGCTAAGTATCTAGGAGCAATCATGAAGTTGAATGCCAGTTTATTTGGTAATGAGACTTGGGAGGATGAACCCCCCTTGTTCACCAATGAACTAAGTATATTATTGAGGCAAACTTTAGCTCAGAAGAAACCGGATCCCGAAAAGTTCTTCATACCTTGTACCATAGGCACCATGACCTTTGAGAAGGCTCTATGTGACCTTGGATCAGGGATAAACCTCATGCCACTCTCTGTAATGGAGAAACTGGGAATCTTTAAGGTACAAGTTGCAAGAATCTCATTAGAGATGGTAGACAAATTAATGAAAAAGGCTTATGGACTAGTAGAGAACGTGCTAGTGAAGGTTGAAGGCCTTTACATCCCTGCTGATTTCATAATCCTAGACACTGGGAAGGATTAGGATGAATCCATCATCCTTGGCATACCCTTCCTAGCCACAGCAAAAGCTGTGATTGATGTTGACAGAGGAGAGTTGGTCCTTTAGTTGAATAAGGACTACCTTGTATTTAAGAATCAAGGTTCTCCTTCTGTAACCATGGAGAGGAAGCATGAGAAGCTTCTCTCAATACAGAGTCAAACAAAACCCCCACATTCAAACTCTAAGTTTGGTGTTGGGAGGCCACAACCAAATTTTAAGTTTGGTGTTGAGAGGCCACAACCAAACTCTAAGTTTGGTGTTAAGAGGCCCCAACCTTGCTCTGATTATCTGTGAAGCTCCATGAGAGCTCACTGTTAAGCTACTGACATTAAAGAAGCGCTTGTTGGGAGGCAACCCAATGTTATTTAATTATATATATTCATTTTCCATTGCTATTTTATGTTTTCTTTAGGTTGATGATCATGTGAAGTCACAAAAACTACTGAAAAATCAAAAACAGAATGAAAAACAACATTAAAAATAGCTCACCCTAGAGGAAGAGCTTACTGGTGTTAAAACGCCAGTAAGAAGCATCAAACCGGCGTTTAACGGCAGAAAGAAGCATCAAGCTGGCGTTAAACGCCAGAAACAAGCACCAGACTGGCGTTTAACGCCAGAACAGAGCATGGAATTGGCGTTTAACGCCAAGAATGGGAGAAAAGTTGGCGTTAAACGCCAGAAACAAGTAGCAAGCTGGCGTTTAACGCCAGATATGCATTCTAAGGGCGTTTTGTATGCCTAAATGGAGCAGGGATGCTAAGTCCTTGACCCCTTTGGATCTGTGGATCCCACAGGATCCCCATCTACCCAACCTCTTCTTCTCTCCTCTTCACACCTTTTTATAACACTCTTCCCCAAATACCCTTCACCAATCACCTCCATACCTCTTCCCCATAAACCCCACCTACCTCCAAAATTCAAATTCTTTTCCCTCCTAAACCCAACCCTAATGGCCGAAACCTACCCTTCCCCCCACCGCTATATAAACCCCTCAACACTACTCCATTTTCACACACTACATCCACCACTTCTCCCCCTTGGCCGAATACACCATCTCCCTCCATCTCCTCTATTTTCTTCTTCTTCTACTACTTTTTTTCTTCTTTTGCTCGAGGACGAGCAAACCTTTTAAGTTTGGTGTGGTAAAAGCATTGCTTTTTGTTTTTCCATAACCATTAATGGCACCTAAGGCCAGAGAAACCTCAAGAAAGAGGAAAGGGAAGGCAATTGCTTCCACCGCTGAGTCATGGGAGATGGAGAGATTCATCTCAAAGGTCCATCAAGACCACTTCTATGAAGTTATGACCAAGAAAAAGGTAATCCCTGAGGTTCCTTTTAAGCTCAGAAAGAGCGAATATCCAAAGATCCGACAAGAGATTAGAAGAAGAGGATGGGAAGTACTCTCCAATCCTATTCAACAAGTTGGAATCTTAATGATTCAAGAGTTCTATGCAAACGCATGGATCACTAGGAACCATGATCAAAGTATGAACCCAAACCCAAAGAATTGGCTTACAATGGTTCGGGGGAAATGCTTAGATTTTAGTCCGGAAAATGTAAGGTTGGCGTTCAACTTGCCAATGATGCAAGAAAACGCACGCCCTTACACTAGAAGGGTCAACTTTAATCAAAGGTTGGACCAAGTCCTCATGGACATATGTGTGGAAGGAGCTCAATGGAAAGTTGACTCAAGAGGTAAACCGGTTCAATTGAGAAGACCGGACCTTAAGCCTGTAGCTAGAGGATGGTTGGAGTTCATCCAACGCTCTATCGTTCCTACTAGCAACCGATCCGAAGTAACTGTGGATCAGGCCATCATGATCCATAGTATCATAATTGGGGAGGAAGTGGAAGTTCATGACAAGTCCTCCACTTTGGCAAGGTTAGCCTTTCCTCACCTCATTTGCCACCTCTGCAATTCGGCTGGGATTGACATAGAGGGAGATATCCTCATTGATGAGGACAAGCCCATCACTAAGAAAAGGATGGAGCAAACAAGAGATCATGGACCTCAACAAGAGCATGAGGAAATTCCTCACCATGAAATCCCTGAGATACCTCAAGGGATGCACTTTCCTCCACAGAACTATTGGGAGCAAATCAACACCTCCCTAGGAGAATTAAGTTCCAACATGGGACAACTAAGGATGGAACACCAAGAGCACTCCATCATTCTCCATGAGATTAGATAAGATCAAAGAGCTATGAGGGAGGAGCAACAAAGACAAGGAAGAGACATAGAGGAGCTCAAGAACACCATTGGGTCTTCAAGAAGAAGAAGACACCACCCTCACTAAGGTGGACCCGTTCCTTAATCTCCTTGTTCTTATTTTTCTGTTTTTCGTTTAATATGCTCTATGTTTATTTATGTTTATGTCTTTATTACATGATCACTGGTGTCTAAGTGTCTATGTCTTAAAGCTTTGAATGTCCTATGAATCCATCACCTTTCTTAAATGAAAAATGTTTTAATTACAAAATAACAAGAAGTACATGAATTTCAAATTCATCCTTGAAATTAGTTTAATTATTTTTGATGTGGTGACAATACTTTTTGTTTTCTGAATAAATGCTTGAACAGTGCATATGTCTTTTGAATTTGTTGTTTATGAATGTTAAAATTATTGGCTCTTGAAGAATAATGAAAAAGGAGAAATGTTATTTGATAATCTGAAAAATCATATAATTGATTCTTGAAGCAAGAAAAAGCAGTGAATAACAAGGCTTGCGAAAATAAAAGAAAAAAAAAGAGAAAGAGAGAAAGAAGAAAAGAAAGGCAAGCAGAAAAAGCCAATAGCCCTTAAAACCAAAAGGCAATGGTAAAATAAAAAAGGATCTAAGGCTTTGAGCATCAGTGGATAGGAGGGCCCAAAAGGAATAAAATCCTGGCCTAAGCGGCTAAACCAAGCTGTCCCTAACCATGTGCTTGTGGCGTGAAGGTGTCAAGTTAAAAGCTTGAGACTGAGCGGTTAAAGTCGAGGTCCAAAGCAAAAAAAAGAGTGTGCTTAAGAACCCTGGACACCTCTAATTAGGGACTCTAGCAAAGCTGAGTCACAATCTGAAAAGGTTCACCCAGGTATGTGTATGTGGCATTTATGTATCCGGTGGTAATACTGGAAAACAAAGTGCTTAGGGCCACGGCCAAGACTCATAAAGTAGCTGTGTTCAAGAATCAACATACTGAACTAGGAGAATCAATAACACTATTTGAATTCTGAGTTCCTATAGATGCCAATCATTCTGAACTTCAAGGGATGAAGTGAGATGCCAAAAGTGTTCAGAGGCAAAAAGCTACTAGTCCCGCTCATCTAATTGGAGCTAAGTTTCATTGATATTTTGGGATTTATAGTATATTCTCTTCTTTTTATCCTATTTGATTTTCAGTTGCTTGGGGACAAGCAACAATTTAAGTTTGGTGTTGAGATGAGCGGATAATTTATACGCTTTTTGGGGTTAATTTCATATAGTTTTGAGTATGTTTTAGTTAGTTTTTAGTCTATTTTCATTAGTTTTTAGGAAAAATTCATATTTCTGGACTTTACTATGAGTTGTGTGTTTTTCTGTAATTTCAGGTACTTTTCTGACTGAAATTGAAGGAGCTGAGCAAAAATCTGATTCAGGCTGAAAAAGGACTGCTGATGCTGTTGGATTCTGACGTCCCTGCACTCAAAGTAGATTTTCTGGAGCTACAGAACTCGAAATGGCATGCTTTTAATTGCGTTGGAAAGTAGACATCCAGAGCTTTCCAGCAATATATAATATTATATACTTTTCACAAGGATAGACGACGTAAACTGGCGTTCAACGCCAGTTCTCTGCCCAATTCTGGCGTCCAGCGCCAGAAAAGGATCAAAAGCTGGAGTTGAACGCCCAAACTGGCATAAAAACTGGCGTTCAACTCCACAAATGGCCTCTGCACATGAATTACTTAAGTCTCAGCCCAGCACACACCAAGTGGGCCCCAGAAGTGGATCTCTGCATCATCCATCATAGTTTACTCATTTTTTATAAACCTAGGCTACTAGTCTAGTATTTAAACAACTTTTAGAGACTTATTTGGGATCTCATGACATTTTAGATCCAAACTTTGTATTCTCTGACGGCATGAGTCTCTAAACCCCATTGTTGGGGGTGAGGAGCTCTGCTGTGTCTCGATGAATTAATGCAAGTATTTCTGTTTTCCATTCAAACACGCTTGTTCCTATCTAAGATGTTCATTCGCGCTTAACTGTGATGAAGGTGATGATCCGTGACATTCATCACCTCCCTCAAATCATGAACGTGTGCCTGACAACCACCTCCGTTCTATATACGATTGAATGAGTATCTCTTAGATTCCTTAATTAGAATCTCCGTGGTATAAGCTAGAACTGATGGCGGCATTCATGAGAATCTGGAAAGTCTAAACCTTGTCTGTGGTATTTCGAGTAGGATTCAAGGATTGAATGACTGTGACGAGCTTCAAACTCCTGAAGGCTGGGTGTTAGTGACAGACGCAAAAGGATAGTGAATCCTATTCCAACCGGATCGAGAACCAACCGGTGATTAGCCGTGCTGTGACAGAGCGCGTGAGCGTAGTTTTCACTGGAAGGATGGAAGGTAGCCATTGACAATGGTGATCCACCAACACACAGCTTGCCATAGGAGGACGTGCGTGCGTGAATCAGAAGACAGAGGAAAGCAGAGATTCAGAAGACAAAGCATCTCCAAAACTCCAACATATTCTCCATTACTACATAACAAGTAACCGTTAATTTATGCTCTCTTGTTTATTTGCAAATCAACTGATAAACATAATTGACTTCCTGACTAAGATTTACAAGATAACCATAGATTGCTTCAAACCAACAATTTCCGTGGGATTCGACCCTTACTCACGTAAGGTATTACTTGGACGACCCAGTGCACTTGCTGGTTAGTGGTACGAGTTGTGAAAAGCGTGATTCATAATTCGTGCACCAGCGCCGTTGCTGGGGATTGTTCGAGTTTGGACAACTAACGGTTTATTTTGTTGCTTAGATTAGGAAAAATTTTTCTTTTTCGTTTAGAGTCTTCAGTTATTGTTTTTGGTTGAAATTTTCTTTTTAATCCTTATTTTCTCTTTTTAAATTTTTCGAAAAATTTTTATAAACTAATAATTGAGTTTTTCTGTTTGAGTTTAGTTTCATATTTTAAGTTTGGTGTCAATTGCATATTTTTATTTTCTTTTAAATTTTCGAAATTGTGTTCATTGTTCTTTCTTAACCTTCAAGTTGTTCTTGTTTATTTTCCTTGTTTAATCTTTAGTTTTTCTTGTTTTGTGATTTTTCTTGTTTTTTTATGCATTCTAGAATTATTGGTATCTAAAAAAAAATAAAATATTTTTATACATTAAACACCTTGTTAAAACACTTTAAACTTATAACTCAATTGGCTAGAGCGTTGTGTTTATGTTCTTGTGAATAGTTGCTCCTTTGAGTCTTTCTTTCTAAAATCTTTTCAAAAATAATTTTTCTTTAATTAAATCTTGTGTCAAGTTTTAAGTTTGGTGTTTTCTTGTTAGTTCTTATTTAATTTTTGAAAATTAGTGTTTGGTTTTCTAAAAATTTTAAGTTTGGTGTTCTTTTTTTTATGTTCTTGAGTCCTTTGAGTCTTTGACTTTTTGTTCTTCGTGTTCTTGTGAATCTTCAAGGTGTTCCTGAGTCTTTCTTGTGTTTTGATCTTAAAATTTTTAAGTTTGGTATTCCTTGGTGTTTTTCCTCCAAATTTTCGAAAATAAGGAGTATTAGATCTAAAAATTTTAAGTTTTGTGTCTTTTTATTGTTTTTCTCTTTCCTCATTGAATTCAAAAATATCTTCTCTAACTATTTTTGAGCAAATATTTCGAAATTTTTCAAAAAAAATTCAGATTTTTATTTTAAAATTTCTATTTTATCTTATCATAGTTTTAAAAATTTCAAAATTCAAATTTTTTTCAAAAAAAAATCATATCTTTTTCAAAATTTTATCTTATCTTATTTCAAATTTCAACTTTCAACTTTCAAAATTTCAAAATTCAAATTTCAAAATTTAAAATTCAAAATCTAATTTTTAAATTTAAAAATCAAATTTTTTCAAAATTTAAATCTTTTTCAAATCCTTATCTTATATTGTTGACTTTTTTGAAATTCAAAATTCAATTTTCAAATTTCAACTTTCAAATTTCAATTTTCAAATTTCAATTTTCAAAATTTTAAATTTCAAATTTCAAAATTTTTTAATTTAAATTCCTTATCTTCTCTTACCTAGCTTATCTTATCTTTTCTAATCTCAAATCTTAAAATCAAATCTTTTTCATATATTTTATTTTATTTTATTTTATTTTCTTACAAGTATCTTTAATTTTAAGACATATCTTTTTCAAAACTTCCTAACTAATTTCTCTCTCTTCATTTTTTTTGAAAATCCTCACCTACATCTTTTTCAAATCTTTTTAATTAATTAATTTAGTTTTTAATTTTTTTATTTCTTTTTCTTCTAATTTTTGAAAATATAGTAAATTTTTCAGTTATTTTATTTTATTTTATTTTATTTTAATTTCGGTTTTCAAAAAAAAAAAATTTATTTGCAATCCGCATCATCTCCCTTTCTCTATCATGGACCTAAGTGGAAATGAACAGTCCAAAAGGACTCTGGGGTCATATGCTAACCCCACTACTGCTTCATATGGGAGCAGTATCTGTATACCCTCCATTGGAGTCAGTAGCTTTGAGTTGAATCCTCAGCTCATTATCATGGTGCAGCAAAGTTGCCAGTATTCTGGCCTTCCACAGGAAGAACCTACAGAGTTTCTGGCACAGTTTTTATAAATTGCTGACACAATATATGATAAGAAAGTAGATCAGGATGTCTACAGATTATTACTGTTTCCATTTGCTGTAAAAGACCAAGCTAAGAGGTGGTTAAATAACCAACCTAAGGCTAGCATAAGGACATGGAAACAGCTGTCAGAAAAATTCCTGAATTAATACTTCCCTCCAAAACGGATGACACAGCTAAGGCTGGACATCCAAGGCTTTAAACAAGGAGATAATGAATCTCTTTATGATGCCTGAGAGAGATACAGAGAGATGCTAAGAAAATACCCCTCTGAAATGTTTTCAGAATGGGTACAGTTAGACATCTTCTATTATGGGCTTACAGAAAGAGCTCAAATTTCTCTAGATCACTCAGCTGGTGGATCTATACACATGAGAAAGACAATTGAAGAGGCTCAAGAGCTTATTGATACAGTTGCCAGAAATCAGCATCTGTACCTAAATAGTGAATCTTCCATGAAAGAAGAGGCTAAAACAGTAACTGCTAAACTCAGTCCTACAGAATAAATTACTGAATTCAATCAGCAATTAGACTTTCTAACAAAACAGCTAGCCGAATTCAAGGAGATACTACAAGACACAAGAATGGCTAATATAAATATGGAGGTACAGTTGAAGCAAACAGAACAACAGTTATCAAAATAAATAACAGAAGAGTGCCAAGCAGTTTAATTAAGAAGTGGAAAAACATTAAATACCTCACTTCAAGGTAGCAGGAAGCCAAGAAAAGAACAAACTGCTATCCAAAATCCCTCTGAGGACAGTAGGAGCCCAGAGAGGAATAACTCTGGCGTTCAAACGCCAGAAACAGGCAAGGATTTGGCGTCAAACGCCCAATGGAAGCTCAGTTCTGGCGTTCAAACGCCAGGAACAAGTAAGGAGTCGGCGTCCAACGCCACTCCAGCTTCTAACCCTGGCATTCAAATGCCAGTGAGGGATCAGACACTCACAAGTGCTGATAACAACCCCTCTGAAAAGGCTTCTCCAACCACCTCTGTAGGAAATAAACCTGCAGCAACTAAGGTTGAGGAATATAAAGCCAAGATACCTTATCCTCAAAAACTCTGCCAAGAGGAGCAGGATAAGCAATTTGCTCGCTTTGCAGACTATCTCAGGACTCTTGAAATAAAGATTCCGTTTGTAGAGTCACTTGAGCAAATACCCTCTTATGCCAAGTTCATGAAAGATACCTTGAGTCATAAGAAGGATTGGAGAGAAACTGAAAGAGTTTTCCTCACTGAAGAATGCAGTGCAATCATTCTGAAAAGCTTCCCAGAAAAACTTAAAGATCCCGGGAGCTTTATGATACCATACATATTAGAGGGTAAATGCACCAAGACAGCTTTATGTGATATTGGGGCAAGCATCAACCTAATCCCTGCATCCACTATCAGAAAGCTTGGCTTGACTGAAGAGGTCAAACCAGCCCGGATCTGTCTTCAACTTGCTCATGGCTCCATTAAATACCCATCAGGCATAATTGAGGACATGATTGTCAAGGTTGGGCCATTTGCCTTCCCTACTGACTTTGTAGTGCTGGAAATAGAGGAGCACATGAGTGCAACTCTCATTCTAGAAAGACCATTCCTAGCAACTGGATGAACCCTCATTGACGTCCAAAAAGGGGAGATAACCCTGAGAGTTAATGAGGATGAGTTTAAGTTGAATGTTGTCAAAGCTATGCAACATCCAGACACATCAGATGATTGCCTGAGCATTGATATTATTGACTCCCTAGTGGAATAGGTCAATATGACTGAGAGTCTCGAATCAGAGCTAGAGGACATTTTTAAAGATATTCAGCCTGATCTGGAGGATTCAGAGGAATTGAAAGAGCCTCTGAAAGTTCCTCAGGAAGAGGAAAAACCTCTTAAACCCGAGCTCAAACCATTACCACCATCCCTGAAATATGCATTTCTGGGAGAAGGTGACACTTTTCCGGTGATCATAAGCTCTGCTTTAAATCCCCTGGAAAAGGAAGCGCTACTTCAAGTGCTAAGGACACACAAGACAGCTCTTGGGTGGTCCATAAGTGACCTTAAGGGCATCAGCCCAGCAAGATGTATGCACAAGATCCTATTGGAGGATGATGCAAAGCCAGTGGTTCAACCACAGAGGCGGCTAAATCCAGCCATGAAGGAAGTGGTGCAGAAAGAGGTCACCAAGTTACTGGAGACTGGGATTATTTATCCTATTTCTGATAGCCCCTGGGTGAGCCCTGTCCAAGTTGTCCCCAAAAAGAGAGGCATGACAGTGGTTCATAATGAAAAAAATGAACTGGTTCCTACAAGAACAGTTACAGGGTAGCGCATGTGTATTGACTATAGAAGGCTCAATATAGCCACCAGAAATGATCATTTTCCTTTACCATTCATAGACCAGATGCTAGAAAGACTAGCAGGTCATGATTATTACTGCTTTTTGGATGGCTATTCAGGCTACAACCAAATTGCAGTAGACCCCCAGGATCAAGAGAAAACAACATTCACATGTCCATCTGGAGTATTTGCCTACAGAAGGATGCCATTTGGGCTGTGTAATGCACCTTCAACCTTTCAGAGATGCATGCTATCTAGTTTCTCTGATATGGTGGAAAAATTTCTGGAAGTCTTCATGGATGACTTCTCAGTATATAGAGACTCATTCAGTTCCTGTCTTGATCACCTGACACTGGTTCTGAAAAGATGCCAAGAGACTAACCTGGTTTTAAACTGGGAAAAATGTCACTTTATGGTGACTGAAGGGATTGTCCTTGGGCACAAGATTTCGAATAAGGGAATAGAGGTGGATCAAGCTAAGGTAGAGGTAATTGAAAAATTACCACCACCTGTCAATGTTAAGGCAATCAGAAGCTTTCTGGGGCATGCAGGATTCTATAGGAGGTTTATAAAGGATTTTTCAAAAATTGCAAAACCTCTGAGCAATCTGCTAGCTGCTGACATGCCATTTATGTTTGACACAGAGTGTCTGTAGGCATTTGAAACTCTGAAAGCTAAGCTGGTCACAGCACCAGTTATTTCTGCACCAGACTGGACATTACCATTTGAACTAATGTGTAATGCCAGTGACCATGCCATTGGTGCAGTACTGGGACAGAGGCATAACATGCTTCTGCATGTCATTTATTATGCTAGCCGTGTTTTAAATGATGCCCAGAAAAATTACACAACCACAGAAAAAGAGCTGCTTACAGTGGTTTATGCCATTGACAAGTTTAGATCATACTTAGTAGGATCAAAAGTGATTGTGTATACTGACCATGCTGCTCTTAAATATCTACTCACAAAGAAGGATTCAAAGCCCAGGCTCATAAGATGGGTGTTGCTTCTACAAGAGTTTGATATAGAAATAAGAGATAGAAAAGGGACAGAGAATCAAGTAGCTGATCATCTGTCCCGGATAGAACCAGTAGCAGGAGCATCCCTCCATCCTACTGAGATCTCTAAAACCATTCTGGATGAGCAATTGTTTGCTATTCAGGAAGCTCTGTGGTTTGCAGACATTGCAAACTATAAGACACAAGGTTCTCCTTCTGTAACCATGGAGAGAAAGCATGAAAAACTTCTCTCAATACAGAGTCAAACAAAACCCCTACATTCAAACTCTAAGTTTGGTGTTGGGAGGCCACAACCAAACTCTAAGTTTGGTGTTGGGAGGTCCCAACATTGCTCTGAATATCTGTGAGGCTCCATGAGAGCTCACTGTTAAGCTATTGACACTAAAGAAGCGCTTGTTGGGAGGCAACCCAATGTTATTTAATCATATCTATTTTATTTTCGTTTTTTTATTTCGTGATTTATTAGGTTGATGATCATATGAAGTCACAAAAACTACTGAAAAATTAAAAACAGAATGAAAAACAGCATTGAAAACAGCACACCCTGGAGGAGAGCAGTCTGGCGTTTAAACGCCAGAAACAAGCATCTGTCTGGCGTTTAACGCTAGAAACAAGCACCAAGCTGGCGTTTAACGCCAGAAACAAGCATTTGCCTGGCGTTAAACGCCAGAAACAGGCTACATTTAGGCGTTTAACGCCAGAAACAAGCAGCAGTCTGGCGTTAAACGCCAGGATTGCACAGCAAGGGCGTTTTACACGCCTAATTGGAGCAGGGATGTTAAGTCCTTGACCCCACTTGATCTGTGGACCCCACAGGATTCCCTCAGGATCTGTGGACCCCACAGGATCCCCACCTACCTCACCATTCAAATTCAAACCATTTCCGTCCCAAACCCACCCATTCACACACCTCCATCTTCTCCATCTTCTCCACTTCTTTCTTCTTTTGCTCGAGGATGAGCAAACCTTTTAAGTTTGGTGTGGTAAAAGCATTGCTTTTTTGTTTTTACATAACCATTTATGGCACCTAAGGCCGGAGAAACCTCTAGAAAGAGGAAAAGGAAGGCAGTTGCTTCCACTCCCGAGTCATGAGAGATGGAGAGGTTCATCTCAAGAGCACCATTGGTTCTTCAAGAAGAGGAAGACGCCACCCTCACTAAGGTAGACCCGTTCCTTAATCTCCTTGTTCTTATTTCTCTATTTTTATTTACTATGCTTTATGTTTATTTATGTTTGGGTCTTATTACATGATCACTAGTATCTAAGTGTCTATGTCTTAAAAATATGAATGTCCTATGAATCCATCACCTTTCTTAAATGAAAAATGTTTTCTGAAAAAGAAAAAGAAGTACATGAATTTTAAATTTTAAAATAGTTTAATTATTTTGATGTGGTGGCAATACTTTCTGTTTTCTGAATGAATGCTTGAACATTGCATATGTCTTTTGAATTTGTTGTTTATGAATGTTAAAATTGTTGGCTCTTGAAAGAATGATGAAAAAGGAGAAATGTTATTTGATAATCTGAAAAATCATAAAAATGATTCTTGAAGCAAGAAAAAGCAGTGAAGAACAAAGCTTGCAGAAAAAAAAATAAAAAAAAAGAGAGCAAGAAAAAGAAAAAGCAAGCAGAAAAAGCCAAAAGCTCTTTAAACTAAAAGGCAAGAGCAAAAAGCCAATAGCCCTTAAAACCAAAAGGCAAGGGTAATAAAAAAGATCCAAGGCTTTGAGCATCAGTGGATAGGAGGGCCTAAAGGAATAAAATCCTAGCCTAAGCGGCTAAACCAAGCTGTCCCTAACCATGTGCTTGTGGCGTGAAGGTGTCAAGTGAAAACTTGAGACTGAGCGGTTAAAGTCGAGGTCCAAAGCAAAAACAGAGTGTGCTTAAGAACCCTAGACACCTCTAATTGGGGACTTTAGCAAAGCTGAGTCACAATCTGAAAAGGTTCACCTAGTTATGTGTCTGTGGCATGTATATATCTGGTGGTAATACTGGAAAACAGAGTGCTTAGGGCCACGGCCAAGACTCATAAAGTAGATGTGTTCAAGAATCAACATACTGAACTAGGAGAATCAATAACACTATCTGAATTCTGAGTTTCTATAGTTGCCAATCATTCTGAACTTCAAAGGATAAAGTGAGATGCCAAAACTGTTCAGAAGCAAAAAGCTAATAGCCCCGCTCATCTAATTAAGACTGATCTTCATAGATGTTTTTGGAATTCATTGTATATTCTCTTCTTTTTATCCTAATTTGTTTTTAGTTGCTTGGGGAAAATCAACAATTTAAGCTTGGTGTTGTAATGAGCGGATAATTTATACGCTTTTTGGCATTGTTTTTAGGTAGTTTTTAATATGTTTTAGTCACTTTTTATTATATTTTTATTAGTTTTTAAATAAAAATCACATTTCTGGACTTTACTATAAGTTTGTGTGTTTTTCTGTGATTTCAGGTAATTTCTGGCTGAAATTGAAGGAGCTGAGCAAAAATCTGATTCAGGCTGAAAAAGGACTGCAGATGTTGTTGGATTCTGACCTCCCTGCACTCGAAATGGATTTTCTGGAGCTACAGGAGTCCAAATGGCGCGCTCTCAATTGCGTTGGAAAGTAGACATCCAGGGCTTTCCAGCTATATATAATAGTCTATACTTTGCTCAAGGATAAATGGCATAAACTGGCGTTCAACGCCAGTTCCATGTTGCAGTCTGGCGTTAAACGCCAGAAACAGGTTACAAATTTGAGTTAAACGCCAAAAACAGGTTACAACCTGGCGTTTGACTCCAGAAACAGCCTAGGCACGTGTAAAGCTTAAGTCTCAGCCCCATCACACACCAAGCGGGCCCCAGAAGTAGATTTCTGCACCATCTATCTTAGTTTACTCATTTTCTGTAAACCTAGGTTACTAGTTTAGTATTTAAACAACTTTTAGAGATTTATTTTGTAACTCATGACATTTTAGATTTGAACTTTGTACTCTTTGACAGCATGAGTCTCTGAACTCCATTGTTGGGGGTGAGGAGCTCTGCTGTGTTTCGATGAATTAATGCAACTATTTATGTTTTCTATTCAAACACGCTTGTTTCTATCTAAGATGTTTATTCGCACTTCAATATGATGGATGTGATGATCCGTGACACTCATCATCATCCTCAACCTATGAACGCGTGCCTGACAACCACCTCCGTTCTACCTTCGATTGAATGAATATCTCTTGGATTCCTTAATCAGAATCTTCGTGGTATAAGCTAGAATCCATTGGCAGCATTCTTGAGAATCCGAAAAGTCTAAACCTTGTCTGTGGTATTCCGAGTAGGATTCAGGGATTGAATGACTGTAACGAGCTTCAAACTCACAAGGGCTGGGCGTAGTGACAGACGCAAAAGGATCAATGGATCCTATTCCAGCATGAGTGGGAACCGACAGATGATTAGCCGTGCGATGACAGTGCACCTGGATCTTTTTCACTGAGAGGACGGATGGTAGCCATTGACAACGGTGATTCACCAACACACAGCTTGCCATAGGAGGAACCTTGCATGCGTGAAGAAGAAGACAGGGGAAAAACAGAGATTCAGAATACAAAGCATCTCCAAAACTCCAACATATTCTCTATTACTGCAGAACAATTATTTAATCCATTCTCTTTTATTCTTCGCAATTTATACTGATAATTATAATTGATTTCCTAACTAAGATTTACAAGATAACCATAGATTGCTTCAAACCAACAATCTCCGTGGGATCGACCCTTACTCACGTAAGGTATTACTTGGACGACCCAGTGCACTTGCTGGTTAGTGGTACGAGTTGTGAAAAGTGTGATTAACAATTCGTGCACCAATCACTCGTAACAAACTAGCCATCACGTTTGTATTGACAATTATATTTATTTAATAAAATATTTAAGAAGTTTTGTGAAAAACAGGCATTAGAGTAGAAGAATAGGATAATCAAAATGCACAATGTCATACGGACGTTTTCACAAACACTTAGCATGCATGGTAGATATGTTATTGAAAGTATTATATTTGAACATGCAAACTATCCTTAAGAAGTAATATTAATTATCAAACAATTCCTTAATAATTCACAAGCAATTATAGAAGAAAACAACCACCCAAATAAATTTCTAACACCAATTAAAAGGATGTAAAAAGAAGAAGAAATACAAAGAAAACATAGAAAATGAAAGTAAAAAGAAAAAAAAGAAGAAAACATGAAAAAATAATAATGGAAAAGTAAAAAGGGAAGAAGAAAAGAAAAGAACCTTGATAATTGATGTGAAAAAGAAGGGGGTGAAAGTAAAAAGTGAGAAGGAATAAAGAAGAAAGAAGGAAGAAGAAAGAAATAAGAAGGGAAAAGAAAAATTAGGATTGGGAAAGAAAAGATAAGAATTCTGGCACAGGTCTAGTTAAACTGTGCGTCGCATACAACGCAGACGCGTGGGGCACGCGTTCACGTGGTTTGTGATATTTTCAAGTGACGCGTACGCATGCGTAACGCGAACGCGTGACCTGATTTGTGCTATTGGCGCGAGTGCAGCCTCGCGCATGCACAACTCTCTGTTTTATACGCACATTGCCAAAATTTAGGGTGTCGCGTGCGCATGAGGGACGCGCACGCGTGACTGGCCTTACTTTGAAAAATGATGCGTACGCATGGGTGACGCGTACGCGTGGGTGACGCGTACGCGTGGGTGACGCGTACGCGTGATGGGGTTTGTGCTTCCAGCACCATTCCAGCCCCACTCCATCATAACTTTCTACCATACACCCCTTTACGTCAATTTTGCAGGATCACGCGTGCGCGTGGGTGCGTGCATGCGTGGAAGGCTGATTTTGCAAATGACACGAACGCGTCAGGGACGCATTCGCGTGGGCGTGTTTATGCTTAAGGCACGCCTCCAGCCACGCTCCCATGTAACTCTTTGCTTCTTTTCTTCTTGTTTCGAATGCACATATGACGTGGACGTGTCAGCAACGCTCGCGCGTCGCGTGCATTATTTTTATTTTTATTTTATTTTTATTTTTATTTTTTTTATGCAGAATGCAAATGCAAATGCAGACTATATGCAGAGATTATGAGAAGAGTCACTAAGAAAAATAAAGTAGAATAAAATAAAACAAAACTAAGACTGAAGTGGAACGATCATACCATGATGGGTTGTCTCCCACCTAGTACTTTTCTTTAACGTCCTTAAGTTGGATGGTCCACTAACTCAGTCTCCTGCTATTGGTGGATCCTCCAAGAGGAAGATCTCTAGCTCCTTATTTTTCTTCATCTTCTCACCATGGTATAGCTTTAAGCGATGTCCATTGACCTTGATGAATTTAGAGCTTGAAGGATGACTCAAGTGGAATACTCCATAAGGCTCTGCCTTCTCCACTCTGTAGGAACCTTCCCATTTGGATCTTAGCTTACCTAGCATGAGCTTTAGTCTGGAGTTGTAAAGTAGAACCAGCTCCCTAGGCCTGAATTCTCTCCTTTTGATGTGCTTGTCATGCACAGCCTTCATCTTCTCTTTGTATAGTCTGGAGTTATCATATGCCTCTAGGCGAAGGGTCTCCAGCTCTGCTAGTTGCATCTTCTGTTCAGTGCCGGTCCTCTTAAATCCCATGTTGATTTTTCTCACTGCCCAGAATGCTTTGTGTTCTATCTCTACTGGGAGGTGGCATGCATTTCCATAAACCAGGCGGAAGGGGCTCATCCCTATAGGTGTCTTATATGCTGTTCGATATGCCCAAAGCGCATCTTGTAACCTGGTGCTCCAATCCTTCCTATGAGGCTTGACTATCTTCTCCAGGATATGCTTTATCTCTCTATTAGACACCTTTGCTTGTCCATTAGTCTGGGGATGGTAGGCTGTTGCTATCTTGTGAATAACACCATGCTTCTTCAGTAGAGCGGTCAGTCTCCTGTTACAAAAATTGGTGACTTGATCACTCACGATTGCTCGTGGTGATCCAAAGCGACAGATAATATGGTTTCTAACAAAATAGACAACAGTGTTAGCATCATCAGTACGGGTAGGAATTGCTTCCACCCATTTAGAAACATAATCTACAGCTAACAATATATATACAAAACCGCTCGAGTTTGGAAACGGACCCATGAAGTCAATGCCCCAAACATAAAAAATTTCACAGAACAGCATAATTTGCTGGGGCATCTCATCCCTCTTGGATATATTACCAAACCTCTGGCATGGGGAACAAGATTTACAGAAGGCATTAGCATCTTTAGAAAGAGTGGGCCACCAGAATCCACAGTCCAGAATTTTCCTAGCTGTTCTTTGAGGGCTAAAATGTCCACCACTCTCAGATGAGTTACAGGCCTCTAAAATGGACTGGAATTCTGATTGAGGCACACACCTCCTAATTACCTGGTTAGCACCATACCTCCACAAATAGGGATCATCTCATATATAATATTTGGACTCGCTTTTCAGCTTGTCCCTCTGGTGTTTAGTAAAATTAGGAGGGAAAGTATGGCTAACTAGGTAATTAGCTACAGGCGCATACCAAGGAACTACTTCAGATACTGCATGCAAGCTATCAAAAGGAAAAGCATCATTGATAGGAGTGGAGTCATCCTTAATGTGCTCAAGGCGACTCAAGTGGTCTGCCCCTAAATTCTGAGAACCACTCCTATCCTTAATTTCTAAATCAAATTCTTGCAGCAGCAGTATCTAACGTATTAGCCTTGGTTTGGACTCTTTCTTAGCTAATAGATACCTTAGAGCTGCGTGGTCTGAGTACACTACCACCTTAGTACCAAGTAAATATGCTCAGAATTTATCCAGAGCAAAAATAATAGCAAGAAGCTCTTTCTCAGTGGTAGTGTAATTAGACTGAGCATCATCTAATGTCTTTGAAGCATATGCAATTACAAAAGGATCCATACCTGCACGCTGAGCCAGCACTGCTCCTATTGCATGGTTGGAGGCATCACACATAATCTAAAAGGGCTGGCTCCAGTCTGGTCCTCTCACAATTGGAGCTTGAGTCAGGGCGATCTTTAGCTTATCAAACGCCACCATACAGTCCTCGCTCAGCTCGAATTCAACATCCTTCTGTAGCAATCTGGATAAGGGCAATGCTACCTTACTGAAGTCCTTGATGAATCTCTAGTAGAAACCTGCGTGGCCAAGGAACGAACAAACTTCCCTCACGGAGGAGGGGTAAGGTAGACTAGAAATGACATTTACCTTTGCTGGATTTACAGAAATACCAGTATTAGAAACAACGTGTCCTAGAACAATACCTTGTTTGACCATAAAATGACACTTTTCAAAATTTAAAACAAGGTTTGAACTAACACACCTGTCTAATACTCTAGATAAACTATCCAAGAAAAGGCTAAAGGAATCACCGTATACGCTAAAATTATCCATAAAAACCTCCATACAGCTCTCAAGTAGGTCAGAGAAAAGACTCATCATGCACCTTTGGAAAGTAGCTGGTGCATTGCACAAGCGAAAAGGCATTCTCTTGTAAGCATAAGTCCCAAAGGAACATGTAAAAGTAGTCTTCTCCTGATCTTCAAGAGCTATATGAATCTGGAAATAGCCTGTGTAACCATCTAAGAGGCAATAAAGGGATTTACCTGACAGGCGGTCCAGCATTTGATCAATGAATGGCAGGGGGTAGTGATCCTTCCGAGTGGCTGATGGGGTCCCGAGGATGCTCGGTAAAGATTTTTCTCAATAAAATTGTGTTGCAAGTATAACTCTACCAACAACAAGCCTCGAGTATCAAATTTAGAGAGGGATATAGTTGTCATAAGTTCAACCCCAAAAGAAATAACCGAAGTATTCAAACCTCGGGTCGTCTCACAAGGAATGGGCAAACATGTGCTTCAACATTGGGTAGAAATCCGGGGTTGTGAGTCATGAGCACAAAAATAAATGGGAATCTTAATAAGCAAGTAATCTTAAATTGCAATAATCTAATTCAAATAACTAAGCAAAATATGAGCAATTCTAAATTAACAAGTAACATTCAATATGATTCTATTCTAAACTAAACAAGTAACTATAACTAAGTCAAGTAATTAAGAATTTGGGTTTTCAAATAGAAATGATAAAAGCAACTCTTGGCTAGGCATGGGAATTGGGGTCACCATCCTTGTCTAATAACCATTTCTTGACAATTATGAGGAACCAAACTCATTAAGTCTACTTCTATACTTGAAGTACGTCAAATGGTTTGGTCAACATCAACCCATAAGTTCTAACCTCACTACTAATTGACTTAATAGAAGGTTAGCATCAATGGTTATCAAATTGACCACTAAGAGCTCCCAAATCATCAAATCCATTAGACCCAATGACTCAAGTTTATCCAATTCCCTTAGCCTAGGCCAAGAGTGAAAAGAACTACTCCATAATCAAGGTAAACAATTCATCAAACACTTGGTAAGCATTAATAAAGGACATGTTCAAATTGCAATTAAATTGAAATTAACAAGTACCCACAAACAATTATTAACATACAATCATCCAAACAACACAATTAATCATAGAAATCATCAATGCAATATCAACAAGTCAAGATTCCCAACATTCATAAAATGGGTATAAAATGACAATTGACAAGAATTCATAAAACTATCACAAGATCTAAGCAAAATTATACTAAGAAATTCAAATTGAACAGTTAAAACTAGCAATTAACAAGATCCAATTCTCAATTCTACAAGGGAAGATCAAATTAAAACTAGATCTAGAGAGGAACAAGGGTTTCTCTCTCTCTAGAAGAACAAAGAACCAAACATTAGCTAAAAATGTGTCTTAGTGTCAAAATGATTGATCCCCCCTTTTTTCCTAGCATCATTGGGTCTTTTTCATGCAGAAACAGCTTGAATTTGGGCCTGATGAGCCTCAGAAATTGCCAGGTACGATTTCCTTTAATGTGGTCACGTGTAGCTTCCCGCGTGTGCATGCCATGCGTGCGTGCGCGCCGATTGCTTTCGTGATCCACGTGTGCGCGCCAGGTGCGCGTGCGCGTCGATAGGAATCTTCTAATCCACGCGGATGCGTCCATCTTTGCGCGCCGCTTCCAGCCATCCTCATCCTTGCGTGCACGTGGAATGCGCGTGCGCGCCAATGCTGCTTTTCCCAAAATTCAAATCTTCATGTTCCTCCCTTTTGTGCATACTTTCTTTCTCTCTCCTAGGCTATTCCTACCCTATAATTTCTGAAATCACTCAACAAATACATCATGGCATTGAATGGCAATAGAAGAGGATTAAAATATGACAATTTTAAAGCAAAACAACCATGTTTTTCATCATGGAGCAATATTAGGAAGTGAACACAAAACCATGCAATTCTTGTGAATAAGTGTGAGAAATATTGACAAAACCTCCCAAATTCTATACAATATAAACCACAAAATTGGAGTTTATGAAATCTCCCCACACTTAAACCAAGCATGTCCTCATGCTTAGAATAAAAAGACCAAAGATCATGGTGAGAAAGGGTTTATGAAATGCAAACTACCTAAGTGAATGCATGCAACTAATGTAAAATCATCTACCTACTTGGTCACGGATAAATCTATCCTCCAAGAACACATATGAATACATGGGTTGAAAATAGTATGTAGTTCATGAATCCTACCAAATTGAACATCACTAAGGAGTGCATATAACTTGCTAGATGAACGCTTGTGAAAGCTGGAAACAAAGAATTGAGCATCGAACCCTCACCGGAAGTGTATCTGCTTTATTCGCTCAAGTGTATAGGGTTCGTCACTCAATCTTCTCCTAATCATGCTTTCCAAGATTTGTCTTTCATCTAACAATCAATAATTACTTAATGCATGCTTACAAGTATCATGAGGTCTTATTCATGGGTTGTAACGGGGCTAGGGTGAAGGTAAGGATATATATGGCCAAGTGAGCTTAAAATTTGAGTCCTTGATTAACCTAGGATCCCTCTAGACACATAGAACAACCTATACAACTACAATACATTACCTAGCTACCTTTGAGTTTCACTTTTTCTGCATACTCATGCATTATTTTTAATTCACACCCATATGCATTGTTTTCTTCATTCCTTTGTCTTGGGGTTTCTTTGTCCCCTTTTATTGCTTTGTTTGTTAGTTTTTTTTTATTATCCCCTTTTCTTGGGGCCTTGTATACAAAATTTTCAATGCATATAGTTCAATCATTCAATACATGAGTATGTTCCCAAATCTTAGAATTTCAATTACACTACAATTATACACCTATATATCTACCCAAATTTCCCAAGTATACCCTCCTAATTGAATGATACACATCCTAACTTACCTAAGCTAATCAAGGATCCAAATTTGGGGGCATTCATGGTTTTTCACTTAGGGTTGTTGATGTTCTCTATTTAAGAACAAAAAGGGTTTATCATGGGCTCAAAATCGGTTAGCATGGTAGATAAAAGGGTTAAGGCCATTTGGGAAAAGTGACTATTGAAATGATGGCCTCAATCATGTAAATGCGTTCATACACAAAGTAATGGACATATAGACTCAGACAAAGCAAGGATCAGAATCATAGAGAGAGAGATATGCACACAAGAATGGGAAATAATGGTTAGAAGATGTAACCATGCAATAGGCTCAAAACATACATGCTTGTGTTCTTAGCTCAATCACTATGTTCCAAAATACATTCTTAAAGCAAGTTTACTGCAAAAAATTTTCAAAATTTGGTAGCGTACCCCAAAACACAGATTCTTGGGAAAGTAGTTATTGTTTTGACCAAGCAACTCTATAGAAACTAACTATCATGCAAGGAGTATTGACAAGAAAAACTAACTACACATGCAATGTACTAACAATGTACTAACTACTAAGCAAAAGATAAATCCATGGGTATTGAAAGGAAGAGATTGTTACCCATGGAGATCGGTCGAACGACCTCCCCACACTTAGAAATTAGCACAGTCCTCCATGCTACGAACAATGTGCAAAGGGCGGTCGGGACCGGAACCGTCACTATCCTCTCCTTCAGAGCTCCCGTCACTTGGGTTTGAGGTGGATGTGAATATTTCAGGTTCCTCCATGCTAGGGGTAACACAATGCAGAAGCTTCTTGATGTAAGTGTACCGTCATTGATTGCGCCGCTCATATCTATCAAGCTTCTGGTGTAGATCTTCTATCCTTTGATGTGTGGATCTTTGCCGTGATGGTGATGATGAAGTGGAAGGAACATAAGATGGGAGGGCTATGTCAAGGCTTGGGTTGTTCATGGGAAGATGTAAGTATTTTCTGCTTGGGACCACACCGCCCTTAGCCGGAACTATAATCTTCCTGTCTTTTTCTTCCCAAGGAATACCCGTAGCAGCAACTAAATCAGATACCAATGCTGGAAATGGCAAATTACCCCGGGTGTGAACTTGACTCATCGCTTGCTTGACAAGAAACGGAATGTTTACCGGCCTCTCTGTGAGAACACACCAAACAAGCAAGGCGAGGTCCGCCATAAAGGACGACTTGTGGGTGCTAGGTAGCACATAGTGAGATAGGATCTGGGCCCAAGCTCTAGCTTCTACAGTGAGGAAGCAAGCGTCAATGCTCCTGGGCCTCATCCGGAGTCGACCTTGGGTCGAAAATGTCTCCGGCTCAGCAATAACTTAGAGGATTGAGTCCCAATCAAATCCAAACTTCTCTTACGTAAGACTTCTTGGTATCCATCTATGTCACTCGGTACCGGTAGGACATTAAACACTTGCTGAATAGCCTCTTCTGAAACTGAGACTTGCTTCCGGCGTATGTACACCGATTGAAGAGAGGAAAGATGGTAGTTAGTGTAGAATTCTTCCACCCAAGAGAGGTTGATTTACCTGTGTTTTCTCAAAAGAAACTCCCATCCTCGCTGTTCAATGCGGGGTAGAATATAAGGAGCAACCTTATCCAGCAGAGCAAGTAGATGCTCAGGATGATAGTTCTTGACAACCATGGAGGGGAACACAAGTTCACAGAAGCGGTTGGGGAACCTTGAAGAATCTATTGCCGGTTTGCTCTTTTCTTTCTCATCAATAGGAGCGGGTGTCTTAGCCTTCTTGGATAGGGATTTGGCTCCTAATGAAGAGTGCGCCTTAGAAGTTGATCTTTGGGGTGCCCTCTTTGCGGCCGGTTTCCTTGGAGCTTTCTCCTTGCCTTTCGTGGTGGCCATCCTGGGAAGGGAAGGGAAATAAGAAAATATTAAACCCAAAGAATCATCTTAATCAAAACATGCAAGTGAAAGGTAGTGCCCAAAGGAAGCATTGCAATAATCTAATCATAAAGACATGGGTCACAATACTTGGCATGGGATGCAAGAGGAAGTGAAGCATGCAAAGTGGTATGAGAAGTATAGTCTCAAGCATCCATAACAAAGAGTAAGTCATGTTCAATGAGTATCTAATCAACAAGTAAAGTGGACTCAATGCATATAGAAGAAAACAAGTGAATGAGGAAAAGCATCCAAATTCAAAGTACATTATTAAAAGAAACCAAAATGGTATTAATGCATTTCCTCGAACACTTGGTGTGCAATTGTCAAGCAAAGAGCAATTATAAGATACTCAATCAAATTAAAGCCCAAATTGAAATAACAATCATCATATAAACATCACATATTGGCAAAGATAAGGAAAAAAATGACAAAAAATCTACTAAAGCAATTTAAACTCAAATTCAACATCCATGGAAAATTAAAAAAAAGAAAAGTAAGCAAAAGGTAAGTAATACAATCATGTAGCTGAAAGAGAAACTTAGTAAAGCAACAAGAAGAATCTAACTAGAAGAAATGATGCAAAGAAAATGAAAGAAAAGAAATGGAGAAAGTGGAACCTTGAGAAGTGTAAAAGAACAAGGTTGAATTTTCTTTTGTGAAGATGAGAAGGAATAAGAGAGGTGTAGTGCCACCGGACGAGGTGGTTATCGCCGGTGAGTGGCCGGAGACGGTGGTGGTGGGTTGTGGGAGGAGAAGAAGAGAATGGGTGTGATGGAGGAAGAAGAAAAAAGAAATAAGGAAAGAAAGGGGGTGAGAAAGGCAGGGCGCGCAGCTTTAAAATTGATCGCGCAACCGGCGCGCGCGCACCGTGCGCCGGCGCATTAGTGAGATTTTGGCAAGGTACGCGTGCGCAGTAGTGGCACGCTCGCATGAGGGGAGTTATGCCCCTGGCACAGAACTGGCACAAAGTTAGCATAAGTCTCTGGAATATATACCAGAGTTGGTGAGTGGCGCAGGCGCGCGGACGCGCATAGTGCGCAGACGCGTGCTTGAGGGATTTCGCGACTGGCGCGTGATGATTGGATTTTTGACGGTTTAGAATTTCACTGATGAAATCTCGTTGTAAAGTATAGTTTCTAAACCAAGCAATAATCCTTTCATACAAAAAGTTGTTTGTCACTAGTACAAACCCCTAAAATTTATAAACCGAAGTATTGGACCTCGGGTCGTTCTCCCTAGGAATTACAATAAAGTGTCTTGTTATTGGTTATGAGTTATTTTGGGGTTTTGGATAAGAAGCATGAAAAGTAAATGGCAATGAAAACAAACTAACTACTATAAAAGCTCTTGGCAAGATATGAGAACTAGAAATCCTATCCTAGTTATCCTTCTCAATTGTGATGAGAATTGTTCATTGCTCCCACTTAGTTAACCTCTAACCATGGAGGAAAGTCAAGTGGATGAATCAATTTGATTCCTCAAGTCCTAATTAACTCATAAAGGAGAGACTAGCTTTAGAGGCATTCAAATCAATTAGCAATCTCTAATTATCAATCAACAAAGGAATTAGATAACTCAAGAGTCACTAATCACTCTACCTAGGCCAAGAGGAGAAAAATCTATACAAAAATCCAACCAAGCATTTAATCAAACACTTGGAAGGCACAAAAGAAAAGTATAGTCAATCACAACAAGAGTGAATTCTAACTACAATTGAATGTAAAGAATTAACATCAACAATCAAGGAAATCACAATTATCATGAATTACCTCAAATTGCATTATTAAAAGGGAATAAAAGAAACAACAATCTATCCCAAACAAAGTGAAGAATTACAAGAATTAAAGTACACAACTAGGGAGAGGAAGAGGAGAATATTATGAATTGGCAAAGGAGAATTGAATTAAGGCATGAATTAACCCTAGATCTAAGAAGAGATATTAACTTAAACCTAATCCTAATCCTAGAGAGAAGTGAGAGCTTCTCTCTCTAAAACTACTTTTAACTAAAGCTATCACTTCCTTCTTCTCCAATTGTTGTGTTTCCCCTTTAGGCCTTGATCCTTTTATTCCTTTCTATCAGCAATTGGCGCCAAAAATGGGTTCAGAAACCCCTCAAAATCGCCAGGCACGTGTTGCCTTAATGAAGTCATGTGCAGACATCGACGCGTGCGCGTCCCTGGCTGATTCCGCAATGTGCGCGCGAGCGCCTTGTGCGCGTGCGCGTGCTCGGCCGTAATCAATTCTTTGGCTTTTTGTGCTTCTCTCCACTTGCATGCTTCCTTCCTTGCTTCCTTTGATCCATGCCTGGCCTATTTTAATCCTGGAATTACTAGCAAACACATCAAGGCCTCTTATGGAATCAAGGAGAAATCAAAATTCATCAAAATAAGGCCTAAAAAGCATGTTTTTACACCTAAGCACAAATATGGGAGAGATAACAAAACCATGCTAATTCATAGGTTAAATGCAAGAAAAGGTCATCAAAATACTCTAAATTCAATACAAGATAAACCCTAAAAATGGGGTTTATCAACCTCCCCACACTTAAACCTTAGCATGTCCTCATGCTAAGATAAGAAGGAACTAAGGGGTATGACATTTATTAAATGCAACTAAACTATATGAATCCTATCTAAATGCAACTACCTAGTGTGAGTGCAAATGCTTAGTTCAAACAAATCAATTCCCAAGAGACATGTATAGGCACAATAGCTAAGGCAATAGGAGTTAAGTCCAATCCACAATTGTATTGAATTATCAAAAAAAAAGTTCAAACTTGCAAGAATATAAATAATATGGGTGAGCACATGTACTTGAACTTTTGAACCCCTCACCGGATGTGTATCCGCTCTATTCACTCAAGTGTTTAAGGGTTAATTCACTCAATTCTCTTCTAATCATGCTTTCCAAAATTTGATTTTCTTCTAACAATCAACACCTATCCAATGCATGCATACATTCATCATGAGGTCTTTCATTTAGGTTGTAATGGGGTTAGGGTCAAGGTAGGATCATTTATGGTTAAATGGACTAGAGTTTAGATCTTTGATTAGCATAGACTTTCCCACCTATCTATATAATAACCTATACAAGTTCAAACTATTCTAACTACCCATTCTTCACTTTTTCTTACATATTCATGCATCCTGTTTCTTGATTCATAACACTTATGCATTGATTCCTTTTTGTTGAGCTTCACTTTGGGGCATTTTGTCCCCTTTTATTTTTTTTCTTCTTCTCTTTTTTTTTTATATACATTTTTATTTCTTTTTCTTTTCATTTTTTTTCCTTTTTTTTTTCAAACTATACACAGGAACATCAATGCATAAGGTCTATACATTTAATCAATACATGAGTATGTTCCCAATTCCTAAATATGGAAGTGTACTACCCCTTTTATCCCATCCAATGTTCCCAAGCCTCACCAACCTTGAGTAATAGACACTCTCACTAGCCTAGGCTAATCAAAGATCCAAACAAGGACTTTTCATTGGTTTTCCGCCTTGGGCTTGTAATGTGCTAAAATGAGAGTAAGTCGGTTAAGCATAGGCTCAAAATTGGCTAACAATGGAGAGTAAAAGGTAGGCTATTTGGGTAAGTGGGCTAATGAAATAATGGCCTCAATCATACAAATGCATGAATACAAGAAATAATTGGATATATAGAATCAAGCAAATCAAGGATCACAATCATAGAAAGAGAACAATTGCACACAAGAATGGAAAATAAGTGGTTATAAAAATGTAACCACACCATGAGGCTCAAGTCTCACAAGCTTGTGTTCTTAATTCAATACATGCTTCACAAAGTAGGAATTCAAGCAAGTTTCACCAAAATTTCTCTTCAATCAATTGGGTTGATGCCCTATGTCCTATAATTAAAATTCTTGGAGAATCTCAATATTTGACTAAGCATTGTTGTTGATTGAGAAATTCAAAAATGTTCCTTAGTTTACCCTTTTCTTTTTCACTTAAAACTGATTTCCTATGCAAAAAGGGTGACTAGGTTTTCACTTAAAACATTATTTCTAATCACAACCACAAACTAAAAAGAAAGATATACAAAAGAAGATATGCAAAAATATATAAAGAAAAATCCAACTAAAATATGGAATCTATCATCTAAAACATCTAAAGACATCCAAAAGTATCAAAATATCTAAAATCCAAAATAGGTAGTAAAGCTATCCAAAATAGCAAGAATATCCAAAATAAACTCAAGATGCATCAAATATATACAAGAGATATGCAAAGTAAGGTAACTCAGAAGGTGGCCAAAATGTTCACCGGTCCTCTAATGATGCTACCGGTGACTTCCCCACACTTAAGACCAAGCATCGTCCTCGATGCTAAACCGGAGGATCAGTGGAAGGTACAACGGTAGCTGCTGTCTCTGTCTAAGGCTGTGGAATCGGCTCCTCATGGGTCTGTGGGATCTCTGTAGTGTCAGGAGCAGCTGGAGGTGCATCCTGCTGAAGCGGCTCATCCGCAGCCTCCTCCTGATGATCCTGCTCATCGGAGGTTGGAGAGTCTGGAAGCAGAGGTAACTCAGCGCTAAGGAAGATGAGTGCCTGATCCATCCGATCCAGTCGGCGTCTGACATGGAGCCTCTCGCGCTCCAAGAACCGAAACAAACGCTGAACCAGTAGGTAAGTGGGCTCGGGTGCTGAAGGAGGTGGGGCTGCTGTCGAAGAAGACGGTATAGCTGCCTCGACTGCCGCTCTAGCTCGAGAACGGCGGCTAGTCGGGGGCCTCTCGTGCACCCATACACCCCAGGGAATAGTAACTTCCTTGTCGTCGTCATCTGGAGGTGGTGGTGTCACGTCATTGTCCTCCCACGGGACATCAGCTAGCTCAGCTAAGCTAGTAACCAGTGTCGGAAACGGTAACAAGCCGCGAATATGAGCTCTTCACATGCTATGCCTAATCAGTCAGGGAAAATATACTTCCTTCCCCTCCATGACACACCCAATCAAGACTAGCATATCCATCGGAATCTCTGAAAAGTGAGTGGTAGGGAAGACATAGTGGGCAAATATTTGTTGCCAAGTCCTAGCCTCCCTAGTCAGATATGCAAATAGCATGCCTTTGGGCTTTGTGTTGCTCGAATCCATTACCCAAGAAGCATCTGGTGTAGCAATCACGCGCCTAAGCGCCTCATAGTTGAAAGTCATGGAGAGGAGAGCTACCTCTGCCTGCTGGTAGGCACAAGTCTCAGGAGTACCAACTCTGCAGAGCAGTGCATCCCTCAAGGCATCCTCAGTGATCATAATCTCTCTACCCCTCAAGTATACTGAATCCAAGCTTGGTCAAAAGAAATTGCAGTAAAATTCCTTGACCCACGAGATGTTAATCCGTCCCAAGTCCCTATCGACAAAATCCAAGCCCAGCTCAGAAATACGGGCGTTTATGGCACGCCTCACATCATTGGGAAGATTCAGCTTCTTCTCAATATTCAGATTTTTCTTTGCATAACGGGAAAGGCATAGCTCGCAGTAGAGATTTGGAAATTTGGTTGGATCAGTGGACGGGAGTAACTGATTTTCTTTCTCCTCCTCATTCAGCGGATTCCTCGCATAGTTAGCAGATGGTGGGGGTGTAGAGGTCTTGGAGCGCTTCCTTTTTTTGGAAGCAGTGACTATAGCTTTTCCTTTATCCGACATCCTGAAAACATAGATAATATAACATAAGCCTATAGCCAAGTAGATACAAAGCGCTCAAAGCAAATCATATTCATGAAGTGAATAAAGGAAGAAGGTTTCTTGGAATGCAAGCAACAGAATACAAAATTCAAATCAAACTTCAAACCAAGAATGCAAACCATGTCTTGCACACTATTCATTAATTGAGTTCAGAAAGCACCATATCCAAAAGAACGACATAAAGAGTTAGGTGGCAAACCAAAAGGAGTTAGTTGGTTGAATGAGTTAGACTTAGAAAGCAGTTTGAAAATTAGTGATATGGTAATTACTATCTCAATTTGAAATGAGTGAACAAAACAATGCTGTAAGCACGTTCACAATCATGAATTGCAACAAGTCATTGATGATGAAATATGATATTGCTAGAAAGCAACTAATATGAAACAAAACATCAACCAATGTGAAGGATCACTAGTAATGTATAACTTCCAGAGAACTACAAGTAATGGTCAATCGAAAAGCTTATTCAACCATGCAATGCATAGAAGCAAATCGACATGAAAAACAAGCGGGAATATGGAAACATGACCAAAGAACTTGTTCCTGAGGAGTTTTCAAAAACCATGTAGGCAACAGAGCACTAATTGAACAGAATTCATCAACTAGGGCTGTTACATTCATCAAATAAGTTCAATATAAAAACTGTGGTTAATGAAAATCTGGCAGCATTTCAGCAGCAAATTGGCTAATCCCCAAAATTAAACGGTCGAAGCAGGCTCCATATGAATTCAACAACAATGAAGAACACAAAACCATATGTGAGTTCATATAGAGGCAGCAAACCGTCAATGGTTTAATAATAAAACAATTCAAACAGCACAAAGGGTATAAGCAATTGTTGCAATCAACAATTCCTTTACCAATTTATCACAAATGAGCAGCATTAGCAGAATACATGAACACAGGGCAATGCAGCAGAATAGAGCAGTTTCATATAGCAACAGAAAATCAAACAATGCCTAAATCCACTACTCAGCCCAGATTCGCTAACCACCTAAATCAAACTAAACTAACTAACTAATCTAATTCTAATTACACTAACGGAATTAACAAAAAGCAGCGAAACAAGGTTCAACAGAGGAGAGGAGGAACCTAGGTGCAGAGATTGAATCGAGGAAAAGGAGGAAAGAAAAATGAAGTGAGGCGGTGAGAGGAAGAACTGGCCGGAGCAGCGCGGCTGTTGGGTTGCACCGGCGGCGATGGTGGCTTGTGGCGGTTGGCACGGAGGCAGAGAGGGGGTCAGAGGAGTAAGGGAGAAGAGGGAAAGGGAGGGGGTGATGAAGAGAGAAGGGCGAGGCAGTGATGGCAGCGACGGCGATGACGACAACGGAGCGCTCGCCGGAGGACAGCCGGTCAGAAGAAGAGGAAGGTGAAGAATGGTGGGAGAGGGAGAATGGAACGTTAGAGGAAGAGAGAGTTGTGGTGCGCGATTGCGCTAGGGCTCGCGTCTCTGGGGTAAGTGAGAATTCGAATCCACGCGCGCGCGCACTGTACGCTTTCATGTGGGTGGAGGGAATGGAAGAACGGCGCGGAAGCGCCATGCACGCAGGCGCGTATGTGAAGGAATCGGGATGGGCGCGGGCGTGCAAGGCGCGCATCGGCGCGGATGTGCTGGGCTGGAGGCTTAAAAGAGGCCAAGAGTTGGCACAACTCTCGGGTCCTTTGGCCTTGGTGATGCTAATACGCATCGACGCGCACGCGCACTGTGCGCGTTCGCGTGAGTTGAGTTGAGCTGGGGGCTTAAAGTTGGCCCAGATCCAGCGCAACTCTCTGGATATTGGCCCAGAAGTTCTAGCAGCGGATCGACGCGTACGCGGCAAGTGCGCGTATGCGTGCGTTTCCTTATAGCTGTATGGACGCGCACGCACGTAGTGCGCGTCAGCGTGGAAGGAATCGGGCTTGAGGCACAACACCGACCTAAGAGAGGCCTAACTCTCTGGAAAATGGGTGATGATGCGTCCGCTCAGGGACGCGTGCGCGTACGGTGTGCGCGCGCGTCCTCCCCCCTTCTTCTTTTTTTTTTTTCAAGGAGAAAAATTATGCCCAGGAGCTCCCTAGACTACTCACAACTTTTTATTCAATCAACCATCATACAATTCACAAAAATGCAATTTGATATTATTCATCTACTACGAAACACAACATACATGTGACTAAGCTAACAATTAAGTTGTACAAACAAATTATGTGAAACATCTACCTATAGTGGCAACTCACATCACTTATTAGGCAAATTTTAGTAAAAAGAATGGAAAGAGTTTACCATGATGGGGTGTCTCCCACCTAGCACTTTTAGTTTAAGTCCTTAAGTTGGACATTTTGAGAAGCCTACTGTCATGGTGGCTTGTGTTTGTACTCGTCCTTGAATCTCCAAGGATCTTTGCTTCTCAATTGGTTGACATAATTTCCAACCATTTTCGTCAAGCTTGGGCACAGTTCTACCCAAGATATGAGTCCCCATAATTGGTCTTCACATAGCGAACCAGGATCCCATATCTTGTTTTCGCACCCGTCTTCGATTTGGTCTTCATACTCTCTCTTTCCGGGTGGTTGACATATAGAATTCTCTTTTACATACCAAGCCTTCCGTCGAGACCCTTGTAAAGTGGCATTCTTCTAATCATCGTTCCTATACCTTGAAGCTTTGACCTTAATGAGCCTGATTCCTAACTTGCAACCACTACACAACTCATTCTTGCTTTTAATTCCACAAAGAGCTCTAAGTTGTCCATCCATTTCAATCAAACCATATTCAAGCGAGAAGGTAAAGCTTATGGATAGGAATATTACCCACTTGAATGTTGTGTTGGATGGTGACTCGGGAAGGGAGACCTCCCCACACTTAGACAATGCAAGGTCTACTTCCTTGTGCTCTTCTTTGTGTATTTCCACCTCTTTGCGAGCTTCCTTGATTTCAACCTTTCCCCTTTTATCACATAGCTTGGTGTTGTCTTCAAGAACTTTGATTTCTTGCCTAATGGGAGGTGGTTCAATTTTGGATAGAAATTTATCGATGAATAAATCCATTTCTTGGTCAACCTCTTCATATTCTTCAATTTCAATGTACACCATGCCGACGTTTTCCTCTTGGTAGCTCTCTTTCTCATCGCTCACCAAGGGTATGGGAGGTTGTGCACACTCTTTTATACTTTCAACTCCATGTCCAATGGTAGAGGATTCCATTGTAGAGAGAAATTCATCCATGATTGAATCCATCTCTTGATAAACTTCTTCCAAGTCTCCAACGATGATATGCCTTGGGGGTTGCGCACCTTCTTCAACTTCAATATCAAGCTCCTTGGAAGAGTGCTCCATGAGACTACATTCCCTTGGACTTTCAACATCTCCTAAATCTTCAACCACTTCTTCTTTTTCTTCAATGATTATAGCTTCCTCTAGTTGCTCCAAAACAAAATGGAATTTCTCATCCCCCACCGGAGTTTTCAATCTCTCCTTCATGCTTTGCTCTTCTTTTGCGGTTCCACATGTGGCTATGGAAGCACCTTGAGTATTCAAACATTGGTGGGCTAAAGTGTGCACCACCTTAGTCAAATTGGTCACAAACTCAAGTGTATCCTGCTTCATAGCTTCTTGTCCTTGAAGTAACAAAGTGAGAGGATCGTCTATTGGGGCTTGGGGTGGGTAGGAAGGTTCATCGTTTTGGAGAGAGGGTTCATGGTAGGAAGGTGGTTCTTCTTTGTAAGGGTATGGAGATGGTGAGTATTGAGGTGGTTCATGGTAGTAATCTTGATAGGGTTGTGGTGGTTCTAAAGGTTCTTGCTCATAGTGGCCATAAAAATATGGTATGGATGATTGGTTATATGATGGATAAGGGTCACATAGAGGTACTTGGTAGAAAGGGGCTTGTGAGTATGGTTGAGAGTTATGTTGAGGGTATGGATCATAGGCATATGGTGGTGGTTCTTGAAAATCGCAAGGTGAGTCACCATAGCCATTGGATTGGTATGCATCATAAAATGGCTCTTCTTCATAGTGCATTGGTGGAGGTTGTTGCCATGAAGATTGATCATATGCATATGGCTCCTCCCACCTTTGGTCATCCCATTCTTGATACACATCTTAATTATAGTCCTCATTTCCTACAACATGTTGATAACCAAACTCATAGCCAAGGTGAGAATTCATGATAGCAAGAAGAAAATGAAAACAAAATCAAATAAGAAGCAAGAAAATTAAATCCTAAAACTAGCAAGAGCTAACAAAAGCAAACATATTCACACTATTCACATATATACAATAACCAATAACATAACACCATTGCAAATCCCCGGCAACAGCGCCATTTTGATGATTGGATTTTTGACGGTTTAGAATTTCACTAATGAAATCTCGTTGTAAAGTATAGTTTCTAAACCAAGCAATAATCCTTTCATACAAAAAGTTGTTTGTCACTAGTACAAACCCCTAAAATTTATAAACCGAAGTATTGGACCTCGGGTCGTTCTCCCTAGGAATTACAATAAAGTGTCTTGTTATTGGTTATGAGTTATTTTGGGGTTTTGGATAAGAAGCATGAAAAGTAAATGGCAATGAAAATAAACTAACTACTATAAAAGCTCTTGGCAAGATATGAGAACTAGAAATCCTATCCTAGTTATCCTTCTCAATTGTGATGAGAATTGTTCATTGCTCCCACTTAGTTAACCTCTAACCATGGAGGAAAGTCAAGTGGATGAATCAATTTGATTCCTCAAGTCCTAATTAACTCCTAAAGGAGAGACTAGCTTTAGAGGCATTCAAATCAATTAGCAATCTCTAATTATCAATCAACAAAGGAATTAGATAACTCAAGAGTCACTAATCACTCTACCTAGGCCAAGAGAAGCAAAATCTATACAAAAATCCAACCAAGCATTTAATCAAACACTTGGAAGGCACAAAAGAAAAGTATAGTCAATCACAACAAGAGTGAATTCTAATTACAATTGAATGTAAAGAATTAACAACAACAATCAAGGAAATCACAATTATCATGAATTACCTCAAATTGCATTATTAAAAGGGAATAAAAGAAACAACAATCTATCCTAAACAAAGTGAAGAATTACAAGAATTAAAGTACATAACTAGGGAGAGGAAGAGAAGAAGATTAAGAATTGGCAAAGGAGAATTGAATTAAGGCATGAATTAACCCTAGATCTAAGAAGAGATATTAACCTAAACCTAATCCTAATCCTAGAGAGAAGTGAGAGCTTCTCTCTCTGATGAGATATTTTGATGAGAAACGAATTTCTACCAAAACACCCAAAACTAACCGGCAAGTGTACCGGGTCGTATCAAGTAATAAAAACTCACGGAAGTGAGGTCGATCCCACAGGGATTGAAGGATTGAGCAACTTTAGTTTAGTGGTTGATTTAGTCAAGCGAATCAAGTGTTGGTTGGGTGATTTGTGATTTGCAGAATGTAAATTGCATGAAATTAAAGAGAGCGGGAAAGTAAATTGCTGAAACTTAAAGGACAAGAAATTAAATGACAGAAACTTAAAGTGCAAGAAATGTAAATCGCAGAATCTTAAAGTGCAAGAAATGTAAATTGCTTGAAAAGTAAAGGGGATTGGGATGAGGATTTGCAGAATTTAAACAAGGGAAAACTAAATTGCATCAAACAGAAGAGGAAAAGGGAGTTGGGATTGAACCGGATCTTATAACAGCAAAGTAAATGAACAATGAAAGCATTAAACAGAGAATTGAAATGAGAATTTAGATCTCAGGACCCAGAGACTAGAAAACCAAGTCTAGATCTCAATGCCTTCCTAGATCCAACAAGAACAATAGCAAGGAAATTGTAAATTGCAAAGAGAATAGATGAAGTAAGTAACAGAAACGGAATTTCAATTAAGCAGTAAATAAACAGAGAGATCCAAGATTGAGATTGAAACAGAATTTCTTCAATTCTCCAATCCAAGATCCAAGACAAAAGTAAAATGAAATTGAAAGCAAATGAAAACAAGAAATTAAAGTTCACTCAGTGACAAAAGCTTCCCAAAAACTCTTATGAAAATTCTAAAAGGAAAGCTCTAAAAGAAAACTCTCCCGGAAAAGCTCTCTAAACAAATTGAATTCTATCCTATTTATACACTTTCCAAAATGATCTTCAAGCCTTGAGTTGGGCCTTTGTTCTTGGTGGAATTGGGTTGAAAGAGGCCTTGGTTGATTGCTCTTGAAGATTGAAGAAGAACCGAAGTGAACCAATTGAACCGGAAATGGAGTTAGCCAACGTTGGTCTTCAACGTTAGGGTCAAAGTTAGGGGTCTAACTTTGACCCTAACTTTTCATATCAGCAAACCACATTCTTCTGGTTTAGACGTTGGCGCCAACGTTAGGGGTCTAACTTTGACCCTAACGTTGGCCTTGCTTGGTGTGATTGGTGCCAACGTTAGCCTCCACGTTAGGGGGCTAACGTTGGCGCAAACGTTGCCTACTCCCCCATTGTGATTTAAGTGCCAACGTTAGCCTCCAAGTTAGGGGGCTAACGTTGGCGCAAACGTTGGTAGCCCAGGGAGAAACTCTCAAGTTCCAACGTTAGCCTCCAAGTTAGGGGGCTAACGTTGGAGCTAACGTTGGCTACTTCCAAAGAGTGATTCATATGCCCAACGTTAGCCTCCAAGTTAGGGGGCTAACGTTGGGGCTAACTTCATGCAACCCGGTTCAATTTTCACTTATTCCATTGTCCTCTCTTCACTCCTAGCCATTCCTCTTTGCTTCAACCTTTCTCCAAGCCTTCTTCACCTATCATTGATCAACCAAACTAATCAAAGTTTTGCTCAAAATCATGAGGTATTCAATCTTCCACAATATGCAACAAATATAGTTCAAAACCTCATGAAATGGCATGAATTCACATATGGTTGGTTCAATCAAGGGAAACATGAAAATCTACTCAATTAGCTTGCTTGTAGCTTAAGAAAGTGCATAATTCTAATGAAAACAAAAGAAAAAGACTAGCTAAAATGGGCTAAGATGACTTGTCATCACAACACCAAACTTAAAGCTTGCTTGTCCCCAAGCAAGAAATAGATTTATGCTCCAAGGTTCTTTCAATTAAGATGGATTGAGGAACACTTGTAAAGTGCAGTGAGTGAAGTGATCAAGTATCAGTGGGATAAATTCTAAATCATATGCTTATGCAAGGGTTTCAGTGCTCACTAGTCCTTACATATTGGGAGTCGTAGGTCTTAGGATTTTCATCCAAATGGTACCATGGAGATCTCTTTATGTGTAATCACCTTGAAGCAGCTTATAGTTTCTGTGCCTTGGTCTCGACTCTAAGTATCATGTCTCAAAGCGGCTCTTTAGATAAGCTTTCAATCAATACTCCTAAACCAGTTGGTTTTAAGGTATTAGGTGTTAAAGCACCCCTAAGGATTTACTTGCTCAAGCCTCTTTCCTTGACACACTTCAACCACAAGCATTTTACTAGGCTAACAACTCTTTGAGTCATTGTTTCTTCTTTCTTTTCTGCCTAGTAATTGATGCTCAGAGCCTTGGACCATGTTCTTTTTGTTTTTGTATTTTCTTTTCTTTCTTTTGTTTTGTTTGCTGCTTCTTGGATCAATAGATTTTTGAGAATCTCCACAATACTTCTTTGAACTTCATGTCCCGCCTATGAGCTCCCATGCAAGTTTTCACAAGCATGCAACCTCAGTACAAAATCGTATAACCAGAACCACCACTTCTCCTAATCTTTTGCTTGCCTCAAAATTGTTTAATTCCTCAATCCTTCTTTTCAAAGAACTTTCATGTGATGCATTTCTTGGAAATTGAGTGCAAACAAGTTTTGAAGATAAGAATGTTGTGAATGATCAAACATCTTGCTTATTGAATTATAAAGAAAGAAATTATACTATGTATGCAGGCAGGGGTAAATAGAAAAGAAACTATACTATGCAGACAGGCAGGGTAGATCAGGATACAATCCAACTCTCAATCACAGCAATATTTAATGCAAAACAATGACTTAACAATACAACCTGTTGAAGTTTACTTTCTTTCCTTCTTCTCATCATCATCATTGCTGGCCTTCATGTTCATCTTTTGTTTCTTTGGTTGATGATGCTTAATCCTTCCAACAGTTTGTATGGACCTCTGCAATGATATTGAAAGTTGCTTGTTCCCCAAGCACTTGAAAAATGGTTAGCTTGCATGATTTATTTGTGGCTTTTGTACTTACTTTGGTGTGGGCACACCAAACTTAGTACCTTGCCAATGCATTAGATTAACCATGTGTAAAACTCTTTTTCTTTTTCAAAAATGACAAAACTGAAAACTAGGAAACAGCAGAATAGTTAACTAGTTTATACAACATGCTTGAAGCCAGCATTATGCAGAAATTGAGAATGTGTTTTATGATGGGATTTTGGTGAAACACCAAACTTAGAATCTTTCATTCTCCCTTAGATTGTTTTGGTGTGCAACACCAAACTTAGCTTCTTGCAATATAGATAAAACTAATTAACCTTTTTATTAAAATAGCTATGAAAAGAAAACTACCTCAGGTTGGGTTGCCTCCCAACAAAGCGCTTCTTTATTGTCACTAGCTTGACATCCTTCATTCTTTGATCATGGAGGCTGAAAATCATAGTGCCTCAGCTTTTCTCCTCTCACTATGGACTTCCTTACTGTCTCCTCCATTTCTTGGTGCCCTTCTTCAGAAATTCCAGAGATGGAGAACTCTCTCTTAGTTCATGTCATACAACCAAAACAGCAAAGATGCACAGAGCATTCTGTAGCTTGAGTGCAGTGGGGGTTAGTAGAGACAAAGTCTCAAACAGTTAGTGTGCAAGTCAAAAATTAAAGAAACAGAAAAGAAAAAAAATGCTTGATCTAGATCACCACCTCACTTAATCATTGTCAATCTATTCAATCCCCGGCAACGGCGCCAAAAACTTGATGAGATATTTTGATGAGAAACGAATTTCTACCAAAACACCCAAAACTAACCGGCAAGTGTACCGGGTCGTATCAAGTAATAAAAACTCACGGAAGTGAGGTCGATCCCACAGGGATTGAAGGATTGAGCAACTTTAGTTTAGTGGTTGATTTAGTCAAGCGAATCAAGTGTTGGTTGGGTGATTTGTGATTTGCAGAATGTAAATTGCATGAAATTAAAGAGAGCGGGAAAGTAAATTGCTGAAACTTAAAGGACAAGAAATTAAATGACAGAAACTTAAAGTGCAAGAAATGTAAATCGCAGAATCTTAAAGTGCAAGAAATGTAAATTGCTTGAAAAGTAAAGGGGATTGGGATGAGGATTTGCAGAATTTAAACAAGGGAAAACTAAATTGCATCAAACAGAAGAGGAAAAGGGAGTTGGGATTGAACCGGATCTTATAACAGCAAAGTAAATGAACAATGAAAGCATTAAACAGAGAATTGAAATGAGAATTTAGATCTCAGGACCCAGAGACTAGAAAACCAAGTCTAGATCTCAATGCCTTCCTAGATCCAACAAGAACAATAGCAAGGAAATTGTAAATTGCAAAGAGAATAGATGAAGTAAGTAACAGAAACGGAATTTCAATTAAGCAGTAAATAAACAGAGAGATCCAAGATTGAGATTGAAACAGAATTTCTTCAATTCTCCAATCCAAGATCCAAGACAAAAGTAAAATGAAATTGAAAGCAAATGAAAACAAGAAATTAAAGTTCACTCAGTGACAAAAGCTTCCCAAAAACTCTTATGAAAATTCTAAAAGGAAAGCTCTAAAAGAAAACTCTCCCGGAAAAGCTCTCTAAACAAATTGAATTCTATCCTATTTATACACTTTCCAAAATGATCTTCAAGCCTTGAGTTGGGCCTTTGTTCTTGGTGGAATTGGGTTGAAAGAGGCCTTGGTTGATTGCTCTTGAAGATTGAAGAAGAACCGAAGTGAACCAATTGAACCGGAAATGGAGTTAGCCAACGTTGGTCTTCAACGTTAGGGTCAAAGTTAGGGGTCTAACTTTGACCCTAACTTTTCATATCAGCAAACCACATTCTTCTGGTTTAGACGTTGGCGCCAACGTTAGGGGTCTAACTTTGACCCTAACGTTGGCCTTGCTTGGTGTGATTGGTGCCAACGTTAGCCTCCACGTTAGGGGGCTAACGTTGGCGCAAACGTTGCCTACTCCCCCATTGTGATTTAAGTGCCAACGTTAGCCTCCAAGTTAGGGGGCTAACGTTGGCGCAAACGTTGGTAGCCCAGGGAGAAACTCTCAAGTTCCAACGTTAGCCTCCAAGTTAGGGGGCTAACGTTGGAGCTAACGTTGGCTACTTCCAAAGAGTGATTCATATGCCCAACGTTAGCCTCCAAGTTAGGGGGCTAACGTTGGGGCTAACTTCATGCAACCCGGTTCAATTTTCACTTATTCCATTGTCCTCTCTTCACTCCTAGCCATTCCTCTTTGCTTCAACCTTTCTCCAAGCCTTCTTCACCTATCATTGATCAACCAAACTAATCAAAGTTTTGCTCAAAATCATGAGGTATTCAATCTTCCACAATATGCAACAAATATAGTTCAAAACCTCATGAAATGGCATGAATTCACATATGGTTGGTTCAATCAAGGGAAACATGAAAATCTACTCAATTAGCTTGCTTGTAGCTTAAGAAAGTGCATAATTCTAATGAAAACAAAAGAAAAAGACTAGCTAAAATGGGCTAAGATGACTTGTCATCACACTCTAAAACTACTTTTAACTAAAGCTATCACTTCCTTCTTCTCCAATTGTTGTGTTTCCCCTTTAGGCCTTGATCCTTTTATTCCTTTCTATCAGCAATTGGCGCCAAAAATGGGTTCAGAAACCCCTCAAAATCGCCAGGCACGTGTTGCCTTAATGAAGTCATGTGCAGACATCGACGCGTGAGTTTTGTGTCGGATCGTTTTCCGCACATCAGTGCACAGTGCGCTTGCGCGTCGATGGATGGTTTGCAATGGTGCACGCAGGCGGCAAGTACGTGAACGCGTCAGTGCCTGGCACGAGTTGGGCACGAAGTGGGCATAACTCTTGGATAGTTGGCCCAAGAGTTGGCATTGCACCACCGGCGCGCGCGCGCACATTGCGCTGGCGCGTCGGTGCCCATTTTTCCTTTTTCTCTTCTCTTTTTTTTTCAACATAACAAGACCTATTCTAACACATTCTTGGTAGGTGCTTAAGCTAGTAGTCAAAGAGAATACTTCACAATTTCATGCACTATCCAAAACATACCATTCTCCATACTTCAACAATTCATCCATAGAAAAATGATAAAAACTATATGAACATTCTATCGATTTACAAGAAGAATAAAACTAACATTCCTATGCAATCAATCAATCATCAAGAATTCACAAAATCACAAGAGTTTAAGGTTACAAACAAAATGGTATAAACAAGGAAGATCTTACCACAGTGGGGTGCCTCCCACCAAGCACTTTTCTTTAACGTCCTTAAGTTGCGCGGTCCTTTTCTTAAGCTTCCTCTCTCTTTGGTGCGTCCTCCAATAGGTACACCTCTAGCTCCTTTGGGGCTTGTAGCCATGATACTTCTTCACTCTATGTCCATTCACCTTGAAAGTTGCTTCACTCTTGGGATCAAACAACTCCACCACTCCATCGGGCTTTATCTCCTTCACCTTGAAAGGTCCTTCCCATCTAGAGCGGAGCTTGCCAGGCATGAATCGAAGTCTTGAGTTGTAGAGGAGTACCTCATCACCTTCTTGGAAGTCCTTCTTCCGGATATGATGGTCATGGAATGCTTTAGTCTTCTTCTTGTAGATCCGGGCATTCTCATATGACTCGTTCCTCAAACACTCAAGCTCATCTAGTTGTAATTTCCAGGCTTCACCCGCCTTGGCTAAATCCATGTTGCACTGCTTTACTGTCCAATAGGCTCGATGTTCAATCTCCACTGGAAGGTGGCATGCCTTACCATAGACGATCCAGAAGGGGCTCATCCTTATCAAAATCTTGTAGGCCGTTCTATATGCCCATAGTGCATCTCCTAACCAGAGGCTCAAATCCTTTCTTTGTGGATTGACCACTTTCCCCAAAATCTTCTTAATTTCCCAGTTGGACACCTCCGCTTGTCCATTTATTTGCGGATAATAGGTAGTAGCAACCTTATGCGACACTCCATAGCGCTTGAGCAATGCCTCTACCTTCCTGTTACAAAAGTGGGATCCTTGGTCGCTCACGATTGCTCGTGGTGACCCATAACGACATACAATATTATTCCTAATAAAAGAAACAACGGTATTGGCATCGTCAAGGCGGGTAGGTATGGCCTCTACCCACTTTGACATGTAATCAACCGCTAACAGAATATACAAATACCCACTAGAGTTGGGAAACGGTCCCATAAAGTCAATGTCCCAAACATCAAATATCACACAGAACAACATAGGTTGTTGAGGCATTTCATCCCTTTGGGATGTGTTTCCCGATCTCTGACACTGATGGCAAGACACATATAACCGGTTAGCATCCTTGAATAAGGTTGGCCACCAGAATCCACAATCCGACTCCTTTTTAGCGGTCCTTTGCCGCCACATTCGGACGAATGGCAAGCTTCAAGAATTGGTTGAATTTCAGACTCCGGGATACATCTTCGAATTACTTGGTCCACGCCTCTCTTCCACAAGTGAGGATCATCCCAAATATAGTATTTGGAATCACTCCTCAACTTGTCCCTTTGGTTTTTTGAAAAGTTGGGAGGGAAGATTTTTGCAACCAAGTAGTTCGCCATTGGGGCAAACTAAGGAAAGCTATCCAACACAGCATGCAAACTATCCAATGGGAATGAGTCATTGATCGGAAATGGATCAAATTTTAAATTCTCAATGCGGCTTAAATGATCTGCAACCAGGTTTTGAGATCCACTCTGGTCCCTAATCTTAATGTCAAATTCTTGCAAAAGTAAGATCCAACGTATGAGTCTAGGCTTTGACTCATTCTTTGTCAATAAGTACTTTAAAGTTGCATGATCCATGTATACCACTATCTTTGATCCTAGCAAATAAGATCTGGATTAATCTAAAGCATGAATAATAGCTAAGAGTTCTTTTTCAGTAGTGGTATAGTTGGATTGTGATGCATCCAGTGTCTTAGAAGAGTAAGCAATGACATAAGGGAGTTTATCATCGCGTTGTGCAAGCGCGGCACCTACAGCATGGTTTGACACATCGTACATTATCTCAAATGGCAACGTCCAGTTGGGGCCTCGCACAATTGGTGCCATGGTAAGAACTCTCCTTAGCTCTTCAAAAGCTTTCACACATTCACTATCAAACTCAAAATCCACATCTTTTCGGAGTAGGTGCGACAATGGTAAAGCAATCTTGCTGAAATCCTTGATAAATCGCCTATAGAATCCTGCATGTCCCAAAAACGAGCGGACATCCCTCATAGATGAGGGGTGAGGTAAAGTGGTGATAACATCGACCTTAGCCAGGTCTACAGAAATGCCTTCATGAGATACTACATGTCCTAACACTATGCCTTGTCATACCATGAAATGACATTTTTCAAAATTTAAGACAAGGTTAGTGTCAACACATCTATCTAAGACCTTGAACAATTTCTCTAGGAAACAAGCAAATGAGGTACCATAAACACTGAAGTCATCCATAAAGACTTATAGACAATTCTCAATTAGATCGGAGAAGACACTCATCATGCACCGCTGAAAAGTAGCAGGTGCATTACATAGTCCAAATGGCATCCTTTTATAGGCAAAGGTGCCAAACGGACAAGTAAACGTGGTCTTCTCCTGATCTTCAGGAGAAATATAAATCTAGAAGTAGCCAGTAAATCCATCAAGAAAGCAGTAGTGAGATTTACCTGCCAAACGGTCTAACATCTGATCGATGAAGGGCAAGGGATAGTGGTCCTTCCGTGTAGCGGCGTTCAGTCTTCTGTAATCAATACACACTCGCCACGCATTTTGTACCCTTTTAGTGACCATTTCACCGTCGTCCTTTTTTACCGTTGTGATGCCCGACTTCTTGGGGACAACTTGGACTGGGCTTACCCACTCACTGTCGGAGATTGGGTATATGATTCCCGCGTCCAGTAATCTGGTGACCTCTTTCTTCACTACATCGAGGATGGTTGGGTTAAGCCTCCTTTGTGGTTGCCTAATTGGCCTAGCTCCATCTTGGAGAAATATCCTATGCATGCACTTGCGTGCGTCAATTCCCACAATATCCACTAGGCTCCATCCTATTGCTTTCTTGTACTTCCTTAGAACATCTAGGAGCTTTTCTTCTTCTTCACTTGAAAGCTCACTAGCAATAATGACCGGAAACCTTTGGTTGTCCTCTAAGAAAGCCTACTTCAAATGAGATGGAAGGGGCTTCAGTTCACTCTTTGCCTCAAGCTGAAGTTCCTTTTCATCAAGCTCATGGTGTCCATTCTTGACAACTTTCTCATGTTCATCCTCTTGGTCATTCGTCTCCTCAACAATAGGGTAGCACAACTTGTTGTGGTCTTCTTCTTGCACCCCGCTACCACTTCATTAATTATATCACATTGGAGCACGGAATGTTCTTCGGAAGGGTGTTTCATGGCTTCTTCTAGATTGAACTTGATAGTCTTGTCTCCAACCTCAAAGGAATATGTGCCGGTGAAGGCATCTAACTTGAATTTAGAGGTTTTGAGGAAGGGTCTACTAAGTAGAACGGAGGATGAGTTTCTATTTTCTGTTGGAGACATTTCAAGGATGTAAAAGTCAACCGGAAAAACCAAATCCTTGATTGCCACAGGTACATCTTCCGCTATTCCCATCACCGTGATCACACTTTTATCGGCTAAGGCAAACCTCGCCGCTGACTTCTTTAATGGTGCTAAATTCAACCGCACATAGATAGAAAATGTCATGATGCTTACACAAGCTCCCAAGTCATACATACAATCATGAAAAGTGCGTCTACCAATACAACAAGACACCAAACAAGGTCCAGGGTCACCACATTTCTTTGGAATAGGTTTCATCAAGGAAGAAATTGAACTACCCAAGGATAATGTCTCCAATTCTCCTATCCTATCTTTGTGTGTACAATAGTCTTTCAAAAATTTTGCATACTTTGGAATTTGTTGAATAGCATCAAGAAGTGGTATGGTTACCTCAACCTTCTTGAACACTTGAAGCATGTTCAAATCAAATTCCGGTGTTTTCTTTGCCTTCTTCACCATGGAAGGGAATGGAATAGGAATGGACTCATCCACTATAGCTTTCCTCTTGGGTTCCTTGAGATTTACTCCTTCTTCCTCATGCCTTTTGTCTACCACCTCTTCTCCATGTGGAGCTTCAACAACCATTTTTTCCTCATGAATATCTCCCATGACCCTTGGAGGTATCTCCTCCAATGTAGTCCCTGACCGTAGAGTGATGGCGTTGAGACCGCCCTTTGGGTTTGGTTGGGGTTGGGATTGAAGGTTAAAAGAGCTTGAGGGTTGATTGGTGTTGTTGTTGGGAGTTGATGGTTAGTTTGACATGGTCATCTTTGAGAGCATGTTGGTGAGGTTAGCCAATTGAGCGCCCAAGGCATCGAATTGAGCCTTGTTATGGTGGTATTGGGATGAGGATTGGTTATTGTTGTGGTGAGAAGAGGAGTTGTTCCATCTTTGGTATTGATTGCTTCTTTGTGCATTATCTCTCTACCCTTGATGTTGATTACCACCTTGAGGGTAATTGTTTTGGCCTTGAGAAGGATAAGGTGGATGGTTGTTGTAATTCACATTGGCTACTACAAGAGCATGTTCCTCTTGAATTTGATGGCATTGATCGGTGTAATGTGTGGTGCTAGAGCACAAACCACAAATCCTAGGAGGGCCTTCAAGTTGAGCAACCAGAGGTGGGGCTTGGATGGCTTGGATGGAGTAGTATTCCTTTTGATCCTTTTGTATTTGGGTAAGGATGGTAGTCATATCTCCAAGTGCTTTGGTTAGGGTTGATTCAGAAGGGGATGGTTCTACTACACCCTTGAGAGGATTACTTCTCACCCTTGTATGTTGTGTAGCTTCGGCAACATCCTTTATCAAATTCCAAGCTTCTCCCTCCGTCTTGTTTTCGAAAGGGAACCACCACTAGAAGCGGTGAGCAATCTTCTATCTTCCACACAAAGACCTCCGGTGAAGTAGCTAATGAGCAGGTGAGTGTTCATTCCATGGTGTGGACAAGATTCCAATAGCCTCTTGAACTGAGACCAATACTCATACAAACTCTCTTGGTCTCTTTGCATTATGCCCGAAATCTCCTTCTGGATGTAGTCGGTCTTCTCCGGTGGGAAGAATTTATCTAGAAACTCTCTTCTCAAGAAATCCCAATTATTCACAATCTCATCCGGTAGTGAATAAAACCATGTCTTTGCTGGCCCTTCAAGAGAGAAAGGGAAGGCAAAAACGATGATAGCCACCTCATCGGCTCCATGCCTTCGAGCCGTAGAACAAGCAACTTGAAAATCTCTTAGATGTCGGATGGGGTCTTGACCCGGTAACCCATGATATTTAGGAAGTAGATGTATCAAGCTACTCTTCAATTCAAAGTTTGGATCAAGGTTAGGATACCTTGCTTGTAACGGTTGAAGTATGATATCCGGAGCTCGTTGCTCATGCAAAGTGATCCGTCGTAGCTCCGCCATGTGCGGCTCACCTGTAGGATGTAAAGATGTATTATTAGTGCCAACAGAAGAATAGGAAGTAGCGGACTCCAAGTCACTCTCGGTACTACCTAGTGATTCGGTATGTTCCTCAAGATAGGCCGAAGTACTAGCCGTGTAATCCAACCGCCGTCTAGCTTGCCGAGTATGTAACAAAGTTCTTTCAATCTCGGGATCAAAATCGACTAAGCTAGAATTTGGTTGAGACCGAGTCATCAAACTTGAGAGTCATAGCACAAATATAAAAGAAATCTTAACTATAGCTAAGTATTGAAAGCAATTAAACTATCTACAATATTCACATATTCACATAACCAATATCAAGGCATATGTTGCAACCATTCCCCGGCAACGGCGCCAAAAATTTGATGGGGTCCCGAAGATGCTCGGTAAAGATTTTTCTCAATAAATTGCGTTGCAAGTATAGCTCTACCAACAACAAGCCTCGAGTATCAAATTTAGAGAGGGATTTGGTTGTCACAAGTTCAACCCCAATAGAAATAATCGAAGTATTCAAATCTCGGGTCGTCTCACAAGGAATGGGCAAACATGTGCTTCAACATTGGGTAGAAATCCGGGGTTGTGAGTCATCAGCACAAAAATAAGTGGGAATTTTAACAAGTAAGTAATCTTAAATTGCAATAAACTAATTCAAATAACTAAGAAAAATATTAGCAATTCTAAATTAACAAGTAACATTCAATATGATTCTATTCTAAACTAAACAAGTAACTATAACTAAGTCAAGTAATTAAGAATTTGGGTTTTCAAAAAGAAATGATAAAAGCAACTCTTGGCTAGGCATGGGAATTGGGGTCACCATCCTTGTCTAATAACCATATCTTGATAATTACGAGGAACCAAACTCATTAAGTCTACTTCTATACTTGAAGTACCTCAAATGGTTTGGTCAATATCAACCCATAAGTTCTAACCTCACTACTAATTGACTTAATAGAAGGTTAGCGTCAATGGTTATCAAATTGACCACTAAGGGCTCCCAAATCATCAAATCCATTAGACCCAATGACTCAAGTTTACCCAATTCCCTTAGCCTAGGCCAAGAGTGAAAAGAACTACTCCATAATCAAGGTAAACAATTCATCAAACACTTGGTAAGCATTAATAAAGGACATGTTCAAATTGCAATTAAATTGAAATTAACAAGTACCCACTAACATTATTAACATACAATCATCCAAACAACACAATTAAACATAGAAATCATCAATGCAACATCAACAAGTCAAGATTCACAACATTCATTAAATGGGTATAAAATGACAATTGACAAGAATTCGTAAAACTATCACAAGATCTAAGAAAAATTATACTAAGGAATTCAAATTGAACAACTAAAACTAGCAATTAACAAGATCCAATTCACAATTCAACAAGGGAAGATGAAGTTAAAACTAGATCTAGAGAGGAACAAGGGTTTCTCTCTCTGTAGAAGAACAAATAATCAAACATTAGCTAAAAATGTGTCTTAGTGTCAAAATGATTGATCCCCCCTTTTCCCCCTAGCATCCTTGGGTCTTTTCCATGCAAAAATAGCTTGAATTTGGGCCTGATGAGCCTCAGAAATCGCATTCCTTTAATGAGGTCACGTGCAGCTTCCCGCGTGTGCGCGCCATGTGTGTGTGCACGCCGATTGCTTTTGTGATCCACGCGTGCGCGCCAAGTGTGCGTGCGCGTCGATAGGAATCTTCTGTTCCGCGCAGATGCAACCTTCCTTGCGCGCCGCATCCAGCCATCCTCATCCACACGTGCGCGTGGAGTGCGCGTGCGCGCCAATGCTGCTTTTCCCAAAATTCAAATCTTCATGTTCCTCCCTTTTGTGCTTGCTTTCTTTCTCTCTCCTATGCCATTCCTACCCTATAATTCCTGAAATCACTCAACAAATACAGCACGGCATCGAATGGCAATAGAAGAGGATTAAAATATGGCAATTTTAAAGCAAAACAAGCATGTTTTTCATCATGGAGCAATATTAGGAAGTGAACACAAAACCATGAATTTCTTGTGAATAAGTGTGTGAAATATTGACAAAACCCCCCAAATTCTACACAATATAAACCACAAAATTGGGGTTTATCAGTGGCCTAGTTTAGGCGCCTGTAATCAATGCAAACACTCCAGGAATTATGTACTCTGGTTGCTATGAGCTCTCTATGCTCATCCTTTACTGTAGTGACTCCAGACTTCTTGGGCACCACTTGTACTGGGCTGACCCACTCACTGTCTGAGATGGGATAGATGATATCCACCTCAAGCAATCTGGTCACTTCCTTCTTGACAACCTCCAAGATAGTGGGGTTCAGTCTTCTTTGGGGTTGACAGACAGGCCTTGCTCCTTCTTCTAAAAATATTTGTGCTCACAAACTTGAGGGCTGATGCCTACTATATCCGCCAGGCTCCACCCAATGGCCTTCTTGTGTCTTCTTAGTACACTAAGCAGCTGCTCCTCTTGTTGGGAAGTGAGTTCCCTTACAACGATGACTGGGAGCTTCTGATTATCTTCAAGGTAAGCATACTTGAGGTGGGGTGGAAGGGGCTTTAACTCCAATTTCTACTCCTGACTGGGCCTGGATTTTCTAGAGCTAGTGATAATGGCAAGGTGTCCTCATTGTGTTCAGAGGGTTTTCCCACACTTGGACCATGCTCCATGTGCATCTCCTCTATTTCTTCTTAGTGAACTTCAGCTACAGTTTCATCAATGATGTCACATTGGAAGATAGAATGATCTTCCGGAGGGTGCTTCATAGCTTCATTTAAACCGAAACTCACTCCTCTGCCATCTATCTTAAAGGAGTAAGTTCCTGAGAATGCATCCAACTTGAACTTCGAAGTCTTCAGGAAAGGTCTTCCAAGCAGGATTGATGATGGTCTTCCTGAGTCATTAGGGGGCATTTCCAGGATATAGAAGTCAATGGGAAATGTGAGCCCCTTAATGCTCACTAATACATCTTCAGCAATTCCAACTACCGTAATAATGCTTTTATCTACTAACACAAAATGAGCTGCCGACCTTTTTAAGGGAGGGAGCCTCAAAGCATCATATATAGACAATGGCATTATACTAACACACGCTCCTAAATCACACATGCAATCAGAAAATATTACACCTCCAATGATACAGTTAACCATGCATGGACCTGGATCACTACATTTTTCAGGTATACCTCCCATTAAAGCAGATATAGAACTACCTAAAGGAATAGTTTCTAATTCATTAATTTTGTCTTTATGTATGCATAAATCTTTCATAAACTTTGCATATTTAGGTACTTGCTGAATAACATCAAAAAGGGGAATAGTTACCTAACCTTTTTGAAGATTTCTACCATTTTGGGATCGAGTTCTAACTGCTTTCTGGGCTTCCTTACAAGGTGTCGAAATGGAATAGGGATGGCATCTCTTGCAGCTTCTGCGTCCCTTGGTGCTCCATTCCTGGGGTGAGCTGCTTCTTCATCAACCAAGACTTGCACTTCATCTTCTTCTTCAACCTCCTCTACTTCAACCATGTCCTCAATTGGGACGTGTTCTTGTGAGCTTGGCTCCTCAGGATTCCTCTCTTGCAGTGTAGTTCCGGACCTCAAAGTGATGGCATTGACGCCACCTTTAGGGTTAGGTAATGGTTGAGAAGGAATTCAACTGGAGCTTGAAGGCTAGTTGTTGGAGTTGTTCATTGATCCAATCTATGAGGCAAGAGCTTGTACAACAGTGGTTAGACCGTTTAAGGTGGAGCTAAGCAAGCTCTCCATGGCCTTTTGTCTTTGCTCAATAGACTGAAGTAGTTCATCATGAGAAGAAGAAGGGAGATAGGTGATCTGAGGGGCCTGCTGTTGGTTGTGCTGAGGTCCTTGAGACTGCCTTAGATAAGGTCCTCTGTAAGGCTGGTTCTAGTTTTGCTGATACTGGTTATTCTGATTGTTGTTATTTTTCCACCGCTGATTTCCCTGGTTGTCTCTGCCTCCTCTGTTATGGTTGTCCCTCCAGCTCTGGTTAGAATTATTACTCCACCCCCTGGTTGGAGTGGTCTTGCCAACCTTGGTTATAGTTCCCACCCTGGTAATAGTTACCCTCTTGTTGATGATATCCTTGATTTGGGCGGTCATAGAAATTGTGAGTGGCTGCCAAGGTGTTGTCCTTGTGTTGGAGCTGTGGACACTCATCAGTGTAGTGACTATAATCTGCACATATTCCACATACTCTCTGAGGAACAAATTGTTGACTATGTTGTGGTGAGGGAGGTTGAGATTATTGTTGATTCAGATTTATCTGCTTCAGTAGGTTGGTTATCTCACATATACTCTGTGTGAGAGTAGTAGTTTTAATGCTAGAAAAAACCTCTACAACAGCCTTGTAATGGTTGTTCCTGTGTCTGTGAATCCAGGTGGACTCAGCTAGATCACTGATCAGTTGCCATGCTTCATCTGCTGTCCTGTATTTTTTCAGAGACCTATTACTAGCACCATCCAACGTGGTCTTATCATGAGGCTTCATGCCTTGTGTGAAGTAGCTGATCAATACAAACTTATCAATCATGTGGCGGGGGCATGCATCTAGCAGACTCTTGAAGCGCTCCCGGTACTCATAAAGAGTTTCTGATTCACCTTGGATGATGCAGGAAATTTCCTTCCTTAGTCTGTCTGTAACTTCAGCCAGAAAGTATTTTTCCAAGAATTCTCTCCTGAGCAAGTCCCAGTTGGTAATAGTTGCTTTAGGTTGGGAGTAATACCACTCCCTCGCCTTTCCCTCAAGAGAAAACGGGAAAGCGATTAGTAGAACAGAAGTTTCATCTGCACCATGACGCCGAACAATAGAACAGGCTATCTGAATATCCCTGAGGTGCTTTATAGGCTCCTGAGCAGGTAAGCCATGAAACTTAGGTATCAAGTTGATTAGCGCAATCTTCAGTTCAAAATCTACAGCCAGATTTGGGTGACGCGCTTGATAAACCCCCTTTGTAGGGTTTATCTTGTGATGAATTTAGAGCATTTTGATAACCTTTCTTCACATTTATCCAATGGAATAGCATGATTTTGTGATTGATCCCTTATTTGCGCTTAAATGTGAAAATATGCTTTTAGACCCATAATTTGATGAATTCCTATTTTCCTTTGATTTTACTAGATGCCTTGATGTGGTTGTTAGTGATTTCAGAATTAAAACAAGGCTAGGATTGGATCAAGGGAGCAAGGAAGGAAGCATGCAAGTGGAGAAGATCATGAAAAGCCAAAGAATTGAACTCCCAAGGACGCATACACGTGCTGTGCGCGTACGCGTCGGTGCTGATATATGATTTTTTTAATAGAACACGTGCCTGACAATTTTGGAAGGTTTCCAAGCCCATTTGGAGTTGAGTTTTGGCGGGAAAAGGATTAAAAAGACCAAGGAATGAAGATGAAGGCATCATGTTAGTTCATACACACACATTAGGCTAGTTTAGTTTTTGTTTTAGAGAGAGAAGCTCTCACTTCTCTCTAGAATTAGGATTAGGATTAGGTTTAGTTCTTAGATCTAGGTTTAATTCATGCTCTCTTCTACTCATTCTTCTTAATTCCTTCTTGTTACATTTTATCACTCTTCTATTATTGTTATTACTTTCTTCTATTTTGTTTGTAGATCTACTTTGTTCACTCTATTTTCTTTTAATACAATTTGAGGTAATTCATGTAGATCTTGTTTTCTTTGATTGTTGTTGTTGATTTCTTACATTCAATTGTTGTTAGATTTTATTCTAATTGTCAATTTACTATGCTTTTCTTATGTGCCTTCCAAGTGTTTGATGAAATGCTTGGTTGGATTTTAGTGTAGATTTTTATCCCTATTGGCCTAGGTAGAGTAATTAGTGATGCTTGAGCTATTCAACCTCTTTGTTGATCGATAATTAGAAGTTGCAAATTGATTTGGATACCACTAATGCTAGTCTTTCCCTTGGGAGTTGTCTAGGACTTGTGGGATCAAGTTGAGTCACCCACTTGACTTTTCTCCATGGTTAGAGGTTAACGAAGTGGTAGCAATGGACAATTTATGGTCACAATTGAGGAGAATAACTAGGATAGGACTTCTAGTTCTCATAACCTTACCAAGAGCCTTCATAGTTATTAGTTTACTTTCAGCTCTTGATAGGGTTGCAGAGTAAAGTCTGGGGCTCCTGCCTCCTGGAGAGTAATCCTCCAGGGTACTGCCATGTTACCTGCACGTAAATCAACTGAATCAGTAGTAGAAGAGCTTGTTTCTTTCTCAAATGGCGGTTCAGATTCGCTCTCAGATAAGACTGGTTAATTGGCAACAACCACTTCACCACCCTCAGAGGCTAACCGACCCCGAGCTTGCCTAATACGTGAAAGAGTTCTTTCAATTTCAGGATCAAATGAGGCTAAGCTCGGATCAGGCAGTGAACGCGTCATTCAACAAAAGAAACATATAATTCATGGTAATAAAATAAAATAAAATAAAATGCAAATAAATAAATTCCAACCAATAAATTAGCACACTATTGCAGCTCCACGGCAACGGCGCCAAAAATTGACGCGGCGAAAATTGGCCGATTAAGAAATTAATAATAAAAATGCATTGCAAGTACAGTTCTTAACCAGCAAAAATCCGCCTGTCAATTTAGAAGAGTTATCAAACATTTAAGAATAAGATTACTGGAGTATGAGTCCCAGATCGTCTCCCAACGAGTTGACAAAAGAGTGCAGCTTATTGGTCAGAGGTTTTCCCAGAAATTTTGAGTTTGAGAAATAGGAAAATAAATAATTGTAAAATTAAACAACGGAAATTAACGAGAGAATTTATATAATTAAATTAAAAACCTTGATCGGGAGAAGATTAATTGCAATTTCTATCCTTGTTGGAATTTCCCAAGTTAATAATAAAAGGTTGTTGCTCTACTTGGTCATCCCTTAATTAATAAGGAAAAGTCAAGTAACTAACTAACCAACTATGTCACAGGTCCCAACCCTTTCCTAAGAAGGGATTAGAGTGAGAGACTAGAGTTGTCAGTCATCAACTATCCATTAGAATTAACACTTGAGTATCCCAACTCAAGGTTCTCCTTTCAATCAACTCCCAATCAAGTTAGGGAACTACTCCATTATCATGAATATAAAATTCACATAATTAAAAGGGGAATAAAAGGAAAACATGATAGACAATAATTAAAAATTAATTAAAAGTAAAAAGGTTATTGAATTAATAAATCCCAAAATGCAACATACTTATCCAAACAGGGTCAATGGGCAGTAAAAAGAAAGGGAATTAAGAAAACAAACTAGAATAATGAAACTTCCACGGAGGAAATGATCCTTCTTAGAGTCCAAAAGCAAAAGCATGAAACTCTAAAACTATGAAAGTGAAGAACCCTAGAGGAAGGAGTAGAATTCTCTCTAAGATTGGAAAAACTAAACTAGACTACGCGTCATGAGAATGTGTGAATGTCCCCCCTGAGTCTCTGCATGTTCCCTGGCTCTATTCTGTGTTTCTGGGCCAAAAACTGGATCAAAACTCGGCCCAAAATCGCCCCTAGCATTTTCTGTTATTTCTGCAGATCGCGCATGTCACGCGTACGCGTCAGTCACGCGTGCGCGTTATTTGGCAAATTTCCTTGTCACGCGTACGCGTCATCCACGCGTGCGCATTCTTTGTGCAGACTCCGATCCACGCATACGCGTCAGGCATGCGCACGCGTCACTGTAAATTTCTCCATTCCACGCGCTCGCATGAGCCATGCGTGAGCGTCGGTGCTCGCTGGTCATCTCCTTAGTTTCTTGTGTTCCTTCCATTTTTGCAAGCTTCCTCTCCCTTCTCTAAGCCATTCCTGCCCTATAAAGCCTGAAACACTTAACACACGGATCACGGCCTTGAATGGTATAAAAGAGAATTAAAATATACTAATTAAAGATCTCTTGGAAGCAAGTTTTCAACCATAGGATAAAACTAGGAAGGGATTGTAAAATCATGCAAATCATATGAATAAGTGGGTGAAGGCTTGTTGAAACCACTCAATTAAACACAAGATAAACCATAAAATAGTGGTTTATCACATATGTTTTTCCCTTTTGCTGTTAGAGACAGAGCCAGGATATGGTTGGATTCTCAACCTAAGAAAAGCCTAGACTCTTGGGAAAAGTTGGTCAATACTTTCTTGGCCAAGTTCTTTCCACCTTAAAATATGAGCGAGCTCTGGGTGGAAGTTTAATCCTTCAGACAAAAAGAGGGTGAATCCATCTATGAAGCCTGGGAAAGATACAAGCAACTGATTAGGAGATGTCCTCCTGACATGCTCTCAGAATGGAGTATCCTAGGTATTTTCTATGATGGTCTATCTAAGATGTCCAAGATGTCTTTAGACTAATTTGTCGGTGGATCACTCCACTTGAAGAAAACGCCTGCAGAGGCACAGAAATTCATTAAAATGGTTGCAAATAACCAATTCATGTACACTTCTGAGAGGGACCCTGTGAACAATCGGGTAGCTCAGAAGAAAAGAGTCTTGGAGGTTGACACTATGAATGCCATATTGGCTCAGAACAAGATCTTGAATCAACAGGTCAATATGATCTCTCAGCATTTGACTGGAAAGCAAGCTGCAACTGGCAACACTCAAGACACCTCCAATGAAAGAGATGCTTATGATCCAGATCAACCTACAATGGAGGAGGTGAATTATATGGGAGAACCCTATGGAAACACCTACAATTCCTCATGGAGAAATCACCCAAACCTTTCATGGAGAGATCAACAGAAGCCTTAGCAAGGCTTCAACAATAATCAAGGGCGAAGAAACCAAAATAGGTTTAATAATAAACCATTTGATGCCAGGGCATCTTGGCCAGTTTCACTGACCTTTTCTTTACTGTTTTTAGGGTAGTTTCATGCATTTCTTTAGGAAATAAGCTAGTTTTGGGTAGATATTCACCTACACCTTGATTCAAGCATACATTATGCATTTTACATTATTTCATGAGGATTTTGCATGAATTTAGTGACAAATTGTATGCTGCATTACCCATGACTTGGACTAGAACTTTGATGCACTCTGTTGCTTGATTTCAGGACCAAAGGAAGCAAGGAAAGGGAGGTAACTTGCAAGGTTAATGAGAAAAGTGATTGCCAATAACACTCTCAAAGCCATCATTGCCCACGTTAAGAGTCACATTAACTAAGTTAACGTGCACTCTAACGTGGAGAAGGGAAGTTGAGCCAACGTTAGTGACACTTAACATTGTCACTAACGTTGGCAAACACTCATGAGTGGCCACGTTAGAGACCACGTTAACCTAGTTAACGTGGCCTCTAACGTTAAAGGGGGAAGAGAAGCCAACGTTAGTGACATTCAACATTGTCACTAACGTTGGCCTAAGGATGCAACACACCACGTTAACTCCCACGTTAACTTGGTTAACGTGGGAGCTAACGTGAGAAGTGAGAGTTGTCGACAACGTTAGTGACACTCAACATTGTCACTAACGTTGGAAGCAACCACACAACCCCCCAAGGAGCCATGTTAACTTCCACGTTAACTTAGTTAACGTGGAAGCTAACGATGAGGAATGAATGATGAGCCAACGTTAGTGACACTCAACATTGTCACTAACGTTGGGACGGCTAAGAATGGCCACGTTAGAAGCCACGTTAACCTAGTTAACGTGGACTCTAACGTGAGATCTAGGGGCACATTGGAACGTTAGTGACAATGTTGAGTGTCACTAACGTTCTCTTAGTTTGGCAAGGCCACGTTAGAAGCCACGTTAACCTAGTTAACGTGGGCTTTAACGTGAAGCAAATAGGGGCACACTGGAACGTTAGTGACAATGTTGAGTGTCACTAACGTTCTCGAAGTTTGGCAAGGCCACATTAGAAGCCACATTAACCTAGTTAACGTGGGCTCTAACGTGAGAAAAAGGGGTACATTGGAATGTTAGTGAAAATGTTAAGTGTCACTAACGTTCTCGAACTTATACTTTCACTAAATGTTAACACCCCTAACGCCCTGAGCTAAAATCTCTGCCCACTTAGCACTTTCTCTCTGCAAGTAAAGCTAAGCCCAAATGAAGGAAAGAACTGCTTCAAACTCAAGATCCAAAGGCCCAAGACTTGAAGAGCAAACTAGAAGCTGAGAAGAGTAGTATATATAGGAGTAGCTTTGAATTGTTAAAGGAGAGTTCTGAAAGTTGGAAAAAGAGAATTACTCTCTGTATTTTACTTTCTCTGCAATTTCTAGTTCTATGATGTATTCTCCATCTTTATTTTCATTTTCAAGAGCTATGAACAACTAAACCCCTTTCATTGGGTTAGGGAGCTCTGTTGTAATTTGATGGATCAATACTAATTTTCATTATTCTTCTTCTATCTTTTCTCTTTATTTTACTTGAAAGCTTTCGATCTTCATCCCATTGAGTAGTTATTTTGGAAGAGAAGCTATTCAAACTTGGATCTCTTTTGAACCTTGAAAGAGGAATGAAGAGATCAAGCTAGAAATGCTTTCTCATGCTGGACCAAATTGGGTTTGGATGGGTATGTGACTATAAACCTCTCAATACTTGATTTGGGAAATGCATGTGGTATAATCAGTGACCATACTTCATCTCTTCTCATGAGCAATTGACCAAGGAATTGGCTATTGATCAAGATTTGAGAGATTGAATTGCAAGAAATTTTAATTCAATCACTTAAGATTGCCAAGGAGATCAATGAGTGCATTGATTGAGGAAGAGATGAAAATGAACTTGATCCGGAGAATTGCAACATCTCCTAAGCCCAATGAACTCCCCATCTCTCTCTAATCTTACCCATTCTCTTTAATTTCTGCCATTTACTTTTATGAGCAAATCCCTCATTCCCATTTACAATTCTGCAATTTATTTTTAGTCATTTACTTCCAGTCCTTTAATTCTAGCATTTACTTTTCTGTTATTTACATTCCCTCCATTTTATTTTCTGCAACTCTCAACCCAAATTCTGGATTCGCTCAACTAGAACATTCTTCTAATTAAAGTTGCTTGATCAATCAATCCCTGTGGGATTCGACCTCACTCTATTGTGAGTTTTTACTTGACGACAAATTCGGTACACTTGCCGAAAGGAGATTTGTTGAGAGACAAGTTTTCCGTGCATCAAGTTTATGGCGCCGTTGCCGGGGATTGATTGTGCATCAACAATGATTAAATTGGAAGATCACTAGATTGAGCATTTTTATTTTTGTGAATTTTATTTTCTGTTTGAGTGATTTACTTTTTGTTTTCGTCAAACTTCTTCCCTTCCCCCTCTACTCTTTTGTTTTACTTTGTTATTTTCAATTCTGTTTGCTAACCCACTAACGGTTTGATATATTGCATCACCCACAACTAACAGTAATTCTGACACAAATACTTTCTGCACCTATCTTTTCATGCTTGCACTTGATGGTTGTATGACAGGGAGAAGAAGCGGGGCTTCAACTTCCTTCGATTCTGAACCTGAGAGGACCTTCCTTAGATTAAGGAGGGAGGCAAGAGGAAAGAAAGTGGTTGGTGCTGAGGAAGAAGAGGAATTCTTTGAAATAAACATGGAAGACAACATGGAAAACCATCATGAAGAAGAGGATCACAACCATGGGGGAGGAGGTAGAGCAAATCATGCTGGGGAGGATAGAAGAGTTTTGGGCTCTTACATCAATCCAAACCCAGGAAATTGTGGAAGTAGCATCCAAAAGCCAACAATCCATGCCAACAACTTTGAACTTAAACCACAGCTCATCACCCTTGTTCAGAACAACTGCTCGTTTGGAGGAGGTGTTCAAGAAGACCCCAATCAACATTTGACCACCTTCCTGAGAATATGTGACACAGTGAAGTCTAATGGTGTTCACCCTGACGCCTATAGACTGCTCCTATTTCCATTCTCACTTAAGGACAAAGCAGCCAAGTGGCTGGAATCCTTCCCAAGGGAAAGCTTGATAACTTGGGAAGTCGTGGTGAACAAATTTTTAGCAAGATTTTACCCTCCTCAACGAATCAATAGGCTGAGAGCTGAGGTCCAAACTTTCAGGCAACAAGATGGTGAGACTCTATATGAAGCGTGGGAGAGGTTCAAGGATTTAACAAGGAGGTGTCCACCTGACATGTTCAACGAATGGGTGCAGCTGCACATTTTCTATGAAGGACTCTCTTATGAGTCAAAGAAGGCCGTAGACCATTCAACCGGAGGATCTTTGAACAAGAAGAAGACTATTGAGGAAGCCATAGATGTTATTGAAACAGTAGCAAAGAACGACTACTTCTATGCTTCCGAAAGAGGGAACACAAGAGGAGTAATGGAGCTAAACAATGTAGATGCTCTGTTGGCCCAAAACAAGCTCATTACCCAGCAGCTGGCTGACCTCACCAAGAAGATGGAGATGAACCAAGTAGCAGCAATCTCCACTTTATCAACAACCCAAGAAGGAGTGAATGTAGAAGCAGAGGGGAGTCAGGAGCAAGCTAACTACATTGGGAATTCACCAAGGAAAAACTATGATCCATACTCCAAGACCTACAATCCTGGATGGAGAAACCACCCAAACTTTGGTTGGGGAAGTGAGCAAGATCAAAACCAAGACCAGAGACGTTACAACTCCAACAACAATGCAGCTCACCAGCAATTCACACAAAGGACATCTCAACACCCCCACAACAACACTTCTCCACACGCCTATCATAACCAAAATAGCACATCTGCTCTGAATCGCTCATCAATTGATGACAAGCTCTCTAAGATTGAAGCCTTACTTGAAGGAATATGCCAAGAGATTCAAGAAAATAAGGTGTTCAAAGAGGAGGTGCGAGCTAATATTAAGAACCAGGGAGAGACCATCAGGAAGCTGGAATTTCAGGTGGGATATTTAGCTGAGAAGATTCCCAAACCTACTGATAGCTTCCCAAGTGACACGGAGAAAAACCCCAAAGGAGAAGCAAAGAAAGTAAGATGGGAAGATTGCAAAATGGTCACTGCGAGTGATCAAGAGACTGAAGACAAGCAACGCAAACTTTGCAAACAACCTGAAGACAACTCAACAAAGGAAGAGGATAGAGATTGCCAAGAACCAGAAATCTCACAACAAGAGCTGCTGAAGCTCTATGCACCCTTCCCTCAACTGCTCAATGGTGCTGTGGGAAAAAGAATATACTCAAGGTTCCTAGACTTGTTTGCATCTCTGCATGTGAACATACCATTCATCAAGGCAATTCAACAAATGCCTGCATTCATCAAGTATATGAAGGAACTTCTTCCCAGGAAAGGCTCACTCAAAGGAGGCCAGACTATAGTAATGAACAAGGAATGTAGTGCCCTTATTTAACCTGAGTTGCCTACAAAAAGAAGAGATCCAGGGAGTTTTCACATCCCTTGTGCCATAGGTGAAACTATGTTCGATAGAGCACTATGTGATTTGGGGGCCAGCATCAACTTACTACCCTTATCCCTGGCAAAGAGGCTGCAGATCAATGAGATAATACCCACAGATGTAATCATCAAACTGGCTGACAAAACTCAAAAGCAAGCAATAGGAGTGGTGGAAAATGTGTTGCTAAAAGTTGGGAAATACTTTCTCCCAACAGACTTTGTCATCCTGGACATGGAAGAGAGTCACACTCATCCAATCATATTGGGAAGACCATTCCTAGCTACGGCCAGAGCACTTATCGATGTAGAGAAAGGGGAGCTAATATTGAGAATCCATGATGAACGACTCAGCTTCAATGTTTTCAAACTCTCACAAGAAACAGATCAAGAGGATAAGGAACTAAGCACAAATGAAAATGAGACACTGAAGGAGGAAACAAGCACTGAAGCACAGCCAGTTCATTCTGAGATCCCCTTAATAGATAAACAAGGAAAACAGCAATTGCCACAGCTCAAGGAAAAGTTGGAGGAACTTAAACCTCTAGAGGCAGGTGAAGACAGCACCACAACTCCTTTAGAAAAAGAGGTCACCAAGGGGAAGGCAACATCAAAAGAAACAAAGAAGAAGGTACCAAGGAGGTGGAGGAACAAGAAAATCCCTACGGAAGATTTCTCTCCAGGGGATAGAGTTGTCTCAGCTTACTTCCCAGATATTCCCCCTAATCTCCCCACTGTACCATCTCAGTTACCCAAGGTCTTCACTATCAACAGAGTTCTTTCCCTGGAACATATGGAGATCATTGATCCAACCAATGGATATAAGTCCACAGCAAGAGGGGAGGACTTTAAGCACTACCAACCACCCTAATGAAGGAAAAGCGTCAAGCTAGTGACGCTAAAGAAGCGCTTCATGGGAGGCAACCCATGTTTTATATGTTTTTAAAATAATGAATAAATCAATGTTTATGAATTTCAACCCAAACTTGACAAACACTTGGTGAAATCTTTATCATGCAGTATATAGTGAAGAACAAGTTTGGTGTTCAAAGCAAACCAAGATGCATGCTAGTCTTGGGAGCTTTGAACAAAACTTTTCATCACATTGCTTCAAACTAAGTTTGGTGTCACCCCATGGTGCCACCAAGATGCATATAAGGACCCACCAATAGTTAGTTAGTTAGTTGGAATTCATAAATAAAAAAATCAAATCCTTTCTTCCCTTTTATTAATATTAGCCGTAAAGTTCATATGGTCATTTTAATATCTTTTCTTACTTTTCTTATTTTGTCTTTATAGGAAAAGAAAAGGAGCATAAAAAGGGATAGATTGGACAACCAAACAAAGAAGGTTCGAACACCACAAAAGGAGGGGCTACACACTTGTTCTAAAAAGGGAATACATCGGAAAATGTTGCCATGCAACATTGAAAAAATGGCACCCCTAGAAGACCGAGCAATCTCCATCATAAAGTGATGATCCTTGTCTTCTAGCCATGCATAACCCCAACCGTCCATCAAGTGACCACTTCATCAATCTACACCCTCCATTCTCTCACAATTTCTCTATATAAACGACCCTTGTCCGTACTACCCTTCATCGTCATCACACACCCTTCACCACTCTTCCTTTTGGTACAAGACACCCTCTATCCGATTACAAACATTCCTCCCCTCACTCTCTTCATTTCCATAAAACCCTAAACAACCAAAAGTTTCCACAACCTTACCACCTTCACATATTAACTATCATTCATGGCGTCTTCGGGTTCTAAAACAAGGAAGGGAAAGGAACCCATGGAAGAACACCCATATGATGAAAGGAGATTTAGAAGCTTGCATCATGCATTGCAATATGGGTGGATGGTTGATAAGGAAATCATTTATGAGCTGGGATTTCAAGTTACAAAGACTGAGTGCCCCGAAATTACAGAGAAGATAGAAAGGAGAAGATGGGAGCTCCTCACTGACCCGGTCATTAAGGTGAATGCAAATCTCATAAGAGAATTTTATGCAAATGCGGTTCGATATGATAAGAAAGATGAGTCTTACACAAGCTTTGTGAGAGGAAAGATGGTGGACTTTGGTCCCATGAGTGTCATGAGGGCATTGAAGCTACGGTCTATATAATTTGAAGAAGAAAGCTATCACTCAAGATTGGACAATCCCAATTATGACCAGATTCTGCAAGATATTTGTGTACCAGGAGCTGACTGGGAAAGGGGTGCGGGAAATAACCCAAAGTTCATCAAGAGAACAGATGTCACTCCTGAAGCCAAGGGGTGGTTTGAGCTAGTGAGAAGGTCTATTCTCCCAGCTACAAACAACTCGGAGGTGAATGTCAAGAGAGCCACAATGGTGCACTGTATACTGAAGGGAGGAGAAATCAAGGTTCATGAACTCATAGCTGAAGGTATTAGAAAGATGGCAGAGAAAAGCGACTCAAGAGGAACGTTAGGTTACCCCAGCACTATTTACCGAATATGCAAGAAAGCTGGGGTGGTTTTTGAAGATGAGAACCCCATGTGGATAAAGGAAGGCATCCCAATAACTGTACGAAGGATGAAAGCTGCAGCATCCCCTTTGCCTCAGCGGAAGCAAAGGAAGAAAACAGCCCCTCAAGTAGTGGAAAGACAAGTCTTAGAGGGTCAAGCACAACAGACCTTGGACATGCACCAATTGCAGGAGGCCATTGATGGCTTGTCTAGACAATATTTGGAAAGCCAAGGAGCACAGAAAGAGCTTCAACTACAGATGATGGGGCAGCAAGAAGAAACACTTTTAAGATGGATGACTCAGCAAGGTGAATGGCAAAGGCAAATAATGGAACAGCAACTAAGTCAAGGACAACAATGGGGAGAAACATTCAACAGGATGAAACAAAGGCAAAACGAGCAACAAGAATCCACCCAGAGGCTAATCAACATCCAAGCACATCAAGGGGCGCACATACATAAGATGCATCGAAGACAAATAGAACAGGCAGAACTATTGGACGAGCAAAGGGCATTCGCAGAAGGAGTTTACATGAGCGAAACAGGACATCATATAAACACTCAAGCCAGGCTCGGTTACTTAGTGGGACAGCTGCCAATATTGCATCCAGGAATAGCCAAGTATGACGAAATGAAGGATGAATTAGCACGAAAGGAAAGACAAAGGGTGGAAGAGAGTCATGAGTCAGTGAGGAAGGCACTTGAGGATTGGAAGCAAGCAAGATTGGCAAGGATGCGAGGAAATGCAAGAGAAAACAAGGAGGACAAGCAAGGAAAAGAGCATGGACATCCACAACAGTAAAAGGTGGTGGAGTTCCTTCTTTGTTCCATCTTTCTCTATGTTTTAAATAAGGAAGATCTTGTATGAAATAGAACTTGCTTCCATGTTATGTTTAAACCTTTTTCAATTATGTCTTTTAAGTTTTTGGTATTGAAGAAAGTCTATGTGCACTAGTCTTTATGTCACTGCATCCTTACTTTACTTTCTTGTAAGCTTGTCCCTTTAAATCAAATGAAGAAGAGAATGTTTATGTTTTTAAAGGACCAGAGTAGAGTTCATAATGTGGAAGTGCATTCATGAATCTTTGGGGTAGTCATAAGTTAGCTAAGTTGGTTCAACCACAAGGCTAGGAGGAAAACTATCTATCCTGAATACTTGACTTTGGATATACCCATGAGACTAAGTTAATAACAAGATCCTAATAAGAGAAAAGGGAAAGAACAATGGAAGTGAAAAAACAAAAGAAAAAGAGTAAGCAATAAGGCTAGGCACCAATGGTTTGGACCTTGAGACAAGTGTCTGTGGTGCTCCTGTGTGAGGGATCTACTTGGATGAATAAGCTCTTAGGGGTGCTTTATCACCTGGTAACTTGGGTTAACTGACCCGGGATTATCAGCTGAAAATCCACTATCAAGAGTAACCCTCACTACAGAGCATTTAGTAACCCAAAGAGGTGCTAGACACCAAGGTCTCAAAAAAGAAAATAAATGAACTATATGCCTGTGGTGTGTATGTATGGGGGAGAGACTTGAGGGAGTAAGTCCTTAGGGGTGCTTCAACACCTAACACCTTGAACCAACTGGTTCGGGAGTGTTGGTTGAAAGCTTATCTTAAAGAGTTGCCCCCTTACAGAGCACTTAGCCTAAATAACACAAATAACCCTTGAAATAACAATAAAAGGATCAATGAATAAAAGTCTCATGGGATATAAACAAAGTAAGTGTTTAGGGACATGATAAAAGTCTGAAAGCCAATAATGGAATGAACCTAAGTTGCTATGTATGAAACCACCATAAAATCAGTAACATGACTTCCACAAGAATGACTCATTCCTCTGGATATTCCATTCATCATTCTCTTGTTCCAGTACTTGCTTAGGGACAAGCAAGCATTAAGTTTGGTGTTGTGATGCCAGGGCATCTTGGCCAGTTTCACTGACCTTTTCTTTACTGTTTTTAGGGTAGTTTCATGCATTTCTTTAGGAAATAAGCTAGTTTTGGGTAGATATTCACCTACACCTTGATTCAAGCATACATTGTGCATTTTACATTATTTCATGAGGATTTTGCATGAATTTAGTGACAAATTGTATGCTGCATTACCCATGACTTGGACTAGAACTTTGATGCACTCTGTTGCTTGATTTCAGGACCAAAGGAAGCAAGGAAAGGGAGGTAACTTGCAAGGTTAATGAGAAAAGTGATTACCAATAACACTCTCAAAGCCATCATTGCCCACGTTAAGAGTCACGTTAACTAAGTTAACGTGCACTCAAACGTGGAGAAGGGAAGTTGAGCCAACGTTAGTGACACTTAACATTGTCACTAACGTTGGCAAACACTCATGAGTGGCCACGTTAGAGCCCACATTAACCTAGTTAATGTGGCCTCTAACGTTAAAGGGGGAAGAGAAGCCAACGTTAGTGACATTCAACATTGTCACTAACGTTGGCCTAAGGATGCAACACACCACGTTAACTCCCACGTTAACTTGGTTAACGTGGGAGCTAACGTGAGAAGTGAGAGTTGTCGACAACGTTAGTGACACTCAACATTGTCACTAACGTTGGAAGCAACCACACAAACCCCCAAGGAGCCACGTTAACTTAGTTAACGTGGAAGCTAACGATGAGGAATGAATGATGAGCCAACGTTAGTGACACTCAACATTGTCACTAACGTTGGGACGGCTAAGAATGGCCACGTTAGATGCCACGTTAACCTAGTTAACGTGGACTCTAACATGAGATCTAGGGGCACATTGGAACGTTAGTGACAATGTTGAGTGTCACTAACGTTCTCTTAGTTTGGCAAGGCCACGTTAGAAGCCACGTTAACCTAGTTAACGTGGGCTTTAACGTGAAGCAAATAGGGGCACACTGGAACGTTAGTGACAATGTTGAGTGTCACTAATGTTCTCGAAGTTTGGCAAGGCCACGTTAGAAGCCACATTAACCTAGTTAACGTGGGCTCTAATGTGAGGCAAAGGGGTAATAACATCCAACAACTCATCAATCATTCAAATCCAATCCTATCCTATGGGTCACTAGCCTAAGTGTCCATGAATATTATATACTACATAGAAGAAACCGAAACCATACCTTGGCCGATTTCCAATATGAACCAAATGAGCTTTCAACCAAAATCCAACCACCAAAGTAGCTCCAACAAGCTCCAAACTCACAATAATCACGCTATATACATATAAATCACCAAAAAATTAACCTAGGACTCAACATAAATCAAAAGTTCACAAAGATCAAAGGCTCTTACCTTTCTCAACAGATTTGGATGGCAAAATCCAAAGCCAATCAAGGATTAGAGTGAACCTAAACATAGAGAATAACAAAAACTCACTTACTCAAAAACCCTAGGTACCCGAAATTTTGGAGAGAAGAACTGGGGAGATTTCAAGCTTACCTCTAGAGTTTCTTGGGTGGGTTTTGTAGAGCTCTTCACAAGAAACGCGTAACCGCTGACGGCACGTAAATCGGAGCTCTATAGCTCAAGATATGAGCTTGGGAAGATTGAGCTGATTAGGGTTTCTTCTTCCTCTCCTCCCTTTCTCAAATCTGAAGTGTGTGTGTGTATTTATGAGACTAGGGTTCATTAAATGAACCTTTATATATGTTGGACCTGGGTCCAACTTGCGCCCGGTTCAACCCGTTAGCGTCTTTAGCCCGTTTGGCTCAACTTCAGGCCAAACCTTTAAAATTAAAGCCTGGTTTTTCGTTTCTACTACTTTTCTAAGGTTTTTGACTGTTTTCTACTTTTTCTCGCGCAACACCAGACAAACTTGAACCGGTTCAACCGGTTCAATTACCGGTTTGCAGGTTTTTACGATTTTTTGCAGAAAACACATTTTCTGACTCAGAAAGACCCACTGAGTCCTAGAATGATGTTAAAAACCTCAAATTCCCACTCTAACTTTTGGAATCAAATTTGGGCAACGTAACCACTTAATTAACCAGTTCAATTAATTGCGATTTTTACACACTCCCTCTAATAAACTAACACTCGTACAGAAAAATAGCTCTAAATAGAGAAATGCAGAATATAGAGCAGTCGAAAGGCAAACACAAAAAACAGACAGTTAAAACATATACCAAAAAGAAAAAAAAAATACCAACTTGATTAAATTGGAGTAAAGCGAAACGCAAGGAGTAGCACAAAGTACAGGATGAGCACACAAATGCACGAACAAACCAGAAAGGTCAAAGCAGCAAAAAGAAAAATACAAAATAGAGTAGAAGGAGAGAACCACGAGCGAGGGAAATAAAAGGAGAAATAGAAATGGTTACAAATAAAAAAACCAAACGTTTTGAAAAGAAACATGAAGAGGCAAAGGGCAAAAATGGAAAGAGAGACCAAAAAAGTCTCCTCGCATTAAATGTCATTATGACACATAGGAGAACACAATTGACAAACTTCCCTTTGGGAAGAGCAACGGGCATGTGACAAGACAAATCACTCGACGGTTTACCGATCTTGCACGCAACCCCCAGACAACGCACTCCTCGTCTGACCATGAAACGGCTAGGAGCACCCTGAATCCCCAACCTCAACCAAGGAACCTGGATGGCGTACTCCTCGCCAAGCCATGCAATGGCAACCAAAAAAGCCCCTTCACCAACGAAACCAAGTATACTCGCTCTCTCAATCTGGGAGAAACTGTTACGAACCCGGTTACCGGATCTCCCAACTCGGAGCGACCTCCGATGTGATTAGCGGGCCTCGACCCCCTTGCTGTTCGAATCATCCCTACAATTCCTAACCAACATTTGAAATCAAATATCCCTCTTATCTTAACAGATAAGATAAGATAACTATCCCAATCTATATAAATGGGGAGCTAGACTACCAGAGGCCCCTTAGGTACGTCACTCATTCTACAACTTTGTACCTCTCAAATTCATTGTGACTTGAGCGTTAGAATGTCTTTGTAGGTACCATTTCTCGCCGCTCCAATCAAACGATCCGACAACTGCCTTGACTCGCAAGTCTGATCCATCTCACTACCCGTACGAGAGACCTCTAGTACAGCTAGCACTTAATTAACTGAGTTCTATTGTTTTCAATTTGTACACATAAAATAATATAATCTACATTTATATTTATCAAAATTTACATATATCAATTAATATAATTTATTTATTAAAAAGGGTTGGGCCGAGAAATTTATGTATTTTTGCAGGTAGCACTTCCAACGTAATTTGTGCTCAAACAAGTTCATGTTCGCGAGTTCCTCAATTACAATAAAATTGGAAGTTCATTTATAACTCGAAATACTATCCATGACTAGTAAACTAGGTGCCTGATCCAATGCTCTTTGAACTTTTGGAGTATTAAAACTCCTTTTAAAGAGTTAAATAAAAGTTAACACTTATATTTATTTTTTGTCCTTTTTATTTAAAATTTGTTTGGACTAAGATTATTATTATTTCAATTTGGGTCATTTTAAACCCGTCATGTTTTTGGATTAACATTACTCATATTAAATTATTATAATATTATTATAATATTATTATAATAAAAAAGTATTGTAACATTATTATAAAACGTTTAAAAAATTGAAAAGTCAAACATATTTTTTTGTATTAATTTTAAAAGACTAAAATTTTTTTTAAGATTAAAGTTATTTAATTTGAATTAAAAATATAATTTAATTTTAAAAAGAACAAAACTAAAAAAAATTATATTTAAATTTAAAAAGATAAAATTATCTTTAAAAAAAGATTAATTTAAAAATTATAAAATATTTATTTGAATATTAATAAAAAGACTAAATCATCTTTTTGGTATTGACGTTGTTTAAATACATCAAAAAACTAGAAATTTAAACGATAAAAATTATTTTAGAATTAGATTTGTTTAAATGAATTAAAAAATATAATTTTAAATTTTAATTTATCAAATACTCTTATAGATAATTTTATAAAGACAAAAATATCCCTATAAAAATTAAGGACCGACTTACAAGCTCAAATAACCAATTCAACAATAGATTATATAACTTTTATCTAACCCTAATTTTACTTCAATCATCATTCACCTTTTTTTTATTTATATTTTTTTGGTTGTACAAAATTTTTTCTTTGTTTTTCTTTTATTTAAAAATATAATTCTAATTTGGATTGTGTTACGGATCCGACCCTCGGATCCCGGATCCAAGGTTAGACCCGAACCCGGCTTCACGGGTCCAACCCGCCTCTCTCTTCTAGAAGGCCCGAAGCCGGCCCGCTAGAACTCCTAACCGACTTTCGAAATCAAACGTCTTCCCTATCTTAGCCAAACAAGATAAGATAAGATAACTCCCATCACCTATAAATAGAGGACCCAAGTCCCTACAGGTATTCATTCATTCCTCACACCTTATACCTCTTAGATCCATTCTGACTTGAGCGTCGGAGTGTCTTTGCAGGTACCTCCCCCCATTACTTCAGTCAAATCATCCGGCATCCGCCTCGACCCGCAAGTTCCCGATCCATCTCTCAACCCGCACCGAAGACATCCGGTACATTGGCGCCGTCTGTGGGGAATACTACGTCGGTTGAGTCGGAATGGCGGACGAATTTGAAGCACATTCCGTCAGCCATCAAGATGGCTCCAGAACGCGGAACCCTACCCCTGAAAACCAAGAAGCTATACTCCACAGAAGGATTGCAAGCACTGTCCATAACAAAGAAGACACTACTATCATCACAAAAACCCGGCATCCCGAGAACCTGGAAGAAAAGTCGGCCCAAATAATCCAGGAGCTCTGCCACCCAGTATAAGAACTCAAGGGCCGGATCGCCGCAAAAGAAAAACGCATCACCGGAAACGAAAGTCATGCGACTTCTAGATTCAGATCCCGCCACGGCAGATCGCCAGAACGGCGACACGCCAAAAGGCATGATAGAATCACCTCGCGCGGTCAAAGACGCGATAGATACGACTGCAGTATCTCCTGCGATCCCGCTCACACGGAAGACGACCGACGACACCGAGACACCAAGCGCACGAGGAACGACCACACGATAATTGGAGCTACCCCCTTCACAGAAAGGATCTTAAAAGCAAAATTCCCCAAATGTTTCGATAAACCCACGGATATGAAGTACGACGGAACAAAAGATCCCCAGGAACACCTAACGAGGCAGAATGAACCTAGAAGGAGCAGCCGACGCAGTCCGATGCAGAGCTTTCCTGATAACCCTAGCAGAGCCAGCAATAAGTGGTTCAACGCCCTCCCAAACGGATCCATAACCAGCTTCCACGACATCTCGCGAAAATTCATGGCCCAATTCACAACTAGAATCACTAAAGCCAAACACCCCATCAGTCTACTAGGGGTCACACAGAAACAAGACGAATCCACAAGGAAATACCTCGACCGCTTCAATGATGAATGCCTAACGGTCGACGGACTCACGGATTCCGTCGCAAGTCTCTGTCTAACCAACGGGCTCATGAACGAAGATTTTCAAAAACACCTTATCACCAAACCAGTATGGACCATGCACGAGATCCAGAATGTCACCAGAGATTACATCAATGACAAGGAAGTCAGCCAGGTCATCGCCGCCAATAAACGGCAACACGGCAACACCCAGCACGGCAGTTCGGCGCCCCGGCATAACCCACCACCCAGAGAAAATCAGAGGGACCACCCTAAGCCAACAAACGCAAACCGACCGCCTAGAATCGGCAAATTCTCCAATTGCACACCCCTAACAGCTCGAATTACCGAGATATACCACCAAATAGCGGACAGAGGTATCATCCCAAAAGCCCGGCAACTTAAAGAAAGAACGGGTGGCAGCAAAACCTTTATTGCGACTACCACCGAGGATACGGGCACAGGACACAAGACTGTTTCGACTTTAAGGACGCTCTCGAACAAGCCACAAGGGATGGCAAACTCCCAGAGTTCGCCAAAATCATCAGAGAACCAAATCACGCGGAAAGAGACAGGTTGCCAGAAAGAGAAGGGCACAACCCGAGGACACAAAAATAAACCCCCAGGGAAAGCCCAGAAGATGATCCAACCATAATAGTGAACGTTATCACAGGCAAGGACATGTCAGGCAAATCGAAAACAACACTAAAAAAGGACTTCAAATTCCTGGCCGTCAGAGACCAAGCTCCAACCAATACCAACGGCAAAACGATAACTTTCCTACCCAAGGACTGCTAGCACGGCACCTCGGCCGAAGACGCTCCTTTCGTCATCTCGGCAAGAATCGGAACGGGAATAGTCCGGAGAATATTGGTGGACACCGGCACAGACTTCATGCACGGAAAACTTGTCTCTCAACAAATCTCCCTTCGGCAAGTGTACCGAATTTGTCGTCAAGTAAAAACTCACAATAGAGTGAGGTCGAATCCCACAGGGATTGATTGATCAAGCAACTTTAATTAGAAGAATGTTCTAGTTGAGCGAATCCAGAATTTGGGTTGAGAGTTGCAGAAAATACAATGGCGGGAATGTAAATAACAGAAAAGTAATTGCTAGAATTAAAGGACTGGAAGTAAACGACTGAAAATAAAATGCAGAATTGTAAATGGGAATGGGGGATTTGCTCATAAAAGTAAATGGCAAAAATTAAAGAGAATGGGTAAGATCAGAGATGGGGAGTTCATTGGGCTTAGGAGATGTTGCAATTCTCCGGATCAAGTTCATTTTCATCTCTTCCTCAATCAATGCACTCATTGATCTCCTTGGCAATCTTAAGTGATTAAATTACAATTTCTTGCAATTCAATCTCTCAAATCTTGATCAATAGCCAATTCTTTGGTCAATTGCTCATGAGAAGAGATGAAGTATGGTCACTGATTATACCACATGCATTTCCCAAATCAAGTATTGAGAGGGTTATAGTCACATACCCATCCAAACCTAATTTGGTCCAGGATGAGAAAGCATTTCTAGCTTGATCTCTTCATTCCTCTTTCAAGGTTCAAAAGAGATCCAAGTTTGAATAGCTTCTCTTCCAAGATAACTACTCAATTGGATGAAGATCGAAAACTTTCAAGTAAAATTAAGAGGAAAGATAGAAGAAGAATAATGAAAATTAGTATTGATCCATCAAATTACAACAGAGCTCCCTAACCCAATGACAGGGGTTTAGTTGTTCATAGCTCTTGAAAATGAAAACAAAGATGGAGAATACATCATAAAACTAGAATTTGCAAAGAAAGTAAAATACAGAGAGTAGTTCTCTTTTTCCAGCCTCCAGAACTCCTTATCAATTCAAAGCTACTTCTATATATACTACTCTTCTCAGCTTCTAGTGTGATTCTTCAAGTCTTGGGCCTTTGGATCTTTAGTTTGAAGCAGTTCCTTTCTTTATTTGGGCTTGCCTTTACTTGTAGAGAGAAAGTGTGAAGTGGGCGGAGACTTTAGTTCAGGACGTTAGGGGTGTTAATATTTAGTGAGAATATAAGTTCGAGAACGTTAGTGACACTTAACATTGTCACTAACGTTCCAATGCACCCCTTTGCCTCACGTTAAAACCCACGTTAACTAGGTTAACGTGGCTTTTAACGTTGCCTTGTTAACCTTCAAGAACGTTAGTGACACTCAACATTGTCACTAACGTTCCAGCGTGCCCCTTCTTGCTTCACGTTAAAGCCCATGTTAACTAGCTTAACGTGGCTTCTAACGTGGCCTTTGCCATCCTTCGAGAACGTTAATGACATTCAACATTGTCACTAACGTTCCAATGTGCCCCTAGGTCTCACGTTAGAGTCCACGTTAACTAGGTTAACGTGGCTTCTAACGTGGCCATCCTTAGCCATCCCAATGTTAGTGACAATGTTGAGTGTCACTAACGTTGGCTCATCCTTCATTTCTCATCGTTAGCTTCCACGTTAACCAAGTTAACGTGGAAGTTTACGTGACTCTTGGGGGTTGCGTGGTTGCTTCAACGTTAGTGACAATGTTGAGTGTCACTAACGTCGTCGACAACTCTTCATCCCTTACGTTAGTTCCCTCGTTAACCAAGTTAACGTGGGAGTTAACGTGGTACTTTGCATCATAGGCCAACGTTAGTGACAATGTTGAGTGTCACTAACGTTGGCTTCTCTTCCCCCCCTTAACGTTAGAGGCCACGTTAACTAGGTTAACGTGGCTTCTAACGTGGCCACTTATGAGTAATTGCCAACGTTAGTGACAATGTTAAGTGTCACTAACGTTGGCTCAGCTTCTTTTCTCCACATTAGAGTTCACGTTAACTTAGTTAACGTGACTCTCTAACGTGGGCATTGATGGTTTTTTGAGAGTGTTATTGGCAATCACTTTTCTCATTAACCTTGTAAGTTACCTCCCCTTTTCTTGCTTCCTTTTGGTCCTGAAATCAAGCAATAAAGTGCATCAAAGCTCTAGTCCAATTCATGAGTAATGCAACATAATATTTGTCACTAAACTTATGCAAAATCCTCATGAAATTATGTAAAATGCACAATGTATGCTTGAATCAAGGCATAGGTGAATATCTACCCAAAACTAGCTTATTTCCTAAAGAAATGCATGAAACTAACCTAAAAACAGTAAAGAAAAGGTCAGTGAAACTGGCCAAGATGCCCTGGCATCACAACACCAAACTTAAAGCTTGCTTGTCCCTAAGCAAGTACTGGAACAAGAGAATGATGAATGGAATGTCCAGAGGAATGAGTCATTCTTGTGGAAGTTATGTTACTGATTTTATGGTGGTTTCATGCATAGCAACTTAGGTTCATTCCATTACTGGCTTTCAGACCTTTATCATGTCCTAAAACACCCACTTTGTTTATATCCCATGAGACTTTTATTCATTGATCTTTTTATTGTTATTTCAAGGGTTGTTTGTGTTATTTAGGCTAAGTGCTCTGTAAGGGGGCAACTCTTTAAGATAAGCTTTCAGCCAACACTCCCGAACCAGTTGGTTCAAGGTGCTAGGTGTTGAGACACCCCTAAGGACATACTCCCTCAAGCCTATCCCCCATACATACACACCACAGGCATATAGTTTGTTTATTTTCTTTTCTTGAGACCTTGGTGTCCAGCACTTCTTTGGGTTACTAAATGCTCTGTAGTGAAGGTTACTCTTGATAGTGGACTTTCAGCTGATAATCCCGAGTTAGTTAACTCAAGTTACCAGGTGATAAGGCACCCCTAAGAGCTTATTCATCCAAGTAGATCCCTCACACAGGAGCACCACAGACACTTGCCTCAAGATTAAACCATTGATGCCTAGCCTTATTGCTTACTCTTTTTCTTTTGTTTTTCACTTCCATTGTTCTTTCCCTTTTCTCTTCTTAGGATCTTGTTATTAACTTAGTCTCATGAGTGTATCCAAAGCAAAGTACTCAGGCCATATAATTGTCATCCCAGCCTTGTGGTTGAACCAACATAGCTAACTTATGACTACCCCAAAGATTCATGAATGCACTTCCACAATATGAACTCCACTCTGGTCTTTTAAAAACATAAACCTTCTCTTCTTCATTTGATTCAAAAGGAACAAGCATACAAGTAAGTTAAGTAAGGATGCAGCGACATAAAGACTAGCACACATAGACCTATTCAATACCACAAACTTAAAAGACATGATTGACAAAGGTTTAACATAACATGGAAGCAAGTTCTATTTCATACAAGATCTTCCTTATTTTAAGACATAGAGAAAGATGGAACAAAGAAGGAACTCCACCACTTTTTACTGTTGTGGATGTCCATGCTCTTTTCCTTGCTTGTCCTCCTTGTTTCCTCTTGCATTTCCTCGCATCCGTGCCAATCTTGCTTGCTTCCAATCCTCAAGTGCCTTCCTCACTGACTCATGACTCTCTTCCACCCTTTGTCTTTTCTTTCGTGCTAATTCATCCTTCATTTCGTCATACTTGGCTATTCCTGGATGCAATACTGGCAGCTGTCCCACTAAGTAGCCGAGCCTGGCTTGAGTGTTTATATGATGTCCTGTTTCGCTCATGTAAACTCCTTCTGCGAATGCCCTTTGCTCGTCCAATAGTTCTGCCTGTTCTATTTGTCTTCGATGCATCTCATGTATGTGTGCCCCTTGATGTGCTTGGTTGTTGATTAGCCTCTGGGTGGATTCTTGTTGCTCGTTTTGCCTTTGTTCCATCCTGTTGAATGCTTCTCCCCATTGTTGTCCTTGGCTTAGTTGCTGTTTCATCATTTGCCTTTGCCACTCACCTTGCTGAGTCATCCATCTTGAAAGTGTTTCCTTTTGCTGCCCCATCATCTGTAGTTGAAGCTCTTTCTGTGCTCCTTGGCTTTCCAAATATTGTCTAGATAAGCCATCAATGGCCTCCTACAATTGGTGCATGTCCAAGGTCTGTTGTGCTTGACCCTCTGAGACTTGGCCTTCCACTACTTGAGGGGATGTCCTCTTTCTTTGCTTCCGTTGAGGCAGGGGGGATGCTGCAGCATTCATCCTTCGGACCGTTATTGGAATGCCCTCCTTTATCCAAACGGGGTCCTCATCTTCAAAAACCACCCTAGCTTTCTTGCATATTCGGTAAATAGTGCTGGGGTAACCTAATGTTCCTCTTGAGTCGCTTTTCTCTGCCATCTTTCTAATGCCTTGAGCTATGATCTCATGAACTTTGATTTCTCCTCCCTTGAGTATACAATGCACCATTGTTGCTCTCTCGAGATTCACCTCCGAGTTGTTTGCAGCTGGGAGAATAAACCTCCTCACTAGCTCGAACCACCCCTTAGCTTCAGGAGTGAAGTCTGTTCTCTTAATGAACTTTGGTTTATTTCCTGCACCCCTTTCCCAGTCAGCTCCTGGTACACAAAGGTCTCGTAAAAGCTGGTCATAATTGGGGTTGTTGTCTAATCTTGAGTGGTAACTTTCTTCTTCAAACGGTATAGACTAGCTTCAATGCTCTCATTACACTCATGGGACCAAAATCCACCATTGTTCCTCTCACAAAGCTTGTATATGACTCATCTTTCTTATCATATCTGACTGTATTTGCATAAAATTCTCTTATGAGATTTGCATTCACCTTAGTGACCGGGTCAGTGAGGAGCTCCCATCTTCTCCTTTCTACCTTCTCTGTGATTTCGGGGCATTCAGTCTTCTTAACTTGAAATCCCAGCTCATAGATGATTTCCTTATCAACCATCCACCCGTATTGCAATGCATGATGCAAGCTTCTAAATCTCTTCTCATCATATGGGTGTTCTTCCATGGGTTCCTTTCCCTCCCTTCTTTTAGAACTTGAAGATGCCATGAATGATGATTAATATGTGAAGGTGGTAAGGTTGTGGAGACTTTTGGTTGTTTAGGGTTTTATGGCAATGAAGAGAGTGAGAGGAGGAATGTTTATAATCAGATAGGGGGTGTATTGTATCGAAATGAAAAGTGGTGAAGGGTGTGTGATGACAATGAAGGGTGGTACGGACAAGGGTCGTTTATATAAAGAGGTTGTGAGAGAATGGAGGGTGTAGATTGATGAAGTGGTCACTTGATGGACGGTTAGGGTTATGCATGGCTAGAAGACAAGGATCATCACTTTATGATGGGGATTGCTCGGTCTTCTAGGGGTTCCATTTTTTTCAATGTTGCATGGCAACATTTTCCAATGTATTCCCTCTTTAGAACAAGTGTGTAACCCCTCCTCTTGTGGTGCCCGAACCTTCTTTGTTTGGTTGTCCAATCTATCCCTTTTTATGCTCCTTTTCTTTTCCTATAAAGATTTAAAATAAGAAAATTAATATCATAAAAAAAATTCAAACTCTACTGCTAGAATAAAATGAAAAAGGATTTGATTGTTTATTTATGAATTCCAACTAACTAACTAACTATTGGTGGGTCCTTATATGCATTTTGGTGGCACCATGGGGTGACACCAAACTTAGTTTGAAGCAATGTGATGAAAAATTTTGTTCAAAGCTCCCAAGACTAGCATGCATCTTGGTTTGCTTTGAACACCAAACTTGTTCTTCACTATATACTGCATGATAAAGATTTCACCAAATGTTCGTCAAGTTTGGGTTGAAATTCATAAACATTGATTTATTCATTATTTTAAAAACATATAAAACATGGGTTGCCTCCCATGAAGCGCTTCTTTAGCGTCACTAGCTTGACGTTTTTCCTTCATCAGGGTGGTTGGTAGTGCTTAAAGTCCTCCCCTCTTGCTGTGGACTTGTATCCATTGGTTGGATCAATGATCTCCACATGTTCCAGGGAAAGAACTCAGTTGATAGTGAAGACCTTAGGTAACTGAGATGGTACAGTAGGGAGATTAGGGGGAATATCTGGGAAGTAAGCTGAGACAACTCTATCCCCTGGAGAGAAATCTTCCGTAGGGATTTTCTTGTTCCTCCATCTCCTTGGTACCTTCTTCTTTGTTTCTTTTGAGGTTGCCTTCCCCTTGGTGACCTCTTTTCTCCAAGGAGTTATGATGTTGTCTTCACCTGCCTCTAGAGGTTTGGGTTCCTCCAACTTTTCTTTGAGCTGTGGCAATTGCTGTTTTTCTTGTTTATCAATTGAGGGGGTTTCAGAATGAACTGGCTGTGCTTCAGTGCTTGTCTCCTCCTTCAGTGTCTCCTTATCGTTTGTGCTTAGTTCCTTGTCCTCTTGATCTGTTTCTTGTGAGAGTTTGAAGACGTTGAAGCTGAGTCGTTCATCATGGATTCTCAATATTAGCTCCCCTTTCTCTACATCAATAAGTGCTCTGGCCGTAGCTAGGAATGGTCTTCCCAATATGATTGGGTGAGTGTGACTCTCTTCCATGTCCAGAATGACAAAGTCTGTTGGGAGAAAGTACTTTCCAACCTTTAGCAACACATTTTCCACCACTCCTATTGCTTGCTTTTGAGTTTTGTCAGCCAGTCTGATGATTACATCTGTGGGCATTATCTCATTAATCTGCAGCCTCTTCACCAGGGATAAAGGCAATAAGTTGATGCTGGCCCCCAAATCACATAGTGCTCTATCGAACATAGTTTCACCTATGGCACAAGGGATGTGAAAACTCCCTGGGTCTCTTCTTTTCGTAGGCAACTCAGGTTGAATAAGGGCACTACATTCTTTGTTCATCACTATAGTCTGGCCTCCTTTATGTGAGCTTTTCCTGGGAAGAAGTTCCTTCATATACTTGATGAATGCAGGTATTTGTTGAATTGCCTTGATGAATGGTATGTTTACATGCAGAGATGCAAACAAGTCTAGAAACCTTGAGTATATTCTCTTTCCCACAGCACCATTGAGCAGTTGAGGGAAGGGAGCATAGAGCTTCAGCAACTCTTGTTGTGAAATTTCTGGTCCTTGGTGATTTCTATCCTCCTCCTTTATTGAGTTGTCTTCAGGTTGTTTGCAAAGTTTGCCTTGCTTGTCTTCAGTCTCTTGATCACTCGTAGTGACCATTTTGCAATCTTCCCATCTTACTTTCTTTGCTTCTCCTTTGGGGTTCTTCTCCGTGTCACTTGGGAAGCTATCAGTAGTTTTGGGAATCTTCTCAGCTAAATATCCCACCTGGAATTCCATCTTCCTAATGGTTTCTCCCTGGTTCTTAATATTGGCTCGCACCTCCTCTTTGGACACCTTATTTTCTTGAATCTCTTGGCATATTCCTTCAAGTAAGGCTTCAATCTTAGAGAGCCTGTCATCAATTGATGAGTGGTTTGGAGCAGATGTGCTGTTTTGGTTTTGATAAGTATGTGGAGAAGTGTTGTTGTGGGGGTGTTGAGATGTCCTCTGGGTGAATTGTTGGTGAGCTGCATTGTCGTTGGAGTTGTAACGTCTCTGGTCTTGGATTTGATCTTGCTCACTTCCCCACCCAAAGTTCGGGTGGTTTCTCCATCCAGGGTTGTAAGTCTTGGAGTATGGATCATAGTTTTTCCTTGGTGAATTCCCAATGTAGTTGGCTTGCTCCTGACTTCCCTCTGCTTCTTCATTCACTCCTTCTTGGATTGTTGATGAAGATGAGATTGCTGCTACTTGGTTCCTCTCCATCTTCTTGGTGAGGTCAGCCAGCTGCTGGGTAATGAGCTTGTTTTGGGCCAACAGAGCATCTACATTGTTTAGCTCCATCACTCCTCTTGTGTTCCCTCTTTCGAAAGCATAGAAGTAGTCGTTTTCTGCTACTATTTCAATAACATCTATGGCTTCCTCAATGGTCTTCTTCTTGTTCAAGGATCCTCCAGATGAATGGTCCACGGCCTTCTTTGACTCATAAGAGAGCCCTTCATAGAAAATGTGCAGCTGGACCCATTCGTTGAACATGTCAGGTGGACATTTCCTTGTTAAGTCCTTGAACCTCTCCCATGCTTCATACAGAGTCTCACCATCTTGTTGCCTGAAAGTTTGAACCTCAGCTCTCAGCCTATTGATTCGTTAAGGAGGGTAAAATCTTGCTAAGAATTTGTTCACCACATCCTCCCAAGTTGTCAAGCTCTCCCTTGGGAAAGATTCCAGCCACTTGGCTGCCTTGTCCCTGAGTGAGTAAGGAAATAAGAGCAGTCTATAGGCGTCAGGATGAACACCATTAGATTTCACTGTGTCACATATTCTCAGGAAGGTGGTCAAATGTTGATTGGGGTCTTCTTGAACACCTCCTCCAAACGAACAGTTGTTCTGAACAAGGGTGATGAGCTGTGGTTTAAGTTCAAAGTTGTTGGCATGGATTGTTGGCTTTTGGATGCTACTTCCACAATTGCCTGGGTTTGGATTAATGTAAGAGCCCAAAACTCTTCTATCCTCCCCAGCATGATTTGCTCCACCTCCTCTGCCATGGTTGTGAGTCTCTTCTTCATGATGATTTTCCATGTTTTCTTCCATGTTTGGTTCAAAGTATTCCTCAAAGTGTTCCTCCTCTTCTTCAGCACTAACTACACGTTTTTTTTTTGCCTCCCTCCTTAGTCTAAGGAAGGTTCTCTCAGGTTCAGAATCAAAGGGAGTTGAAGCCCCGCTTCTTCTCCCTGTCATACAACTAACAAGTACAAGCAAAGAAAATAGATGAAGACAGTATTTGTGTCAGAATTACTGTTAGTTGTGGGTGATGCAATATATCAAACAGTTAGTGGGTTAGCAAACAGAATTGAAAATAACAAAGAAAAACAAAAGAGTAGAGGGGGAAGGGAAGAAGTTTAACTAAAACAAAAAGTAAATTACTCAAACAGAAAAATGAAATTCACAAAATAAAAATGCTCAATCTAGTGATCTTCTAATTTAATCATTGTTGATGCACAATCAATCCCCGGCAACGGCGCCATAAACTTGATGCACGAAAAACTTGTCTCTCAACAAATCTCCCTTCGGCAAGTGTACCGAATTTGTCATCAAGTAAAAACTCACAATAGAGTGAGGTCGAATCCCACAGGGATTGATTGATCAAGCAACTTTAATTAGAAGAATGTTCTAGTTGAGCGAATCCAGAATTTGGGTTGAGAGTTGCAGAAAATACAATGGTGGGAATGTAAATAACAGAAAAGTAAATGCTAGAATTAAAGGACTGGAAGTAAATGACTGAAAATAAAATGCAGAATTGTAAATGGGAATGGGGGATTTGCTCATAAAAGTAAATGGCAGAAATTAAAGAGAATGGGTAAGATCAGAGATGGGGAGTTCATTGGGCTTAGGAGATGTTGCAATTCTCTGGATCAAGTTCATTTTCATCTCTTCCTCAATCAATGCACTTATTGATCTCCTTGGCAATCTTAAGTGATTAAATTACAATTTCTTGCAATTCAATCTCTCAAATCTTGATCAATAGCCAATTCCTTGGTCAATTGCTCATGAGAAGAGATAAAGAATGGTCACTGATTATACCACATGCATTTCCCAAATTAAGTATTGAGAGGGTTATAGTCACATACCCATCCAAACCTAATTTGGTCCAGCATGAGAAAGCATTTCTAGCTTGATCTCTTCATTCCTCTTTCAAGGTTCAAAAGAGATCCAAGTTTGAATAGCTTCTCTTCCAAGATAACTACTCAATTGGATGAAGATCGAAAGCTTTCAAGTAAAATCAAGAGGAAAGATAGAAGAAGAATAATGAAAAGTAGTATTGATCCATCAAATTACAACAGAGCTCCCTAACCCAATGAAAGGGGTTTAGTTGTTCACAGCTCTTGAAAATGAAAACAAAGATAGAGAATACATCATAAAACTAGAATTTGCAAAGAAAGTAAAATACAGAGAGTAGTTCTCTTTTTCCAGCCTCCAGAACTCCTTATCAATTCAAAGCTACTCCTATATATACTACTCTTCTCAGCTTTTAGTGTGATTCTTCAAGTCTTGGGCCTTTGGATCTTGAGTTTGAAGCAGTTCCTTTCTTTATTTGGGCTTGGCTTTACTTGCAGAGAGAAAGTGCGAAGTGGGCGGAGACTTTAGTTCAGGACGTTAGGGGTGTTAATATTTAGTGAGAATATAAGTTCGAGAACGTTAGTGACACTTAACATTGTCACTAACGTTCCAATGTACCCTTTTGCCTCACGTTAAAACCCACGTTAACTAGGTTAACATGGCTTTTAACGTTGCCTTGTTAACCTTCGAGAACGTTAGTGACACTCAACATTGTCACTAACGTTCCAGTGTGCCCCTTCTTGCTTCACGTTAAAGCCCACGTTAACTAGGTTAACGTGGCTTCTAACGTGGCCTTTGCCATCCTTCGAGAACATTAATAACATTCAACATTGTCACTAACGTTCCAATGTGCCCCTAGGTCTCACGTTAGAGTCCACGTTAACTAGGTTAACGTGGCTTCTAACGTGGCCATCCTTAGCCATCCCAACGTTAGTGACAATGTTGAGTGTCACTAACGTTGGCTCATCCTTCATTCCTCATCGTTAGCTTCCACGTTAACCAAGTTAACGTGGAAGTTAATGTGACTCTTGGGGGTTGTGTGGTTGCTTCAACGTTAGTGACAATGTTGAGTGTCACTAACGTCGTCGACAACTCTTCATCCCTTACGTTAGTTCCCACGTTAACCAAGTTAACGTGGGAGTTAACGTGGTACTTTGCATTATAGGCCAACGTTAGTGACAATGTTGAGTGTCACTAACGTTGGCTTCTCTTCCCCCTTAACGTTAGAGGCCACGTTAACTAGGTTAACGTGGCTTCTAACGTGGCCACTTATGAGTAATTGCCAACGTTAGTGACAATGTTAAGTGTCACTAACGTTGGCTCAACTTCTTTTCTCCGCGTTAGAGTTCACGTTAACTTAGTTAACGTGACTCTCTAACGTGGGCATTGATGGCTTTTTGAGAGTGTTATTGGCAATCACTTTTCTCATTAACCTTGCAAGTTACCTCCCCTTTTCTTGCTTCCTTTTGGTCCTGAAATCAAGCAATAAAGTGCATCAAAGCTCTAGTCCAAGTCATGAGTAATGCAACATAATATTTGTCACTAAACTTATGCAAAATCCTCATGAAATTATGTAAAATGCACAATGTATGCTTGAATCAAGGCATAGGTGAATATCTACCCAAAACTAGCTTATTTCCTAAAGAAATGCATGAAACTAACCTAAAAACAGTAAAGAAAAGGTTAGTGAAACTGGCCAAGATGCCCTGGCATCAAGACTCTAACATCCTTTTCCGAGGAGCCTTCGACAAGCTCGGGCTCCGCAACGAAAATCTCCAAACACACCGCAACGGCGTCACGGGACTCGGGGAAAATTTTCTCAAACCAGAAGGTTCCATCACCCTCTCCTTCACCATCGGAACAGGTAACCAAAGGATGACAGTTCTATCCGAATTCGTGGTCCTAAAAGACTCCACCGCTTACAACGTCATCCTCGGGAGAAAAACAATCAATGATTTCTTGGCCATCATCTTCACCAAATACCTTCTTACGAAATTCATAACGGAAGACGACTCCATCGAGACCATCCATGGAGACCGGGAAGTCACGGCAGAATGCGACAACACCAACCTGGCTTTACGGAAAAAATCCCGTGACACGGCTGGGATATTCCTAGCCGACCGACCTAGACGCCCGACAAGACGGCCAACCTAGGCCAGAACCGGAAGCCGACATGGAAAAACTACAAGTAGGGCAAACCAAAGACGAATACACCTTCATCAACAGGAACCTCCCATATGACCTTAAAGAAGACCTTTCCCAATTTTTCAAACAAAACAGAGACTTGTTCGCTTTTATGCCAGCCGACATTCCTGGGATAGACCCCGACCTAATGTCCCACCGACTAGCCGTAGACCCCAAAGCTAAACCCGTGGCACAAAGGAGACGGAAAATATGGTCAGACCGAGCGACCGAGGTCAAGAGACAAGTACAAGCCCTACTTGAAGCAAACTTCATCCGAGAACTACCCTACACGACGTGGTTAGCAAACATCGTACTAGTAAAAAAGTCCAACAGGAAGTGGCGAATGTGCGTCGACTACACGGACCTCAACAAAGCCTGTCCAAAAGACGCATTTTCCCTACCAAACATCGACGGGTTGGTAGACGCCGCATCCGGACATCGATACCTCAGCTTCATGGATGCATACTCCGGCTATAATCAAATACCCATGCACCAACCCGACGAAGAAAAAACGGCATTCATCACCCCCGACGGAACATACTGCTACACAGTCATGCCCTTCGGCTTGAAGAACGCCGGAGCCACCTACCAACGGCTCGTTAACAAGATATTCCAGAACCTGTCAGGAACAAAACTAGAAGTCTACATAGACGACATGCTCGCCAAGACCGACTCCGGCGAACAACTCATCAGCGACCTCAAGGTCATAATGAACACCCTACGAAACCATCAAATGCGACTCAACCCGACAAAATGCGCATTCGAAATGGAGGCAGGGAAGTTCCTCGGCTTTATGATCACACAACGTGGAGTTGAAGCCAACCCAGAGAAATGTCGCACCGTCCGTGAGATGACAAGCCCAAAAAACATAAATGACATCCAAAAGCTCACCGGCCGACTGACAGCAATATCTCGCTTTCTCGGAGCATTAGCTCAAAAGGCAATCCCCTTCTTCAGACTGATGAAAAAAGGAACCCCCTTTAAATGGGAAGCAGAATGCGAAGAAGCATTCCAACATTTCAAGAAAGTCCTAGTGGAACCACCAGTCCTCGCCAAACCCCAAACAGGGGAGACTCAACAGAAGAAGCACTCGCGGCGGCACTCATCCGCGAAAACGAGAAGAAAGAACAAAAACCCATAAATTTCATAAGCAAGGTCCTACAAGACACGGAAACTCACTACTCGCGCCTGGAAAAGCTAGCCTTCACCCTCCTCATGGCCTCCCGACGTCTGCGGCAATATTTTCAGGCCCACCCCGTGACAATTCGAACCGACCAAGCAGTTAAACAGGTACTACAAAAACCCGATTTAGCGGGCAGAATGCTAGCATGGTCCATCGAACTATCCCAGTTCGATATCAAGTTCGAACCCCGATACGCAATCAAAGCACAGGCCATGGCGGACTTCATCGCCGAGATGACGCCGGGAAACTCCACCCTCGAATCATGGAAACTACACGTTGATGGCTCCTCGAACGTCACTTCCGGAGGTGCCGGAGTCATTCTCGAAAGTCAAAACGGAGTCGTGATTGAACAGTCAGTATGATACGAATTCCCAGCCTCAAACAACCAAGCAGAATATGAGGCCCTCCTGGCAGGCTTAGCCCTAGCCAATGAAGTCGGAACAAAGGTCCTGGAAATAAATACGGATTCGCAAGTAGTCAGTTCCCAAATTAATGGAGACTACCAAACACGAGACCCCCTGCTACAACAATACCTTGCCAAAGTTAACAAACTAAAGGAAGAATTCAACCACATAACCATACGGCACGTCCCCAGGGAACGTAATGCCAGGGCCGACCTCCTCTCCAAACTAACCAGCACTAAACCAGGACACGGCAACAAATCGCTAATTCAGGAAGTCGTCAAATCACCGTCCATATCCACGACGGCTAACGCCTATCTGACACTCTCATACCAAGGATCGTGGACCTACCCCATCCTACAATATCTCCTCAAAGGAACACTGCCCGAAGACCCCAAAGGGGAAAAACGGACAAAAAGGGAAGCCGCCAACTATACAGTCATCGCGGGACAACTATACAAATGCGGATTCTCGCAACCCCTGATCAAATACGTCAAAACTGGGGACACGGAGTACATACTCTGCGAAATCCATGAAGGTTGTTGCGGCCACCACGTCGGCGGTAAAACCCTTGCCCAAAAAGTCATCCGGGCCGGCTACTTCTGGCCCACGGTCATCCGGGACTCCGCGCAGGTAGTAAAAAATTACGACAAATGCCAAAGGCACGCCAATATCCACCAAGCAGCCCCACACCAGCTCAGCATCATATCGGCAAAGCAACCATTCGGCACCTGGGGGATCGACCTTGTTGGACCTTTTCCCACGGCACCCGGCCAACTCCGATACCTCATCGTCGCCATAGACTACTACACTAAGTGGATCGAGGCTGAGCCCCTAGCCTCTATCACAGCAACCCAATGTCGAAAATTCCTCTGGCGTCAGATCATCACCCAATTCGGGATCCCTGAGATCGTCATCTCGGACAACGGAACCCAATTCGCTAACAAAAAATTCAGAGAATTCCAAAAAGGACTATGCATATCCCACCGTTTTAGCTCAGTAGAACACCCCAAAACAAACGGACAGGTGGAATCCGCAAACAAAATAACAGTTAAAGGACTCAAGAAACGGCTCGACGAAGCCAAAGGACTATGGGCGGACGAACTCGAATCGGTCTTATGGTCGTACCGCACGACCCCCCAAACAGCCACCGGGGAAACCCCTTCCGATTAACATACGGCACGGAGGCTGTTATCCCAGTGGAGATAGGAGACCCCAGTCCACGGAGAACGATCAGGGGTAATGACAAAGAAGCAGAATGAGACCTCACTGACGAAGTAAGAAGCATAGCCCATCTCAGGGAACTAGCCCTAAAACAGAGAATCAGCCTAAGATACAACAACAGAGTCATCCGACGAGAATTCGCAACTGCCGACCTCGTCCTACGACGAAATGACATCGGTCCCCCAACCCCAGGAGAGGGGAAACTCACTTTCAACTGGGAAGGACCATACAGAATCAAGGCTGCAATCGGAAAGGGAGCATACAAGCTCGAACGGCTTAACGGCGACGAAGTCCCGAGGACATGGAACGCCGCCAACTTACGACGATACTACACTTAGACCGACCTCCCTAGGTTACCCTTTTTATATTATGTCTTTTTCTTACTTATCTTCCCCTTTTACAATTTTAAATTTCAGAATTCGCCTAAGTGACAATCTCGGGTACTCTTTCCCGCCATAGACGGAGGGTTTTAACGAGGCCCAACCATCAATAAAATTTCATTAAGCTATTTTCATCTTCTTTTTCCTTTTTAAAGTGTCCTAAATACGGAAAAAAAATACGGCCACCACTGGGGGACCGATAACCCCCCAGGCCCGAAATACGGATATCCATGAAAAACCGACCTCACGACGGTCCGCTAACCCCAAACAAAGGGAACAAAATAAAAAATAGAATAGCTTAAAACGGAATACAAAAAGAGGCCCGAACGGCCCAAAAATTATTAAACGAAGTTTAAAACTATGAGTTCACAGTTACACGGCCCACGGCCAACCAAATACCCAAAGCAAAAACCATGTTCAAAGCAAATTCAAAATACAAGATATAAAACTACTCAAGGTCGACAATTTGGCCATCACGGACGGTCTTGAAAGCCCCCATCACAGACACGTCCACACACGGAGCCAACACCAAGGCCTGAGCCCTCATCGTCTCCTCGGTGGCAGCAATCGTACCCTTAGCATCAGCCAACAACTCCGTCTTCTCTTTCCTCAGGGCAGCAACTTCGGCCTTCAAAACTTTCAGCTCACCAAGAAACACGGCAGCCTGAGAACCCGCGTCGGAAGCCCGTTGCCGCTCCTCGCCTAGTTGGGAAAGAAGTGAAGTCTCGACCTCGGAAAGACAAAGGATCTCCGCCCCGGCTTCCTCGGAAGACTTCACCGCCTTCTCCCTCGCTACCTCGGCAGCCTCGAGCTGCTCTTTCAACTTAGCCACCTCAGCTTGCGAATGACGGAGCTTCTTGTCCAACAAACCAACTTGAGCCATCACGGGCTCAGCCTTCCGAACAACAATAGTAGATCAGAGGAGGGCACGATACACCGACTTAGCCTGGAACGAAACATCACAATCATCAAAAAACGGCTCTGTGCCAGGCATCAAGTGTTGATCTATGAACCCTGAAGCATCAAAACATCGATCCATCACACTGGGCACAGCACCCTCCTCCTCAAAAGTCTCGCTGCTAGGTTTCTCAGTCCTCTTTCTCTTCTGAGAAGCCTCGGCAACCGTGACCACGACGACTTCAGGCGAGTTCACAGGACCAGGTGAAGCCCGAGCGTCGGCCCTCACCCCCGATGAAACCACCTCCTGAGAAACAGCCTGAGAGTCCATGGCGGGATTAGAGACAGGGGTAGCAGGAGACGACGATCCCTCCTCCCGACCCATCGCTGCCTTCAGCTGCGCCATGGAAGTCAAACCACCAGCCATCTCAACTAAAAGAAACTAAAAGAAAAATCAAGTTACAAAAATGGGAAAACAAACATGAAAAACCGAAAAAGAGACAGCCACACACCAATATACGTCCGACAAGCCTCAGGATCCCCCATGACGTCTCGAGGATTTAACGGGCGCTCACCAAACAAATGCCACAAGACACTAGCAATGTCCTTATCCTCGGGAGACAAACCATCATAAGTAAACTTAGTCAAAACCGACGGCCCGGCACAGAAATTCCAATAGTCAGAAACCGGCGCACGCCCTCTAATGACAACTGATGAGCGGATAATTTATACGCTTTTTGACATTGTTTTTAGTATGTTTTTTAGTAGGATCTAGTTACTTTTAGGGATGTTTTCATTAGTTTTTATGTTAAATTCACATTTCTGGACTTTACTATGAGTTTGTGTGTTTTTCTGTGATTTCAGGTATTTTCTGGCTAAAATTGAGGGACTTGAGCAGAAATCAGATTCAGAGGTTGAAGAAGGACTGCTGATGCTGTTGGATTCTGACCTCCCTGCACTCAAAGTGGATTTTCTGGAGCTACAAAATTCAAAATGGCGCGCTTCCAATTGCATTGGAAAGTAGACATCCAGGGCTTTCCAGCAATATATAATAGTCCATACTTTGGCCAAGAATAGACGATACAAACTGGCGTTCAACGCCAGCTCTCTGCCCAATTCTGGCGTCCAGCGCCAGAAAAGGATCCAAAACCAGAGTTGAACGCCAGAAATGGATCAAAACCTGGCGTTCAACTCCACAAATGGCCTCTGCACGTGGAAATTTAAAGCTCAGCCCAAGCACACACCAAGTGGGCCCCGGAAGTGAATTTATGCATCAATTACTTACTCATGTAAACCCTAGTGACTAGTTTATTATAAATAGGACCTTTTACTATTGTATTAGACATCTTTGGATTATCTTTTGATCTATTGATCATGTTTTGGGGGCTGGCCATCTCGGCCATGCCTGGACCTTTCACTTATGTATTTTCACGGTAGAGTTTCTACACTCCATAGATTAAGGTGTGGAGCTCTGCTGTTCCTCAAAGATTAATGCAAAGTACTACTGTTTTCTATTCAATTCATCTTATTTCGCTTCTAAGATATTCATTCGTACTTCAATCTGAATGTGATGAACGTGACAATCATCATCATTCCCTATGAACGCGTGCCTGACAACCACTTCCGTTCTACCTTCGACTGAATGAGTATCTCTTAGATCTCTTAATCAGAATCTTCGTGGCGTAAGCTAGAATGATGGCGGCATTCAAGAGAATCCGGAAAGTCTAAACCTTGTCTGTGGTATTCCGAGTAGGATTCAATGAATGAATGACTGTGACGAGCTCCAAACTCGCAATTGCGGGGCGTTAGTGACAGACGCAAAAGGATAGTAAATCCTATTCCAGCATGATCGAGAACCGACAGATGAATAGCCGTGCCGTGACAGGGTGCGTTGACCATTTTCACTGAGAGGATAAGATGAAGCCATTGACAAGGGTGATACCTCCAGACGATTAGCCGTGCCGTGACAGGGCATTGGATCATTTTCCTAAGAGATGACCGAAAGTAGCCATTGACAGTGGTGATGTATCACATAAAGCCAGCCATGGAAAGGAGTAAGACTGATTGGATGAAGATAGCAGGAAAGCAGAGGTTCAGAGAAACGAAAGCATCTCCATTCGCTTATCTGAAATTCTCACCAATGAATTACATAAGTATTTCTATCCTTACTTTATGTTTTATTTACATAATATATTGTAGCCCATATGAGTCAACTTAACTAAGATTTACAAGGTGACCATAGCTTGCTTCATACCAACAATCTCCGTGGGATTCGACCCTTACTCACGTAAGGTATTACTTGGACGACCCAGTGCACTTGCTGGTTAGTTACACGGAGTTGTGAACCATGGTCTTGGCATCATGTTTTTGGCGCCATTACCAGGGAAAGAAAGAGCGATGAATTTTACATAATTAAAGTGTAATCACGATTCCGCGTACCAACAACCAAAACCGATGATGCCCCTGGACGGGGCGCACCTTAAAGTACTCTCTCTTAAAACCATGAAAAGAGTCTTCAAACAAACCAAAAATACAGCGATGAGGCTGAGCCCGGAACGACATATACCCTTTCTTATGCTTCCCCTCCTTAGACGGAAGAGTATATAAGAAAAGAAAAAGGAAGACAGGAATAGAAACTGGGAGATCAAGATATTTACACACAAGCTCAAAAGTTCGAACGGCTGCCCAACTATTCGGGTGAAGCTGGACGGCACCACGGAACACCGACTCAGCAGCTCCTGAACAAACGGCGAAAAAGGAAGCCGCACGCCGAGCCGAGTGAACATCAACATGTAAAACCACATCCAGTCCGGCACAGTGGGCGAATGGAGGTTCAAGTAACAAACGCGCTCGTCGGCATCCGGGAGGACGAGCTCATACTGCCTCTCCTCATCACCACCACCATAAATCGCCCCCTGATCACGGAGCCTTTGAAGATCATCCTCCGTCATCCGTGACGGAACGCCCCACACATCGCTAGTCACCCAAGTGTAGCGAGCGGGGACGCCCCTAGAAGGGGATATCGGGACACCCACACCCTCACTTCTCCGCCGGTGCATACCTAAAACAGGGAGGAGCACCACCATCAGCTTACTAACCCTACGCAGAAGCAAGAAAAAAACCTACCACAACTACCAACACGGCGGTGCTCAGCCCCTTCAAGACACGAATACCACCACCCCAAAACACAAAAACGCAGCACAAAAAGGAAAATGGTAGAACAATTCATGGCAAATACAGAACAACGAACATCACAAGAGTGAAAAACAAGAAAGAACAGAGAAAACCAACCTGACAACGCAGAAAAAGCCTGAGAAAAAGATGAGAAACAGATGCTCCACCTCGAAGCAACACCAAAAATGCCACACAGGAAAAGAACAATTTCCTTCAGAAGAAAGAGCGAAAGTGAAATAAAATGAACGAAGGAAGTAAAAAAGGAAAACCAAAACGGTTTTTAAAAAGGGACAGCAAAAGACACAAATAGCCCTAAGCAATAAATGGCGCGTAGGGGCAAAAAAGGAAAACGTCCCCTCACATTAAATGCCACCTCGAAAAAAAACCAATAAAGCACGCCTCGAAGAACGCAACGGACGCAGCGGACACAGAAGATTCGCGTCAGACCAAAATGGCCAGACGAACCTTCAGCGCGATCAGCAAAGCCAATACCGAGATACCGACCTCCTTTCAAAGAATCAAACGACCGTCCGAGAAAAACTAAAGACCCAACCCGCGGTCAAAGCCACATCTCCCAGCGACAGACCGACCTTGCTCGCTTTCCCGCTGCGGGGGCAACTGTTACGGATCCGACCCTTGGATCCCGGACCCAAGGTTAGACCCGAACCCGGCTTCATGGGTCCAACCCGCCTCTCTCTTCTAGAAGGCCCGAAGCCGGTCCTCTAGAACTCCTAACCGACTTTCGAAATCAAACGTCTTCCCTATCTTAGCCAAATAAGATAAGATAAGATAACTCCCATCACCTATAAATAGAGGACCCAAGTCCCTACAGGTATTCATTCATTTCTCACACCTTATACCTCTTAGATCCATTTTGACTTGAGCGTCGGAGTGTCTTTGCATGTACCTCCCCCCATTGCTTCAGTCAAATCATCCGGCATCTGCCTCGACCCGCAAGTTTCCGATCCATCTCTCAACGCGCACCGAAGACATCCGGTACAAATTGATATCATTTAATAAATTTATAATGTTAAAATTTAAATTTAATTTTAAAAGACTAAAATGCACTTTTCATATAATTTTAAATGATAAAAAACTCTTTAAATAATTAAAGTTGTTTTATTAAATTAAAAAAGTAAAAATTTTGAATTTGAATTTTTTTTCTTTAGTAACTAAAAGAAACAACACAGGAATGTGAATTTGAATTTAATTAATGGAACCAAATATATTATTTAATATTAAGTTTAAATATTAAGATGTTCTTTTTGGATTAGATTACTTAAACGAGTTAGAAAGTAAAATTTTAAATTTTAATTTAAAACACTAAAATAAGAGAAAAAATAGAAGATTAGAACAATTAAAATAGGAGAACAACAGAGGAGTATGACAGTATCACCACTCACACCACATGGGAGAAGTAGGCGGTGAGTAAGGTGAAGTGCCTCCGAGATGGCAACAACACGATGATAAAAACTATGAAGGAGATGCTACGTTAAATGAGACGCCAGTAACTGTGGTGAATGGTGGTAATGAATTTCGTTAGAAGTGAGATTTGAGAAAGAGAGCAATGAGGTAAAATAAATATAAATGGTTTTTTAATTTAAAGCATAAGAGGTAAAATAAATATAAAAAAATAATAAAATTTTTAACTGCAAAAAATTAATTTAAAAATATTTAAAAATAAAAATATATGGAGTATTAATTCATTAAATAATTAAAGACTTTATAAACGGTCGATTAACCAAACTATTAAGGAGTATTGTAAACATAATCATATTAAAAATAATACGTGTATATTAATTTTTTAATTTATAATTAATGGTTTTATATAGTTATTTTTTAAAACTGAATAAATATAATTAATCATTTAAGTATAATAATACGAATAAATTAAGTTATTTTTTATATGGTTTTATCAAATTAAATTAAGTTATTAACTAAATTATATTTATTTAAATTTTAATTTAAATATTTTATAATTTAAAATTTTAAATTATGTAAATGAAATTATATTAATTATAAATAAAAATATACCAGTACGATTTAGATCGTACTGTAATGAATTTATGAAATTCTAAAACATAATAAATCTTAAAAGATAAAAATAAAAAAATTGTTATGGGAAACAATAATTTTTTTATTTTATTTCAGTAAAAAAATTAACACTAATAAAACACTAAAATTAAAAAAAAAACGTTGCTTGATAAATAAATAAAGATGAGAGATTAATATTTTATGATTATTTTATATTTTTTATTTAAAAGTATAATTTTAAGTTAGTGTTAATTTTTTAAATATTAACTTTTTAAAAAAATATAATTTTTTGGCATTAATTGTTTAATGATGTTATTAATATATAACAAAAGCTCCATTAATAGAAAATATGTTTTAGAATACTGTGCTAATACATATTACAATATTAATAATGTAAAGGAGTTTTAAAATTCCAAACAATACAGGAGTAATATAACATTCACCAGTAAACTATACACACAAACAGAGAGATATTAACGATAATTTTTCGATTAATTCAAATTATTATAATAATACAAATATGTATTTTATTAATATAATAAATATATTTGTTTGTAATATTTTAATTACTACAAAAATAATTTAATTCAATATTTTTTATATATTCCATTATTAATGATAAAATATTACAAAGAATAAGGACTTGTTTAGATGGATTTTTAAAAAAAATATTTTTTTGACTAATATTTTTTTTAAAAGATCTTTTAGAAAATTAGAAGTAATTTTATGTTTGGATATCTCATGAAAAAAGATCTTTTTATCTATCAATTATATTAGGTATAACAATATAAAAGTATTTTTTGTTTATTTATTATGTAAAATAATTTTTTAAGAAAAAAAGATCTTTTAAAAAAGATGTAAGTTATAATTTCTCAAAAAAGATTTTTTTTTTTTAATTTTTTTAGTACTTTTACTTTTACTATTAGAAATTTACCACCAAATAAATTAGAAAATAAAAAATTTCTTGTTTCACTGAAAAAAGATATTTTTCTATCAACGTAATAGCGTCCAAATAAACACTAAATATGGCTTATTTTAATTTTATAAAGAAAAATATCGTAAATTTTTTAAATAGAAAAAAATGTCATTTTCTCTTTTTTTTTTTTTTTTTTTAATTTTTACGTTCAATCACATGTCCTTACAACCATTCTTTACAATGATTAAGTAGATGGAAACTATCCAAATAAAATCTAAAATTCTTACCACATCATCGATTCACTTGAAGGAATGAGTGAAATTATTGCATTAATTTTTATTTTGCTTACTTTTGAAGCGAATAAGAGTGATCCTATTAGCCATGGGCCATACAACCACAAAAATCAAAAGGAAAAAGAAAAGAATAAAGCATTCACTTATTAGAAAATTGGTATTTTCTTATATCTTTCATGATTAAAGGTGTGATTAAGGGAATATAGAAATGGCAGTTGCATTATATGGTATCACAAAGCATTTGGGGAGGGGTAGATATCTCAAAGATATGCAAGCCAAGGGAAATTTAATTTTGTGGCTTTCGACGAAAAGAGTATTTTTGTCCAATCAACCAGAAAGGAAAACCCTTTGAAGGCTCATTTATAAATAGTCACCAACTCAAGACAAACATACCAGACATAATCATAACCTTTTTTATTTTTCTAAAATCTATAATGCTATGACAAATACAAATTTATCTGGCCCCGCAATTCAGGGGAGCATTAATTTCAATATATAGCCATAGTTGTTCTCCAATTTCGGAATATTTTAGGATGTATAAAAATTCTTGCATAGATTTTACTTTATATTTGCCTTTTCAATTCAATGGGACCATATAAAGATGAAATTATCAAATCCATGTGATAGCTTTCATGTGGTGTACTGGGAGTCTTCAACAATCCTTTTGGCATGATATTTGGACTCTTATTAGTAAGTTGGGTGAATTTATTCCATAAGTTGATATTTGATATTTCTGAATTGAATTATTCTATTAATGATATTTGGAGTAATAGTTTGTGAAATTTTGATAGACTAGCAACTCCAATTTATGAAGATATTAAACAAGTTATTCAAAGCATAAATCCTGAATATCTCGGCAACAGTGACCCAGGTTTGTGCTGGCGGCCAATAGTATCAAAACTATACATTGCTAGAAAGGATTACATGTGGTTAGCTAGGCATAAATTTAGATAGAATGATCAGAATAGGTGGAAATGGTTGTGAAAAATTAATTTTTTTGAAAAAAGTTAAAATTTTCATTTGGCTATTGGCTTGACTTACATTCGATCCTTCCAACGGAACGGAAATGTTTCACACTTTCACTTTAGGCGTCATCTCTCTGCTGCAGACTACTGTCCGAGATGTGGGTTAGATAAGAAGACAGTGGAAAATTGTGTAAGAGATTGTGAGAAATCTAGAGTTTTATGTAAATTGTTGGATTCTTCAATTTTTAATGTTGTAATCAGTAGTTTTGGCTCTTGAATTTGAAAGGTGCTGTTTGGCAGAGAATTAATTCTTGGAATTAGGTTGTAGTGGATATGAAGATACCCTTGTAATAATATTTTTAATCCAGATAATTTTTGGTATGATAATAAGACTGTTGTCAATGCCAGAATCATTACAAATGATCTTCGATTTTTTTTTTTGAACGAAGAGTTCAACACAACGAGTGGAGCAAGAAGAGTAGCAAAATAGAAACAAGTTAAGAAAATAAATAGAACAAATAGAAAATGTAGATATCCCTTTGTCATCTCCGACATTGCCATCAACAACAAAAGGGGTCTGCACCTAACCACTCTTTGTAGTTCAGAAAAGACAAGTTGATAATCTCATCAACCCCTTTTTCTTTGTTCTGAAAAATCCTTCGGTTCCGTTCCAACCATATGTTCCAAATGATCGCACAGAAGCACACCATCCACCTCTTACACTCTTGCTTTGTTTTTGAGTTCCCAGTCCAACTTTGGAAGTATTCCTTCACTGTACCTGGACAAACCCATTGCATTCTAACATATGACAACTAAGCATACCAAACCTGCCAAGAAAAGCTACAACCAAGAAATATATGGTGGCCATATTCAACACCATTGTTACATAACACATTAAAATTATCTTCTTGGTGAATGACCCCAAGCTGACTCAGTCTCTCCTTCGTATTGACTCTGCCAATCAGGGCAAACCAGATAAACAACTCTACTCTGGGAGGGACCAGGCCTTTCCAAATAGTCCTTGTGAAACTGTAGCTTGATATATCCTCCGGGACCATTTCCACCTGCAACACCTGCACAAATGAGTTAGTAGAGAAAATTCCTTGTTTATCATACTTCCATACAACTGTATCCTCTCTCCCAAGATCAAGTTTAACCAGCCTCAGAGTGTTGTGAAGCTAGTTCACTAAATCCAACTCCCATTGGAATAATTCTCTCCTCCACTGAAAATTCCATATCCAAGCGAACCCATCCCAAAACCCACAATCCCCTATCATTGACCCTGTTTGGTTTGAAACTGAGAAGAGCTTTGGAAAGCGGTCTTTCAAAGAACCTCCATGAATCCAGACATCCTCCCAAAATCGAGTTCGTCTCCCATCACCCACCTCCATGGACAACCCAGTAATCATCTTTTGCCTGACTTCTTGATTCTTAAACTGTAGCTGACAAATATCCTTCTGGTGTGCGAAATCTTGATCTTTACTTCCTTGGTAACGGCGCTAAAAACTTCATACGCACGTTCATATTCTTAATTTTGTTTCACAACTTCGTACAACTAACCAGCAAGTGCACTGGGTCGTCCAAGTAATAAAACCTTACGTGAGTAAGGGTCGATCCCACAGAGATTGTTGGTATGAAGCAAGCTATGGTCATCTTGTAAATCTCAGTCAGGCAGATATCAAATGGTTATGGAGTTTTCGAATAATAATAATAAATAAACAGAAAATAAAGATAGAAATACTTATGTAAATCATTGGTGAGAAATTCAGATAAGCGTATAGAGATGCTTTCGTTCCTCTGAACCTCTGCTTTCCTGCTGTCTTCATCCAATCATTCCTACTCCTTTTCATGGCAAGCTTTCTGTAAGGCATCACCGTTGTCAATGGCTACATCCCGTCCTCTCTGTGAAAAAGGTCCAAATGCTCTGTCACGGCACGGCTAATCATCTGGAGGTTCTCGATCATACGGGAATAGGATTCACCCTCCTTTTGCGTCTGTCACTACGCCCAGCACTCGCGAGTTTGAGGCTCGTCACAGCCATCCCTTCCCGGATCCTACTCGGAATACCACAGACAAGGTTTAGACTTTCCGGATCTCAAGAATGGCCATCCATGGGTTCTAACTTATACCACGAAGATTCTGATTAAGAAATCCAAGAGATACTCATTCAATCGAAGGTAGAACGAAAGTGGTTGTCAGGTACACGTTCATAGGGAATGATGATGAGTGTCATGATCATCAAATTCATGTTGAAGTGCGAATGAATATCTTAGAAGCGGAATAAGTTGAATTGAATAGAAAAACAGTAGTACTTTGTAATAATTCATGAGGAACAGCAGAGCTCCACACCTTAATCTATGGTGTGTAAAAACTCTACCGTTGAAAATACAAAAGTGATGAAGGTTCAGGCATGGCCGAATGGCCAGCCCTCAAACGTGATCTAAAGATGAAACTAAAGATGTAAATACAATAGTAAAAAGTCCTATTTATACTAAACTAATTACTAGGGTTTACAGAAATGAGTAAATGAGGCAGAAATCCACTTCCGGGGCCCACATGGTGTGTGCTTGGGCTGAGCTTGAAGTTTACACGTGGAGAGGTCATTCTTGGAGTTGAACGCCAGTTTGTAACGTGTTTCTGGCGTTGAACTCCACTTTGCAACTTGTTTCTGGCGCTGAACGCCAGACTGCAACATGGAACTGGCGTTCAATGCCAGTTTGCGTCATCTAAACTCGGGCAAAGTATGGACTATTATATATTGTTGGAAAGTCCTGGATGTCTACTTTCCAACGCAATTAGAAGTGCGCCATTTGGAGTTCTGTAGCTCTAGAAAATCCACTTTGAGTGCAGGGAGGTCAGAATCCAACAGTATCTGTAGTCCTTCTTCAACCTCTGAATCTGATTTTTGCTCAGGTCCCTCAATTTCAGCCAGAAAATACTTGAAATCACAAAAAAACACACAAACTCATAGTAAAGTCTAGAAATGTAATTTTTAATTAAAAACTAATAAAAATATACTAAAAACTAACTAAATCATACTGAAAACTATGTAAAAACAATGCCAAAAAGCGTATAAATTATCCGCTCATCACAACACCAAACTTAAATTGTTGCTTGTCCCCAAGCAACTAAAAATCAAATAGGATAAAAAGAAGAGAATATACAATAAATTCCAAACTATCAATGAAACTTAGCTCCAATCAGATGAGCGGGACTTGTAGCTTTTTGCATCTTGAATAGTTTTGGCATCTCACTTTATCCATTGAAGTGCAGAATGATTGGCATCTATAGGAAATAAGAGTTCAGATAGTGTTATTGATTTTCCTAATTCAGTATGTTGATTCTTGAACACAACTACTTTATGAGTCTTGGCCGTGGCCCTAAGCACTTTGTTTTCCAGTATTACCACCAGATACATAAATGCCACAGACACATAACTGCAAGGAAATTAGTTTCTCTGCAACAGCCTTTGGCATCTTATACAAGCTCAGATAATAAACCGGTAGCCTATTTAATACATCTTTGATAAGCACCAACTTACCGGCCTTATTTAGGATCTTGGCCTTCCAGAGGCTAAGCTTCTCCTCCACTTTGTCTATTACTGGCTTCCATGTCTTAACCATCCTTGGGTTTGCTCCTAGTGAGATACCCAGATATTTAACTGGTAGATTGGCTTGCTTACATCCCAACACACTGTACATACGTTGTACCCACTACTAATCACAGTTAATAGGGATCAAGCTAGATTTATCAAAGTTAATTCTTAGACCTGACATCAACTGAAAGCATCGAAGCAACCTCCTATAGTTCTTAATTGTCTCTTCCTCAGGAGGGCAGAATAAGACAGTATCATCTGCAAACTGTAGGTGCGACAGCTCAATATGATCTCTCCTAACCAACAACGGCGATATACGACCGTTTCTCACAGCCTTTCCAATCATCCTATGTAGGACATCAACAACAAGTACGAATAGAAAAGGGGATAGAGGATCCCCTTGTCGCAGGCCCCTTTCCATCTTGAACGGCTTGGACGGTGAGCCATTTATCAGTACTGACATAGAGGACGTGCTCACACACTCCATAACCCAACCCCTCCATCTTTGACCAAATCCCATCTTCTGTAAGACAAGGTCTACAAAGCTCCATTTGACTCTGTCATATGCTTTTTAGAAATCAAGCTTTATTACTGCCGCTTTCTTCTTCCTCTTTCAATCCACTGAACCGTTTCGCATGCGATTAGAGCCCCGTCATGAATCTTCCGACCCTTAGCAAAAGCACTCTGTGTTTCACCAACTAACCCTGGCATGACACCCCTCATTCTCCTAACCAGCATCTTCAAAATTACCTTGTATACACACCCCACCATGCTAATCGGACGCAGATCTTTGATTTCCTTAGCACCAGTAAACTTGGGGGACAACGCCACCCACGTGACATTAGCATCATGCGACAGCCTTGAAGATTGGAAAAAGCCAAGTACCGCTGCCGTGAAATTCGAACCTATATCAGCCCAGCACTTCTTTATGAAGTTCATGTTGTAACCGTCACATCTTGGAGCCTTGGATGATTCACAATCCCACACTGCCTCTTTAATCTCCTCAGGTGACGGTAGCATCTCTAGAGCAATAAAATCCTCGTCGCTAATCCTTTCTACCAGACCATCTCTGAACCCCATCTCAGGAGACCTCTCTTGATGATATAAGTCTTTATAAAACTCCCTGACGGCAAGCTTAATCCTAGCTTGATTCCTTATCAATCTTCCATTAATGATTAAAGTATCAATCCTATTATTTCTCCGTCTGGCAGAAGCTAGGTTGTGGAAGTACCTCGTATTTTTATCCATGTCCTTCGCATGCCTCGACCTTGACATCTGCTTCCAATGTAGTTCTTTCCTCACATACCATTTCTCGCAACAAGCCACTAGCGCCTTCCGTCTTGCTTCCACTGTCCTATCATAGCTCCCATTACCGACCATGTCATCAATCTTCTGAATCTCTTCCTCCAACTTCAAAATTTTATTGTCCATATCACCAAAGTTGTCTCTATGCCATCTTCCCAAAGGAACCGTCAACGCCCTCAGTTTATCGGTAAATGGTATCTCGCCCAGCCCTCTCCATTCCTCCTTGACCATCCTTAAAAATCCTTCATGAGTAAACCATGAATCCAGACTTTGGAACGGCCTCGGTCCGTCTCTCAGCCTTGTTCTCTTCCACTATGATAGGGCAATGATCTAACAAGCCCCATGGACCACCTCTCATGCAAGTCTCCGGAAATGCCTCAAGCCATTCCAAGCTAACCAAAGCTCTGCCAATAAGGCTGCACGACTGTCTTCTGAACCATGTAAACTTACGGTCAGAAATTGGTAGGTCCACCAAACCCATGTCATGTACCCAATTCTTATAATCTTGTGCCGACAAAGGTAAGGTTTCTAAGCCTCGCCTTTCTTCCACTTGTCCAATCTCATTGAAGTCTCCAAGAAAGCAACAGGCGCCTGGGCATAAACCAGCCATGTAACTCAGCTCTTCCCACACAACAAGTTTTTCATCTCTAGTGTGAGCACCATAAACCAAGAAAAAAGCGCAGTTAATAGTATTCTATGACAGTACCCCTTCAACACATAGCCATCGCTCACCTTTATAGCAATTTCTTATTTTAAAAAAGCCATCATCCCACATTAGTAACAACTCGACAGATGCACCAGCAGACTCTACATACTCCCACCCCACACAACCGTTCCCCCATATATTCACAACGTCAAACCTTGTTACTAACTGTCTTTTAGTCTCAACCAAACCTAACATATCCAACATATGCTTCCTCTTAAGTTCTTTCACCGTTCTCAACTTCCTATCACCCCATAACCCCCTAATATTCCATGAACTAATAATCATTTTAAAATATTATTACACACCTTTTTGAGTTTTTTAGGTCTGATCCATCTTGCTTTAGCCTTCTGTTTAGCCAATCTCCTTTTTCGAGCAATATCTTCATTCTGTTCTTGGAGGATACACATAATGTCATCTTCTTCATCCTCGTTGGCATGTCCTTGTTCCCTTTTATTTTTGTCTCTGTCACCGTATCCCTCCTCCACGCTCTGGATCGGAAGATTTCTGGCACTAGCCGAGTCAATCCCCAGGCCTTCCTTCATTGAATCTACATGACCACCACCAATTGCTTGATGATAGGCATCATTACTATGTCCATCCACGTCCTTGGCCCCTTGAATCTCCTTCAACAGTGTAACAGCCCCCTCCACCCTTTCAACCCGGTTTTCCAACCTACCAGCCCCTGTCATCACCGAACTAGCTCCCCTTGCAGCCTTCCTCTCACCAGCCGTGTCTCCCATGCTCATCGCACAACCAGCGAGCGCCCTGGTTCCAGCACCCTCGATCAGCCTCCATCGCAAGCTTTTGCCACTGGTGGATTCAGCGCTGCCTTCTTCAACGTCGTGCATGGCATTCTTGCTCTGCTCCGAGTCGTCTTCCTTCGATCTGCACCCTTGACGTTGAGCTTCATCACTTGTAGCGTGAAGGGCTCGGCACTCTCCACCTTCTCTCTTCTCGTGGGTGCTTACATAGAGCTCCAACACACTAGGTCTCCCTGATGACGCAGAGGGATCGCCAGCCACGAGTCTCATCCCTTGCACCAGTCCAACCCGACCCGTAGCAGCGAGGTCCAGCCCAAGCCTGCAAGCGCAAGTGTCAGCCATTCCATGTGTTAATAAATTCGGGCCCCCTTGGCCCAACACATTCCTTTTTTGCTTCTTGGCATAGATGTCCCATTCAGAAGGCCCCCCACATGTAGTAATGGGTTTAGCTCTTGGCAGCCCATTATGTTGACCTGGATAGCTCCACGGAATTGTGAGCTCTGAATCTGTTTCATTATTCTGTCCCAATCCCACAAATTCTGTCACGCCATCAATATGACCATAAATATGCTGATTCGTTACCGGAATTATTTGATTGAGATTTAATTGGTCATAATTCCATTCGTTTAAAATGGACTCTGAAATTACTATTCTAGCCTCATCTTCAACCTCCTGTCCTAGCCTTTCCGTACATACTATTGCTGCCTAATCTTCGTGGCCAAACAATTTTGTAGAAGCAGCCGACGTTGTAGCATCAGCATCAGGGAGTGTAGTTGTTACTTTATTTAGGAGAACACAAGCTACCTCTTTATCCGCCCATTTTTTCATAGTACATTGCGAACTGTAGACTTCTTGTCCCACCTCTTTTACCAAGACGTCAAATCCACTGGTACCGACATTGATATGGACCCATTCATTGATCACACCCATAACATAGATATCAATAAGTACACGGCCGACATTAAACGAGGCGTACGATTCCGTCCCTGTATCACACCCAACCACCTCTCCCCATTGGCCACCGATCTTCTTGAAGGTATCCACTGTCCAAATATGTAATGCGACCCCGAAACACTCTAGCCACACTCTTCGAGATTCACTTTTCTCCGATTCGTCCCACCTCCATACACTATGAAAAAATTGTAGTAGGCTATTCATTTTAAACGTGTATGTCTCTTCAGCATTCAAAACACTTTCGAACGTCAGCAGAGCCTTATAAGATCCCAATTCTCGTACCTGAGTGACCTGCGAAAAGTTCTTCGCAACCATATCCTGTAAAGACCTAAAGTCAATGGTCTTTATTGTTCCACCGATTAGGCTTTTCTGCAACCAGTTCAAATTTTCTTTCACCACAGCCACTTCAAGTTTCTTTGTTAACCCTTCCCCATTTGGATCTAGGATCTTCTTATCTTTTCTCACATCCTTAGAACTACTAGTTGGGGCGACCAGAGCATCCTCATGTTCCCTTTGCGGCTGGCAGACACTTTCTTTCCGAGTGATACCTTCTGCCTGTATCTTCTTTGTGCCATTAGCAACCGACAGTCTCCTGTATTTTGCTTCTCCAACAAACACGACCTTACCTCTCAGTCTCATACGATTCATCTCTGTTATGGCCTTCAACGCTCCTCCCCTCATAGTGTACCGTATGAACGCAAAGATGTACAAACTACCATTTTTTTGCTTTCGAGATAGGTATATGTCATTTATGCGTCCAGTCCAACTGAACAAATGATCTTCGATTATGTGTGGTAATTATTACAAAATTAATTATGATGCTAATTTAGCAGTTGATTTAGATATGATTAATTTTTAATGTATTATTAAAAATTCTGATGATACTTAAAGTTTTAGGTTGTTTAATTTTTATCCTATTTTAAAATATCTTTAGATATGAATTATTTGTGGTTTAGAGAGAATTTGTTTTACCTTGAAAAAGTGAAATAAAAAATATTATCTATAAAATTGATTGTTTGGATATTTTTATCCTACGTAACAATCTTAATTATCTAAACAAATGTAAAGAGTATGATCTTATCTCTAATATTCAGGAACTCATCCTTTAAAATGGGATATTCAATTTGATTAGATTTCTGGCGAGGTAAATACTGCAATAGACACTACAAGATTTTTATTTATTTGTGGCAGTTTTTTTTTTTATTTGTGGAGGTTTATAACCCCCACTAAATGATTTGTGGAGGTTTCAAAAACTCCCAAAATTTTAGGTGCCACGAGGTCTTTTGTGGGGGTTTTTAAAAACCTCCACAATCTATTCAGTGGGGGTTTTGTGTTGTTTAGTGGGATTTTATATTGGACTTTTGTAGCAATTTTAGATCACTTTTGTGGCAGTTTAAAACTCCCACAAATTAATTTTTTAATTTAACAAAAATTATCTATTTTGTAAAATTTTCAAACCTCTACAAATCCTGTAATTATTTATTTATTTTTAATTTCAAATCATTTATTAATCTAATCTCATTTACATATTCTCAAATTAAAAATTTATTTTTTAATATCAAAATTTAAAATCTAAATCTTTTATAACACAATTCCTCAAAATAAGATATAGCTCTATATATAAAAAAACTCTCAATGTCAATAATTTCAAACATAATTACATATGGTATTGTTCTACATAACTATTACTATTTTTCTCTAAAAAATAAAATAAAATAACTTCAATATTTCAATATCATCTAATTACATAAAAAGTGATCTATCAAACATATCTGAATGGCCATAGTGAAACCGCATCCTGAACGGAAAGCATACATAAAAAAGGTAAGCATATGTTGGAGTTTGAAAAGATAGCACTAGAGGAATAGGTAATGACGATAATATGCTTGAATGAAAAATGCCACTGCTTGTTTATAAGATAGGTAAAAGTCAAGCATATGAAAAATGCTACTTTAGCATTACATTAGGCTTTGCAAATAAACTTGGAAAACTCAATTTACATTTGTTTTCTGTATCAGTAAATGGTTAATAAAAAAAGTATTTATTATTTGCAAACATGTTCATAGTGAAGTTTTGCATGGTTACCTGAGAGGATTGGCAAGAAGCCTTTGACCAATAGTGATAAAGTTGGTTTCTTGATATGACATGAACCATGCCAGAGAAGACACATTTGAAGTTTTAAAAGTTATTAAAAGTGGGAAAAAAAACAATGAGTAATGGGGGCAAGCAAGAAAAGAAATAGTTAATATGAATTTAAAATAGAACAGGAAAATAATCAAAGAAATGGAAGTAGTATTGTCTTGAGGAAATGAAAGGTAGTAAATTGAACACTTCATACGGGAGCTCAAAGCACAAACTAGTAGAAGGAATAACTTTGTTGAATTGATAAAAACTAGAATATAGTTATAGAATAAATTTGATGGAAACTAGTATCACAAATTTTGACTTCAAAATTAATAATAAAAATATTATAAAATACAAAAAAATATAAACCCCACCGCAACATTGTTAGTATTATTAATATAAACTAAAGATATGAAACTAATTTAGCTTAGTGCCACTCAATTCTTATCTTTGAAGCTCTCTATAGCTAGCTAAGCTAAGCTATCTCTAATAAAGCTACTAATTAATTAAGTAATAAAAAAGTAGTTGTGAGATATGAATGGAACTTATTCTAAGTTTGAGGGATTGAAGAAGACAGAGTGCTTTTAATGGTAGAGAGTAACTTTCTAAAACTAATAAATCTTCACATTTAGTATGTAAATTTTAAGGACCCTTTAATAATTAAACATGATATACATATAATAATGGTGTGTGTTTAAACGCTTTGCAGGGAAGAGACAGCGGCTCATCTGGTTTAAAAAAGTTTCTGTCATGTTGCCTTTAATAATTATTAGTACAGCCATGTGGATATATACATATATACAGTAAGGTTTTTGAAGTACATAGATATAAAGTGAAAATAATTTTGGTTTGCAGATATGACCACAACAGCAACAAGAACATAATAATATTGCACACTCATTGACTTCATTATGTTCATAATATATCAAGGTTATTATTATTATTATTTATTATTAATATTGCTCTATTAGCCACTGCAAAGATTTTTAACAAGATTATAAAAGTTTACTTTAGTAGACATAGAGAACCATTTGTGAGTATTCAATAAAAACACCATAAAGTTGTAGAGATATACCTTCCTAAGAAATTAATGAGTTTGGTTAACTAACAATGAGTCGCTTTGCATTGTGACAGATTCTGATCTGGCATATGTGAAGCATGTATCAACATGTTCATAATGCTACTTGTCTACAAAACAAAATTGCAATAATTAGCAGTGAATGACCAACGAAGATGTACAAAATTACTGAAAGAAAAATCTAAAAAGATTTGATAAAATAAACAAAATGAATGCCAAACTATATATTCAGCAAATAAATGCAGATAATCCACACCTTTGTCCATGAGTATGGCCTATAGACCAAATTAGGCAAGCTCCCATTATATTCCTCATTTTGAAATCCAAGTGGTCCTAAAATGCAACTTGGGTAAAAACTTGTGGAATCAACTCATGTTATGTGAATTTTTGGGTAAAACTTGTGGAATCAACTCACCTATAAGTTAATATGTAGTGCATGAAATGGAGTTGTATTGTTAAGATCACAGCAAATCAGGTTTGTTGAAGAACAAGCTAAGATTACAAAATTGAAACAGAGAAAGAGAATGATGAATAAGACAGAATGATGAACTGAAGTAAACTTGTATTATTGATGTGCATTAGAGATACAGGATCCTCTTATATACAAGCTGAGCTACTTCTTACTATGTATATACACAAGCATAACTAAATCTCTCAATAAATATCTAACTCTAACTAACTCTCTTTGACTCTTTTTGTTGGTGCTTTATAAATAAAGTAAAATTTGGGCTTTAAAAGCTAGTTCTGATCCAATTATGTTGAGTCCCTTGTGTAGCAGCAACTAGCAAGGATTGCTGTTCACTAATTAGAGTTAGAGATGACAACTTCAAGCCCCTCAACAGTTATTAAAGAATGGCACTTACCAAAATAAGGAACCCTGGCAATTGTTTCAAGAACAAAAAACCTTGCATAATCCCGATCATGGTACAAAGTATCAAGTATCTTTATCACAGAATCCTGAAAAATATCAAGGCGAAAAACAAACAAACAGAAATACACATCAAAACAAGCTTCTTATGCAAAAAGCCACCTCTGTCTCCTTGAGAGGGGATCAACCAATTCAAGATTACAGCATCAATATGAGAAATGACAGACCAAGCATCATATTACTAAAAACATTCTACACAGTATTGATTTCTCATTCTCAAAGCTATAGTATTAATTCTCATTGGCAAATCCGTAGCTTTCAGATGCTATAAACTATCAATCAATGACATCTACATTAAATTTTCAACTGAATTGAAATCGAGCATACTCTTAATTGAGCACTTCCACACTAACACTAAGCAGTTGAAGAAGAAAACTTAAGCCAACATGAACACAATAACGATATAAATGAAGATAAAGTAATAACCGTGAGAGAGATATTGACTGATTGTTCAACGTTGATGAAAAATTTCTCAAAGGACGACGACGACAAGCTTGAAGTTGAGTCCCCGCTTTCAATACTGGCTTTACCGGCATCATCAAAAGTAGAAATCTTAGGATATGGATTCTTTCACTTTAACTTTCTCCTTGTTATCTTGTAACATAGTTATGTTGGCACAATGTATTGTTAACAAAGAAAAAAAATATCAGCAAATTAATAGGTAAGAAGAAGAAAAGGAAGTACAAGCGGTAGTTCAAAGGAGAAATTAGAGTGAGAGAAAGCGGCGTTGAAGAAGAAGCTCGAGAGTGAACAGAATTGAAAATGCGTTGTACCACGACAACTACGGTGGCATCAACGGCAGAAACTGTGGCGGCAGCAGCGGCAGAAACTGCGGTGGCAACAGTGATAGCAATGTTAGTATAAAGAGAGATCTGATAACGCGTTGATGAGATAGGTGGCTCGATTCAGAAGCTCTCTACTGCGATGGATACGACAGTGGTAATGGTGCCGGCGGCGAAAACGGCAGCGAAAACGGCGGCGAAAATGATGGTAGAGAATTTAGGGTTTCATCGCCGTTCTCTTCTCCGCTAACCAGCTTCTCATCTCTGCGAAAAGGAAAAATTAGGTTTTGAGGAATAATTTTGCATTTTAATGAATTAATTATTAGTGGAGGTTTTCTAAATTGCCATGAATAAAATGTATTGTAGAGGTTTTCAGCAACCTCCACTAAAATACTCCCAAAATTAAATATTAATCTTGTAGTGAGATTGATTAGTTTATTATAGTACTAAGTACAACATTAATAATGTGATTAGTTTATTATAGTACTAGGTACAACATTTATTTAACTAGCAATTATTAATTAAGTAGAAGTTTAACTAGCGTTAGTCGAAAATAATTTATGTTGAAAAAGGGAGCATTCGAGAGTCAGTAAGCATGTATCTTCGAAGAAAAGTCAACATCAAAAGAGAACCCTTTGGCAGGGAAGATCGAACAAGAGTTTGTCATGACCAGTCAACAAATTGATTGACATGTCGAATCGAAGGTCCCAAGGTTTGAGGGTTGCTTTTGAACGTTACCTTTTGTCCAGCAAAAGAAGCGGGAACGGTTACCTATGGATTAATGAACGTGGGAGTTACACTTCAATTTGATTGGTTGGAGATTTTTATAAATAGAAGAAGACTCGAAGGCACAATAGTTGGAACTTTGCTTCAGAAAAATACTCAAGCACACTCATATCCCAGTGACTTTCTGAATCTGCATTCGAGTTACTTTTCTGTAGGATTTCTTCCACTATTTTTATCTTTTCATTTACATTTTCTGCAAACTTTACTTTTCATGCAAGTTTATTTTTTAAGCAATGTTTAACATTCTTGTCCAATTTACATTCCAGTACTTTTATTTTCCATTTCAAAAGTAATTTTATCTAATCGAAGGCATTTTACTATTTTATTTAAATTCAATGCAAATCATTTCAAATTCGAGCAATTTATTTTCAAAGTCTTTATTTACCGTCTTCAGATTTCCTTATGTTTTTGTCCGATCGAAAGGTCTTTGAGAGGAGTAGGTTTTGCTCCCAAACCACTAGATATCGAACCACTCTCGATTTGCAAAAAATCGACAAAATAAATTGGCACGCCCGGTGGGACAGTTTTAAGATTAAGTGTGTCAAATGATTTTGCATTGTCATTGTGTATGCGATTAAAAAATGGAAGGATTGTACACATGGCAGATGAAGTTTCGAATGCTAATGGTGGTTCATCCACAAATGATAGTGCACCAGTAGTTGCACAGTCTTCGGATATTACTTCACGTTCGAAGGTGTAGTAGTAAGTGAAAGTGTACTGGTTACCAGAGTCCAAACAGGGAATGGTGGGCACAATACTCGTCCATGTGGTAATCCAATACCAACACAGCCCCAAGTAATCGCTGGTTGGACTCCTTATGGCCTTCCTCCAAGTTATACGCCACTAGTAAGTGGCTTTGCCCTTCCGATTCGATTTGGAGGCACGGATGGAGTGAATAATGTTCAACTACCAGAACAATATCTCGAGTATTCTCGAGATTTTCATGTGGGTTCTACATCAAATGCTTCTAATTCAGTGGCATCATTTCGACAACATGTAGAAGAAAGTCATCATGATTTGGTTAATTTGTTAACCCAACAAATGACCACAATTCTGAATCCCAAGATGGCAGATCATGAGACAAAGTTTGATCGTCTTGCAAGACAAGTAGAGCGAATCGCTCGAATTGTCGATTATGATGAAGACAAAAGGCAAAATGCATGAGGAAATTATGAGGGATTTGAAAATTTGTTTCAAAATAAAAATGGTGCTCTTAGGGACAAGGAAAATCCTCAGCTAATTCCTCGTGGCCAAAATGCCAATGATGTATTGGCTTGATTACGTGCTAATCAAGTCAGTGAATGTTATCAAGTCATGAAAATTGTGGAAGATGTCCTTAATAGGGTTGGATTCAATGTAGGATTCATGAATTGACCCCATTTTGTGTCCATTTTTCTTCCTACTGTTCAAATTGCTAAAGTTCCAAGAGGAATAAAAAATCCTAAGATAGTTATAAAGTTTGCTAGAGAAGTTGGGGAATCAACTACTGAACATGTTGCTCGATATTTGGTCGAGACTGGAAACCTAGCTAATGATGAAAATTTGAAAATGAAGTTTTTTCCTTCTTGTTAACGAAGAATGTATTTACTTATTTTTCGAATCTTAGACCAAATTCAATAACAACATGGGCACAGTTAGAAAATACTTTTCATGCGCAATTTTATCGGGGAGAACTGAACGTAGTAGTTACTGACTTAGTGGCTTTGAAATATGAAGATGGTGAAATCATTGATGATTATATGATCCGTTTCAAAAACTCTAGGAGTCGATGCTATGTGTCTCTTTTTGAAAGTGAAGTGGTGAAAATAGCAATTATGGGGTTAGGATTTTATTTGTGTCGGAAGTTGCTTAATGTTCATATACCTGATTTGGCGCATCTGGATGAAAGAGTACGTCAGGTTGAAATTCTTAAGAAAGAAAAAGAGAAATATAAGAGTGATGAGATAATGTTGAAAAGTAAGTCTTTTTCTCGAAAGGAAAAAGTATCTTATGTGGCGATGGATTCCACATGTGAAGAATCCGATCTAGAGGCAGAAGTCAATTTGGCTAAACTAAAAAAATGACCGCCTTATGTTTGTTCCTTACTTAGGAAAATCTCGAGTGGTAATAAATCGAGTGATTCAAAATATAAGAGTGAAAAAAAATATAGTTTCGATATTTTAAAATCGGATTAAATATTCGATGTGTTGCTTAAAGACAAAAAATTAGTTTTACCAGAAGGCAGAACTTTGCTTTCGGTAAAGATTTAAAAGGAAAATCTTATTGTAAGTTTCATCAAGTAACTAGCCATTCAACTAACAATTGTGTCTGCTTTAGGGACTTGATAAAAGAAGCAGTCATGGAAGTTCGGTTGAAATTTGATGATGCAAAGAAAGAGATGAAGGTTGACTCTGATCCCTTCGATAGTGGAGCCAGTTTTGTTGAACCATATTTCAGCGTGAATATGATTGGGTTGTTGATAAACCCAATTTTGTGGTTTATATTGTGTTGATTTTAGGGGACTTTATCATCTTTTCTCACATTTATTCAATGAAATAGCATGGTTTTGTAACTCTGCCTTAAATTGTGCTTAAATGTAAAAACATGCTTTTAAGGCCTTTAATTTGCTAGTTTTAATTCACCTTTGATTCCATTAGATGCCTTGATGTGTTTGTTAGTGAATTCAGGTTGAAAAGGGCTAGGAATGGATCAAAGGAGTGAAGAGAAAAGCATGCAAAGTTGAGAATTCATGAAAAAACAATGATTTAAAGTGCATTCATCGACGCGCACGCGTGGAGATGAGGTCGCCAGGCGACGCGTACGCGTGACATGACGTGTACGCGTGAGAAGTAAAGCGCCAAACGACGCATACGCATGACCCATGCATACGCGTCACAGCTCGCATGTGACCTCATTAAAGTGAAAACGCTGGGGGTGATTTCTGAGCTTCCCAGACCCAAATCCAACTGATTCCAAAGACTATTTCATGCAAAATTGAAGATTAGACAAAGGGGGGAGACTCATAGTGTAGTTTTTCATCATGTTATAGTTAGAATTCCAAAGAGAGAAGCTCTCCTTTCTCTGTAGAATTTAGGGTAGTTTAGGCTTAATTTTCTTAGATCCAACTTTAAATTCTTGTTTGGATTGAGTTTTTCCTTTTAATTTCTTGTTGTTACATCTTTACTTTTCTAGTTTTTCTTGTTAATTGCCTTATTTTGTTGCTTTTATGCTTATGCACTCTTGTTGATTTCTATTTTCTTTCAATGAAATTTTATGTTTCCATGTTTCTTTTATGTTTATCGTCATTGCTATTGTTGATTTCTTTCTTATGTTAGTTGTAGCTTTCATTAATTCTTGCAATTTGTGATGTTTACTTTTCTTGCACACTAGGTGTTTGATAAAATTTTTCCACTAGTTTTTTAGTAGTTTTCTTTATTCTTGGCCTAGGCTAAGGGAATTGAGTGACCTTGAGTCATTGGGTCTCATTGAATTGGTGATATGAGAACCCTTGGTGGTCAATTTTATAACCATTGACACTAGTCTACTATCAAGTTAATTAGTAGCTAGGTTAGGACTTATGGATTGATGTTGATCAAACCTATTTGACGTACTTAATGCTTTGAGGTAGACATTATACTTACTTCAAGCATAGAGGTAGACTTAATGGGTTGGTTCCTTATAATTGTCAATATATGATTTGTTGACAAGGATGGTGATCTCCATTCCTATGCTTAGCCAAGAGTCGTTTTCCTTTGTTTTATTAGTTAATTGTCATTTACTTTCTTGTTATTTACTTTTCTTGTCAACTATAAATCAAACCCCCTTGTTTCTTTCATAGCCAATAATTGATTACTTCATTGTAATTTCTTGTGAGACGACCCGAGGTTTAAATACTTCGGTTAATTTTCATTGGGGTTTGTACATGTGACAACCAAAACATTTAAAATTTGATTTGAGGATTGATTGTCGGTTTGGACTATACTATCAACAGAATTATTTGTGTGAAATTCTGAACCGTCATAAAGCCTTGCATCAAATTTTTGGTGCCATTGCCGGGTAATTGCAATGGTGTAATATTATTGGCTATTGTGAATATGTGCATATGTTTGCCTTTTGCTTGTTTGTTAGTTTTTGTTAGGTTTAGGACTTTGTTGCTTATTTTTGTTAGCTTTTATTTTTATTTGCTACTATGAATTCTTATCCCTTTGGCTATGAGTTTGGTTACAACTATGTTGTAGGGAATGGAAGCTTCAATGAGGATGTGCATCAAGGGCGAGACAATCAAAGATGGGAGGAGCCTCAAAGGATTGATCAACCTTCTTGGCAACAACAACCTCCGGTTCCTTATAGGTATAATTCCACTCCTAATGCATATCAACCTAATGGATGTGATGATCCTCATTGTGGTTGTCAACAACCACCACCATATGACTATAAACCACCTCCTCAACATGGTTTTGAACCACCTTACTTACAAGCCCCTTACCACCAAACACCTCCATATGACCCTCATCTTAATCCACCATACCAACCACCTCATAAGCCATATGAACCATACATGGAACTACAACAATTCTAACACAATTACTCCCAAGAACCACCTCCATATACACCATCTCCATACCCTTACCAAGAAGAACCACCTTCCAATTATGAGACCTTTCTCCCAAACAATGAACCCTCCCTTCTCACACCACCTCCAATGGATGAGTCTCTCCATTCCTTCATGCTAGAACAACAAATAGATATTAGCTCTTACCTCGAAAGGCAAGAAGAGACATAAAAGGAGTTAAAGAAGATAGAAGTCGTGCTTGCCACCGTGGCGGAAGCCGTTTGCAACATGGTCTCCTCCCGCCTAAGCCTATGTGATTAAGGCACTCCCATTGTTGAATGTGGAGAAGCAATCAAGGAGCATAGTGAGGGAGTGAGTTTGGTGCTTTAAGGTGGAGAAGAGGAGTTGAAGCAAGGAGTGCAACAAGAGGAGAGAGTAGAGATAATTGAAAAGGAAGGAGTGGTTGAAGATTTAGGAGATGTTGGAAGTCCATGGGAATGTAGAATTAGAGAGCCCTCTTCCAAGAAGCTTGATATTGATGTTAAGGAGTGCGTACAACCTCCAAGGCATATCATGATTGAAGACTTTGAAGAGGTTGATCAAGAGATGGATTCAATCATTGATGAGTTTCTATCTACAATTGAATCCCCTCCCATTGGACATGAAGTTGAAGTCATGGAAAAATGTGCACAACCTTCCATACCCTTGGTGAGCAATGAAGAAGAGATTGAATTGGAAGAGAGCTACCAAGAGGAAGAGGTTGGAATTGAAGAAGCTTACAAAGAGGTGAAGATAGTAAAAAAAGAGGACAAGGGAGTGGAACTTGCAAGATCATTGGGACCACCCCTTCCTAAGTCACCATCCTACACAACATTTAAGTGGGTAAAATTCTTGTTCTTAAGCTTTACTTTCTCATTTGAATATGGTTTGATTGAAAATGATGGTCAACTTAGAGCTCTTTGTGGAGTTAAGAGTAGGAGAGAGTTGTGTGGTGGTTGGAAACATCACTTTAAGTTCATGATGGTTGCATGCTCAAAGTTGAATAGCAATGGTTGGTGTAGAACCAAATTGCATGGGTCTAGGAAGTTGTTTGGAGGCTTCATTGAGAATTCGGCATGTCTACCACCCAAGTAGAACCATGATGATCAATTAGAAAATAGGTGTGAAAACAAGGTTTGGGATCTCGGATCGCACAATGAGGATCAACTTTGGGAGCTCCAAGCTTTTGAAGAACTCCATCAAGACTTGGTGAAACTTATTGGAAACCTTGGAGCGCAATGGAGAACCAAGCATTGGTGGGAGTTCCAAGAAGAATTCAAGCACAAGCCACCTTGACAAAGAGCTTCCCAAATGTCCAACTTAAGGACTTAAACTAAAAGTGCTAGGTGGGAGACTGATTCACGAAATTTGCCACTCAACAAATTTTCTACCGGCAAGTGTACCAGATTGTCGTCAAGTAAAACTCACTGTAGAGTGAGGTTGAATCCCACAGGGATTGGTTGGTTGATCAATGTTAATTGGAGAATTGTTCTAGTTGAGTGAAATCAGATTTGGTTGAGAATTGCAGAATGTAAATTTGGCGGAAAACATAAATTGCAAGAAATTAAATGACAGAAGCTTAAATTGCATACAATTAAAGAACAGAAGCTTAAATTGCAAGAAATTAAATGGGAATGGGGTTTAAGCATGAAATTAAAGAGCAAAAAGTAAATAGAATGGGTAGATCAGAGATGGGGATTCATTGGGTTTCAGGAGATATTGAACTCTCCGGATCTAATCATTTTCATCTCTTCCTCAATCAATGCATTCATTGACATTGCTTGGTGATACAGAAAATTTGTTGTCGGTCTAGTTTTCTTCCTAGATAAAGGAATTACTTCGTTGTAAGCATAGCTCCAAACCGACAGACAACTCTCGCATCAAATTAAACTTTGGTTTTTGTCACAAGTAACAAACCCCAATAAAAATTAGCCGAAGTATTTAGACTCTGGCTCGTCTCCCTAGGAAAGCAATGAAGTGGTCAATTATTGGCTATGAAGGGCTAAAAGGGGGTTTTGACTTATAAGAGGGCAAGAAAAGTAAATTGAGCAAGTAATTAAAGAAAGCAAGATAAAGAACTCTTGGCTAAGACTTAGGTAACTGAGATCACTATCCTTGTCAACAAACCAAATATTGATAATTGTGAGAGGCCAACCTATTAAGTCTACTTCCCAAAAGCTTTAAGTACGTAATATCTACTCCTGAAATATGGTTAGGAAAAATCCGGCAGCATTTCAGCAGTAAATTGGCTGATTCTCAAGTTCAGACAGTCAAATTAATTTCCATATGAATTCATTAAAAATCAAAAGCACAAAAACTATGTATGAGTTCATATGAATTACAAAAATAGCCAATCTTTAGCAGCAAACATCAGAAAGCAATTTAAACTAAACCAACCAGCAATTATGAGGGAAGCAACATTCAACATTAACAATCCAAATGGGCACAGAGCAAATCAATGAAACAGAACAATTCTGAACAGCAGCATAAATTCAAACAAGCCTAAATCCACTACTCAGCCCAGATTCTCTAACCACCTAATTAAACTAAACTAACTAACTAAGCTAATTACAGAATTAATATAAAATAGCAAAAGAAGCAGAACAGAGGAAGGCAAAAACCTGGAAGACAGAAAAGAAGCAGAAATGTAAGAAGGGAAAAACGGATAGGGGAAACAGCACGGTAGCGCTGCCAGCAGTGGTGCTCACGGCGGCACTCTTGGTCGCGGTGGCGGGACAGGTTGCTGGTGAGAGGAAAAACAGAGACAGAGCAGGGGGAATGGGTGAGATAGAGAGAGAGGGGAAAGAGCGAAGGGTGAGGAGAGAGGGGGATGTGTGTGGCGACGGAGGTGGTGTTCGCCGGACGGAGTAGGGGGAAGGGTTACGGGTGAGGGAGAAAAGAAGAGGGAGAGACGTTAGAGAAGGGGAGTGGGAGGGGTTGCACGAATGCGCTGGGGCTTCGCGTCCCTGGGGTAAGCAAAATTTTGAATCCACGCATGCACGCACGGTGCGCGTCCGCGTGGGTGGGAAAGAAAGGAAGGTGCGCGGAAGCGTCATATGTGCCTGCGCGTAGATGAGAAAATTGGGAAGGGGCGCGGACGCGTACGGTGTGCGTCCATGCGGGTGAGCTGGGCTAAAGGCACAAAAAGGGCCCAGAGTTGGCATAACTCTCGGGTCCTTTGGCTTGGGTGATGCAAAAATGCATCCACGCGTGCACGCACTGTGCGTTTGCAAGTAGATGTGTTGAATGATGATGAGGCGCGAAGGTGCCAGGTGCGCCTACGCGTGGGTAGGGGAAATGCAAAAGGGGCGCGGACACGTACAGTGTGCGTCCGCGTGGGTTAAGGCACAGAGTTGGCCCATGAAGCTCAAAGGCGCAGCCAACGCGCACGCGCTATGCGCTTGCGCGTGGCTGCTCTCTCTTTTTTTTAAGAGCATCAAAAAGAGCTCATAACTCCTAATCTCCTCTAAGACTCTAAAACCAGTTAAGATGCAAAATTAAACATATTTTTAAAATTTTGGGGGTTTTTCAAACGAATCGAGGAAACTTGCAATCCAAGCAAAAACTCAAATTCAAAAAATTATCCCTAATTAAAGCATAGAATGTATAAACATCTTAGCAAGCAAAACAAAATATACTACGAAGTAAAGAAGTTATATACAATGGAACCCAATTCATTCATTCATTATATCTACAAGAGAATGAGAAGAGTTTACCATGGTGGGGTGTCTCCCACCAAGCACTTTTAGTTTAAGTCCTTAAATTGGACATTTGGGAGGCTCCTTGTCAAGGTGGCTTATGCTTGTATGCATCCTTGAACTCGCACCCATCTTCTAGTTGATCGCCTTGATTTCGTCCGGGTGACAAGAAAGCTGAATTCTCATGAAAACACCAAACTATCCTCCTAGACCCATTTAATTGAGTATTACACCAATCCATGCTCTTCAATTTTGAGCTTCCAACCATAATGAGTCTAGATTTAGAACGCGAACCACTAAACATCCTCTTCTTTTGCTTAATTCCACAAAGTGCCCTAAGTTGACCATCCGTCTCAAGCAAGCCATACTCAAGTAGAATAATAAAGCTGAAAGTTAGAAGTTTTACCCACTCAAGCGAAGGGTTGGATGACAAACTAGGTGGAGGAGTTCCCAAAGATCTTGATAAAGCACACTCTACTCCCGTCCATCCTCTTCAACGTTGCCTTCAACGTTGATGGGCTAATGTTGGCTCCAACGATGGCCTCTCCTTCTCTTCTTCCTTGCTCTTCTTTTGCTTCTTTCTTCCTATCATCAACCAAACAAAATGCATCAAAGCTTTTCTATAATCACAAGAATTTGCCTCATTCTTATCACACAAGTAATTATGGCATAAATCTCATGAAAATGTATCAAATTAACCATGTTTTCATGAATCAAGGTAAGCATGAATTTCTCATCCAAATACTTACTTATTGCTTAAGAAATGCATGAAAACCAAGTAAAAACTAATGAAAAAGGCTAGTGAAACTAGTCTAAGATGCCCTGGAATCACAACACCAAACTTAAATCTTGCTTGTCCTCAAGCAAGCTGTAAAGCATAAGGAAAATGAATGAAAACAGAGAGAAGGATAAGCTCTTCATTGGCAGGCACTGCATGTTGGTTAATGGGGTTTTCATGCATGGTGTCTTAATGATTTTATTTTGTGGTTGAGTGACAATCGAATTTTTCTGCTAGTAAAGAATTTTATAAGAATAATCACGTTGTAGGTATAGTTTCTAAACCAGCAAAGAATCTTTTCGTACAAAAGTTTGGTTGTCATAAGTAACAAAACCCAATAAAATTTATAACCGAAGTATTTAAACCTTGGGTCGTCTCTCAAGGTATTGTAGGGAAGTATGATTTATTATTGGTTATGGAAAAAAGTAACTTTTTGGGTTTTTTAAGATAAGAAGCAGCAATTGTAAATGGCAATGGAAACAATCTAACTATAAAAACTCTTGGCAAGGTATGAGAATTGGAAATCCCATCCTAGTTATCCTTATCAGGTGTGATGAGAATTGTTTATTGTTCCCACTTAGTTAACCTTTACTAAATAAAGGAAAGTCAAGTGGACTAATCAATTTGATTCCTCAAGTCCTAGTCAACAGCTGAGTTTGACAATTCAAGTGTCACTAATTACTCAACCAAAGCCAAAAGGGGAGAAAATCTACTTGAATAAAAATGCCTTAACCAGGAGAAGATTGATTGGAAGCATCAATAACATAAATTAAAGAAAGCAATCATAAATCTGAAATACCTCAAATTATATTAAATAAAGATATCAATTCTAACATGGGAAAATTCATAAATCAAATTGGGAAAGTAAATAAACTAAGTGATAAAGTAAATAAAAGTAGAAGAGAAATTAAATTAAAGGAACATTGAACCTGGGATGAAGAAATAACCATAAACTAAGAGAAATCCTAATCCTAAAACCTAAGAGAGAGGAGAGAGCCTCTCTCTAAAAACTACATCTAAAACCTAAAATTGTGAATATGAAAGTTGTGTTTCCAATGTGTCTCTTTGATTCCCCCATTCTCCAGCCTCTATACTGTGTTTCTGGGCTTGGATTTGGGCCAAAAAAGGCCCAGAAATCTCTAGGAGCGTTTTCTGCAATTTCTTGCACGTGGCGTCCGTCACGCGTGCGCGTGGGTCACACATGCGCGTCATTTGGAGGTTTTCCTTGTCACGCGTACGCGTCAATCACGCGTACACGTCGTTTTGCTCTACGCCAAGTACACGTCCGCATCATTCATGCGTGCGCGTCGTTTGCGTTTTGTGCTAGGCACGCGTCCGCGTCGTTCATGCGTGCGCGTCACTGCCATTTTCTCCAAAACTTCATTTTGTGCGTTCCTTCCATTTTTGCGTATTTCCTTTCTGTCTTCTAAGCCATTCCTACCCTATGAAGCCTAAAAATACTTAACACACAGATCACAGTATCGAATGGTAAAAAAGGATAATTAAAATTAACATTTTTAAGGCATAGGAAACATGTTTTCAAATATATCATAGAATAAGGAAGGAATTGTAAAACCATACAATTTTTATGGATAAGTGGATGAAGAATTGATTAAAACACTCAATTGAGCACAAGATAAATCATAAAATAGTGGTTTATCAACCTCCCCACACTTAAACAATAGCATGTCCTCATGCTAAATCCAAGAGAAAAGAGTGAAGGTAGAATGGTGGAATCTTATGCAATGCAATCTATTCTAAATGTAAGCTACCTAAATAATTCATGCAATTCTAATTACTATCCACTTATATATATAAAGCTTACATGTGGTAAAATTGATTCATATTTTCAAGGAATCATATATGTACAACCAAGGCCAAATCATATTAAAACACATTCACAATTGAGTTGAGTTAATCAAAATATTTCATAAACTTGCAAGACAATCAATAATTAAATATGGATATATGGAAATGAGCTATTGAACCCTCACTGGATTTGTGTATACACTCTAGTCACTCAGTGTCTGGGGTTAATCACTCTATTCTTCTCTAGTCATGCTTTCTAAAACTTTGTTCTTCATCTAACCAATCAACAAATATTCAATGTACATATGCAAACATCATGAGGTCTTTTTCAAGGTTGTAATGGGGCTAAGGTAAAGGTGACAACATATATATAAGGCTAAGTGAGCTTATAAATTGAATCCTTGATTAGTCTAAGATCTCACCTAACATATACATACTTTCTACAATTTTAAAATTATGCCTAGCTTCCCATGATTTTCCCACTTTCTTGTCACATACTCATGCATCAAATTATTTTTAATTTATCCTATGTGCATTGATCTTTTTACTAAACTTATTATTGGGGTAATTTTGTCCCCTTATTTATTTATTTACTAAAAGGGTTTTATTATAATTTTTTTTGAAACATAAACACAACATATCAATGCACATGGTATTTTTATTATTTTGGTTTCACACGAGCATGCACCTAAATTTCAAATAATTTTATCAATTTAATATCTTCCTATCAACCCAAGTTCCCATAGTTTCCCTACACTTAGTTGATACATAATCTCTATCTTAAGCTAACCAAAGATTCAATTTGGGATTTTTAATTTATTTTTCTGCTTAAGACTAGTTATGTGGTTATAGAACAGAAGAGGATTAAAATGCTCAAGGGGCTAACAAAGGTGGCATAAAGGGGTAGGCCTATTTGGGATAAGTGAGCAAAAATAGGTAATGACCTCAATCATATGCATGAATGTAAATACATTGAATATTGGACATATAGAATAAAACAAAGTAAAGTCTGCAATTATAGGGAAGAAGGACGAAACACACAGGAATGAAAACTATGGTTAAATAATGTAACCATGCAATTAAGCTAAAAAACTCACGGGTTGTGTGTTCTTTGGCTCAGAAACCATATATCAGTTATGTATATCATGCAAGTAGAAATCAAGAGTTTTCATTCAACTCAATGTGAATCTTTGAATGACTCTTATAAAAATAAGTATTTTCTTTGAAAAATGTTGTCAATTTACCAACATATATATATATATATATATGGTGGGTGAATTGTTGTGATTCTGAAAAACTAAAACTTCTAGTTTACTCTTTTATTTTCAATTAAACAAAATTATTATATGCTAAAAGGGTAAACTAAACTAAATAATCCATATTGTTCATACCCTGGGTTGAGCTATCCGACCCGGGATGTTTAATGACAAAGTGACTGACCTCTTCAGGTCAGACTATCCAACCTCTTCTCAAAGAGTTTGGCCAAATTGCCAAGAAAGCCCAATAAAGGGCCCAGATAGAGGAACACGACTGGTGCACGAAATTGTGATGTCCAGGCTCAAACTATTCCTGGCACGTGAGCAACTTGGTACGCGTAATCGTGATTACACATTCATAATTTGTCACAACTTCGATACAACTGACCAGCAAGTGCACTGGGTCGTCCAAGTAATACCTTACGTGAGTAAGGGTCGAATCCCACGGAGATTGTTGGTATGAAGCAAGCTATGGTCACCTTGCAAATCTCAGTTAGGCAGATATAAATTGATAATGGTGTTTTCGAATATTATATAATAGAATAGGGATAGAGATACTTATGTAATTCATTGGTAGGAATTTCAGATAAGTGAATGGAGATGCTTTCGTTCCTCTGAACCTCTGCTTTCCTGCTATCTTCATCCAATCAGTCTCACTCCTTTCCATGGCTAGCTTTATGTGATACATCACCACTGTCAATGGCTACTTTCGGTCATCTCTCGGGAAAATGATCCAATGCCCTGTCACGGCACGGCTAATCGTCTGGAGGCATCACCCTTGCCAATGGCTTCATCTTATCCTCTCAGTGAATAATATGCTCACGTACCCTGTCACGGCACGGCTATTCATCTGTCGGTTCTCGATCATGCTGGAATAGGATTTACTATCCTTTTGCGTCTGTCACTAATGCCCTGCAATCGCGAGTTAGGAGCTCGTCACAGTCATTCAATCATTGAATCCTACTCGGAATACCACAGACAAGGTTTAGACTTTCCGGATTCTCTTGAATGCCGCCATCATTCTAGCTTACGCCACGAAGATTCTGGTTAGGAGATCTAAGAGATATTCATTCTAGCTTATTTCATGTAGAACGGAAGTGTTTGTCAGGCACGCGTTCATAAGGGAGAAGGATGATGAGCGTCACACATAATCATCACCTTCATCACGTTCTTGGGTGCGAATGGATATCTTAGAAGCGAAATAAGAAGAATTGAATAGAAAACAGTAGTACTTTGCATTAATCTTTGAGGAACAGCAGAGCTCCACACCTTAATCTATGGAGTGTAGAAACTCTACCGTATGAAAATACATAAGTGAAGGTCCAGGCATGGCCGAGATGGCCAGCCCTCAAATGTGATCTAAGATAGCATACAACTGATCAAAGATGCCTAATACAATAGTAAAAGGTCCTATTTATAATAAACTAGCTACTAGGGTTTACATGAGTAAGTAATTGATGCATAAATCCACTTCCGGGGCCCACTTGGTGTGTGTTTGGGCTGAGCCTGAGTGTTGCACGTGTAGAGGTCATTTGTGGAGTTGAACGCCAGTATTTGTGCTAGTTTGGGCGTTCAACTCTGGTTTTGGCTCCTTTTCTGGCGCTGAACGCCAGGTTTGGGTAGAAGGCTGGCGTTGAACGCCAGTTTACGTCGTCTATTCTTGGCCAAAATATGGACTATTATATATTGTTGGAAAGCCCTGGATGTCTACTTTCCAACGCAATTGGAAGCGCGCCATTTGGAGTTCTGTAGCTCCAGAAAATCCACTTTGAGTGCAGGGAGGTCAGAATCCAACAGCATCAGCAGTCCTTCTTCAACCTCTGAATCTGATTTTTGCTCAAGTCCCTCAATTTCAGTCAGAAAATACCTGAAATCACAGAAAAACACACAAACTCATAGTAAAGTCTAGAAATGTGAATTTAACATAAAAACTAATGAAAACGTCCCTAAAAGTAACTAGATCCTACTAAAAACATACTAAAAATAATGCCAAAAAGCGTATAAATTATCCGCTCATCACAACACCAAACTTAAATTGTTGCTTGTCCCCAAGCAACTGAAAATCAAATAGGATAAAAAGAAGAGAATATACTATAAATTCCAAACTATCAATGAAACATAGCTTCAATCATATGAGCGGGACTTATAGCTTTTTGCCTCTTGAATAGTTTTGGCATCTCACTTTATCCATTGAGGTTCAGAATGATTGGCATCTATAGGAACTTCAGATTTCGAATAGTGTTATTGACTCTCCTAGTTCAGTATGATGATTCTTGAACACAGCTTCTTTATGAGTCTTGGCCGTGGCCCTAAGCACTTTGTTTTCCAATATTACCACCGGATACATAAATGCCACAGACACATAATTGGGTGAACCTTTTCAGATTGTGACTCAGCTTTGCTAAAGTCCCCAATTAGAGGTGTCCAGGGTTCTTAAGCACACTCTTTTTTTGCTTTGGATCTTGACTTTGACCGCTCAGTCTCAAGTTTTCACTTGACACCTGCACGCCACAAGCACATGGTTAGGGACAGCTTGGTTTAGCCGCTTAGACCAGGATTTTATTCCTTTAGGCCCTCCTATCCACTGATGCTCAAAGCCTTGGGATCCTTTTTATTTGCCCTTGCCTTTTGGTTTTAAGGGTTATTGGCTTTTTCTGCTTGCTTTTTCTTTTTCTTTCTATTTTTTTTCTATTTTTTTCGCCCTTTTTTTTTCTTTTTTTTTTCTGCAAGCTTTGTTCTTTGCTGCTTTTTCTTGCTTCAAGAATCATTTTTATGATTTTTCAGGTTATCAAATAACATGTCTCCTAGTCATTATTCTTTCAAGAGTCAACATATTTAACATTCTTAAACAACAACTTCAAAAGACATATGCACTGTTCAAGCATACATTCAGAAAACAAGAAGTATTGTCACCACATCAATATAATTAAACTAAGTTCAAGGATAAATTCGAAACTCATGTACTTCTTGTTCTTTTGAATTAAAACATTTTTTATTTAAGAGAGGTGATGGATTCATAGGACATTCATAACTTTAAGACATAGTTACTACTACTAATGATCATGTAATGAAGACACAAACATGGATAAGCACACAACATAGGAAACGAAAAACAGAAGAAATAAGAACAAGGAATGAATCCACCTTAGTGATGGTGGCGTTTCCTTCTTGAGGAACCAATGATGTCCTTGAGCTCTTCTATGTCTCTTCCTTGTCTTAGTTGCTCCTCCCTCATTGCTTTTTGATCTTCTCTTATTTCATGAAGCATGATGGAGTGCTCTTGATGTTCCACCCTTAGTTGTCCCATATTGGAACTCAATTCTCCTAGGGAGGTGTTGATTTGCTCCCAATAATTTTGTGGAGGAAAGTGCTTTTGAGGCATCTCAGGAATCTCATGGAAATGAGCTTTTTGCGCCTCTTGAGCTCCATGACTGGGCTCTCTTGCTTGCTCCATCTTTTTCTTAGTGATGGGCTTGTCCTCTTTAATGAGGATGTCTCCCTCTATGTCAATCCCAGCTGAATTGCATAGGTGGCAGATGAGGTGAGGAAAGGCTAACCTTGCCATGGTGGAGGACTTGTCAGCCACCTTGTAGAGTTCTTGAGGTATAATCTCATGAACTTCCACCTCTTCTCCAATCATGATACTATGGATCATGATGACCCGGTCTATAGTAACTTCAGACCGGTTGCTAGTGGGAATGATTGAGCATTGAATAAACTCCAACCATCCTCTAGCTACAGGCTTGAGGTCCAATCTTCTTAGTTGAACCGGCTTGCCTTTGGAGTCAATCTTCCATTGAGCTCCTTCTACACATATGTCCATAAGGACTTGGTCCAACCTTTGATCAAAGTTGACTCTCCTTGTGTAGGGGCGTGCGTTCTCTTCCATGTATGGCAAGTTGAACGCCAACCTCACATTTTCCGGACTAAAATCTAAGTATTTCCCCCGAACCATTGTAACATAGTTCTTTGGATCCGGGTTCTTACTTTGATCATGGTTCTTGGTGATCCATGCATTGGCATAGAATTCTTGAACCATTAGGATGCTGACTTGTTGGATGGGATTTGTTAGAACTTCCCAACCTCTTCTTTGAATTTCATGTCGGATCTCCGGATACTCATTTCTTTTGAGTTTAAAAGGGACCTCAGGGATCACCTTCTTCTTGGCCACAACATCATAGAAGTGGTCTTGATGGGCTTTGGATATGAACCTTTCCATCTCCCATGACTCGGATGTGGAAGCTTTTGTCTTCCCTTTCCCTCTTCTAGAGGATTCTCCGGTCTTAGATGCCATCAATGGTAATGGAAAAACAAAAAAGCTATGCTTTTACCACACCAAACTTAGAATATTGCTCGCCCTCGAGCAATAAACAATAGAATAGAAGAAGAAGAAGAAGAAGAAATATGGAGAGGGAGAGGGAGATGTGGTTTCGGCCAAGAGGAGTGTAGAGGGGTGTGTTGTGTGAATTTGATGAAGAATGGAGGTCTTTATATAGGGAAGGGAGGGGGGGTTAAGGTTCGGCCATATGGATGGGTTTGGGTGGAAAATTGGTTTTGAATTTTGAAGGTAGGTGGAGTTTATGAGGTAGGTTTATGGGGAAGAGTGGATGGATGTGAGTGGTGAAGAGGTGATGGGGAAGAGAGATTGAGGTGATTGGTGAAGGGTTTTTGGGGAAGAGTGTTTATGGGGTTGTGTGAAAGAGAGTGGTGAGAAGAAGTGAGTGGAGGTAGGTAGGGATCCTGTGGGGTCCACAGATCCTGAGTGGATCCTATGGGGTCCACAGATCCTGAGGTGTTCAAGGATTTACATCCCTGCACCCTTTAGGCATGTAAAAAAACGCCTTTGTACCCAACTCTGGGCGTTCAGCGCCAAGTTGGTGGCCATTTTGGGCGTTCAACGCCCATTTGTGTGCCATTTCTGGCGTTGAACGCCAGAACCATGCCTGTTCTGGCATTCAGCGCCCAGAAGCTGCCCATTTTGGGCGTTCAGCGCCAGAACCATGCTCTGTTCTGGCGCTGAACGCCAGACAGATGCTCCTCCAGGGTGTGATTTTTCTTCTGCTGTTTTTGATTCCATTTTCAATTTTTATATTTATTTTGTGACTCCACATGATCATGAACCTAAGAAAATATGAAAAACAATAAAAATAAGAATTAGATAAACATTGGGTTGCCTCCCAACAAGCGCTTCTTTAATGTCAATAGCTTGACAGTGGGCTCTCATGGAGCCTCACAGATGTGCAGAGCTTTGTTGAGACTCTCCAACACCAAACTTAGAGTTTGGATATGGGAGTTCAACACCAAACTTAGAGTTTGACTGTGGGGGCTCTGGTTGACTCTGCTTGGAGAGAAGCTTTTTCTACTTCCTCTCCATAGTTGCAGAGGGAGATCCTTGAGTTTTAAACACAAGGGAGTCCTCATTCCATTGAAGGAATATTTCACCTCTGTCAACATCAATTACAGCTCTTGCTGTGGCCAGGAAAGGTCTTCCTAGGATGATGGATTCATCCTCTTCCTTTCCAGTATCCAGGACTATGAAATCAGCAGGGATGTAAAGGCCCTCAACCTTTACTAATACATCTTCTACTTGTCCATAAGCCTGTTTTCTTGAGCTGTCTGCCATCTCTAGTGAGATTTTAGCAGCTTGCACCCCATAGATTCCCAGTTTCTCTATTACAGAGAGGGGCATGAGGTTTATTCTTGAACCAAGGTCACATAGAGCCTTAAAGATCATGGTGCCTATGGTACAAGGTATTATGAATTTTCCAGGATCCTGTCTCTTCTGAGGCAATGTCAGTTGATCCAGATCACTTAGTTCATTGATGAACAAGGGAGGTTCAACTTCCCAAGTATCAATGCCAAATAATTTGGCATTCAGCTTCATGATTGCACCAAGAAACTTGGCAGTTTGCTCTTCAGTAACATCCTCATTCTCTTCAGAAGAGGAATACTCATCAGAGCTCATGAAGGGCATAAGGAGGTTCAATGGAATCTCTATGGTCTCTAGATGAGCCTCAGAGTCCTTTGGTTCCTCAGAGGGAAGCTCCTTATTGATCACTGGACATCCCAGGAGGTCTTCCTCCTTGGGATTCATGTCCTCTCCTTCCCTTACAGGTTCGGCCATGGTGCTTATGTCAATGGCCTTGCACTCTCCTTTTGGATTCTCTTCTGTATTGCTTGGGAGAGTACTAGGAGGGATTTCAGTGATCCTTTTACTCAGCTGGCCCACTTGTGCTTCCAGATTTCTAATGGAAGACCTTGTTTCATTCATGAAACTCACAGTGGCCTTAGATAGATCAGAGACTAGATTTGCTAAATTAGAAGCATTTTGTTCAGAGTTCTCTGTCTGTTGCTGAGTTGATGATGGAAAAGGCTTGCTATTGCTAAACCTGTTTCTTCCACCATTATTAAAGCCTTGTTGGGGCTTTTGATCCTTCCATGAGAAATTTGGATGATTTCTCCATGTTGAGTTATAGGTGTTTCCATAAGGTTCACCTAAGTAATTTACCTCTGCTATTGCAGGGTTCTCAGGATCATAAGCTTCTTCTTCAGAAGATGCCTTTTGAGTACTGTTGGATGCAGCTTGCATTCCATGCAGACTCTGAGAGATCATATTGACTTGCTGAGTCAATATTTTATTCTGAGCCAATATGGCATTCAGAGTATCAACTTCAAGAACTCCCTTCTTTATAGGCGTCCCATTACTCACAGGATTTGTTTCAGAAGTGTACATGAACTGGTTATTAGCAACCATGTCAATGAGTTCTTGAGCTTCTGCAGGCGTTTTCTTTAGGTGAATGGATCCACCTGCAGAAGTGTCCAGTGACATCTTTGATAGCTCAGATAAACCATCATAGAATATATCCAGGATGGTCCATTCTGAAAGCATGTCAGAAGGACACTTTTTGGTCAACTGTTTGTATCTTTCCCAAGCTTCATAGAGGGATTCACCTTCTTTCTGTCTGAAGGTTTGAACATCAGCTCTAAGCTTGCTCAGCTTTTGAGGAGGAAAGTACTTGGCTAAGAAAGCCGTGACCAGCTTATCCCAAGAGTTCAGGCTGTCTTTGGGTTGAGAATCCAACCATAATCTAGCTATATCTCTTACAGCAAAAGGGAAAAGCATGAGCCTGTAGACTTCAGGATCTACTCGATTAGTCTTAACAGTATCACATATCTGCAAGAATTCAGTTAAGAACTGAAAAGGATCTTCAGATGGAAGTCCATGAAACTTGCAGTTTTGCTGCATCAGAGAAACTAATTGAGGTTTCAGCTTAAAGTTGTTTGCTCCAATGGCAGGAATGGAGATGCTTCTTCCATGTAAATTGGAATTAGGTGCAGTAAAGTCACCAAGCATCTTCCTTACATTATTATTATTTTCGGCTGCCATCTCCTTTTCCTGTTCGAAAATTTCTGAAAGGTTTTCTCTGGATTGTTGTATTTTAGCTTCTCTTAATTTTCTCTTCAGAGTCCTTTCGGGTTCTGGATCTGCTTCCACAAGAATGTTCTTATCCTTGCTCCTGCTCATATGACAAAGAAGAAGGCACAGAAAAATAATAATAATAATAGAGATCCTTTATACCACAGTATAGGGATCCCTGTGTGAGTGGAAGAAGAGGGGGAGACAAAGAATGTAATATAATGGAAGAAACACAACTGTGAGGATGGAAAAGATGTGAGATGAGATGTTAGGATATGAATGAATAAATAGAATAAGATGGGAGAGAGAATTTTTGAAAATTATTTTTGAAAAAGAGTTAGTGATTTTTGAAAATAGTTTTTGAAAAATGTTAGTAATTTTCGAAAATTAAGATTTAAAATTTAAATTAATTAATAAATTAAAAAGAAATTTTGAAAAATGGGGAAGATATTTTCGAAAAATGAGAGAGAGAGAATTAGTTAGGTAGTTTTGAAAAAGTTAAGAAACAAACAAAAAAATTAGTTAGTTAGTTGAAACAAATTTTGAAAAGATAAGAAGTTAGGAAGTTAGAAAAGATATTTTGAAAAGATATTTTTGAAAAAGATAAGATAAGAAGATATTTTTGAAAAGATATGATTGAAATTAGTTTTGAAAAAGATTTGATTTTTAAAATCTCAATTAATGGCTTGATTCATAAGAAATCACAAGATATGATTCTAGAACTTAAAGTTTGAATCTTTCTTAGCAAGCAAGTAACAAACTTCAAATTTTTGAATCAAAACATTAATTGTTTATGTTAATTTCGAAAATTTAATACAAAAATAAGAAAAAGATTTTTTTGAAAAATATTTTTGGAATTTTCGAAAATAACTAAGAATTTTGAAAAAGATTTGATTTTTGAACAAGATTTTGAAAAAGATAAGATTTTCAAATTGAAAATTTGATTTGACTCATAAGAAACAACTTTGATTTTTTTAAAATTTTTGAAAAAGTCAAATCAATTTTCGAATTTGATGAGAGAAAAAAGGGAAAGATATTTTTTTGATTTTTGAAATTTTTATGAAAAACATGAAAATTATGCAATGCATGAAATTTTTAGATCAAAACAATGAATGCATGCATGAATGATATGAGTGTCAAGATGAACACCAAGAACACTTTGAATGTCAAGATGAACATCAAGAACATATTTTTGAAAAATTTTTGATGCAAAGAAAACATGCAAGACACCAAACTTAGAATTCTTTAATGCTTACGCACTAAGAATTCAAGAATGCATATGAAAAACATGAAAAGACACAAAACAAAAAATCATCAAGATCAAACAAGAAGACTTACCAAGAACAACTTGAAGATCATGAAGAACACTACGAATGCATGATATTTTCGAAAAATGCTAGATGCATATGCAAGTGACACCAAACTTATGATATGACTCAAGACTCAAACAAGAAACAGAAAAATATTTTTGATTTTTATGATTTTCTAATTTTTTTGGATTTTTTTCAAAAATTATATGAAAAAGAAAAAATAAGGATTCCAAAATTTTTAATATGAATTCCAAGAATCTTGCATTCTTAGTTTAAAGCTTCAGTCCAGGAATTAGACATGGCTCACTAGCCAGCCAAGCTTTCAAAGAAAGCTCCAGTCCAAAACACTAGACATGGCCAATGGCCAGCCAAGCTTCAGCATTTAACACGAGAGTATATTGCTCTTGATAACAAATTGCAAGCCTCAGTCCAAATAAATTTAGACATGGCTTTACAGCCAGCCAGGCTTTACATGCTTCATGAAACACTAGAATTCATTCTTAAAAATTTTGAATAAAATTTTTGAAAACATTTTTTTTTTTCGAAAACAGATGAGAAAAGTTTTGAAATATTTTTGAAAAATTTTTTGAAAAGAAAACGAAAAGAAAGTTACCCAATCTGAGCAACAAGATGAACCGTTAGTTGTCCAAACACGAACAATCCCCGGCAATGGCGCCAAAAACTTGGTGCACGATATTGTGATGACCAGGCTCAAACTATTCCTGGCACGTGTGCAACTTGGTACGCGTAATCGTGATTACACATTCATAATTTATCACAACTTCGATACAACTGACCAGCAAGTGCACTGGGTCGTCCAAGTAATACCTTACGTGAGTAAGGGTCGAATCCCACGGAGATTGTTGGTATGAAGCAAGCTATGGTCACCTTGCAAATCTCAGTTAGGCAGATATAAATTGATAATGGTGTTTTCGAATATTATATAATAGAATAGGGATAGAGATACTTATGTAATTCATTGGTAGGAATTTCAGATAAGTGAATGGAGATGCTTTCGTTCCTCTGAACCTCTGCTTTCCTGCTATCTTCATCCAATCAGTCTCACTCCTTTCCATGGCTGGCTTTATGTGATACATCACCACTGTCAATGGCTACTTTCGGTGATCTCTCGGGAAAATGATCCAATGCCCTGTCACGGCACGGCTAATCGTCTGGAGGCATCACCCTTGCCAATGGCTTCATCTTATCCTCTCAGTGAATAATATGCTCACGCACCCTGTCACGGCACGGCTATTCATCTGTCGGTTCTCGATCATGCTGGAATAGGATTTACTATCCTTTTGCGTCTGTCACTAACGCCCTGCAATCGCGAGTTAGGAGCTCGTCACAGTCATTCAATCATTGAATCCTACTCGGAATACCACAGACAAGGTTTAGACTTTCCGGATTCTCTTGAATGCCGCCATCATTCTAGCTTACGCCACGAAGATTCTGGTTAGGAGATCTAAGAGATATTCATTCTAGCTTATTTCATGTAGAACGGAAGTGTTTGTCAGGCACGCGTTCATAAGGGAGAAGGATGATGAGCGTCACACATAATCATCACCTTCATCACGTTCTTGGGTGCGAATGGATATCTTAGAAGCGAAATAAGAAGAATTGAATAGAAAATAGTAGTACTTTGCATTAATCTTTGAGGAACAGCAGAGCTCCACACCTTAATCTATGGAGTGTAGAAACTCTACCGTATGAAAATACATAAGTGAAGGTCCAGGCATGGCCGAGATGGCCAGCCCTCAAATGTGATCTAAGATAGCATACAACTGATCAAAGATGCCTAATACAATAGTAAAAGGTCCTATTTATAATAAACTAGCTACTAGGGTTTACATGAGTAAGTAATTGATGCATAAATCCACTTCCGGGGCCCACTTGGTGTGTGTTTGGGCTGAGCCTGAGTGTTGCACGTGTAGAGGTCATTTGTGGAGTTGAACGCCAGTATTTGTGCTAGTTTGGGCGTTCAACTCTGGTTTTGGCTCCTTTTCTGGCGCTGAACACCAGGTTTGGGTAGAAGGCTGGCGTTGAACGCCAGTTTATGTCGTCTATTCTTGGCCAAAATATAAACTATTATATATTTCTGGGAAGCCCTGAATGTCTACTTTCCAACGCAATTGGAAGCGCGTCATTTCGAGTTCTATAGCTCCAGAAAATCCACTTTGAGTGCAGGGAGGTAAGAATCCAACAGCATCAGCAGTCCTTCTTCAACCTCTGAATCTGATTTTTGCTCAAGTCCCTCAATTTCAGCCAGAAAATACCTGAAATCACAGAAAAACACACAAACTCATAGTAAAGTCCAGAAATGTGAATTTAACATAAAAACTAATGAAAACGTCCCTAAAAGTAACTAGATCCTACTAAAAACATACTAAAAACAATGCCAAAAAGCGTATAAATTATCTGCTCATCAACGACCCAAATCCAAAGGCAGCCCAAGCCTATAGATGACCTCAATCAAAGATAAAGATAAGATAAGATAACTAACTTATCTTATCTAAAAAGGTCACTCCACACCATTATAAATACACTGGAGCACCCAGATATAACTCATACTCTGATTCTACTAAAAACCTGCTTAATACCCTTGCTAACTTAAGCATTGGAGTCCCTTGCAGGTAGGTACCCCCTACCCTCTGGTGACAAAGGATCAGCAGTGCAGCCAAGCTCAACAAGTCGGATACGATAGCTCCGGCCTCCACTATCAGCCGGATACATCATCTACGATCAACACAGGAGATCTCGTCCGAGATCGACCTACGGTTTCAGGTAACCCTCGGAACATTGGCGCCGTTGCCGGGGACCTAGAAGTCATCCCATCACCATGGCGGACGACCATGACAACGACCATGATTCAGATCTAGAAGATAGAACACCGCACAAAAATGTGGACACTACACCAAAAGATACCCAGAATCTAACGGGGAGAAAAACTCACCAAACCCGGCAGCTCTAGAGACGCTTCAAGATCGTCTAAAACAGCTTGAAAAAGAAGCCCAACATCAGTGAGAAGCTGGGAAGGATCTACAACGGGAGATAAGGCGGCGCCGGGAATTAGAAGATAAACTTCTAAAATTCAAAGCCGATCTCAAAGCCAAAGCTACTCAATCCACCCATGAGGACAACTCTCGTAAAGATCAAGATCCATTCACTAGGGAGATCATGAAAACCAAAATCCCTAAGGACTTTAAACTCCCAGATATACCTTTATACGACGGCACGGCAGATCCCAGCCATCACCTCAGTAATTTCAGAAGTCGAATGTACCTCACCGACGCCTCAGACGCAGTCCGCTGCAAAGTCTTCCCGACTACCTTAACCAAAACGGCGATTAGGTGGTTCGACAACCTACCCCCTAGGTCCATCTCAAGCTTTGACGACTTGGCAAAAAAGTTTCTAGCCAGATTCTCTATCCATAAAGACAAAACTAAGCATGCCCCAAGTTTATTAGGAATCAAACAAGGAGATCGAGAAAGTCTACACAGCTACATGGAAAGATTCAACAAGGCATGCCTGGACATACATAGCCTACCAACGAAGGCCGCCATTATGGGCCTCATCAATGGCTTGCGAGAGGGACCTTTTAGCCAATCTATATCGAAAAAACACCCCAAATCTCTGAACAAAGTGCAAGAATGAGCGGAGAAGTACATCAACATGGAGGAAAACTCCCGACTAGGAGAGACCTCAAAATCCGGATTCACCTACCCCTCCTGGGATAAGGACAAGGAGTCCAAAAGGAAGGAAGATCGACATGGGGAGAAAATAAAAAATAACCACAATTACACCCCTTTTCGGGTGTCCCTTGTGGATGTCTACAGGAAAGTTTGCCACACTGAAAAAATACCCCCAGCTCGACCACTCAAAGGCAAAAAAGGAGGAGGAAATCGGACTGAATATTGTGAATACCATCGAATCATGGACATTCTACCAACGAATGTTTTGACTTAAAGAATATCATAGAAAAACTAGTAAAAGAAGGGAAATTGGATCGGTATCTGACCACCTGAGACGATGAGCAAAGAAAAAGAAGAAGGGACGAAGATGTCGGACAAACCGAGCGATCACCTCGTACACCAGAAAGACATGTCCACATGATACACGGCGGATTTGCGGGAGGAGGAATCTCCAAATTATCTCACAAAAGATATCTTAAAGAAGTATATCATGTCGAGGGGAAGGAGGAAGCATCTGACATCCCTGCAATTACTTTCACCAAAGAGGACGCAGCTGGTATCATCTCAGGACACGATGATCCCATGGTCATCACTATTATACTGGCAAACATAAATCTCTACTGCACACTGATAGACCAAGGGAGCTCCGCCGATATCTTATTCAAAACTGCCTTCGACAAGCTCGGCCTGGAAGAAAAAGAACTCAGAGCTTATTCGAACAGCCTGTTCGGACTGAGAGACACCCCAGTTCAACCACTTGGATACGTCTCACTACACACCACCTTCGAAAAAGGAAACCAATCAAGAACACTCAAGATAGACTACATCATGGTCGACGTGAGTTCAGCCTACAACGCCTTAATAGGTCGGACAACATTGAATCAGCTCGGCGTAATAGTCTCGGCTCCACATCTGTGCATGAAATTCCCAACTACAGAAGGGATAGCTACAATAAAAGCAGACCAGAAGATGGCGCGTCGCTGTTACAACGAAAGTCTAAACATCAGAGGCAGAGGAGAAGAATTCCACACAATCAAACTCGGTGGAGTTCAGAGGCGGGAAGAACTCCGCCCACAACCTAAAGGTGAAGTAGAGAAAGTCCAGATCGGAGACATCCTGGACAAAATAACCAATATTGGTACGAGCCTAAAAGGAGACATAAAAGAATCACTCGTACAGTTCTTACGAGATGACGTCGACCTCTTTGCATGGAAGGCTGCAGACATGCCATGCATAGACCCCAAATTAATGTGCCACAAGTTGGTAGTCTACCTAGGATCACGGCCAGTACAACAGAGACGAAGAAAACTCGGACCAGAACGATCCCAAGCTGTGGAAGAGCAGGTACAAGCCCTATTGGAGGCAGGATTCATAAGAGAATTCAAGTACCCACTATGGCTAGCTAACATCGTCTTGGTGAAAAAATCAAATAGGAAGTGGCGAATGTGCACCGACTACACTGATCTCAACAAAGCCTTCCCAAAAGATCCTTATCCACTCCAAAGTATCGACGCTCTGGTAGATACCTCCTCTGGATATAAATACCTCTCGTTTATGGACGCATATTCGGGATACAATCAAATCCCAATGTATCCACCCGACCAAGAAAAAACTTCATTCCTAACCCCAAAAGCAAACTACTGCTACATCGTCATGCCTTTTGGTCTTAAAAATGCGGGAGCTACTTATCAGAGATTAATGAATAAGGTCTTTACAAATCACATCGGAAAAATCATGCAAGTCTATGTGGACGACATGTTAATAAAGACACAAAGTGAAGAGACGCTATTGTCTGACCTGACCCAAGTATTCGACACTATAAGAAGGCATGGCATGCGACTCAATCCTGCAAAATGCACCTTCGCAGTAGAAGCTGGCAAATTCTTGGGTTTTATGCTCACACAAAGATGAATCGAGGTAAATCCGGATAAATGTCAGGCCATACTCGACATGAAGAGCCCAACTTGTGTCAAAGAGATACAACAACTCAACGGGAGCTTGGCAGCCTTGTCCAGATTTTTAGCCGGATCGGCAATAAGATCTCTCCCCTTCTACGCCACCCTAAGGAAGGGAAAGAAGTTCGAATGGACAACGGAGTGCGAGCAAGCCTTCCCAGATTTCAAAAGATTCCTTGGACAACCACCTATCCTAACTCGTGTAGAACCTATGCACAATTACTCAAGAGGGGGGGGGTGAATTGAGTATTGCAACAACAATGAATCTTTTTGCGAAAGTTAAAGACAATATACAAAAGTGTTATTGTACTAGTATTTTTCCAAGAGCTTAACTCAATTGCTAAGCATTTATAAGGAGCTTTTACTTTCCAATAGACACCAACTCAAATAAATTGATCAAGCTTTTCACCAATCGGACTTAAGCTATTCCTTAAGTACTTACGAAGCTACTTTTCGATCACAATTTATTTGCTCAAAGGTAAAAGACAATAATATTGAAGAGATGAGTTTGGAGAGATGCAAACGCTATTTAGAGTGGTTCGGCACAATCCTTGTCCTACGTCCACTTTCTTTCTCAATCGCTATTGAGAAGTTCCACTATTGCCAAGCTTCAAGGTGCTCGCGCAAAACCTTTTACAATCCGAGTCCTTAGTTTCTAACACCTCACGGTATATGATCACCACTCGTATACTAACCCACTCCACTTAGAGATACCTTCTCTAAGATTTGCCTTGAGTACTTAGTATACCTCTTTGGTATTCTCACCGACTATAGTGTTTATAACTCTTGACTCAACCTTGGAGATCACACTCCAATTTACAAAGTGTTACAAGAAAACAATTCTCAAAGAATTGTTGAGATGAAATGAGTACTCTCTAGAAGAGTGTATGATTACAAGTTTAGCACTATTGAACCAATTGATATTGCTCTCTCAAATTGTGTATTATAACACCTTAAAAATGTGTAGAATGAAAGAATATGAATAAGATAGTTTGCAAATACTCACGTATATGAAATAAGGCTTCAATCCATCTATTTATAGACTCCCCAAACCTTAGAAACGTTGGGGAGTTAATGGGATGGAGCCTTTTTGTCAAAACTAGCCGTTTTTTATGTTTTTGAATCATTTGCATCGATGCATAACACTTTGCATCGATGCAAATGTGTCTTTAAAGCTGAAATTTGAATTTTCAGCTAGGTTGCATCGATGCAAACATCTTTGCATCGATGCAACAAGTCGTCGCATGCTTTGCATCGATGCAAGATGAGTGTGCATCGATGCAAACCTTAAAGAATGGCTTAAAATCACTTCAAAATACTTAGGATTGATCTCAAACTTGTTGGAGTCAATTCCTATGCTTTTGTACCTTTGAAAACAAGTTTTTAAACCATTTGGCTAGCATCGAATTGCAAGATGTGCATCAAAACATTTTGTGAGTGTGTGTTGAGAGATTTAGCAATTGGTTCTTAACAAGAAGTTACCTAAGTCCTAAGACACTATACTTGTCTTCAAATGTTGTGGACTTGAGTTTCTTGTTGTTGTTGTGTTGCTTTCAACTCTTCATTCCTCAACGTTGAATGTTGGTTGATCTTTCAACATGCTTGTTCATTCAAGTTGTTTGTTAGTTTGTCTTTCATGTCGTTTGTTGGTTTGTCATTCATCAAAACCTACGAATACAAACTTCGCATACAAGCAACATGATTTACAACTCGGCCACGGGAAGGAGAACCACTCATATTGTACCTTGCAGTAGGAAGTCGAGCAATAGCCTCAGCACTAGTTCGGGAAGACAACAGTGGGCAGCAACCCGTATACTTCATCAGTAAAGCATTACAAGGATCCGAGCTGAACTACCAAAAAATAGAAAAATTTGCCTACGCTTTCATACTAACATCTCGACGACTTCATCCATACTTCCAAGCTCACAACATTAGGGTTCGAACCAACCAGCCCATAAAAGGGATATTGCAGAAAACAGACCTAGCAGGTAGAATCTTGCAATAGGCAGTTGAGTTGTCCGAATTCGACCTTCAATACGAAGCTCGGACAGCCATCAAATAACAATACCTGGCCGACTTTATTGCAGAATTTACGGACACCCCGGAAATCCCCATAGAATGGAATCTCTATGTGGATGGCTCCTCAAATAAGACTGGAAGCGGCGTGGGTGTGATAATTGAAAGTGACCAAGGAACCCAAATCAAACTCTCTCTCAAATTCGGGTTCCCTGCCTCAAACAACCAAGCTGAATATGAGGCACTACTAGCTGGTTTGAAGCTGGCTAAAGAGGTTGGAGCTCAAAAACTCATCATCTTCAGCGACTCACAGGTAGTCACTTCAAAAATAGCAGGGAGCTACCAAGCCAAGGATCCTACAATGAAAAAGTACTTGGATAAAACCAAGGAACAACTCGGACAACTCGGGAAATATGAGATACGCCACATACCCCGCGAACAGAATGCCCGAGCTGACACACTCTTAAAGCTAGCTAGCACCAAACCAGGGGGCAACAATAGAAGCCTCATCCAGGAAACGCTGCAGAACCCGTCAATCTCGGAAGAGGAAAAAGTCCTAGCCATAACAGGTCTGGATCAAGGATGGATGACTCCCATAATTAACTACCTCAAAACAGAAACACTTCCTACAGATGAAAAGGAGGCAAAGAGGTTAAAATGGGAGGCACAATACTACACTATCATAAACAATACTCTATACAAAAGAGGGATTTCAATACCATTGTTAAAATGTGTTTCGACTTCTAACACAAAAGAAATTCTAGAAGATGTACATAGTGGCATCTGTGGTAATCATCTCGGAGCGCAAGCACTTGCCAAAAAAGTACTCCGAGCAGGGTTCTATTGGCCAACTCTACAAAAAAAAGCCACGGAGTTCGTAAAGACATGTCCACCATGTCAGAAACATGCCAACTTCCACATCGCCCGGCCATAGGAACTCATCAGCGTGACCTCACCTTGGCCATTCACAAAATGGGGACTCGACCTTCTCGGACCCTTCCCTCAGGGATCGGGACAAGTTAAATTCCTCATAGTAGGAGTAGACTATTTCACAAAGTGGATCGAGACAGAACCCCTAGCTAACGCCACTGCTCAAAGAAGTCGAAAATTCCTATATAGGAACATTGTCACAAGGTTCGGGGTTCCATACTCCATTACCATAGACAATGGCACCCAATTCACATATGCAGGATTCAGAAAGTTAGCGGCCGACTTGAACGTAAAACACCAGTTCACTTCCGTAGAACATCCCTAAGCCAATGGACAAACCGAAGCTGCCAACAAAGTCATATTGGCTGGGCTAAAATGGAGATTACAGGAGGCAAAGGGAGCCTGGGCTGAAGAACTCCCACAAGTCCTATGGGCATATCGAACAACGCCGCATTCCACCACAAAGGAATCACCTTTCCGATTAGCGTACGGAATGGAGGCAATGATCCCAGTGGAGATTGAAGAAGGTTCGCCTAGAGTTATCCACTATAATAAAGAAGCCAACTCCTAACTTCAAAAGGAAGAACTCGACCTACTCCCAGAAGTCCATGAAAGAGCTCGGATCAGGGAAGAGGCATTAAAACGTCGAATGGCTTCGAGATACAATTAAAGGGTAGTGCAGCGAGGATTTGCTGAGAACGACCTCGTCCTAATCCGAAATGATATCGGAACAACTCGACCTGGAGAAGGAAAGCTGGCAGCAAACTAGAAAGGACCCTACCGAGTCATAGAAGTACTTGGAAAGGGCTACTACAGACTGTCCGAACTCGATGGGCGAGAGCTTCCTAGGTCATGGCACGCCTGCAACCTAAGAAGGTACTATAGTTAGGGACGATAAATGATCTAAGGATAACGCGCACTCTTTTTCCTGAAAAGGTTTTTTAATGAGGCGCCAAGGCAAGACCTATAAATTGCCCGACTTAGAAGGATAAAGCTCCCACATGTATATATTTTTGAATAAAATATGTTTAGATCTTCTACAAATTCTCAAGGCGCATTAATCTGAAACATTCATCGTCCGATTATAAAGCTACAGATCGGCAGAAAGTGAAAATCAAATTCACTGCACGATCACGATAAAGACCAATAAAGATGAAAACCAAATTCATCAAAAGGTCGACCAAACGAGGATTAACCCAATCTCTACAAAATCGGCAAAAATGAAAACAGAATAATGCAAGAAGTTATCGAAAGTGATCCATAGAAAGGACCTGACGAGGTCTTAATAAGATGGATTGCTAAAAAATAACTTAAAGACTGGACGACGTAAAGAAGTCGGATCAGTCGCAATAACCAAAGTTATAAGTAAATCCCTGGAAAGAGGTCTGGCCAGCCCTATAAAAGAGGATTTCTATAACTTAGAAGGGCCCGACATAAAGAAGTCGGCCCAAAACATAAAGTTATAAAAGTAATTCCTGAAAGAGACCTGAACAAGGTCCGAGAGAGACAATTACAAAAATAACTTAGAAGGGCCCGACATAAAGAAGTTGGCCCAAAACATAAAGTTATAAAAGTAATCCCTGAAAGAGACCTAAACAAGGTCCAAGAAAGAGGATTACAAAAATAACTTAGAAGGGCCCGACATAAAGAAGTCGGCCCAAAGTTATAAAAATAATCCCTGAAAGAGACCTGAACAAGGTCCAAGAAAGAGGATTACAAAAACAATTTAGAAGGGCCCGACATAAAGAAGTCGGCCCAAAACATAAAATTATAAAAGTAATCCCTGAAAGAGACCTGAACAAGGTCCAAGAAAGAGGATTACAAAAATAACTTAGAAGCGCCCGTCATAAAGAAGTCGGCCCAAAACATAAAGTTATAAAAGTAATCCCTGAAAGAGACCTGAACAAGGTCCAAGAAAGAGGATTACAAAAATAACTTAGAAGGAACCAACACAAGGAAGTCGGTTCCAAAATCAACAAGTTATAAAAAATAACCCCTGAAAGAGACTTGACGAGGGTCCGAGAAAGAGGGTTACTAGAAATAACTTAGGTAAGACTGACATAAAGAAGTCGGCCTCCCCCAAACAAGTTACAAGAGTAATTCCTAAAATAAGACCCAATAAGGTCCAAAAGAAAGGATTACTAGAAGTAATTGAAATGACGAAGTCGACTTCCTGAAAACCTTAACGATATAAAGGTAATTACTAACGGAGACCTCACAAAGGTCCCAACAAATGGAGTTATTAGAAATAACTTCAAGCCAACATAAGGAAGCCGACATACAAGTTGGATCCAAGCAACTACAACCTCAAAGGAATCAAGACACAAGTATAAAGGCAATCTAAAGAGGTCAACAAAGCTCCAACACTCCGAAAAGCCTAAAAAGATACCAAGGCAGATGCAAACAGACATTATACGAAAAGTATAAAGTTATAATAATAACAAGCTCAAGAGGCTACCAAAATCAGCCCCAAGAACTTGGAAACTATTTTGTTTTTCAAAATAAAGTTTCTAAACAAGCAACTAAGAGTGTCAACAGTCAGCAAACATCATAAAGAGTTTAAAAGCCCACAAGCCGAGCTATCTACACAAATATTTAGAAAACTATTTATCTGAAGGCTTCTCAACAACATCAACACGGGGTGAAGGAGGGTGAGTCCAAAGAGGCACTGCATCCACTGTCCCGTCATCCCTATTCAAGATTTGGCAATCAGGATCTGATTTGGGATGAACGACCTCAGAGGAAGGAGCTGAAGAAGTCGGCATAATAGAAGCTTTGACCGCAGGCACAGAGGGAGGCTCAACATCATCGTCATCAGGGTCGTCAAGGACAATCTTGCCATCCTTTACAACATTGTCCAGACTGAAGAGAGTAAGGTCGACCTCGGGTGCAAGAACTTGAACCTGCTCCTTCAGGTTCTCATAAGCAGCGTTTACGCTGCCTACAAGGTGACCCTGGAGCTCAGTATAATCAACCCGGGCCGACTCCAACTCCTCCCTAAGACATATCACTTCCCTGTAGGCCGTGACATAGCTATCCTTGTGTCTCAATACTATATCTTTAGCCAACCTCACAGACGCTGCCAAGGCAACAGAACTAGCCTTTTTGCCTTCCAACTCCTTCTCCAGCTTGGTCACTTTCACTTGGAGCTCCTCCTTCAAACCCTTCATATGGTCGAACTCTTGCTTAGCCTCCTCCATAAAGGCTTTGGTAGCATGAAGAGGAAGGTCTTGGGCAGTTTGGTATAGGGCAGCTCCCATATGTGCCATCTTGACGCTACTCCGAATAATAAAGTCCAAATGGCGAAGGAGAGAGACATCGTCAGTAGGAATGGTACCGTAAGGACCAATCTGCTGATCGACAAACTCAATCGCGTCAAATTCAGGGGCATCAAGGTTGAAAGGCTCAGTTGTCTTTTGTTTTTTGGAAGGAGGAGCACCAGAGGTAGCAGCAGAAGACTGTGGAGGATCCACTAAGCGAACTTGAGGAGTAGGGATCATTCTCCTCGGTCTGGGAGAGCTCGGCACAAACGATTTCGATGTTATCTGAGAAGACCGTTCTCCATCCATCTTGGTCGAGATGTTCTGAGCTGCAGTAGCCTTTCTCACCTTCTAGAAAGCTTTTATTGCATCATTATTCTTGGCCATCTTTGTAAAATGAAAACTAGTAGTTTTACAAACCAGGAAAGAAGAAGAAAGCAAAGTAAAAACAAGAATCAATATATATCAAGTAATACCCAATGCATTTTGGACGAGGGAGGGGTCCCCCAAAGATTTTTTAGTATCCAAATGAGGAGGTTCCCACCAAAGGTCCTCCAAAAGTGTTACAAAGGCCTGCTCAATCTCGTCGAGCATTTCCCACGCATATCGGGATACTACTACATTCTGCTACCAATGCAAAGGGAAAGATGGCTCATCATTCGCTTCCAGAAAAAAGGGACGAGCTCCCTCAACAGCTCAAACCTTGAAAAAAATAATTCTTGAAGTCCCTAAAGGACTCGTCATACATGGTAAAAACCTTATGTCCTTGTGCAGATCTAAAAGAAACCCACGAGGCTTTCTTTTTTGAAGAAATCTCGGGCTTAGTTAAAACAAACAAATAAAGGAAAAGAGTTTGAGAAGGGGTAACATCCAACTCTCGGCAAAGAAGCTGAAAAATCTTAATAAAGCCCCAGGAGTTCGGATGAAGCTGGGATGGAGCTACATTACACGACCACAACAAATCAGTCTCAAAGGAATTGAAGGGAAAAGTGATGTCCAACTGGCTGAAAAACTAGTCATAGGCATAAAAGAAAGGGCGCTCCCCCTGGGTCAGGGTAGGGAAGCAAACCCTCTCCTCAGAGTCAGGTGCTACCAATTCATAATTCCTCTCTTGATCTCTACTCTTACAGAGGCAGTGATGTTTCCTAAGCTCCACACAGAATTCAGTATTTACCACAGAAACACACATCAAAACAAGGGAGTCCAACCAATCGGACATTCCTCAGGGACCTTAGAGGACGTCTCTACAATATTTTTGAGAGAAGACATGGCCAACTAGTCCTACAAACAAGAAAAGAAGATTGGATTACTATAAAAAATCTCGGATGAAATCAAAACAACTCGGCCAACATAATCCAACGCAGTACAAACAACAAAAGAAAACCCCAGGATCCACACCAAGAAGATCCAGGGACATCCTTTGGAGGCAGTTAGCAAGATAGGGACTCAGGAAAACCTACAAGCCTACATCTCGATACGTCCTAACAAGAAAACAATAAACCCCCTTTTTCAACTAAAGCGACACTTTGAGAAGAAAGCTACGAGCCACAAATCAAGTAAAGTCATCAAAATAAACTACCTTCCAGACTCACCATCCCAGTTTTGATCAACGAACAAAGCTACTAAGCAACAAAATATCATCAAAGACACAACCTTTTATTCAGAGAAATAAAATCCCCCCCGAACAAACAAAGTAAATCAAAACAAGCACCGATCATCTTTTACAAAAGTTCAGAAGCAAGGAAAGCTATCAATAGGGCAAAAATCAAGGGACAATCTTTGCAGAAGTAAAAAAATGCAGTTTTCAAGTATCAAAAAACAACCAGAAGCAACAGCAAAACATGCAAAGCTCTAAAAAGCCTCCACAGAAGTACTAGGAGTATGCATAAAGACGAAAAGGAAGCCAAAAAATACATTACAGTGACGAACAAATACAAGACTACAAAAAAGGTTCAAGCTTTCCAACATACATTCAGAATCAAAGCTTTACCAGAAAAATGATGAGAACAATGAAAAGAAGAACTAACCTGAACAAAGGAAGAAACTTCGAAAAAGATTGAAGACGAAGAGACAGAATCGCCTTTCGAGGAAAGAAAACACCAAGAAATCAGCAAATGACGTCGCGGAAAGTAGCGCAAAAATGCAAGTCTCAAGCAAAAAACTGAAAGCGAGAAAGAAGAGGAGAAGTTACAGCAAAAAAGAGAAACTGTTTTGCGTAAAGTTCAAAAGAGCCAAAAGAAACGAGGCAATTAAAATCAATTAATGAGGGTATTAAACCCTCTCACATTCCCAAAAAGCCAGAACGCTAAAGCCCGCGTTTCTAAGCGAGAGGGAAAAATGTTCCGCATTCAAAAACAAAGACTCTACAAAGAAGGAAGTCGACAAAATGCTTGAGTTCGGCTTCACCAGAGAAGGATCGAAGTCCTAAAACTAAGACTCGACCTTAGAAAGAAAGATCGAGCTTGAGTAGGGGCACTGTTCATACCCTAGGTTGAGCTATCCGACCCGGGATGTTTAACGACAAAGCGATCGACCTTTTCAGGTCAGACTATCTAACCTCTTCTCAAAGAGCTCGGCCAAATTGCCAGGAAAGCCCAATAAAGGGCCCAGATAGAGGAACACGACCCAAATCCAAAGGCAGTCCAAGCCTATAGAGATAAGGGCGGTTCCCTTGAAGATAAGATGACCTCAATCAAAGATAAAGATAAGATAAGATAACTAAATTATCTTATCTAAAAAGGTCACTCCACACCATTATAAATACACTGGAGCACTCAGGTATAACTCATACTCTGGTTCAACTAAAACCTGCTTAATACCCTTGCTAACTTAAGCATCGGAGTCCCTTGCAGGTACCCCCCACCCTCCGGTGACGAAGGATCAGCAGTGCAGCCAAGCTCAACAAGTCGGATACGATAGCTCCGGCCTCCACTCTCAGCCGGACACATCATCTCCGATCAACACAGGAGATCTCATCCGAGATCGACCTACGATTTCAGGTAACCCTCGGAACACATAAGTTTCTATATCACAACTAATAAGCTAAAGGTGCAATTTAAGCTAAATATCTAAGATATATATATACACAGCACAAAATGCAAAATATAATAAAGTCGAAATAAACAGAAATACAGCAAAAGAAAATGTGCAAGTACTAAAAGGACAATAAGATAAAATAAAATACAGAAGAAGAAATAAAATTGGATAAAGAGTATGAAAATTGTTCACCAAAATAAAGTCACCGGAGATGGCGACCTCCCCACACTTAAATAATAGCATCGTCCCCGATGCGCAATCAAGCAGGATGTGAAGAAGTGGCATCTCCGGAAGGGTGCTCTGCTGGTGTCTCTATGGTGGCCTGAGGTGCTGTAGTCTATATGGGTGGCTGGGGATCTGCCTGCTGAAGCGGGGGCTCTGTCTGTAAAGGGACCTGCTGATCGGCTGGCTATATCTGTTGGGGCTCCTCATGATGTGACGTAGCCTGCTCGGGTCCTGCCTGCTCAGTCGCTGCTCGATCATCCTCCTCATGGTCATCCACCTCCTCCTCAGATGACTCTGATGGTGTGTCAGGCGTGGAGAGAATGTCATGGTGGCCCGATCGGATCATCAATTTTAAATGCTCAGAGCGTCGCTTGTTGCGACGCTCAGACCTCTCATATCGCCGCTGGTTGCGGCGCTCCATCTGGTCGAGCCGCTCGAAGAGGCGGTGCACAAGGTGGTAAATGGGCTCAGGAGCAGGTGAAAGTGCTGTGGTGGTGGCTGGTGCAGCAGGTGCTGAAGGGGCAGCAGAAGATGTGGCTGCCTCAGTGGAGGCAGTGAGAAAGGGTGGTCTGTAGCCCAAAGCCTAGAACTTCCTGCCATGTGGGATGATCTTCTTGCAATCGGCGGCGGGTGGCTTCTCATCCGCAAGCTCCCAGGGTACCTCAGCTCGGTGGCCCAGCTGAGTAATCAAGTAGGGAAAAGGCAGAGTGCCTCGGATATGGACCCTGGACATGGAGTACCGGATAAATCGAGGAAGGTACAGGTCCTTGCCTTCTATCACACACCAAATAAGAGTAATCATGGCAGCTGGCACCTCAATCTCGTGAGTGCTCGGCATCACATAGTTACTCAGAATTTGCTGCCATAGCCAAGCCTCATCATTCAGGTAGATGATTTTGATGCCTTTTGGGGTCACGGTTGACTTTCCCATAACCCATGGGACAGCAAGATCAATAGCTATAGTGTGCTTCACTGCTTCCCAATCAAACCTCATAAATCGCAAATCCTCCTCAGCTTTCTGGTAACCATCTGGTTCATCAGACTTAGGCTGGAGTTGGAGGATATCTTCAATTGCCTCCTCAGAAACTAAAATCTACTTTCCTCTGAACTGCACTGCATCCAGGGTCATTTTAAAATAGTTGCACTAAAATTCCCTGACCCACGATGCATTTACCTCAATCAAGTTCCTCTCCAGAAAGTACCAGCCTCTCTGTTTGATTTGGTATGTGGTGTACTGTAATAATTCAGCTGGAGTTCAGAGGGTCTTTTCTAGATATAGGTTCCTTGAAGTTGCAAAGACTGGATACTTCAGTTCACAGTATCGGTTGGCAAACTTGACTGGGTCAGTTGCAAGCACTAACTGGTCAGCTTTTTCCTGCGGAGTAAAATTCTTCTCCCGCCAGGAATCATCATGGAGGATATCTAGGATAGCCATAGAGAACTCTCCTCTTTTCCTTTTGCCTGTGCCTGTTTTGGCTTTTTCTTTGCCCTTTGGGTCAGACATCCTGAAAAGCAAAAGTTCCAGGATACAGTTTATTAAACTAAAGTAGGAAAATAGGTAAGCAAATAGGACTTTAGCAATATAAGCATAAATGGACCAAAGAGGAATAAAATAGCAATATAAGCATGAGGTGAGTTAGATAGATGTAGAATTTTGGACTGTATGCAATTTAAAGTCAAAGAATTAAAATAAAAATCACAATCCAAGTTCTATAATATGTGGAAAGCTTTTTTATCAGAAACAATAATAATCATGCCGTGAAATGGGATAAAAGTAGTTAGTTGAAAACTAAGAGAGAAGTTAGAAAGTTAATGCAGTTAAGAGTTAAAAAGTGTAATTAAAGTTAGTGGCATGGTATTGTAGTTCCTAATTAACAAAAATTGCACAAACTTGAAGAACAAGCAACTCACATTCAAGTAGAGAATGCAGACTAATGATGATAAATCAAATAAATAAAAGAAGGGCAAAATGAATAAAATCATCAATAATGCGATTTGACTAAGAAGAGAACCAGAATGAGTAGGAATGCTAGCCCATTCATCCATGAATTGGCCTGGTTGAAAGCAATTAGTGCATAATTCAAAAGTACCAAAGCCAATTTATGAATGGGAGTTAAGTGAAATAATTTTCGGAAAAATCGGACAGCATTTCGGCTATATATTAGATGTTCCCGGGTAATAAACAGGAGCAAAAATTCAGTTCATATGACATTAAAGTAGTGCAGAAAAGAGTAACAAATAGCAAGGTACATGAATTCAGAATAAACAAACTCAATCTGCAGTAATATTAAATCAGCAATTAACAGTAATGAACAACATATGAGCATCATCAACAGCACAGCAATTTCAAAATTGTGAAACAGATAAAGCAAGCAGCAAGAACAGTGCAATTATCAGACCTAAATCCACTAACCACATCCTAGATACCTAACCACCTAAAATCCACTACGAACATGCATCTCTAACTATCCTAATTTGAACAAAATTTGAAAAATATGCAAACTAAATAACTGAAATGGGAAAGGAATCGGAGTGCAGTGGAACCTGGTACGCGCAGTAACAAAAATTGAACGAAGAGAGAGGGTGGTGGTGTGGTGGTGCTGATGGGCGGCACGGCGGTAGGTCTCACGGTGGTGCAGGGCGGCGCGTGGTGGTTCTTGGTGGAGGCAGGGGGTGAAAGAGGGAGAGGAAGAGAAGGGAGGAGGGGCGAGGAAGGGGGTGGCATTGGGGGGTGGTGTTGCCGACGGTCTGGCTGGTGGCAGCAGTGCTGGTTTAGCCGCATGGAGGCAGGGGCGGGGGCAGTGGTGGTGCGAGAGGGAGAGGGAAAAGGAGAAAAGAGAAAGAGAAGGGCGAAAGAGGGGGTGAGGGCGGTGCGGCAAGGGGTGGCGACAGCGGCGCTGCGGCGGGCTGGACGGCAGTGGCAGTGGGAGGTTGGAGGGGGAAGAGAGAAATGGAGGTGGAACGTTGGGGAGGCGGTGAAAAAGGGGCAATGCTGGGTTAGGGTTTCCACGTCGGGGGGTTAAATGGATTCAAATCCACGCGGACGCGTGGATCACGCGAAAGCGTGGCTGAGGCGGAAGTGCAACAACGCGAAAGCGTCATTGACGCGAACACGTGAATGGTGGATAAGGAAAATGACACGTACGCGTGAAGCACGGGTACGCGTCGACTAGAATTTGTGCTAAACGCACAAATCCAGCGTCGTTTTGGCGCAACTCTCTGTTTCAATTGGGGGGCAAAATTTTCACGCGACGCATACGCGTCGCCCACGCCTACGCATGGTGTGTGTTAATGAAAATGATGTGTACGCATCGTTGACGCATACACGTGTCCCAAATTATGCCTAACGCATACCAGCCGCATGATTCCAGCCCAACTTTCTGGGCGTTGGATGGCGACGTCGATTTGAAATCAACGCCCACGCGTGGCCCAAGCGCACGCGTGGTGTGATTTTTTTTTTAAATGCAGAATGCGAAATGCAAATGCGGATACTGATGTTATAAACGCTACTAGGGAAAATAAAATAAAATAAAATACAAATAAAAATAAACAAAACAAAATAAAATTAAAATTTGAAAAGGAACGATCATACGATGGTGGGTTGTCTCCCACCAAGCATTTTTATTTAAAATCCTTAAGTTGGACATTTGAGGGGTTTCCTGTTATGGTGGCTTGTGCTTGAACTCATCCAGGAATCTCCACCAACGTTTGCAATTCCAATAGCCTCCGGGGTCCCATACTAGGCACGGGAAGCCTTTGAGCAAGTTAACGCAGGTTTTCAGGCTCCAGGAGTATTGATTGTCAGGATAAATTCCAGGATCCCAAACCTTGCTTTTGAACCCGTCTTCACTTCTATCTTCATTATTCCAACCGGGCGGTACACAACCTGAATTTCCACTGAGATATCCAAACTTCTTCTGAAATTTATTCAATCGAGCTCTATACCAATCCTTGCACTTCCATTTGGAGCGTGGAACCATGTTGAACTTTGGATTCCAACTACTATTACTAACCATCTCCCGCTTACTCTTAAAGCCGCAAAGAGCTCTAAGCTGGCCATCGATTTCAAGCTCCACTTCCTTGTACTCCTCTGTGAATTCTTCCATTTCCTGACAGACCTCTTCAATTGCAACCTCGTCTTGATCAAAGTCTTCAATTTCTTCCTCATCACTCAAGTCATAAGTTGGAGGTTGAGAAAATTCTTCCTCCACATCATCCTCATATTCACTCGGGGGAGATTCTTCTAGCTCAAAGAGTTCAATTGTGACTGCGAGGTCATCATTAGGAGAACTTGATTCATGATCATCATTACCAAGGAAAATTGCTTCTTGATCTGTTCCGTCCAGTTCTTCAGAAGATACATGCCTTAGGGGTTGTGCACTATCCTCCTTAGCATCAACTGCAAATTTTTGGGCGAAATTCTCCACAACTCTTGATTCCTATGGAGGTTCAGCGTCTCCTAAGTCTTCAACCAATTCTTTTTCTTCGATAATTGTAGCTCCCTCTACTTGTTCCAATACAAAGTCATGTTCTTTACTGTCCACCGGAGCTTCTAGTGTCTCCTTCGTACTGGGGACTAATCGATTTATCGCTTGCTCCAATTGATGAAGGGTTGCATGAAATTGGTTCACTGTGTCCTTGAGGCGAGCCTGTGATTCTTGGATCGATGGATATGGACATAGTGTATATAGAAGTGGTGGTTCTTGGGAGCAATTGGATTGGAATTGGGGTAGATAAAGGTTAGGGTTATATGGTGGTGAATGGTTGTGTTTGGCTTGTGAGTATGGTAGTTCGAAGCTATGTTGAGCAGGTGGTTTATAGGCATATGATGGGGCTTGTTGGTAACCATAATGGGGTCCACCATATCTATCATCTTGGCACACACCTCGGAATGGCTCTTGACCATAGTAATTTGGTGGAGGTGGTTTTTCACGAAGGGGTCCACCATAACTATTGTCTGGGTATGCATTGTAGAGTGGTCGTTGTCCCTGGTACTTTGGAAAGTGTTGCTGCTGAAAGGGTTGATCAGATCCTCGTGACTCCTTCCATCTGTGATTGTTTCGACCTTGACGCATGTTCCTGTTATAGCTTCCATTCTTTTCAACAACATTAGAACCAAACTCAAAGTGATGGGGGTGGGAACTCATAGTAGCTAATAAAAATTAAAAACAAAAATAAAAACAAATAAATAGCAAAATAAAATATTTACAATAACCAATAATAAGGCACACAATTGCAACTCCCCGGCAACGGCGCCATTTTGACGATCGGATTTTTCTGCTAGTAAAGAATTTTATAAGAATAATCATGTTGTAGGTATAGTTTCTAAACCAGCAAAGAATCCTTTCATACAAAAGTTTGGTTGACACAAGTAACAAAACCCAATAAAATTTATAACCGAAGTATTTAAACCTCGGGTCATCTCTCAAGGAATTGTAGGGAAGTATGATTTATTATTGGTTATGGAAAAAATATCTTTTTGGGTTTTTAAGATAAGAAGCAATAATAGTAAATGGCAATGGAAACAATCTAACTATAAAAACTCTTGGCAAAGTATGAGAACTGAAAATCCCATCCTAGTTATCCTTATCAGGTGTGATGAGAATTGTTTATTGCTCCCACATAGTTAACCTTTACTAAATAAAAGAAAGTCAAGTGGACTAATCAATTTGATTCCTCAAGTCCTAGTCAACTCCTGTGGAAAGACTAGCTTTAGAGGGATCCAAACTAATCAGCAAATTCCAATTTTCAATCAACAGCTGAGTTTGACAACTCAAGTATCACCAATTACTCAACCAAAGCCAAAAGAGGAGAAAATCTACTCGAATAAAAATGCCTTGACCAGGAGAAGATTAATTGGAAACATCAATAACATAAATTAAAGAAAGCAATCATAAATCTGAAATACCTCAAATTATATTAAATAAAGATATCAATTCTAACATGGGAAAATTCATAAATCAAATTGGGAAAGCAAATAAACTAAGTGATAAAGTAAATAAAAGTAGAAGAGAAATTAAATTAAAGGAACATTGAACCTGGGATGAAGAAATAACCATAAACTAAGAGAAATCCTAATCCTAAAACCTAAGAGAGAGGAGAGAGCCTCTCTCTCTCTCTAAAAACTACATCTAAAACCTAAAATTGTGAATATAAAAGTTGTGTTTCCAATGTGTCTCTTTGATTTCCCATTCTCCAGCCTCTATACTGTGTTTCTGGGCTTGGATTTGGGCCAAAAAAAGGCCCAGAAATCGCTGGGAGCGTTTTCTGCAATTTCCTGCATATGGCATCCGTCACGGGTGTGCGTCATTTGGAGATTTTCCTTGTCATACGTACGCGTCAGTCACACGTATGCGTCGTTTGTGCTATGCGCCAGGCACGCTTCCGCATCGTTCATGCGTGCGCGTCGTTTGCGTTTTGCGCTAGGCACGCGTCCGCATCGTTCATGCGTGCGCGTCACTGCCATTTTCTCTAAAACTCTATTTTGTGCGTTCCTTCCATTTTTGCGTGTTTCCTTTCTATCCTCTAAGCCATTCTTGCCCTATGAAGCCTGAAAATACTTGACACACAGATCACGGCATCGAATGGTAATAAAGGATAATTAAAATTAATATTTTTAAGGCATAGGAAACATGTTTTCACATATATCATAGAATAAGGAAGGAATTGTAAACCCATGCAATTCTTATGAATAAGTGGGTGAAGAATTGATAAAAACACTCAATTGAGCACAAGATAAATCATAAAATAGTGGTTTATCATTGAGGTACAACATTCCTCTAGATCCTTGCTTGGATTACACAAAAAATGAGACTTGTTATTGCTTGGTCCTTTGTTTTTCTTGCTCTTCTTCTTTTGTTTGAGACTTATTGCTTTGGGGCTTAATACTTTGTGGTAAGGCAGCTTTTTAGAGTAAGCTTTCAGCCAGCATTCCCGCCCCAGTTGGTTCAAGATGCTAGGTGTTGAAACACCCCTATGGGCTTACTTGCTCAAGCCTCTCCTTAGCACACACACATCACAGTCATTTAGCTTGTTTTGTTCTTTGGAAATTGATGCACAGCACCTCTTTGGGTCACTAAATGTTTTGTCTCAAAGTAGCTCTTGATGGTGGACTTTCAGTTGGCAATCCCGAGTTAGTTAACCCAAGTTGCCGGCTGATGAAGCACCCCTTAGAACCTAGTTATCCAAGCTTGTCTTTGTACAAGAACATCACGGGCATATATCCAAATCTCAAGCCATTGATGCCTAGCCTTGTTTATTCATTTTTGTTTTCTTTCTCTTTTTTTTTCTTGTATTTTCTTTCTTTTATTATGGACCTCTTTCATTTGTCAAGTCTCATGAAATGTAAATTAGGTTCGTATCACAAAGTCATGCCAACCTCTGACCTTATTCATAAATCAACTAATCAGCCAGCACATACCACCACATAACCTTATTTTATCTCATATTAAACCAGGCTTTTACTCTTTCTCTGTTTCACACTAATTTTTCTTTTATTCAAGCATGAAAATAAAGCATGTAACTCAAGTAAGATGAAAGTGAATCAAGCACTTAGACTAGCAAGCCATAACAGCATGAAAACATACAGTAAATAAATCTAATAGGACACTAATCAATAGGGGACATTTTCACTTTCAATTAGCATAGTTAAGCTAAAGTTAGTCAGAGAACAATACAACCTCTTGGAGTCCATTTGTTTCCTCTGTGTCATCATCATTGTTGGATTCCATGTCCTTCCTTTGTTCAACCACATGATGATATATCTTTCCTTCCAAGAGATTGAATGAATTCCTACAAGAGATATTAAAAGTTGCTTGTTCCCCAAGCATTTGAGAAGCAGTTAGCATGCATGTATGCTTGTGATTCTCTGAACCTAAGTTGGTGTGGGAACACCAAACTTAGTTCCTTGCCTAATTCTATATGCAGAAGGATAAATACATGCATGAAAGATCAAGTACTTTTTATTAAGAAATTAAAATATGAACTAGAAAACAACTATAAACTAGAAGATAAATTCTGAACTAGGAACTAAACAATAGTCAAGTAGTTTCTCTGATTGTTTGGAGCTAACGACTAGTCATGCTGAGGGTTACAATGTTTTCTTAATGAAACCTTTGGTGGAACACCAAACTTAGAATTACACATTCACTCCTAAATTATTTTGGTGTGCAACACCAAACTTAGCTCCTTGCAATATAGAGAGATCTACTTACTCCTTTATTGAATTAACTAGGAAAAGAAAACTACCTCTGGTTTGGTTGCCTACCAACAAGTGCTCTTTTATTGTCATTAGCTTGACATTTTGGTCATGAATTTCTTCCTCTTCTTCTAGTTTGTTAAGAGGAATGACCTCCAGTGGAAAAAGGAGCCAATTAATGCTCCTTGTTGTGAGTGCCTCTTTCCAGCAAGCTTTCTTTTGTGATTGGCGTGAGTGAACTTGCTTGTTGGACCAGGAGTCGGATTGTTCTTTGACCTTCTCTTCTTTATGGATATGGTCCTTTGTTTCTCAGTCTTAATCCTCCTTTTGGTGCTTGTATTTACTGCCTTCACATTGTTGATTTCAGCATTTGGGTGTTGTTGGACAGTTGGAGCATCTTCTTCATCAAGAGCTTATTGAATAGGTGGTTCAATGAACTCACCCTCTATGTAACTTTCTGGTTCATTGGAGTGTAAACTCCCTTTGTTGGCTTCCTCCCGTTCTTCTACTTGATTTTGCATTGAGTCTATTGGGAGTGAGTTTGCATGTTCTTTTGCCACCCCTAGTAGCCTCTGTGGGTATGGAGCCTTAGGATTATATACTCTCACAACCTCCTCTTTCTTCATAGGAATCTCACTTGGTATGGGTGCCTCTTTTTCTTGTTCCTCTGATTCCTCCCTTGTACTCACCCTTTGGTCCTCATCCTGCTTGCTAGGAATCTCTTCAAAGTAATTTGCATTTGCTTCCATGTTTCTGGAAGAGATGTCTTGTTCTTGCCTCCATGCTCTGGACCATTGAATGAACTCCTCTGTTGCTATTTTCTCCTCTTCCGTCATCTTTGTCAATTTTTCAAGGAGGAGTTCCATCCTAGCAAGTCGATCTTCTTCTCTCCTTCTTCTGAGTTCTTCAAAGATGAGTTCTGCCTCAGCAAGTCTATCTACAGAAGATTGTGATGGTTGGTGACTGGCTTATGAATGGAGTTGGTTGTTTTGTGGTTGTGTGTTCTGAAAGTGGTATGGCTCTTGTGGATACTGGAATGAGTTTTGTGGACTGTGAAAAGAATTTTGTGTGTAGTGGAATAAATTGTATGGGTCTGAGAAGGAATTTTGTGCTGAGGTATACTCAAATGATGAAGAATTTGGACATGTAAAACTAGGAGGTGAGGTTGGATAATTAAAAGGTGATTGCTCTTGATGAATGGGGTATGAATGAGTGAAATTCCTTTGATTTTGATCTTTCCAGCCACAACTTGAGTAGTAATCACTTTCACCAAAATATGGACCATTTTGTGGTTCTGGGAAGTACCTCGTTTTAGCTTATTGATGCTCCCACCCACCATGAGCATAATAACATGAATCATTCTATGGTGGTGGGAGGCTTCTCAGGAAATTCGATTGACCAGAATATGATGGATGCTCCTTTCTTTCTTACAAAAGGCTCTGTCTCAAACAATAATCACCAAAAGACATTGGAATCTCCATTGTTATTAATGAGAAAATCTTACTGAGGCAATATTATAAAAAGCTAGTGGTTAGTGTGCTAAAAAGTAAATAAATCAATGAAAAACAACTTAACGTGTAGAAAATAGCAGTAACAAACTGAAACAAAAACTATTAACAAAAGAAAAGAAAAATTGCTCAATCTAGTTATCCTCCAATTTAATAATTGTCAATATCAAACCAATCCCCAGTAATGTCGCCATAAACTTGATTCACGAAAATTTGTCTCTCAACAAATTTTCTACTGGCAAGTGTACCGAATTGTCGTCAAGTAAAACTCACTGTAGAGTGAGGTCGAATCTCACAGGGATTGGTTGGTTGATCAATGTTAATTGGAGAATTATTCTAGTTGAGCGAAATCAGATTTGGTTGAGAATTGCAAAATGTAAATTTGGCGGGAAACGTAAATTGCAAGAAATTAAATGATAGAAGCTTAAATTGCATGAAATTAAAGAACAGAATCTTAAATTGCAAGAAATTAAATGGGAATGGGGTTTAAGCATAAAATTCAAGAGCATAAAGTAAATAGAATAGGTAGAACAGAGATGGGGATTCATTGGGTTTCGGGAGATATTGAACTCTCCAGATCAAATTATTTTCATCTCTTCCTCAATCAATGCATTCATTGACATTGCTTGGCAGTCTTAGATGATCGGATCCCAATGTCTTGGCTCACCAATCTCTCTAAGCATGAACAATTGCCCAATGTCTTGATTTAATTGCTCATGGGAAGAGTTGAAGTTCGGTCACTGGCTATACCACACAAATTTATAGATCAAAGTATTGGTAGGATTACATGTCACTATATCCATCCAACCCCCAATATAATCCAATGTGAGAAAGCAATTCTAGCATGAATTCTTCATCCCTCTCTTAAGGATCCAAAGAATTCCAATTATGGACAGCTTCTCTCTCAAGACAACTATCCAATTGAATTAAGACCGAAAGCCTTCTAACAAAAATCAAGAGAAAAGAAAGAAGAAGAATATGAAAACTACTATTGATCCATTGAATTACAATAGAGCTCCCTAACCCAATGCCAGGGGTTAGTTGTTCATGGCTCAATTCAATTTACAGAGAAAGAAAAATACAGAAAATAGAAACTAAAAGAAAATAAGAAAATACAAAAGAAACTACAGGAAATGAAATCAGGGAATTGAACTCCGAGAGCCCCCCCCCTCAGGGCCTCCCAGAAGCTTCTCTCAATCTTTAATAATTCTTTTATTTATAGACATCCTCTTATCTTCAATTGGATTAAGTATTTGGATGTGGGCCTTGGCTGAAGCATTTTAAGAGTGATTCTTAGTGATGCAAAGAAGAGAGATTGCTCAATTGCAGAAAAAATAGATAACTTTGTTGTCATTGGCGTTTGGCTCAACGTTGGAGGGCCAACGTTCTGCTTACCCAAGCGTACGCGTGCATCACGCGTAAGCGTGAAGTTCGTGAATTTGCTTATTCATGCATACGCGTGCCCCACGCTTACGCGTGCATTGCCATTTTTCTCATCCACGTGTACGCGTCACTGACGCGTGCGCGTTGATTCATGTTTTTTAACTCTAAATTCTAGGCTTCTCATCGCGGACGTTGGAGGCTGCGTTTGAGGAAACGTTGGACCTCTAACATTCATTTGTTGACGCGTATGCATGACCCACACGTCCACGTGGATGGTCAATTTTTCCATTCCACGCGTGCGCATGGCTCACGCTTTCGCGTGGATATAAAAATTTTCATCTTTTACGCGTACGCGTCATAGACGCATACGCGTCGCTCAAAATTCCTTTAGCTCCAGAATTTGAATATTTTCAATGACGTTGGAGGTAACGTTGGTTCACCAACATTCCCTCCAACATTGGCATCTATGTTTTCTTCTTCGAGAATGTTGCCTTCAATGTTGATAGGCTAACGTTAGCTCCAACGATGGCCTCTCCTTCTCTTCTTCCTTGCTCATCTTTTGCTTCTTTCTTCCTATCATCAACCTAACAAAATGCATCAAAGCTTTGCTATAATCACAAGAATTTGTCTCATTCTTTGCACACAAGTAATTATGGCATAAATCTCATGAAAATGCATCAAATTAACCATGTTTGCATGAATCAAGGTAAGCATGAATTTCTCATCCAAATACTTACTTATTGCCTAAGAAATGCATGAAAATCAGGTAAAAACTAATGAAAAAGGCTAGTGAAACTAGTCTAAGATGCCCTGGCATTAGAGACACCCCACCATGGTAAACTCTTTCCATTCTCTTGTATATATAATCAATGGATGAATTGGGTTACCATTGTTAGGTAGTTTTCTTCTTTGCATACTCTTGTTTTAGTGTTTTGGTTGCTAGTTTGTTTGATTGGATTTATGCCTTAAGTTGTAGAATAGTTGTTGTTAAGTTCTACCTTGCATGAAGTGTAAGTTTTGTTTGTTTTGTATTTGAAAATTTTTCAAAAACCAAAAGATTTGTTGTTAAATTTAAATTTTGATTGCTTTAGAACGTCTATAGGTTAGGATAATGCCATGTTTCTATCTTATCTTTTAAAAAAAAAGTGCACGCCACGCGTAAGCGTGGCCAGCGCGCACACATCGTGTGCGATATTTGGACTCCTGGTACAAAAACTAGAGAGTTGTGTTGGAGTGGTGCTGGCGTTGTGCGAATAGCACAATTTGGCCCCCACGTGTACACGTGGGTGACGTGTGTATTTCCTGTGTTCCACGCGTATGCGTGGGCGACGCTTACACGTCGCTTGTTCTCCTGCCTTCCACACGCACGCGTGGGCGACGCTTACGCGTCACCTCGCACCTTGTTTCTTCCCATGTTTCTTCTTTTTTCTTCGTCTCTCCTTCTTCTTTTTTTCTATCTTTCTTCTTCTCTCTTCTTCCTTTCTTACTTTCTTCTTTTCCCTCTCTTCAAAAAAAATTTAAAAATAAAAAAAAAATAAAAGTGAAAATAAAATTATTAAAAAAAATTCTTTTTCTCATCTTTCATTTTTTTATTGCATTTGCTTATTTTCATTCGTTGAATTTTAATTTTGTTTTTATAGCTTGTTCTTATTTTCTTTTCTAAGTTTTCTATTTTAATAATGGTGTTGAATTCTCTTACTCAATTGTTGAGAATTTCTTGGTTAATGGTGCTTTTTGACCTGTTTGATATTGTTGGGTGATAAAACTTTTAAATCAATGCTTAATTTTTTATGACTCTTGCATCCTTTGTGCATTGATATGAACTTGCATGTCTTTCATGATCCACTATATTCTATTTGTACTTGATGCTCAACATGCTCTTCATGGCATTTAATTGTGCTTTAGCTATACTCTGGCATCAAGTAGTAGTTGATATGCCTTAGCCTATACTGTTTTCTCACTCACTGATGCACGAAAACTTGTCCCTTAACAAATCTCCCTCGGCAAGTATACCGAATTGTCGTCAAGTAAAAACTCACATTAGAGTGAGGTCAAATCCCACAGGGATTGATTGGTCAAGCAACTTTAATTGGAAGAATATTCTAGTTGAGCTAAGCAGAAAGTGAGTTGAGAATTACAGGAAATTAAATGGCAGGAAAGTAAATAGCAGAAAATAAATGACGAAAAGTAAATTGCAGAATCTTAAATGGGGAAGGGAAGTTTAGCATGAAAGTAAATGGCATAAAGTAAAGAGAATGGGTAAGATTAGAAATGGGGAATTCATTGGGCTTAGGAGATGTTGCATTCTCCGGATCAAGTTCATTTTCATCTCTTCCTCAATCGATGCATTCATCGATCTCCTTGGCAATCTTAAGTGATTGAATTCCAATTCCTTGGTAATTCAATCTCTCAAATCAGATCAATAGCCAATTCCTTGGTCTAATTGCTCATGAGAAGAGATGAAGTGTGGTCACTGATTATACCACATGTATTTCCAAATCAAAGTATTGGGAGAATTATATGTCACCATATCCGCCCAAACCCCAATTTGGTCCAACATGAGAAAACATTTCTAGCATGATCTCTTCATCCCTTTTCCAAGGTTCAGAAGAGATCCAAGTATGAATAGCTTCCTTTCCAAGATAACTACTCAATTGGATGAAGATTGAAAGCTTTCTAGTAAAATCAAGAGAAAAGAAAGAAGAAGAATAATGAAAACTATTATTGATCCATCAAATTACAACAGAGCTCCCTAATCCAATGAAAGGGGTTTAGTTGTTCATAGTTCTGGGAATGGAAAGCAAAGATGGAGCATACATTCTGAAAGTTAAACTAGAAGTGCAGAGAAAGTAAAATACAGAGAGTAATTCTAATAATGCCAAAAGCTCCTTTCTAGTTCAAAGCTCTCCCTATTTATACTATTCTTCTGATCTTCTAGTTGGCTCTTCAAGTCTTGGATATGGGCCTTTGGATCTTGAATTGAAGCAGTTATCTTCTTCAGTGGGCTCAGATTTACTTGCAGAGAAAGTGTGAAGTAGGCAGGGACTTTAGCTTAGGGCGTTAGTGGTGTTAACATTAAGTGAAAATGTGGGGTTGAAAACGTTAGTGACAATCACCTTTTTCACTAACGTTCCTAACCCAAAGTGGTCCACGTTGACCCTTGGCCCTTCGCAAATGTTACTGGGGTTTACCTTTTTCAATAACGTTGAGAGTACCCCTTTCTCCCTACGTTAGAGTTCATGTTAGAATAGTTAACGTGGCCTTTAACGTAGGCTTGCCAAATCTTCGAGAGCATTAGTGACACTTACCTTTGTCACTAATGCTTCAGAACGCCCTTACTTCCCACGTTAAAGTTTACGTTAACTAGGTTAACGTGACTTCTAACCTGGTATTGATAGCCATCTCTAACGTTAGTGACAAAGGTGAGTGTCACTAACGTTGGCTCATCATCCCTCTTCTCCACGTTAGCTTCCACGTTAATGTAATTAACGTGGCAACTAACGTGGCTCATAGTGGCGCAATCCAACGTTAGTGACAAAGGTGAGGGTCACTAACGTTGGTGATTCTTGCTCCCTCCACATTAGAGTCCACGTTAACTAGGTTAACGTGGCTTTTAACGTAGCCAATATGGGCTTAGTCCAACGTTAGTGGCAAAGGTGAGTGTCACTAACGTTGGCATCATCTTCTTCTTCCACGTTAGAGCTCACGTTAACTAAGTTAATGTGGCTCTTAACGTGGCCAATTTCCCCTTTTGTAACGTTAGTGGCACTTACTTTTACCACTAACGTTGGAGTTCTACTTCTCTTCCACGTTAGCTTCCACGTTAGCATAGTTAACGTGGCAACTGACGTGGGCTATGATGGCTCACGAAGACGTTATTGGCATTCACTTTTCTCATTAACGTTGCAAGCTAGACTTCATTCCACGTTAGTGGTCACGTTAGCTAGACTAACATGGCTATTAACGTGGTTCTTTCTTGCTTCCTTTATCCTGAAATCAAGCAATAAAGTGCATCAAAGCTCTAATCCAAGTTATGAGACATGCATCATTCAATTTGTCCTTTAATTCATGCATAATTTTCATGAAATCATGTAAAATTCATAATGTTTGCTTGAATCAAGATGTAAGTGATTATTTACCCCAAACTTGCTTATTTCCTAAGAAATTGCATGAAACTACCTTAAAACCATAAAGAAAAGGTCATTGAAACTGGCCAAAATGCCCTGGCATCACAACACCAAACTTAAAGCTTGCTTGTCCCTAAGCAAGTACTGGAACAAGAGAATGATGAATGAAATGACAAGATGAATGAATCATTATTGTGGAAGTCATGTTCTTGGTTTTATGGGGTTTCATGCATAGCAACTTAGGTTCATTCCTTTACTGGCTTTCAGACCTTTATCATACCTTGGAATACTCACTTGATTGCACCTTTTGAGACTTTTATTTATTGATCCCCTTTGTCTTTCCAAGGTTTATTTCATCCTTAGGCTAAGTGTTCTGTAAGGGGGCGACTCTTTAAGATAAGCTTTCAGCCAACACTCCTGAACCAGTTGGTTCAAGGTGCTAGGTGTTGAAACACCCCTAAGGACTTACTTCCTCAAGTCTCTCTCCCCCATACATGCACACCACAGGCACATGGTTTGTTATTTTCTTTCCTTGAGGCCTTGGTGTCCAGCACCTCTTTGGGTTACTAAATGTTCTATAGCAAGGTTGCTCTTGATAGTGGATTTTCAGTTGATAATCCCGGGTTAGTTAACCCAAGTTACCAAGTGATGAAGCACTCCTAAGAACTTATTCATCTAAGCAGATCTTTGGTACAAGAGCACCACAGACACATCCCTCAAGTTTCAAGCCCTTGGTGCCTAGCCTTATTCTTTATTAACTTTTCTTTCTTTTTCAACTCTTATTGTTCTTTTCCTTTTTCTTATTAGGATCTTATTATTTAGCTAGTCTCATGGGGTGTGTTTCAAGTATATGATTCAGGACAGATAGTTGCCTTCTCACCTTGTTGGTGAACCAACTTAGCTAAGTGATTACTACACCACAAATTTAAGGACCTGCTCCACAACTTGAACATCACTCTGGTCTTTCATAACATCTCTTTTTATTGGACTTAAAAGGACAAGCATACAATAAGCAAGATGAAAATGAAAACAGGCAACTTGAACCAGCAAGCATAGACCTAAGTAAAGAGAATACTAAAGACAAAATTGAAATTCCTAAACTACCATGGAAGCATGTTCTATTTCATACATGATTTTCCTTATTTAAAAGACTTGAAAAAGAAAGATGGAACAATGAGGGAACTCCACCACCTTTTACTCATGGGGTTGTTTGCGCTCCTTCTTGTTTGTCCTCTTTGTGTGCACTTGTGCTTCCTTGCATACGTGCCAGTCTAGCTTTTTTCCAATCTTCAAGTGCCTTCCTTACTGATTCATGACTCTTTTCTACTCTGTCTCTCTTTCTTCTCGTGCTAATTCATCCTTTACTTCTTCATAGCTTATGATTCCCGGATGTAGTATAGGCAGTTGTCCGACTAAGTATCCGAGCCTGGCCTGAGTGTTCACCTAGTGTCTAATCTGGCTCATGTAAACTCCTTCTGAAAATGCCCTGTGTTCGTCGAAGAGTTCTGCCTGTTCTAATTGTTTACGATGCATTTCATGTATGTGTGCACCTTGATGTACTTGGATGTTGATTAGCTTTTGGATGGCTTCTTGTTGTTCATCCTTCCTTTGTTCCAACCTGTGGAAGGATTCTCCCCATTGTTTTCTTTGCTCCAGTTGCTGCTCCATCAATTGTCTTTGCCACTCTCCTTGTTGATTCATCCATCTAGATAGTGACTCTTCTTGATGGTTTATCAACTGTAGGTGAAGCTCTTTCTGTGCCCCTTGATTTTCCAAGTATTGTCTAGATAAGCCATCAATGGCTTCCTGTAGTAGGTGCATGTCCAAAGGGGCTTGCTCCTCTAGGTTCTGTCCTTCTACCACTTGGTGCACTGGCCTCTTTCTTATCCTTCGTTGGGGTAGGGGAGATGCAACAGCATGCATACGCCAGACAGTAATTGGGATACCAACTTTTATCCATTCGGGGTTTTCATCTTCGAACACCACCCCTGCCTTGTCACACAGGCGAAAAATGGTGCTGGGATAGCCTAACCTTCCCCCAGAATCACTTTTTTCAGCCATCTTCCTAATGCCTTGGGCTATGAGTTCATGCACCTTGATCTCTCCCCCCTTTAAGTATACATTGCACCATTGTTGCTCTCTTAAGATTCACCTCTGAATTGTTTCCGGCAGGGAGGATGGATCTCCTTACAATTTCGAACCACCCCTTTTCTTCAGGGGTGAGATCACCTCTTTTTATGAACTTGGGCTTTCCATTGGGATCTCTCACCCAATCCGCTCCTTGTACGTAGATATCTTTCACAATTTGGTCATAATTAGGACTACCATCTATTCGAGATTGATAGCTTTCTTCCTCGAATGGTATGGTTCGTAGCTTCAACACCCTCATGATGCTCATGGGACTAAAATCCACAGTTATTCCTCTCACAAAGCTTATATAAGATTCCTCTTTCCTATCATACCTCACTGCGTTTGCGTAAAACTCTCTTACGAGCGTTGCATTTATCCTCGAGGTGACTGGATCGGTGAGGAGCTCCCATCTTCTCTTTTCTACCTTCTCTGTGATTTCGGGGCACTCAATTTTCTTGACTTGAAAGCCTAGCTCATATATGATCTCCTTATCAGCCATCCATCCAAATTGAAGTGCATGGTAAAAAGTTCTAAACTTCTTTTCATCAAAGGGGCGTTGCTCCATAGGCTTCTTCCCCTTTCTTCTTTTAGAGCTTGATGATGCCATGAGTAAGAGTTGATGTGTGCAAGTGTTGAGGGGTTGTGGATAAATGGTGGAATTTGGTTAGGTTTGGATAGGGTGTAGCTTGGAGAATTGTACTTCGAGAGTGAGAAGTTTGAAGAAGTGGTTGCTGGAATGTGAAGGGAAGTACGGACTAGGAATCACTTATATAGGGAAATGATGGGTAAATGAAAGGTGTGGATTGATGGAGTGGTTATGTGATGGACGGATGGAGTTTTGCATGGGATGAGCACAAGGATCATCAACTCTATGATGGGGTTGGTTCAGTTTCCAAGCTTGTTCTCCTTCCAATGTTGCATGGCAACAATTTCCAATGCAATCCCCCTGGAGACACGTGTATAGTCTTCTCTTTTGTGGTGGCCGAACCCTTCAATTGTCCCATCAATTCTCCTACAAAATAAAAGAAATGTGATTAAAAAAAAACTTGTGGAAATTGGCAGCAAAATTTAAAAAGAAGAGAATAACTACTTTTTAAAGTTTTTGTTTCTAACTACTAAGTGCTGTTCATGAGTGTAAACCAACTGACTAACTGAATATCCATGTATGCAACGTTAGCAACACCAAACTTAGTTTGGTGCTATATGGTGTAAAAGATTTGTTCAAGGCTCTAAGAGTGACATGATATGGGTTACATTTATGTTCTCTTAGTGTGCCCTGAACACCAAACTTGTTCTTCACTATATGTTGCACAAAAGGGCTCATTCAAGTGCATGTCGAAGTTGATTTGAAATTCATGAACCTTGATTTATTAACTACTTTAAAAGCATGTAAAACATGGGTTGCCTCCCATGAAGCGCTTCTTTAGCGTCACTAGCTTGACGTTCTGCCTTTGTCATGGTGGTTGGTAATGCTTCAGATCTTCCCTTCTTGCAGTAAACCTATATCCATTGGCTTCATCAATGATCTCTACATGTTCTAGGGAGAGAACTTTGTTGATGGTGAAAATCTTAGGTAACTGAGATGGGATGGTAGGGAGATAAGGTGGGATATCTAGGAAGTAAGCTGAGATCATTTTATCTCCTGGAGAGAAATCTTCTGTAGGGATCTTTTTGTTCCTCCATCTCCTTAGTATCTTCTTCTTTGTTTCTTTTGTTGTTATCCTGCTCTTTGTGGTCTCTTTTCCTAGGGGGATTTTGTTGCTGGTCCCATATGATTCTGGTGGTTTTGGCTCCACTTGAGTTTCCTTTAGCTGTGACAGCTGCTGATTATTTTGTTCATCACCCAAAGGAATTCCTGAGTGTATAGCTTGTGCCTCAATGCTTGTTTCTCCCACCATTGCTCTGTCATGCTCTGTCCTTAGTTCCTTGCCTTCCTGACTTGCTTCTTGTGAGGGTTTGAAGACATTGAAGGTGAGTTGTTCGTCATGTACCCTTAGTATTAGCTCTCCTCGCTCCACATCTATGAGCGCTCTGGCTGTAGCTAAGAATGGTCTTCCCAATATGATTGGGTGAAGATGACTTTCTTCCATTTCCAGTATGACAAAGTCTGTGGGAAGAAAGTAGTTCCCAACCTTCACCAGCACGTTTTCAACCACTCTTATTGCTTGTTTTTGAGTTTTGTCCGCCAGCCTGATGACTACGTCTGTGGGCATCAGCTCATTGATTTGCAGCCTCTTCATAAGGGACAAAGGCATTAAGTTGATGCTTGCTCCCAGATCACAAAGTCCTTTATCAAACATTGTTTCTCCTATGGCACAGGGGATGTGAAAACTCCCTGGGTCCTTCTTTTTTGTAGGCAGCTCTGGTTGAATGAGAGCACTGCACTTCTTATTCATCACTATGGTTTGTCCTCCCTTGAGTGAGCTTTTCCTGGTCAGCAGCTCCTTCATGTACTTAATGTATGAGGGAATTTGTTGGAGGGCCTTGATGAATGGTATGTTTACATGGAGAGATGCAAATATGTCAAGAACCCTTGAGTATATTCTCTTCTCTACACCACCATTGAGTAATTGAGGAAAGGGTGCATAGAGTCTCAGCAGCTCCTTCTGTGTAATTGTGGTTTCTTGATGATTCTCTTCCTGCTTTCCTGCTGATGTATCTTCAGGTTGTTCTGATGGTTTGTTCGGCTCTTCCTCAGTCTCCTTATCACTTATGGTAACCATCTTGCAATCTTCCCATCTGACTTTCTTTGCTTCACCTCTCGGATTTTTCTCTGTGTCACTTGGGAAGCTATCAGTAGGTTTGGGAATCTTCTCAGATAGGTATCCCACTTGAAATTCCAGCCTCTTGATGGTGTCTCCCTGATTCTTGATATTGGCTCGCACCTCCTCTTTGAACACCTTGTTATCTTGAATCTCCTTACATATGCCTTCAAGTAGAATCTCAATCCTTGATAGTCTTTCTTCCGATGATGGAGAGTTGAGATTGGAAGGATGAGAAGGGCCATTTTGACTTTGGTATGGATGTTGAGAAGTGTTGTTGGGTGGGTGTTAGTATGACCTCTGTGTGGAGTGTTGGTGAGTTGCATTGTTGTTGGGGTTATGGTGTCTCTGATCTTGGCCTCGGTCTTGTTGATTTTCCTACCCAAATTTTAGGTGGTTCCTCCAACCAGGATTATACGTTTTGGAGTATGGGTCATGATTCTGCCTAGGTGAATTCCCAATGTAGTTGGCTTGTTCCTGCTCACCCTCTGCTTCTTCATTCACTCCTTCTTGGGTTGCTGCTGAAGTGGTGATTGCTGCTACTTGATTCCTCTCCATCTTCTTGGTGAGGTCAGCTAATTGCTTGGTAATCATCTTGTTTTGAGCTAGCAGTGCATCCACATTGTTCAGCTCCATCACTTCTCTAATGTTGCCTCTTTCAGAAGCATAGAAGTAGTCATTCTCTGCTACAGTCTCAATGACATCTATGGCTTCTTCAATGGTCTTCTTCTTGTTCAGAGATCCCCCGGAGGAGTGGTCTACTGCCTTCTTTGATTCATACGAAAGGCCCTCATAGAAAATGTGCAACTGCACCCATTCATTGAACATATCTGACGGGCATCTTCTTGTCAAGTCTTTAAACCTCTCCCATGCTTCATATAGAGTCTCACCATCCTGCTGCCTGAATGTTTGTACCTCAGCTCTCAACCTGTTGATCCGTTGAGGAGGATAGAATCTTGCTAAGAACTTGTTCACCACATCTTCCCAGGTTGCTAAACTCTCCTTTGGAAAGGATTCCAGCCATTTAGATGCTTTGTCCTTGAGCAAGAAGGGAAACAGAAGTAGTCTATAGGTGTCAGGATGAACACCATTAGACTTCACAGTATCGCATATCCTCAGGAAGGTGGTTAGATGTTGATTGGGGTCTTCTTGGACACTTCCTCCGAATGAACAATTGTTCTAAACAAGGGTGACGAGCTGTAGCTTTAGTTCAAAGTTGTTGGCATGTATGGTTGGCCTTTGGATGCTACTTTCACAGTTTCCTGGGTTTGGGTTGATGTAAGAACCCAGAACTCTTCTCTCTTGTCCAGCCTGATACGCTGGACCTTCTCTGCCATGGTTGTGAGCCTCTTCTCCATGATGGTTCTCCATATTCTCCTCCATGTCTGGTTCAAAGTACTCTTCCTCTTTCTCAGCACCAATTACTCTCTTTCCTCTTGCTTCCCTCCTTAATCTAAGGAAGGTCCTCTCAGGTTCAGAATCAAAGGAAGTTGAAGACCCGCTTCTTCTACCTGTCATACAACCAACAAGGCAAAAGCAAGAAAGATAGATGCAGACAGTAATTTCTACAGAAATGCTGTTAGCGTGAGTGATGTAATATATCAAACAGTTAGTGGGTTAGTGACTGAATTGTAAACAACTAAGAAAATGGGTAGGAGAAAGGGAAGAAAATAGCTAAACAGAAAGTAAATTACTCAAGTGAACTTAAATCAAACAAAATAAAAACAAATGCTCAATCTAGTTATCCACCAATTTAATCATTGTTGATACAAAATCAATTCCTGACAACAGCGCCATAAACTTGATGCACAGAAACTTGTCCCTTAACAAATCTCCCTCAGCAAGTATACCGAATTGTCGTCAAGTAAAAACTCACAGTAGAGTGAGGTCGAATCCCACAGGGATTGATTGGTCAAGCAACTTTAATTGGAAGAATGTTCTAGTTGAGCTAAGCAGAAAGTAAGTTGAGAATTGCAGGAAATTAAATGGCGGGAAAGTAAATAGCAGAAAATAAATGACGGAAAGTAAATTGCAGAATCTTAAATGGGGAAGGGAAGTTTAGCATGAAAGTAAATGGCATAAAGTAAAGAGAATGGGTAAGATCAGAAATGGGGAATTCATTGGGCTTAGGAGATGTTGCATTCTTCGGATCAAGTTCATTTTCATCTCTTCCTCAATCAATGCATTCATTGATCTCCTTGGCAATCTTAAGTGATTGAATTCCAATTCCTTGGTAATTCAATCTCTCAAATCAGATCAATAGCCAATTCTTTGGTCTAATTGCTCATGAGAAGAGATGAAGTGTGGTCACTGATTATACCACATGTATTTCCAAATCAAAGTATTGGGAGAATTATATGTCACCATATCCGCCCAAACCCCAATTTGGTCCAACATGAGAAAACATTTCTAGCATGATCTCTTCATCCCTTTTCTAATGTTCAGAAGAGATCCAAGTATGAATAGCTTCTTTTCCAAGATAACTATTCAATTGGATGAAGATTGAAAGCTTTCTAGTAAAATCAAGAGAAAAGAAAGAAGAAGAATAATGAAAACTATTATTGATCCATCAAATTACAACAGAGCTCCCTAACCCAATGAAAGGGGTTTAGTTGTTCATAGTTCTGGGAATGGAAAGCAAAGATGGAGCGTACATTCTGAAAGTTAAACTAGAAGTGCAGAGAAAGTAAAATACAGAGAGTAATTCTAATAATGCCAAAAGCTCCTTTCTAGTTCAAAGCTCTCCCTATTTATACTATTCTTCTGATCTTCTAGTTGGCTCTTCAAGTCTTGGATATGGGCCTTTGGATCTTGAGTTGAAGCAGTTATCTTCTTCAGTGGGCTTAGCTTTACTTGCAGAGAAAGTGTGAAGTAGGCAGGGACTTTAGCCTAGGGCGTTAGTGGTGTTAATGTTAAGTGAAAATGTGGGGTTGAGAACGTTAGTGACAATCACCTTTTTCACTAACGTTCCTAACCCAAAGTGGTCCACGTTAACTTCAACGTTAGTGGCACTAATGTGACCACTAACGTTGACCCTTGGCCCTTCGCAAACGTTACTGGGGTTTACCTTTTTCAATAACGTTGAGAGTACCCCTTTCTCCCTACGTTAGAGTTCACGTTAGAATAGTTAACATGGCCTTTAATGTAGGCTTGCCAAATCTTCGAGAGCGTTAGTGACACTTACCTTTGTCACTAACGCTTCAGAACGCCCCTACTTCCCACGTTAGAGTTCACGTTAACTAGGTTAACGTGACTTCTAACGTGGTATTGATAGCCATCTCCAACGTTAGTGACAAAGGTGAGTGTCACTAACGTTGGCTCATCATCCCTCTTCTCCACGTTAGCTTCCACGTTAATGTAATTAACGTGGCAACTAACGTGGCTCATAGTGGCTCAATCCAACGTTAGTGACAAAGGTGAGTGTCACTAACGTTGGTGATTCTTGCTCCCTCCACGTTAGAGTCCACGTTAACTAGGTTAACGTGGCTTTTAACGTAGCCAATATGGGCTTAGTCCAACATTAGTGACAAAGGTGAGTGTCACTAACGTTGGCATCTTCTTCTTCCACGTTAGAGCTCACGTTAACTAAGTTAACGTGGCTCTTAACGTGGCCAATTGCCCCTTTTGGAATGTTAGTGGCACTTACTTTTACCACTAACGTTGGAGTTCTACTTCTCTTCCACGTTAGCATAGTTAACGTGGCAACTGACATGGGCTATGATAGCTCACGAAGGCGTTATTGGCAATCACTTTTCTCATTAACGTTGCAAGCTAGCCTTCATTCCACGTTAGTGGTCACGTTAGCTAGACTAACATGGCTACTAACGTGGTTCTTCCTGGCTTCTTTTATCCTGAAATCAAGCAATAAAGTGCATCAAAGCTCTAATCCAAGTTATGAGACATGCATCATTCAATTTGTCCTTTAATTCATGCATAATTCTCATAAAATCATGTAAAATTCACAATGTTTGCTTGAATCAAGATGTAAGTGATTATTTACCCAAAACTTGCTTATTTCCTAAGAAATTGCATGAAACTACCTTAAAACTATAAAGAAAAGGTCAGTGAAACTGGCCAAAATGCCCTGGCATCACTCACATGTTGTAGCTACCATGTAGTTGAGAACCCTACTCATATTTGGCATTAGCCTCTGCCTATGTTCTAGTTGCTTTGATATCTTTGCTGTAGGCTTAATTCACTTTCTTTTTCTCTCCTTTTAGGTTGGCCACCAAGAAGGAATGGAGAAACTTAGAAACGGGGCAACAAACAAGTTCATCCGCACAACCTTTTGAAGAAACTCATCAGTTGTAGCAACCCGTCTACCTTACTCTTCTTTGCATGCACCGAGGACGGTGCAATCTTCAAGTGTCGGGAGGTCGTCCGACCGATCTCTGTGGGTAACAATTTCCTTTTTCAACACCAATTTTTTAATTTTCTTTGTTAGATAGTTATTGCATTACATGATAGGTTGCATGCTAGTTATAATTTGTATATATTTTACCATTTTTTTTATGTTAGGACTACTTGGTTAGAGTAATGATTTCTTTTCCAAGAAACTATTTTTAGGGCACCCTACCAATTTAAAAAAAATTTGTTGAACTTCCTTGAAGAATTTATTTTGGAATATGATTTTTGAGCTAAGAACACATAAGCATGTGAGTTTTGAGCCCAATTGCGTGGTTACATCATGTAACCACTTATTTTCATTCTTGTGTGTATTATTCTCTTTCTATGATTGTAATCTTTGATTTGTTTGATTCTTTATGTCCATTATTCCATGTGTGAATGCATTTATATGATTGAGGCTATCATTTTATTTAGCTCACTAACCCAAATAGCTTACCTTTCACCAACCATTGTTAGCCAATTTTGAGCTTATTTAATCCCTTTTATTCTTAATTTTAGCACATCACTACCCCTAAGTGAAAAAAATAAATGTCCCTTAATTTGGATCTTTGATTAGCTTAGGCTAGTGAGGGTGTGTATCATTTGGGTATGGGACAGTTGGGACATTAGTTGAGGTAAAAGTGTATTTTGTATTTTGTTGAAAATATTGGGAATTGGGTACATACTCATGTATTAATTGTGTTTAAACCATATGCATTAATACTCTTGTATATACTTTATTGCAAAAAAGAAAAAAATACAAAATAAAGAAGAATATATATCAAAAGAAAAATAAAAAGAAAAAATAGAAAAAGAAAAAAATATATATATAGAAAAAAATGCAATAAAAAGGGGACAAAATGCCCTAAAGTAAAGTAATAATAACAATACATATGGAATGTGAATTGAAGAGAATGCATGAGTATGTGAAAAAAAGTGGGAATCATGGGTAGTTAGGATTGTTTAGAATTGTATAGGTTGTTATATGCGTTTGGTGAGAGCTTAAGTTAATCAAAGATTCAAATTTCAAGCTCACTTGACCATATGCATCCTTACCTTTACCTTAGCCCCATTACAACCTATGAATAAGTCCTCATGATGAATGTATGCATGCATTGAGTAATTGTTAATTGTTAGATGAAAAACAAACCTTGGAAAGCATAAGTAGAAGAGAATTTAGTGATCAACCCTATACACTTGAGCGACTAGAGCGGATACACTTTCGGTGAGGGTTCGATGCTTAATTCCTTGTTCCCGGCATTCATGAGCTTTCTTCTTGCAAGTCTATTTGAACTTTATTTTTGATATTTGAATTGGTAGGATTCATGAATCGTCATATGATCTTAGCCCTACTTGTTCATATATGTTCTTGGAGATTGATTTACTTTTAACCAAGTATGTAGAAACATTTTGCATTTAGTTGCATTCGTATAGATAGGTGCATATAGTTTATGTGCATTGAATAAATGTTCATACCCCTTTTCTTGTCTTTCTTGGTTTAGCATGAGGACATGCTTAGCTTAAGTGTGGGGAAGTTTAATAAACCCCAATTTTGTGGTTTATCTTGTGTTGATTTTAGGAGATTTTATCATCTTTTCTCACATTTATTCAATGAAATAGCATGATTTTGTAACTCTCCCTTAAATTATGCTTAAGTGTTAAAATATGCTTTTTAGGCCTTTAATTTGCTAGTTTTAATTCACCTTTGATTCCACTAGATGCCTTGATGTGTTTGTTAATGAATTCAAGTTGAAAAGGGCTAGGAATGGATCAAAGAAGTGAAGAGAAAAGCATGCAAAGTGGAAAATTCATGGAAAAAAAAGGATTTAGAATGCATTCATCGACGCGCACGCGTGACAGACGCGCACGCATGGAGATGAGGTCGCCAAACGACGCGTACGCGTGACATGACATGTACGCGTGAGAAGTAAAACGCCAAGCAACGCGTACGCGTGACCCATGCATACGCGTCACAGCTCGCACATGACCTCATTAAAGTGAAAATGCTGGGGGCGATTTCTGAGCTTCCAGAGACTATTTCATGTAAAATTGAAGATTGGACAAAGGGGGAGAGACTCATAGTGTAGTTTTTCATCATGTTGTAGTTAGAATTCTAGAGAGAGAAGCTCTCCCTTCTCTCTAGAATTTAGGGTAGTTTAGGATTAATTTTCTTAGATCCAACTTTAAATTCTTGTTTGGATTGAGTTTTCCCTTTTAATTTCTTATTGTTACATCTTTACTCTTCTAGTTTTTCTTATCAATTGCCTTATTTTGTTGCTTTTATGCTTATGCACTCTTGTTGATTTCTATTTTCTTTCAATGCAATTTTATGTTTCCATGTTTCTTTTATGTTTATCGTCATTGCTATTGTTGATTTCTTTCTTATGTTAGTTGTAGCTTTCATTAATTCTTGCAATTTGTGATGTTTACTTTTTTTGTACACTAGGTGTTTGATAAAATGTTTTCACTAGTTTTTGAGTAGTTTTCTTTACTCTTGGCCTAGGCTAAGGGAATTGAGTGACCTTGAGTCATTAGGTCTCATTAAATTGGTGATATAAGAACTCTTGGTGGTCAATTTGATAACCATTGACACTAGCCTACTACCAAGCTAATTAGTAGCTAGGTTAGGACTTATGGATTGATGCTGATCAAGCCTATCTGACGTACTTAATGCTTTGAGGTAGACATTATACTTACTTCAAGCATAGAGATAGACTTAATGGGTTGGTCCTTCATAATTGTCAATATATGGTTTGTTGACAAGGATGATGATCTCAATTCCTATGCTTAGCCAAGAGTCGTTTTTCTTTGTTTTATTAGTTAATTGTCATTTACTTTCTTGTTATTTCCTTTTCTTGTCAACTATAAATCAAACCCTCCCTTGCATCTTTATAGCCAATAATTGATCACTTCATTACAATTCCTTGTGAGACGACTCGAGGTTTAAATACTTCGATTAATTTTCATTGGGGTTTGTACATGTGACAACCAAAATATTTAAAATTTGATTTGAGGATCTATTGTCGGTTTGGACTATACTATCAACGGAATTCTTTATGTGAAATTCCGAACCATCATAAATCCTTGCATCAATTGTCATATGATTTTGATGTAGCTTTAGGAGACTTCGAATCTAATGTTTAATCAGTCTACCCTGGTGTGGGAGATGGATTGCTAGAATTTTTGATGCAACAAAAATTGAAGGATCGGGACGTATCTCTATGTCCTCGATGTAATGCAGTTTTTGATGCTGAAACTGTAGCAATCTTTGAAAAAAAGAGAATGAAAATAGAATTCTCTCATAAAGAGGAGCAAGCTCGACAGAAGCATCTAATTCGAAGAGTAGAAGGGCAGAGTTCTGGAGGCCCTCAGAGAAATGCTGCTAGACCTTTGAGTCGTTCTCAAGCTCTGGGTGTGTAGTGGATTCGAAACTGTCAGGAATTCCACAACAAGGATGCTCAGTATAGACGTAATCCACAATGGAGCCATCGGGGACCTCCTCAAGGCCGTTACCCTTATTTCCATGGCTGAGCCAGAGGAAATCAAAGGGAAAGAGGAAGAAATGGACGCCAGTTACCAAAGGTGTCTCAAGGTGATAAAGCCAAGGGGGCAACCCCTTTTCGTTCATTCTCGGATGGTTTTCCTAGTTGATGGAGAGACTTATCCAAAGGGGATCCCATCTTCTGCTAAATTGGATAAAAGTAAAGTTATGGTAATTGCTCCTGATATTGACAAGGAGAAAGTTGCTGATCTGGATGAGGAGTATTTCGAAGAAGGGGATGATGAGATAGTGAGCACTAACTCGATTATCCCAACTAAATATCTGGATGAGTATGAAGGAAACCCAGGTGAGGACTATGATGTGGATGAGGAGGAAGCTTTCTCGTTTATTTGATACGAGGACGAGCCAAACTATTTTCAAAGGCCTTCTGAGAAACAGAAGTCCTAACTTTGCCTTTTGCATGTCACACCGGTGATGAGTGGGATCAAGGTGAGTAAAGTGTTGATCGATGGAGGAGTGGCAATTAGCCATTTGCCAGAAAGGATGTCACTGAAGGTAGGAAAGCATCTTGATGATTTAATTGCCACCAATATTTCTGTAACAGATTATAGTAGAGTTTCTATCCCTGCAAAAGGGTTGGTTACCCTTGGGGTGAAAGTTGGGTCCTCTTATCGAAACACTGTCTTTGTAGTAGTGTCATCGAAGGCTATCTATAAAGCTTTGTTGGGACGTGACTGGATCCATGGAGTTGGGGCAGTACCTTCCACTGTGCATCAAAGTGTCCTTTTATAGATAGACAAAGGGAAACCTGAAGTAGTTAAGACTGATTCGAATCTGTACATCGAACAACTGTATGTCAATTTCAGGGTGTATAGTCCTAAATTGAAGCCTTTGAATGTCGACAGGGTGCTCACTTCTTACAACTGCGAAGGCTATTTTCTGACTTCAAAAGGCTTAAATGTGAAGCTTCGCTATCCACAACTTGACGCTCCTCCTCCCACTGGCTGGGATTGCTCGACATAAGTAGTGATTTGAAGATATCCCTCCATGGCTGATGATCGTGACGTCTCGAATTATTTGGTAATTTTAGGAAATTATATAAGTAGTTTTACTTCTGTTGAAAATAAAAATGGTTCCTCTGATGAAGTTGAATCATCTAGGAATTTAGTTTCATCTTTCTCAATTGGTAGTACAGATTCGATTTCTTTAATCGAATTTAGTCATGGCTTTGATTCCTTTTGCTTTCCTAGTTTTAATAATGTTATCAATCAAACTGCTGTTGATATAGCAAAAGTACAGTGTATTGAAAACAACTCAGTTGTTGAATTGATTGATAATAAAGTATGTTTCAGTTTCAATGAATCTGTTGATTTATCTTTTTATTGCATCTATGATTTAGAACCTTTGGATTTTGAAAAGTATTCAGTAAAAGCTGATGAAGTCACAAAAGGTTTCGAGTCACAAGATCCTTTGGAAGAGGTTAATTTGGGATCTGTTAATGATGTTCAAATCACTTACATTTGTAAGAACCTTAAGGAACTATGTCGAATGGAATTACTCAATCTTTTACATGAATTCAAAGGATTGCTTTGCTTGGGATTATCATGAGATGTCTGGTCTCAATCGTTCTCTTGTAGAACATCAGTTAGCATTAAAGCCATTTGCTCAACCAGTAAAGCAATTGCCTCGACGATTGCTCCTGAAATTAATCAAAAGATTAAAGAAAAATTGAACATTTGATTAAAGCAAAATTTATTTGAACTGCACGTTACGTGGAATGGGTTTCGAATATTTTTCCTGTAATGAAAAAGAATGGAAAGTTGAGAGTATGCATTGATTTTTGAGATTTCAATAATGCTACTCTGAAAGATGAGTATTTTATGCCCATAGCAGATATGTTAATCGATTCTTCCGCAGGTAATGAAATTTTGAGTTTTATGGACGGTTATTTAGGATATAACCAAATTTTCATTGTAGAGGATGATGTGTCCAAAATTGCTTTTCGATGCCCTGGTGCATTGGGGACATATGAATGGGTTGTTATGCCATTTGATTTAAAGAATGCCGGTGTAAAATATCAACGTGCCATGAATACTATTTTCCATGAGTTTATTGGAAAATTTATGGAAGTTTATATTGATGATGTTATGGTTAAGTCAAGTTCCGTAAATCAACATCTTCATCATTTGAGGCATGCATTTAAAATAATGTGGAGAAAAAAAGATGAATCCTTTGAAATGTGCATTTGGTTTGTCTGCAGAGAATTTTCCAGGGTTTGTAGTTTATAAAAAGGGGATTACCATTGATAAAAATAGGCAAATGCGGTCTTGGAGTTGCCTCCTCCTAAGTCAAAAAAGGAAGTACAATCCTTTCTTGAAAAGGTTAATTATCTTAGATGGTTTATATCAAACTTTTCATGTCAAACTCGAATATTTGCCCCCTTAGTAAAACTTAAAGATGAAACACAATTCATATGGACAAAAGAGCATCAGGAGGCCTTCGAAATTATATATTGCAGCATCGATGCATACTATTGGATGTATGTTGGCTCAGGATAATGAAGAGGGACACGAATGGGCTATTTACTATCTTAGTCGGGTGTTAACTGATATAGAAATAAGGTATTCACCTATTGAAAAAATGTGCTTATCTTTTTATTATGCTTGCACGAAATTAAAGTGATATATGATTGTAAAAACTGTGAATGTGATTGCACAGACTGACCTAATCAAGTACATGTTATCCTATACTATGCTAAGAGGTCGATTAGGAAAATAGATGCTAGATTTAACAGAATTCGATTTGTAATACATTCCTGCTAAGGCTGTGAAAAGCCAGGTCATTGCAAATTTTCTAATGGATCATTCGAATAATCGCAATGACCAAGGGACAAGCATAATCTTCGTGCTAGTTGATTATTGGAAGTTATATTTTGATGGATCGAAGCATAAAGATGGTGCTGGAGTAGGAATTTAATTATTTCACCGGAAGGTGTTCCGTCAGAATTTCTTTTCGAACTAAAATATCCTTGTTCGAATAATGTGGTTGAGTACGACGCTTTAATATTGGGTCTCGAAAGGTAAAGGGGCTTTGGATATTCAAATCTTTGGAGATTCCCAGTTAGTTTTAAAACAGTTGTCAAAAAAATTCAAATGCAATAATGAGAACTTACAAAAGTATCTATCGATAGCATGGGAATTGCTAGCATCTTTTCGAAAAGTCTCATTGGTTCATATTCCAAAGGTTCGGAATGAAATTGCTAATGAGTTAGCCTAAATTGCGTCAAGATACAAAGTACTTCCTGAAACGCTAGAAAAACTGGCAAGAGTATGTCAGATTTTAGTGCCCATTGATGAAAGAAAGGCGTTAGCTCTAGATGAATGGGATGATGACGATTGGAGAAAACCAATTTCTGAATACTTGAAAGATCCTATTATTCGAGTTGATAGGAAAGTAAAGTTGAAGGCAATGAATTTTGTGTTGATGGCTTATGAATTGTATAGGAAAGGCATCGATGGAAGTCTTTCTAGATGTTTGAGTCAATCAGATAAAGATATTGCTTTAGGAGAAGTTCATAGGGGCATATGTGGTGTCCATCAGGCTGGAATGAAGATGAAGTGGTTACTTTGATGAAATCGTATTTATTGGCCTTCTAAGATTAAAGATTGCATCGATTATGCAAGAGCATGTCAAGAATATCAACCATGTAAAGTGATACAACAAATCCCATCTTTCGAATTACATTCGATTATTAAGCCACGGCCTTTTCGGGGTTGGACTTTGGATCTGATTAAGGTAATACACCCCCCTTTGTCGAAAAATCATATGTTTATTTTGGTGGCAATTGATTATTTCACGAAGTGGGTAGAAGCTGTTCCTTTAATAGAGGCTGGGCAAAATGAAGTTATTGACTTCATCGAGGAATATATAATTCATCGATTTGGGATTCCCAAAACTTTAAGCACCGATTAGGGAAATATGTTTACTTGTCAATGTATTAAGAATTTTGCAGTTTCGAGAATCATTAATATGGTTACTTGTTGAGCGGATATTTTATATGCTTTTTGGCATGACTTTCATATAGTTTTTAGTGTGTTTTATTTAGTTTTTATTGAGTTTTTATAGGTTTCAGTATTAAATTCACATTTTTGGATTCTACTATGAGTTTTTTATTTTTGGATAATTTCAAATATTTTCTGACTGAAATTGAGGAGCTGGAGCAGAAGTCTGATTCAGAGACAGAGAAAGCACTACAGATGCTGTCCAAATCTGACCTGCCTGCATTCGGAAGAGCTTTTCTAGAGCTACAGAAGTCCAAATGGAGCGCTCTCAACGGCTACGGAAAGCTGACTTTCAGAGCTTTCTAGCAGTATATAATAGTTTATACTTTGCTTTGGTCTAGAAGGCCCAAAACTGGCATCCAACGCCAGCTGCCTACCCCCTTTCAGGTGTCCAGCACCCAAAGAGCAGAGACCGATGTACAAACGCCCAAAGAGAACCCCCTAGGTGGTGTTCCATACCTCAGAGACCTCATAGCACGTGAATCTCATCAAAGCTCAGCCCAAACACTCACATAGTGGACCCCAGAAGTGGATTCTAGCACTAAATAGACTGTTTTACCCTTACTAGTCAATTGTTTAGTATTTAAGGGATTTTATTTATGTAATTCAGAAAATATTTGATTCAGGAGAGCATTATACATGTTTACTTTGTGTTTTATCTTCAGTATGAGTTTCTAAACCTCCTAGGTTGAGGGGAGGAGCCCTACTGAATCCTATGAATTAATAAAAGTATTACTATTTCTTCTTCGATCCGTGTTTGATCTATCTCTAAGATGTATAATCGGATCTTCATCGTGGTGAATAGGATGATCTAACCAATTAGCTTTGTTCATCACATTAAGATGAACGTGCTGACAAACACCCGCGTCTACTTGGGTTCCGGTGTATACTTGGCAGGAAAGCACAAGCCAACAGCTATGTTTTTACATCTCTCAGACGGCTAATCCACGACTTCATTGGGGACTTCTCGAGACACCAGTTCAGCCAATTTCTGGGAAGATTAAGGTTTCCATGGTATAGGCTAGAATTCTAAGAAGCAGCATTCTCTGATCCGAAAGATTCGACCTTGTCTGTGGCGTTTTGAGTAGGATCGCCAAGAGAATAGACTGCTAGAGCTTCACCCTTCGTCAGATTGAATGATCACGGGCAATGGCATTTGATCTGTAGTAGAGGAGATCAATGACCATGGGCAATAGCTTTCATCACATACAGCTTGTCATAGAAGTAGATCATTCACAAGTAGAGAAGACAGTAATACCAGAGTTAATTCAAAAAGACAAAGCAACTCCAATTCTTAACTCTATTCCTCTTACTGATTTAATCCAATTGGTTATCCAAGGAAGCATGCAAAAGTGGAAGGAATACAAAAAGTTGGAGAAATTGCTAAGCTGTCCATCCTGACCTCTTCGCACTCAAATGGCTATAACTTTAGCTATAGAGGTCCAAATGACGCGGTTCCAGTTTCGTTGGAAAGCTAACGTCCGGGGCTTCGATTTGATATATAATATGTTATTGTTTCCCTGACGCTAGGCAACGTGGCTGCATCATCCATGCGGCCACGTTGCAGTGACAAAAATCCAGCGTGGCGAAATTCGAAACCAGCGAATTCTGGACTGTTTCTGACCCAGTTTGCGGCCCAGAAAACACATATTAGAGGCTATAAAGTGGGGACTACATCCATTCATAGGGAGGCTTTTCATATTCACAATTTTAGGAGTAGATGTAGTTTTTAGAGAGAGAGGTTCTCTCCTCTCTCTTAGGATTAGGATTTAGGATTTCTCTTAGTTTTAGAGTGACTCTCAATCCCAGGTTCAATGTTCTTTTATTTCTTTTCTCAATTTTTTTATGACTCTCTATGTTTAGATTGATTTTCTATTTAATATATTTTTTGAGGTATTTCAGACTTATTATTGCTCCTTTTTATTATATAAATAATCTGGATTTTTCTCTTTTGGCTTTGGTTGAGACATTGGTAACTCTTGAGTTATCAAACTCATTGTTGATTGAAAATTGGAATTAATTTGTCCACTTAACTTACCTTCATAGTTAGAGGTTAATAAGGTGGGAGAAGAATCCAATTCTCATCACAATTGATAAGGATAACTAGGATAGGACCGCCAGTTCTCCATACCTTGCCAAGAGATTTTATTATTGTTAATTTATTTTACTTGTCATTTAAATATACCTGTGCCCATTGCCTAAACTCAACATTCCCCAAAAACACACTTTTTCATAATTAATAATAAGAACATACTTCCCTGCAATTCCTTGAGAAGACGACCCGAGGTTTGAATACTCGGTTAACAATTTCTAAAGGGGTTTGTTACTTGTGACAACCAAAATATTTGTACGAAGGGATTTCTGTCGGTTTAGAGACTATATCTACAACACGACTATTTTTATGACATTCTTTACTGGCAAAAATCCTAACATCAAAATGGCGCCGTTGCCGGGGAATTGCAAACGTGTGCCTTATTATTGGTTATTGTAAATATTTTTCTTTTGCTTGTTTATTTGTTTTTATTTTTGTTTTTATTTTTGCTTTTCCATAAATTAAGAGGTTATTTGTTTTTATTTAGTTATTAAAAAAAAATTGTTCTTAGTGTTCATCTTGATCTTCAAGTTGTTCTTCACGTTCATCTTGACCTTCAAGCTGTTCTTAGTTGTTTTCTTCGTTTTGATCTAAAAATTTGAAATTTGGTGTCATTTTATTGTTTTTCTCTTTCCTCATTAAATTCAAAAATATTTTTAATTAATTTTTTCGAAAAAAAATTCAGATTTTTATTTTTAAAATTTTTATCTTATCTTATCTTATTTCAAAAATCAAAATTTCAAATTTCAAATTTCAAAATTTAATTTTCAAATTCAAAATTTGGATAACCTTTTAATTTAAATTTATTTTCATTTTTAATTTTTATTTTGCTATTATGAACTCTCACCCCTTTGGCTATGAGTCTGGTTACAATTATGTTACAGGAAGAAGAAATTACAATGAGAACAGGCATCAAGGTTGGAACAATCAAAGATGGGAGGAGCCACAAGGATTTAATCAACCCTCATGGCAACAACCACCTCCAATGGACTATCAACAACCACCATCATATGCCTATGAACCTCCTCAACACAACTTGGGACCGCCATACTCACAAGCCTCTTTCCACCATTCACCTCCATATGACCCTAACCCACAGCCACCATACCAACCACCTTATGAACCAAATGAACCATACATAGATCCACTCCAAACCTCCATGGAGAGAGCACTTACCGATCTAAACTCTACTATACGAGCTCTCGCCGCCCAAATCAGACCACCAAATACCTTTAACAATCAACCCTCAAGCTCTAGTGCACTTCCTTTTCAATCACAAAATGATCCCCCCATCCTACCACCACCTCAATATCTGCCATCTCCATATCCATCAATCCAAGAGCACTATGATCCTACCTATGATAACCGAGTGCATCAAGAGACAAAGGATCGTTTCAAGGAAACAGTGGATCGATTTCAGGCAACCACTCAACAACTGGAGCAAGCATTAATTCAATGGGCTTCTAGGCGCTCAAATATACAAGGATCAGCCACAGCTCCATGTGGACAATCCAATGAAGAGCAGAGCATGAAGAAAATACCAGAAACTCCAGTGGACAAGACAGAGAATGAATTCGTACTAGAACAAGTAGAAGAAGCTGTCATTGTTCAAGAAGAAGAGTTGGTTGAAGATCTAGGAGATGCAGAACCTCCATGGAAAAGTCAAGACATAGAGCCTCCTTCCAAGACGGTTGAATTTGATGCTGAGGAGGGTGTACAACCTCCAAGGCATATCACGGTTAAAGACTTAGAAGAGGTTGTTCAAGAGATGGAGATTCAAGAAGAAGAAGCACAACCTCCCATGCCCTTGGAAAGCAATGAAGAGAAGATTGAATTGGAAGAAAGCTACCAAGAGGAAGAGGTTGAAATTGAAGAAGCTTGCAAAGAGGTGGTAATTATCAGAGAAGAGCACAAGGGAGTGGAGCTTGCAATTTCATTAAAAATACCTCCCCCTAAGTTGCCATCATCCTTCACAACATTCAAGTGGGTAAAATTCATATCCCATAGCTTTCTAATCCCACTTGAATATGGGCTACTGGAGACGGATGGTCAACTTAGAGCTCTTTGTGGCATTAAGAGTAAGAGGAAGATGGTTAGTGGTAAGAATTATCCTGCAAGGTTCATTATGGTTGGAAGCTTTAAGTTTAAACGCAAAGGTTGGTGTAAAGCTCAACTGAATGGGTCTAGGAAGTTGTTTGGCCGCTTTAGTGAGAATTCAGATTGCTTGCTACCTAGATGGAATCATGATAATCAACACAAAGACGGGTGTAAAAGCAAGATTTGGGATCCTGGAATCTGCTCTGACATTTGTCACCCCGGGAGCCTAAGAATCTGTTCGAAGCTTCTTAAGGGCTTTACATGCCTAGTTTGGGACCCCGGAGGCCATTGGAATCACAAACATTGGTGGAGATTCCTGGATCAGTACAAGCACAAGCCACCATAGCAGGAAGCTCATCAAATGTCCAACTTAAGGACTATAACTAAAAGTGTTAGGTGGGAGACAACCCACCATGGTATGATCGTTCATTTTTCATTTTTATTTAGTTTTATTTGTTTTTGAGTTTAATTTTATTTTATTGAACCTGGAGTTTTGCATCATATTCATATTAACACTGCATTCTGCATCTTCATTTTTCAGATTAAGAAAAAAAAAAGCGAGCACGCGATGCGACCGCATCAGCGACGCATCCGCGTCGCAAGGAGATGGGAGACAATATTAGTATGAACAGAGAGTTTCGCAGGAGCAGCGCTGGAGGCGTGCCAATGGCATAAATCACCCCACGCGACCGCATCGCTGACGCGACCGCGTCATATAGGAATAATGGCCTCCCACGCGACCGCATCACCCACGCTGCCGCGTGATCTGAAATCGGCGTAAAAAGGGTGTATGGCAGAAAGTTGAGCTGGAGTTGGGCTGGACTCGTGCTGGAAGCCCAAGCCTCACCACGCGAACACGTGCCCCACGCGTCCGCGTCGTTTTTAAAAGATGGCCATTCACACGATCGCATGCCCCACGCGATCGCGTCACCCAGGATTTTGGCAATACTAAGTTTTGAACAGAGAGTTGTGCGACCGCGAGGCTGCACTCGCGCCACCAGCACAAATCAAGTCACGCGATCGCATGTCCCACGCGTCCACGTCGCCTAACGTTATTTGTGAACCACGCGACCGCGTCGCCAGTGTCGCACACCTTAACCTCATATGTGACAAATGATTTTTTTGCCGGTATAGAAATTATCAAATGATCAATCGTAGTATAGTCTAAACCGACGCAAAATCCTTTATCAAACAAATCTACAATCTATATCCGAGAGTACTAGTCTCCCGAGTCGTTCTCCCTTGGAATTGCCAAAGTGTACATCTTATTGATTTAGTAAGCGTTGTTGGAATTCTTTGAAGGTTTTAGCAAGGTAATGAGAAACGAACAATCAATTATCAAAAGACTTGGCTTAGGGTTGGCATTGGAAATTCTATCCTTATAGTCCATTCAATGTTGATAACAATTAGGCCTTGCTTCATTTAGTTATCCCCTAGGTATAGAGGGAGGTCAAATGAAAGTAATCAACTTGAGTCACAAGTCCTAGCTTCACCTTATGGGAATCTAGCTTTAGTGCACTCCAAGCCAACTAGCAATCCCTAATTCCAAATCAACTATTGATACAACTATTCAATTTCTTCCCAAGACCAAACCCTATGCCAAGTGTGAGAATTCTACTCCATAGCTAGTGTTGTCATTTTATCAAACATGTGATGAGCAAGAAGGAAAGTCATAGTGAAATGAGAAGAAAAGTCAAATTGAAAGTATTGCAACACAAAGATCTAACAACAAGTCTCAAAAAGTAGCAATGAAAATCCAAAATAGAGATGAAATCCAAAATTACAAAGTTGAATTCTAGATCTATGAGAATTGATCAATTGTATCTACTACTTGAAATTGGAGAAGAAAATCTATGACATGAACAAAGTGAAGTGAGAATTGTAATGGATCTCACCAAAAAGTCATTGAAAATTCAGAAATTTGATGAGGATGAACCCTAGTGAAGCTTGGAATCTCCCTCTTCTTCTCCCAAAAAGTGTAACTAACTCTCTCTTCTCCCAAAAAAAAGGAAAAATATCTAGATCTAGAAGAAATGAACTAAAAGTGTCCCTAACCCTTGTTCCTTTGGTCTTCTTAAGATTTTCCCGCCAAGGTGTTTCTCCAAGAGTGGGATCCTTAACTGCCTCCACGCCTAAGTCACGTGACTTCTAAAAAAATCATATTCGCAAATCGGCGCGCACGCGCAAGGCACGCGCACGCGCCGTTGAGACGTCTTGTAATGTGCGCGGAGGCGTGATGTACGCGTGCGCGCCCATGAAGCTCCTGGCTTAGCCGCTTCTCAAGCCGGCTCTTGGCTTTGGCTCCACGTTGCCCTATCCGCGCGGGCGCACAAGGTGCGCGCACGCGCCTATGTGGAAATCTCCAAAGCTTAATCCTCATGCTTCCTTCCTTTGTACCCGTCTTCCTTCTTCTTTTTCGGTCCATTCCTACTCTATATCCTGAAACCACTTAACACACAAGTCACGGCATCGAATGGCATCAAGAGAAGATTAGAAATGTATCTATTTTAGTGTGAAATAAGCATGTTTTCATTCATGAGGCGCAACTAGGAAAGGAATGCAAAATCTTGTATTTCCCTATAGAAAGTGTGTGGAATCATTGATAAAACCCCTGAAATCAGCACAAGATAAATCCTCAAATTGGGGTTTGTCAACCTCCCCACACTTGGATTCTAGCATGTCCTCATGCTTAGAGAAATACAAAGAAACACAGAAGACCGAGGGATTGCAAAAGTATAAGACTCATGAAGTGCAACCTACTTATATGCATGCAACTATGACTAGTGCCACTATCCACTTGGTTGGGAACAAATTAGCCTTCTTAGGACATGTGCGAACACATGGGGTACAATGATGGTCAAAGCATAGGACTTGCCACTTTCTAAGCATCAAATGCAATATGTGCAACCTTGCATGAGGAATGCTCGCGAGAGCCGGGAATCAAAGGATTGAGCATCGAACCCTCGTCGGAAGTGTTTGCACTCTAATCACTCGGTGTTTGGGGTTTATTCTCTCAATTCTCCCCTAATCATGCTTTCCAAGATTTGTTTTTCATCTAACAATCAACAATTATTCAGTGCGTGCATACAATTATCATGAGGTCTTTTCCTAGGTTGTAATGGGGTTAGGGTCAAGGTAGGGTCGTATATGGCTAGTGGACTTAGGATTTGAATCTTTAATTAACTTGAACTTTTCCCACCTAACCTATATAATGACCTATACAATTAAGTGCTAACCTAACTACCCATTCCTCACTTTTCCACATACTCATGCATTTTCTTTTCGTTTCACTATACTTATGCATTGATTCCTCTTGAGCTTCACTTTGGGGCATTTTGTCCCTTTTTCATTATTTTTCCTCTTTCTTTTTTTTTTTCTTTCTTTTTTTTCTATATTTTATTATTTTTTTTTTTCATATTGTTTTTTTTCTCAATTTTTTTTTCTATATACAAGAACGTCAATGCATGAAGTTTTACATTTGATCAATACATGAGTATGTACCCAATTCCCAATAATTTCAATAATAATACAAAATACCCTCTTATTCACCCAATGTCCCAAGGTTCCCACACTTGAATGATATTCACACACACTAGCCTAAGCTAATCAAAGATCCAAATAAGGACTTTTATTGTTTTCCGCTTAAAGGCTTGTAATGTGCTAAATTAAGAACAAAGTGGGTTGATCGTAGGCTCAAGTTTGGCTAACAAAGGAAGATAGAAGGTAAGGCCGTTTGGGTGAGTGAGCTAATGAAATGATGGCCTCAATCATATAAATGCATGAATACACCAAATAATGGACATAAAGAGTCAAACAAATCAAAGATCACAATCATAGAAGGAGAATAATGCACACAAGAAGGAAAAATAAGTGGTTATAAGATGTAACCACACCATTAGGCTCAAATCTCACAAGCTTGTGTTCTTAGCTCAAAACCATGTTCCAAAATATAATTCTTCATGCAACTTTGGCATCAAAGCATTTAAAATTTGCAATGCCATGGTTGCCCCAAAGTGTTGGTTTCCTAAGAGAGAATTTCATTGTTCCAACCAAGCAGGCTTATCATGCGAATGGTGCCAACTAAGACCTAATCATGCAACCTATCCTACTAAAACCTAATCATGCAACCTATCCTAATTTATTCAGATTTATTCAGATGTTACCTACGGAGATCGGTCGGCCGACCTCCCCACACTTAAAACTTAGCACGGTCCTCCGTGCTAGAGGTTAGGCGCGCTGGTTGATTGAGCTCCGAGTGTGTCACATCTCCAATGCCATTGCTATCTCCGCTTGAAGTTGCGGTGGAGGTGGAGATATCGGGTTCCTCCATTGGTGGGGTGATCATGCTTAGAAGCCTCTTCACATGAGCATAGCGGCGTTGGTTACGCCTCTCATAACGGTCTAATTTGTTGTGAAGGTCTTCAAGGCGTTGGGCGGCCGATTTTTGTGATGTAGATGAAGTGGTAGCGTGGCCAGTTGGTGTGGGTAGATCAATGTCCTTGGTGACTTCCGGAGGCTTGAGGCATCTCTTGGTCGGAATGATATCACCATCGACCGGTATTGAGGTTCGCCTATCTTTAGTCTCCCGGTTGACGCCGGCTTTCGCAACTAATGCCGTCACTAAAGCGGGGAATGGTAGATTTCCCTTGGCATGAATGCGTCCCATGGATTAGCGGATGGCATGCGGAACTTTGACCGGTTTCTCGGTCAAGATGCACCATATCAATAAGGCAAGCTCGGCGGTGATGGATGACCCATGTGTGCTCGGGAGCACGTAGTGAGCTAGAATTTGGGCCCAAGCCGTGGCTTCTTGAGTGAGGTGGCGAACATCTAAACCCTTGGGTCTTCGCTTTATGGTCCCCCGAATCCAAAATGCGTCGGGTAAAGCAATGACGCGGAGGATCGCGCTCCAATCGAATGCGCGGTCAACGCATGTAGCCAAGACTTCTTGGTAGGCGTCATATGCATCCGTTGATGGTTCAATCCCAAAGACTTCTCGGATGGTTTCCACAGTGACCGACACTTGTTTCCGGCGCACAAATATTGATGTGAGATGGGGTGAGTGGAAGTTGGAGTAGAATTCCACCACCCATGAGAGATTGGCCTCCGTTGGTTGCATCAAGAGGAATCTCCAATGCCTCCGGTCAATGTGTGGCATCACAATCGGACTGAGGTGAGCCGGTAAGACTAGGAGAGGTTCCGGATGGTAATTCCTTTCAATCATTCTGGAGTAAACAAGTTCGCAGTAACGGTTGGAAAACTTGTTTGAATCCTTAGGAGGGTTGTCCTTCTCTAGAACGTCAACGGGGACCTTGGTCTTCTTCAGGAGGGGCCTGGCCGTTAGTTCTTGGCGCGCTTTATTGGAAGCTGGCTTCTTGGGGCCTTTCCCGTTGTCCTTTTTGATGACCATCCTGTGGAAGCTAGAAAGGAAAAATATCAAACCCAAAGAAGTGGAGATACATGAGCTCTATGTAATGAAAGTTATGCCATAGAATATGGGTATCTTTGTTACATGACAGCTGCAACACGTAACTAGGATAATGTGTGAAGAGCAAGGCAAATAATTTTCATGTGGTGCAAGGGTAGTTTAAGCATGCAAGGAAGAGGCATGAGAAGCACACACCCTTAGGGACCATAAATGGGGATGAATGGTTTGTGGAAAGTGGGGATGCACTCAAAAAGTGATTGGTTGAGAGGCAAGGTAGTCACAATAAGTCCAAAATTTAAGTGTGCCTTTCATCGAACACTTGGTGTGCATCCCTCAAGTAATATGTGATTATGTGAAAATGAGAGCAATGTAACTTTCCACAATCCATTATTAATGATTATAATGCATATTGAGTGCAAGAAAAGTAAGCAACACTATTCATCTACTCATGTAAGTGAGTTTGGGGCCTAGATGCCCATGAAGAATGGGATTGAAAGAGAGGGGAGAGCAAAGACATCCCAAGGGAGTAACTAGAGAAAGAAGGAAGAAAGAAGAAAAAGAAGAAAGAAGCTACCTAAAAGGTGGTGCAAGTAAATGAGAGATTAATGGACTAAGAGGGGGCCTAGTATAATACCTTGTGAGATGGAGAAGGATATGGAAGAAGAAGAGAAGTGGAATGAGAATGAAGGGGTAAGTGTGGCCTTCTTAAAGGTGGCGTCGATCACCGGCGCGTGCGCGCGCGGTGCGCGCTCGCGCAGGGAGCAAGGTGACTAGGGGCGCGCGCGCGCGCACATGTCGCGTGCGCGTCCATGCGCTTGAGCTGGGGGCACAGGCGAGGCACAGGGGTGGCATAACTCTCTGGACGAAGTACCGGAGATTGCTTTAGCGTGTGTTGGCGCGCGCGCGCACAGTGCGCGTACGCGTCCACGTGGTTGTGCCCCAAGCACGAGAGGGGCCTGGAGGGGGCTCAACTCTCTGTAAAATGGCCCAGAGAGGAGTGCAGAGTGAAAGGGCGCGTGCGCGGCTCTGGCGCGCGCGCGCATTCCGTGCTCGCGTTGTATGGACGCGTGCGCGCCAGGTGCGCGCACGCGGCAAAGGTGCTGGGCTGGTGGCTTAGTGTAGGCTTGAGAGAGGCTTAACTCTCTGTAGAATGTACTAGGGGGGCAGCAAGGCAATCGGCGCGGACGCGCACAGTGCGCTTGCGCGCCGATTGGCAGATTTCGCCCATGTGCGCGGACGCGCCATGTGCGCGCACGCGCAGAGGGGTGGGTTTTTCTAAATTTACAAGTGGTTACACCATTTTTTTGACATTTCAAACCCCCCCTCCATACAGCCATTTAAGCACTATAGCAAATGAAGTCAACAAATGAAGGGGAGTTGTCATTAAAATCTAGCTAACAATCATGAAGTCAAGTGTCTATGTACAAGTCTCAAAGGAAGATCTTACCATGGTGGGGTGTCTCCCACCTAGCACTTTTGTTTAACGTCCTTAAGTTGGACTTTCAGTAGCTTATAGTGTTTTTTCAAGAGTTGCATCCCTCAAGAGGAACACTTCAAATTCCTTGGCGTTCTTTCTTTGCTCACCATGATACAATTTGAGACGGTGTCCGTTTACCTTGAAGATGTCCAGGCTTGATGGGTGGCGCAAGTGGTAGACTCCATAAGGTTCTACTTTCTCCACTTGGTAGGGCCCATCCCACCTTGATCTAAACTTTCCGGGTAGTAATCTCAACCTTGAATTGTAGAGAAGGACTAGGTCACCGGGTCCGAATTCTCTTCTCCTAATGTTCTTGTCATGGATGGCTTTCAACTTTTCCTTATAAAGTCTAGAGTTGTCGTAAGCTTCCAATCTCAAACATTCTAATTCTGCCAATTGAAGCTTTCTCTCTACTCCGGCCCCACCCAAGCTCATATTACACTCCTTTACGGCCCAATAAGCTTTGTGTTCAATCTCTACCGGTAAGTGACATGCTTTACCATATACAAGCCGGAAGGGGCTCATGCCAATGGGTGTCTTGTAAGCCGTTCGATAGGCCCACAGTGCATCGGAGAGTTTAATGCTCCAATCTTTCCTATTCGGCTTTACAATCCTTTCTAACACATGCTTGATTTCCCGGTTAGAGACTTCGGCTTGGCCGTTTGTCTGAGGGTGGTAAGCCGTGGCGACTTTGTGGATGATGCCATATTTTCTCATGAGGCCGTCTATTCTTTTGTTGCAAAAGTGGGATCCTTGGTCACTTATGATTGCTCTTGGGGCGCCAAAGCGACAAATGATATTGTTCCTCACAAAAGAATACACAACATTAGCGTCATCCGTTCGGGTGTGGATTGCCTCCACCCATTTTGACACATAATCGACGGCTAACAAGAAGTAGAGAAAGCCATTGGAATTTGGAAATGGTCCCATGAAGTCAATTCCCCATACGTCAAAGATTTCGCAAAAAAGCATATTTTGTTGGGGAATTTCGTCCTTCTTGGAAATGTCTCCAAACCTAATACATTGGGGACAAGATTTGCAATAGAGAGAGGCATCTTTGAGAAGAGTTGGCCACCAAAATCCGCAATCAAGGATTTTTCTTGCCGTTCTTTGGGGTCCGTAGTGACCACCTCCTTCGGAAGCATGGCAAGCGTCCAAGATTGCTTGGAATTCGGTTTGAGGTATGCACCGTCGCACTATTTGGTCCGCTCCACACCTCCACAAATAGGGATCATCCCAAATATAGTATTTGGATTCGCTTTTCAGCTTATCCTTTTTGTGTTTGTTGAGATTGGGAGGGAAAGTGCGTGAAACCAAATAGTTTGCTATTGGGGCATACCAAGGAACCACTTCCGAGATTGCATGCAAAGCATCTAAAGGAAAGGAATCATTGATAGGAGTGGTGTCGCCTTTTGTGTGTTCGAGGCGACTTAAATGGTCCGCCACTAGGTTTTGGGCACCGCTCCTATCTTTGATTTCCAAGTCAAATTCTTGTAATAAGAGCACCCAACGAATTAATCTCGGCTTTGATTCCTTTTTTGCCAACAAGTACTTTAGTGCCGTGTGATCCGAATACACTACTACCTTGGAACCAAGAAGATAGGCTCGGAACTGGTCCAAAGCAAAAACAATAGCCAAGAGTTCCTTTTCGGTAGTAGTGTAGTTGGATTGGGCTCCGTCTAATGTTTTGGAAGCATAAGCTATGACATAGGGAGTCTTACCCTCGCGTTGGGCTAACGCGGCTCCTATCGCATAATTCGAAGCATCACACATGATTTCAAAGGGTTGAGTCCAATTGGGTCCTCGTACAATAGGGGCTTGTGTCAATGCTACCTTGAGTTTGTCATATGCTTCCATACACTCCTTGCTCATCTCAAATTCAGTGTCTTTTTGTAGTAATCGAGAGAGAGGTAAGGCCACCTTGCTAAAGTCCTTGATGAATCTCTGGTAGAATCCTGCATGTCCAAGAAAAGAACGGACTTCCCTTTCGGAGGAGGGGTAGGGTAAACTAGATATGACATTTATCTTTGCCGGATCTACGGAGATGCCTTCCTTTGATACTATGTGTCCCAAAACAATGCCTTGTTTGACCATGAAATGACATTTTTCAAAATTTAGGACAAGGTTTGTTTTGGTGCATCTTTCTAAGACTTTTTCAAGGTTTCCTAAGCAATGCTCAAATGACTCACCATACACACTAAAATCGTCCATGAAAACTTCCATCGATTGCTCTAGAAAGTCCGCAAATAGGCTCATCATGCATCTTTGAAACGTTGCCGGTGCATTGCATAGGCCAAATGGCATACGCTTGTAAGCATACGTTCCAAAGGGGCAAGTAAATGTGGTTTTTTCTTGGTCTTCTAGAGCAATATGAATTTGGAAGTATCCGGAGTAGCCATCAAGAAAACAATAATATGATTTACCGGCTAACCGATCAAGCATTTGATCGATAAATGGTAGTGGAAAGTGATCTTTTCTTGTGGCCGCATTCAATCTTCGGTAGTCTATGCATACTCTCCAAGAATTCTGCACTCTTGTTGCTATAAGTTCATGATGAGCGGATATTTTATACGCTTTTTGGGGATAATTTCATATAGTTTTGAGTATGTTTTAGTTAGTATTTAGTTTATTTCCAGTAGTTTTTAGGAAAAATTCATGTTTCTGGACTTTACTATGAGTTGTGTGTTTTTCTGTAATTTCAGGTATTTTTCTGGCTGAAATTGAAGGAGCTGAGCAAAAATCTGATTCAGGCTGAAAAAGGACTGCTGATGCTGTTGGATTCTGACCTCCCTGCACTCAAAATGGATTTTTCTGGAGCTACAGAACTCGAAATGGCGTGCTTCCAATTGCGTTGGAAAGTAGACATCCAGGGCTTTCCAGCAATATATAATAGTCCATACTTTGCACAAGAATTGACGACGTAAACTGGCGTTCAACGCCAGCCTTCTGCCCAAATCTGGCGTCCAGCGCCAGAAAAGGATCAAAAACTGGAGTTGAACGCCCAAACTGGCACAAAAACTGGCGTTCAACTCCACAAATGGCCTCTGCACGTGAATTGCTTAAAGTCTCAGCCCCAGCACACACCAAGTGGGCCCCAGCACACCAAGTGGGCCCCAGAAGTGGATCTCTGCATCATCCATCATAGTCCACTCATATTTTGTAACCCTAGGCTACTGGTTTAGTATTTAAACAACTTTTAGAGACTTATTTTTTATCTCATGACATTTCAGATCTAAACTTTGTATTCTCTGACGGCATGAGTCTCTAAACCCCATTGTTGGGGGTGAGGAGCTCTGCTGTGTCTCAATGAATTAATGCAAGTATTCCTGTTTTCCTTTCAAACACGCTTGTTCTTATCTAAGATGTTCATTCGCGCTTAACTGTGATGAAGGTGATGATCCGTGACATTCATCACCTTCCTCAAACCATGAACGTGTGCCTGACAACCACCTCCGTTCTATATCCGATTGAATGAGTATCTCTTAGATTCTTTAATCAGAATCTCCGTGGTATAAGCTAGAACTGATGGCGGCATTCATGAGAATCCGGAAAGTCTAAGCCTTGTCTGTGGCATTCCGAGTAGGATTCAAGGATTGAATGACTGTGACGAGCTTCAAACTCCTGAAGGCTGGGCATTAGTGACAGACGCAAAAGGATAGTAAATCCTATTCCAACCGGATCGAGAACCAACCGGTGATTAGCCGTGCTGTGACAGAGCGCGTGAGCGTAGTTTTCACCGGAAGGATGGAAGGTAGCCATTGACAACGGTGATCCACCAACACACAGCTTGCCATAGGAGGACGTGCGTGCGTGAATCAGAAGACAGAGGAAAGCAGAGATTCAGAGGACAAAGCATCTCCAAAACTCCAACATATTCTCCATTACTGCACAACAAGTAACTTTTAATTTATGCTCTACTGGTTATTCACAATTCAATTGATAAACATAATTGACTTCCTGACTAAGATTTACAAGATAACCATAGCTTGCTTCAAACCAACAATCTCTGTGGGATTCGACCCTTACTCACGTAAGGTATTACTTGGACGACCCAGTGCACTTGCTGGTTAGTGGTACGCGTTGTGAAAAGTGTGATTCACAATTCGTGCTACCAAGTTTTTGGCGCCGTTGCCGGGGATTGTTCGTGTTTGAACAACTGACAGATTATTTTGTTGCTTAGATTAGGAAAAATCTTCTCTTTTTTTGGTTTAGAGTCTTTTATTATTTATCCCTTGTTAAAACACTTTAAATTTATAGCTCAGTTAATTAGAACGTGGTGTTTATGTTCATGGTAATTGGCTATCATATTTTAAAAAAAAAAAAAAAAAAAACCTTTTTCAAAAATAATTTTTCTATTAAATCCTGTGCCAAACTTTAATAAGGTCCCATAACTCATTTGGCTAGAACATTAATTTGATTGGGTTAGAATCTTTTATACTCTTTTTAAAAACCTTTTTCAAAAATAATTTTTCTATTAAATCCTGTGCCAAACTTTAAGTTTGGTGTTTTCAAAAATAATTTTTCTTAAAATTTTTTTTGAAGGTCCCATAACTCATTTGGCTAGAACATTAATTTGATTGGGTTAGAATCTTTTATACTCTTTTCAAAACCTTCTTTTTCAAAAATATTTTTTCTATTAAATCTTGTGCCAAAATTTAAGTTTGGTGTTTTCTTGTTGATTCCCCTTTGATTTTCAAAAATTTTGGTTTGGTTTTCTAAAAATTTTAAGTTTGGTGTTCTTCCTTCATGTTCTTGTGTTCTTGTGAGTCTTCAAAGTGTTCTTGAGTTTCCTTGTGTCTTGATCTTAAAATTTTTAAGTTTGGTGTTCCTTGGTGTTTTCCCTCCAAATTTTTCGAAAACAAGGAGCATTAGATCTAAAAATTTTAAATCTTGTACTATCTTATTGTTTTTCTCTCTCCTCACTAAATTCAAAAATATCTTTTCAAAATATCTTTTCTAATTTCCTATCTTTTCAAAATTTGTTTCAACTAACTAACCAACTTTTTGTTTGTTTCTTAACTTTTTCAAAACTACCTAACTAACTCTCTCTCTCTCAAATTTTCAAAAATATCTCCCCTCTTTTTCAAAAATTTTGTTTTTTTTAACTAATTATTTTTAAATTTTTTTTACGAAAAAAAAAATATTTTTTTCAAAATTCAAATTCTTTTTAGTTATTTTATTTTATTTAAGTATTTACTTCTTATAAAATAAAATAAATAAAAAGGTAAATCAGTCCAAGTTATATCCATAGATCCATCATGGACATCAGTGGAGATGGACAGTCCAGGAGGACTTTGGGGTCATATTCTAACCCCTCTACTGCTTCGTATGGGAGTAGCATATGCATACCCTCCATTGGAGTTAGTAGCTTTGAGTTGAATCCTCAGCTCATTATCATGGTGCAGCAAAGTTGCCAGTATTCCGGTCTTCCACAGGAAGAACCTACAGAGTTTCTGGCACAATTTTTACAAATTGCTGACACAGTACATGATAAGGAAATAGATCAGGATGTCTACAGACTATTACTGTTTCCATTTGCTGTAAAAGATCAAGCCAAGAGGTGGTTAAATAACCAACCAAAGGCCAGCATAAGAACATGGAAACAGCTGACAGAAAAATTCCTGAATCAATATTTCCCTCCAAAAAGGATGACACAGCTAAGGCTGGACATCCAAGGCTTTAAACAAGGAGATAATGAATCTCTTTATGATGCCTGGGAGAGATACAGAGAGATGCTACGAAAATGCCCCTCTGAAATGTTTTCAGAGTGGGTTCAGTTAGACATCTTCTACTATGGGCTTGCAAAAGGAGCTCAGATGTCTTTAGATTACTCAGCTGGTGGATCTATCCATATGAGAAAGACAATCGAAGAGGCTCAAGAGCTCATTGATACAGTTGCCAGGAATCAGCATCTGTATCTAAGCAGCAACCCTTCCATGAATGAAGAGGTTAAAACAGTAACTGCTGAATTCAGTACTATAAAACAAGCTGCTGAATTCAATCAGCAATTAGATTTTCTAACAAGCAGCTAGCTGAATTCAAAGACAGGTTACAGGAGACAAGGATAGCTAATATACATATGGAAGAACAGTTTAAGCAAACAAAGCAGCAGCTATCAAAGCAAATAGCAGAAGAATGCCAAGCAGTTCAATTAAGAAGTGGGAAAACATTAAATACCCCACCTCAAGGCATCAAAAATTCAAGAAATGAGCGACCCACCAAAGATTCCCCTGAGGACAGTAAGAGCCCAGGAAAAAATAATTCTGGCACTAAAACGCCAGAAAATGGGTGGAAGGCTGGCGCTGAACGCCCAGACCATGCCCAAAACTGGCATTCAGCGCCAGAAACAAGGCAGGATTGGCGTTCAACGCCAGAAATGGGGCAGAATCCAGCGCTGAACGCCCAACAGGGGCACATTTCTGGCGTTCAGGCGCCAGGAACAGACAGTGAGTTGGCATCTAACGTCACTCCAGCTTCTGACTCTGGCATTCAATTGCCAGTGAGGGATCAGACACACACAAGTGCTGATAACAACCCCTCTAAAAAGGCTTCTTTAGCCACTAAGGTTGAGGAATATAAAGCCAAGATACCTTATCCTCAAAAACTCCGGAAAGAGGAGCAGGATAAGCAATTTTCTCGCTTTGCAGATTATCTAAGGACTCTTGAAATAAAGATTCCTTTTGCAGAGGCACTTGAGCAAATACCTTCTTATGCCAAGTTCATGAAAGAGATCTTGAGTCATAAAAAGGAGTGGAGAGAAACAGAAAGAGTTCTCCTCACTGAAGAATGCAGTGCAGTCATTCTGAAAAGCTTTCCTGAAAAGCTTAAAGACCCTGGGAGTTTTCTGATACCATGCATATTGGAAGGTGATTGCACCAAGACAGCCTTATGCGATCTTGGGGCAAGCATCAACCTAATACCTGCATCCACTATCAGGAAGCTTGGCTTAACTGAAGAAGTTAAACCAACCCGGATATGTCTCCAACTTGCTGATGGTTCCACTAAATACCCATCAGGCGTGATTGAGGACATGATTGTCAGAGTTGGGCCATTCGCCTTTCCCACTGACTTTGTTGTGCTGGAAATGGAGGAGCACAAGAGTGCTACTCTCATTCTAGGAAGACCCTTCCTAGCAACTGGACGATCCCTCATTGACGTCCAGCAGGGGGAAATAACCCTGAGAGTCAACGATGACGAGTTCAAATTGAACGCTGTCAAAGCCATGCAGCATCCAGACACATCAACAGACTGCATGAAAGTTGACCTTATTGACTCTTTGGTAGAAGAGATCAACATGGCTGAGAGTCTCAAATCAGAGTTGGAAAACATCTTTAAAGATGTTCAGCCTGATTTGGAGGATTCAGGGGACATGAAAGAGCCTCTGAACTTTCTTCTGAAAGAGGAAAAACCTCCTAAACCAGAGCTCAAGCCACTGCCACCATCCTTGAAATATGCATTTCTAGGAGAAGGTGACACTTTTCCAGTGATCATAAGCTCTGCCTTAAATTCACAGGAAGAGGAAGCACTTATTCAAGTGCTAAGGACACACAAGACAGCTCTTGGGTGGTCCATAGGTGATCTTAAGGGCATAAGCCCAGCTAGATGCATGCACAAAATCCTATTGGAGGATAATGCCAAACCAGTGGTTCAACCACAGAGGCGGCTAAATCCAGCCATGAAGGAAGTGGTGCAGAAAGAGGTCACCAAATTACTGGAGGCTGGGATTATTTATCCTATTTCTGACAGCCCCTGGGTGAGCCCTGTTCAAGTCGTCCCAAAAAAGGGAGGCATGACAGTGATTCATAATGAAAAAAATGAACTGGTTCCTACAAGAACAGTTACAGGGTGGCGCATGTGTATTGACTACAGAAGGCTCAATACAGCCACCAGAAAGGATCATTTTCCTTTACCATTCATAGACCAGATGCTAGAGAGACTAGCAGGTCATGATTATTACTGCTTTTTGGATGGCTACTCAGGCTATAACCAGATTGCAGTAGATCCCCAGGATCAAGAGAAAACAGCATTCACATGTCCATCCGGAGTGTTTGCTTATAGAAGGATGCCCTTTGGGCTATGCAATGCACCTGCAACCTTCCAGAGATGCATGCTCTCTATTTTCTCTGATATGGTGGAAAAATTTATGGAAGTCTTCATGGATGACTTCTCAGTATATGGAGACTCATTCAGCTCCTGTCTTGATCACCTGAAACTTGTTCTGAAAAGATGTCAAGAAACCAACCTAGTTTTAAACTGGGAAAAGTGTCACTTCATGGTGACTGAAGGAATTGTTCTTGGGCATAAAATCTCAAACAAGGGAATAGAGGTAGATCAAGCAAAAATAGAGGTAATTGAAAAATTACCACCACCTGCCAATGTTAAGGCAATCAGAAGCTTTCTGGGGCATGCAGGATTCTATAGGAGGTTTATAAAGGATTTTTCAAAAATCGCAAAACCCCTAAGCAATCTGCTAGCTGCTGACACGCCATTTGTGTTTGACACAGCATGCCTACAGGCGTTTGAAATGCTGAAAGCTAAGCTGGTCACAGCACTAGTCATTTCTGCACCAGACTGGACATTGCCATTTGAGTTAATGTGTGATGCCAGTGATCATGCCATTGGTGCAGTACTGGGACAGAGGCATGACAAGCTTCTGCATGTCATTTATTATGCCAGTCGCGTTTTAAATGATGCCCAGAAAAATTACACAACCACAGAAAAGGAATTACTTGCAGTGGTTTACGCCATTGACAAGTTCAGATCCTACTTAGTAGGATCAAAGGTGATTGTGTACACTGACCATGCTGCTCTTAAGTATCTACTCACAAAGCAGGATTCAAAACCCAGGCTCATCAGATGGGTATTGCTTCTGCAAGAGTTTGATATAGAAATAAGAGACAGAAAAGGGACAGAGAACCAAGTAGCTGATCATCTGTCCCGGATAGAGCCAGTGGAAGGGACGTCCCTCCCCTTCCTTGAGATCTCTGAGACATTCCCTGATGAGCATCTATTTGCCATTCAGGAAGCACCATGGTTTGCCGATATTGCAAACTATAAAGCTGCAAGGTTCATACCCAAGGAGTACAATAGAATACAAAAAAAGAAACTAATTACTGATGCAAAGTACTACTTGTGGGATGAGCCTTATCTCTTTAAGAGATGTGCAGACGGAATTATCCGTAGGTGTGTCCCCAGAGAGGAAGCACAGAGAATCTTATGGCATTGCCATGGATCTCAATATGGAGGCCATTTCGGAGGTGAGCGAATAGCCACCAAGGTCCTCCAATGTGGCTTCTATTGGCCCACACTCTATAAAGATTCCCGAGAGTTTGTACGTAATTGTGACAGTTGCCAAAGAGCTGGTAATCTGCCTCATGGTTACGCCATGCCTCAACAAGGAATCTTGGAAATAGAGTTGTTTGATGTATGGGGAATTGACTTCATGGGACCTTTCCCACCATCATACTCAAACACTTATATTCTGGTGGCAGTTGACTATGTATCAAAATGGGTTGAGGCTATTGCCACACCCACCAATGATACTAAAACAGTGCTGAAGTTCCTCCAGAAACATATCTTTAGCAGGTTTGGTGTCCCTAGAGTGTTAATCAGTGATGGGGGCACTCACTTCTGCAATAAACAGCTTTACTCTGCCATGGTTCGGTATGGAATTCGCCACAAGGTGGCCACTCCATATCATCCACAAACCAATGGGCAGGCTGAAGTCTCTAACAGAGAATTAAAGAGAATCCTGGAACGGACAGTAAATACCCGTAGAAAGGATTGGGCAAGGAGCTTGGATGATGCTCTTTGGGCTTACAGAACAGCATTCAAGACCCCTATAGGGACCTCTCCATACCAACTCGTATATGGTAAGGCATGCCACTTGCCCATGGAACTGGAACATAAGGCCTACTGGGCAACCAGATTCCTAAACTTAGATGCCAAATTAGCAGGAGAAAAATGATTGCTCCAGCTAAATGAGCTAGAGGAATTCAGATTCACAGCTTTCGAAAATGCCAAGCTTTATAAATAAAAATCAAAAAAATGGCATGACAGAAAGCTGTCATCTAGAATCTTTGAACCAGGACAGAAGGTCCTGTTGTTTAACTCTAGACTCAGGCTATTCCCCGGGAAACTGAAATCCCGGTGGAGGGGACCATACGTGATTACAAGTGTGTCACCATATGGTTATGTGGAGCTTCAAGATATTGATTCTGATAAGAAGTTCATTGTCAATGGACAGAGAATCAAGCATTATCTTGAAGGCAACACTGAGCAAGAATGCTCAAGGCTGAAGCTAGATTGAAAGCTCAGCAAAGTCCAGCTAAAGACAATAAAGAAGCGCTTGCTGGGAGGCAACCCAGCCATGGGGCAACAATCCTCTAAGCATTTTGCCCTATTTTTATTTTTATTTGTTCACTGACGCTAAGGTAAAGAATCATTTGCATAAGTTTACAGGGTTACAGAAGGAATCTACACACAAAACAGAGATAGGGAGCTTACTGGCAAGAAAATGCCAGTGAAGGCCATTTTGGGCGTTCAGCGCCCAAAATGGGCATCCAGTGGGCGCTGAACGCCAGTAAGGATAGCTATCTGGCGTTCAACACCAGAAAAGGGCAACAACTGGGCGTTGAACGCCCAGGATAGCAGCATTTGGGCATTGAACGCCCAAAACAGGCAGTGTTTGGGCGTTCAAACGCCAGGATGGTGGGGAGGAGCTCTCCTTCTACCCATCTCCTTCTTTTTCTTTTGCTTGAGGACAAGCAAAGCTCTAAGTTTGGTGTGCTTATCCGTGATCACTAAGATCATGGCCCTTAAAGGAAAACAACCCACTCCAAGAGGAGCAAGGGCGTGATTTAAAGGAACTGAAGCGCCAGAAATTCTCTCTTGAAGGACCAAGCACCTCACAGACTAGAGGAACATCCACTTCCCAAACCTCAAGGTTGTTGAGTTCTAATCTTAGCCTTAACTCTGTGATAACTGTTCTTATTTTAATTTTACCTTAGGAGTCATATAGTAGTAATTAGTCTATTTTGATTTTATCTCCAATTAAGCTATAGTTTATTTTTCTCATCATCAGCAAACATGAATAAAATAGTAGATCTTTTAAATAAGAAGCAATAAAATTTCGAGTTTTAATAAGAGAAATTCTAATTAGTTAAATATGGTGGCAATGCTTTCTGTCTTCTGAATGAATGCTTGAACAGTGCATATATCTTTTGAATTTGTTGTTTAAGACTGTTAAATATGTTGGCTCTTGAAAGAATGATGAACATGAGACATGTTATTGAGAATCTGAAAAATCATAAAAATGATTCTTGAAGCAAGAAAAAGCAGCAAAGAACAAAGCTTGCAAAAAAAAAAAAAAGAGAGAGAAAGAAAAAAGAGAAAGCAAGCAGAAAAAGCCAAAGCCCTTAAAACCAAAAGGCAAGGGTAATAAAAAGGATCCCAAGGCTTTGAGCATCAGTGGATAGGAGGGCCAAAAAGGAATAAAATCCTGGCCTAAGCGGCTAAATCAAGCTGTCCCTAACCATGTGCTTGTGGCGTGAAGGTGTCAAGTGAAAACTTGAGATTGAGCGGTTAAAGTCAAGGTCCAAAGCAAAAAGAAGAGTGTGCTTAAGAACTCTGGACACCTCTAATTGGGGACTTTAGCAAAGCTGAGTCACAATCTGAAAAGGTTCACCCAGTTATGTGTCTGTGGCATTTATGTATCCGGTAGTAATACTGGAAAACAAAGTGCTTAGGGCCACGGCCAAGACTCATAAAGAAGCTGTGTTCAAGAATCATCACACTGAACTAAGAGAATCAATAACACTATCTGAATTCTGAGTTCCTATAGATGCCAATCACTCTGAGCTTCAATGGATAAAATGAGATGCCAAAACTGTTCAGAAGCAAAAAGCTACTAGTCCCGCTCATCTAATTAGGATCTGAGCTTCAATCAAAAACTCTGAGATATTATTGCTTCTCAACCTATTAGTCTTCTATTTTATTTGTCTAGTTGCTTGAGGACAAGCAACAGTTTAAGTTTGGTGTTGTGATGAGCGGATATTTTATACGCTTTTTGGGGATAATTTCATATAGTTTTGAGTATGTTTTAGTTAGTATTTAGTTTATTTCCAGTAGTTTTTAGGAAAAATTCATGTTTCTGGACTTTACTATGAGTTGTGTGTTTTTCTGTAATTTCAGGTATTTTTCTGGCTGAAATTGAAGGAGCTGAGCAAAAATCTGATTCAGGCTGAAAAAGGACTGCTGATGCTGTTGGATTCTGACCTCCCTGCACTCAAAATGGATTTTTCTGGAGCTACAGAACTCGAAATGGCGTGCTTCCAATTGCGTTGGAAAGTAGACATCCAGGGCTTTCCAGCAATATATAATAGTCCATACTTTGCACAAGAATTGACGACGTAAACTGGCGTTCAACGCCAGCCTTCTGCCCAAATCTGGCGTCCAGCGCCAGAAAAGGATCAAAAACTGGAGTTGAACGCCCAAACTGGCACAAAAACTGGCATTCAACTCCACAAATGGCCTCTGCACGTGAATTGCTTAAAGTCTCAGCCCCAGCACACACCAAGTGGGCCCCAGCACACCAAGTGGGCCCCAGAAGTGGATCTCTGCATCATCCATCATAGTCCACTCATATTTTGTAACCCTAGGCTACTGGTTTAGTATTTAAACAACTTTTAGAGACTTATTTTTTATCTCATGACATTTCAGATCTAAACTTTGTATTCTCTGACGGCATGAGTCTCTAAACCCCATTGTTGGGGGTGAGGAGCTCTGCTGTGTCTCAATGAATTAATGCAAGTATTCCTGTTTTCCATTCAAACACGCTTGTTCTTATCTAAGATGTTCATTCGCGCTTAACTGTGATGAAGGTGATGATCCGTGACATTCATCACCTTCCTCAAACCATGAACGTGTGCCTGACAACCACCTCCGTTCTATATCCGATTGAATGAGTATCTCTTAGATTCTTTAATCAGAATCTCCGTGGTATAAGCTAGAACTGATGGCGGCATTCATGAGAATCCGGAAAGTCTAAGCCTTGTCTGTGGCATTCCGAGTAGGATTCAAGGATTGAATGACTGTGACGAGCTTCAAACTCCTGAAGGCTGGGCGTTAGTGACAGACGCAAAAGGATAGTAAATCCTATTCCAACCGGATCGAGAACCAACCGGTGATTAGCCGTGCTGTGACAGAGCGCGTGAGCGTAGTTTTCACCGGAAGGATGGAAGGTAGCCATTGACAACGGTGATCCACCAACACACAGCTTGCCATAGGAGGACGTGCGTGCGTGAATCAGAAGACAGAGGAAAGCAGAGATTCAGAGGACAAAGCATCTCCAAAACTCCAACATATTCTCCATTACTGCACAACAAGTAACTTTTAATTTATGCTCTACTGGTTATTCACAATTCAATTGATAAACATAATTGACTTCCTGACTAAGATTTACAAGATAACCATAGCTTGCTTCAAACCAACAATCTCTGTGGGATTCGACCCTTACTCACGTAAGGTATTACTTGGACGACCCAGTGCACTTGCTGGTTAGTGGTACGCGTTGTGAAAAGTGTGATTCACAATTCGTGCTACCAGTTCACCACTCTCGTTTTTTATTGTTGTCACTCCGGACTTCTTTGGCACTACTTGGACCGGGCTTACCCATTCCCTATTCGAGATAGGATAGATGATGTCCGCTTCAAGTAGCTTAGTGACTTCTTTCTTCACCACCTCAAGAATGGTTGGGTTAAGTCTCCTTTGAGGTTGTCGGACCGGTCTTGCTCCTTCTTCAAGAAAGATGCGGTGCTCGCATACTTGGGGGCTTATTCCCACTAGATCCGCCAAACTCCACCCAATTGCCCTTTTGTTTTTCCTCAATACATTCAGCAATTTTTCTTCTTGTTGAGGAGTTAACTCTTGTGCAATTATCACGGGTAGCTTTTGGGCTTCATCAAGGTATGAATACCTTAAGTGAGGTGGTAGTGGCTTCAATTCCATCTTCTTGTCATTCCTTGAAGTTTGAGTTTCCGGATGGTTTGTATGGTGTGTGGTAGTTAGTTCGCTCGACTCTTCATTTGCTTCTTTGACCATGCACTCCTCATCTAATCTTGCAAGATGCACTTCGGCTACTATGTTATCGATTGGGTCACACCGAAATAGAGAGTGGTTCTCCGGTGGATGCTTCATTGCTTCCTCTAGGCTAAAGCTTACAATTCTTCCATCTATTTCAAATGAGTAGTTCCCCGAGTAAGCGTCAAGCTTAAATCTAGAAGTTCTCAAGAAGGGCCTTCCAAGTAGGATAGAGGATGCTCTCTCGGTTTCGCTTGACGGCATTTCAAGGACATAGAAGTCAATCGGAAACACCAACCCTTTTATATTCACCAATACATCTTCCGCAACACCCGCTACGGTTATTATGCTTTTATCCGCTAGGACAAATCTCGCCGTCGACCTTTTTAGTGGGGGCAAGTTCAATACCCGATAAACGGAGAGCGGCATGATGCTAACACATGCTCCGAGGTCACACATACAATCTCTAAATTGAACTCCATTGACGGTGCAAGTGACCATACAAGGGCCCGGGTCATCACACTTCTCCGGTAATGTCCCCATCAAAGCGGAAATAGAACTCCCCAATGGGATGGTTTCCAATTCAAGAATTCTATCCTTGTTTATGCATAAATCCTTGAGGAATTTGGCATATCTAGGAACTTGATGGATGGCGTCAAAGAGGGGGATGGTTACCTCAACTTTCTTGAACATTTCTACCATTTTGGGGTCGAGTTCCATGCGCTTTTTAGCTTTCTTTGCAAGTGTTGGAAAGGGAAGTGGTTGAGCAATTTCTTCTTCCAAGGTTCTTTTGGCCTTGGTTGTCTCCCTTGTTGGTTGGGCTTCATCCTCAACTATGGCTTGTGGTGTCTCCTCTTCCACTACCTCTTCTATCTCTATTCTCTCTTCCTCTTGGGCGGTTGTGATAGGACATGGGTCCTTTGCTCCCTTTTCTTTTAGTTGTGTACCGGATCTAAGGGTGATGGCATTGATGCCCCCTTTTGGATTTGGTTGAGGTTGAGAGGAAATGACACTTTGGATTGGGGGTTGAGGAGTGGGGGTCGATGGTGTGTCCATACATGCAAGAAGAGCTTGTAATGTAGAGGTGAGGCCGGTGAGGCCGGAAGCAAGTGTGTTTTGTAATTCCTTTTGGCCTTGGATAATGGTCCGGAGTGTTTCGTCTTGGTTGGAGGGGGTGGTTGCATATGTGAGTTGAGGAGTTTGTGATTGGTTGGGTGGTGGTCTTTGATGTGGTGGTTGATATGTTTGGTAGTTTCTTTGTGGGTTTTGTTGATTGTATGGTTGATTTTGTGAGTTGTATGGTCGGTTTTGTGAGAAATTTTGCGAGTTGTTATTCCATCTTTGACCTCCTCCATTGTTGTTGTTATCCCTATTCCCTTGTTGGTGATTGTCTTTCCAATTTTGATTATTGTGTCCACTTCCTTGGTTGTAGCCTCCTCCTTGATAAGGGTGTCCTTGGTTAGGATTACCTCCTTGGTAGTACCCTTGATTAGGGCGGTCATAGAAATTATGGGTGGCCGCCAAAGTGTTGTCTTCTTGGAGGTTTGGGCACTCATCCGTGTAGTGAGAGTAGCAAGAGCAAATGCCACATACTCTTTGAGGGACCAATTGTTGGTTGTGTTGTTGAGGTGGTGGAGGGTGTTGTTGATATGATTGAGGTTGTTGTGGTTGTTGTTGCTTCAATTGGAGTTGCCTCAAGACGGATGTCATCTCATTCAAGGATTGAGTTAGAGCGGTGGCTTCACTACTAGTTGATACCTCGTTCACGGTCCTTGGACGGTTGACTCTTCGCCTCATATGTTGATTGGATTCGGCTAAGTCAATAATAAGTTGTCATGCCTCCTCCGCGGTTTTATATTTGGACAAAGAACCATTGCTAGAAGTGTCCAAGAGGGTTCTATCTTGCTCTCGCATCCCTTGACATATATATCCAAGCAATACTTGAGTGTCGAGCATGTGATTAGGGCATGCATCTAGTAGTTTGCGAAACCGTTCCCAATACTCATAGAGTGGTTCCGTCTCACCTTGCACAATACAAGACATTTCCTTCCTTAGCCTATCCATCTTTTCCGGGGGTAAGAATTTATCCAAGAACCCCCTTCTAAGTAGGTCCCAATCGGAGGTAACTTCACTAGAGAGAGTGTAGAACCATTCTTTGGCCTTGTCCTCAAGAGAGAAAGGGAAAGCAAACAACCATATAGCAACTTCATCGGACCCTTCCCGTCTAGTAGTCGAGCATATGCGATGGAAGTCCTTGAGATGTCGAATAGGGTCTTGTGCGGGAAGTCCGTGAAACTTGGGTAGGAGGTTGATCAAAGCGGTCTTCAATTCAAAGTTCGCATTCAAATTAGGGTGAGTTACATGAAGGGGTTGAAGGACATAATCCGGTGCACCCGCTTCCTTGATGGTAACTCTCCTTGGAGCGTCCATGGTATTAGTACCTAAAACAAAAGAAGAATTGTTAGTGAGTTTGGTAGGAGTATGATTAATGCCTCCTTTGAGTGACGGTTCAATGTTCACTTGTAGTAAGGTGGTTGAGGTGGTGAAAACCTCTTCACCTTTTCCAAATCTTAGCCGCCTCCGAGCTTGTCTAATATGAAACAAGGTTCGTTCTATTTCCGGATCAAAAGGGGCTAAGCTCGGATTCGGTTGTGAACGCGTCATGCAATGAAGGAGAAATGGAATTCATTGTAACGATGAGGAGTTAGTCAATTGAGCAATTTACAATGAAGTGCAACTATGTACATATATACATGCTTAATCCAAAACAATAACATGGCACACTAAGCAACTTCCCCGGCAACGGCGCCATTTTGACAAATGATTTTTTTGCCGGTATAGAAATTATCAAATGATCAATCGTAGTATAGTCTAAACCGACGCAAAATCCTTTATCAAACAAATCTACAATCTATATCCGAGAGTACTAGTCTCCCGAGTCGTTCTCCCTTGGAATTGCCAAAGTGTACATCTTATTGATTTAGTAAGCGTTGTTGGAATTCTTTGAAGGTTTTAGCAAGGTAATGAGAAACGAACAATCAATTATCAAAAGACTTGGCTTAGGGTTGGCATTGGAAATTCTATCCTTATAGTCCATTCAATGTTGATAACAATTAGGCCTTGCTTCATTTAGTTATCCCCTAGGTATAGAGGGAGGTCAAATGAAAGTAATCAACTTGAGTCACAAGTCCTAGCTTCACCTTATGGGAATCTAGCTTTAGTGCACTCCAAGCCAACTAGCAATCCCTAATTCCAAATCAACTATTGATACAACTATTCAATTTCTTCCCAAGACCAAACCCTATGCCAAGTGTGAGAATTCTACTCCATAGCTAGTGTTGTCATTTTATCAAACATGTGATGAGCAAGAAGGAAAGTCATAGTGAAATGAGAAGAAAAGTCAAATTGAAAGTATTGCAACACAAAGATCTAACAACAAGTCTCAAAAAGTAGCAATGAAAATCCAAAATAGAGATGAAATCCAAAATTACAAAGTTGAATTCTAGATCTATGAGAATTGATCAATTGTATCTACTACTTGAAATTGGAGAAGAAAATCTATGACATGAACAAAGTGAAGTGAGAATTGTAATGGATCTCACCAAAAAGTCATTGAAAATTCAGAAATTTGATGAGGATGAACCCTAGTGAAGCTTGGAATCTCCCTCTTTTTCTCCCAAAAAGTGTAACTAACTCTCTCTTCTCCCAAAAAAAAGGAAAAATATCTAGATCTAGAAGAAATGAACTAAAAGTGTCCCTAACCCTTGTTCCTTTGGTCTTCTTAAGCTTTTCCCGCCAAGGTGTTTCTCCAAGAGTGGGATCCTTAACTGCCTCCACGCCTAAGTCACGTGACTTCTAAAAAAATCATATTCGCAAATCGGCGCGCACGCGCACGCGCCGTTGAGACGTCTTGTAATGTGCGCGGAGGCGTGATGTACGCGTGCGCGCCCATGAAGCTCCTGGCTTAGCCACTTCTCAAGCCGGCTCTTGGCTTTGGCTCCACGTTGCCCTATCCGCGCGGGCGCGCAAGGTGCGCGCACGCGCCTATGTGAAAATCTCCAAAGTATAATCCTCATGCTTCCTTCCTTTGTACCCGTCTTCCTTCTTCTTTTTCGGTCCATTCCTACTCTATATCCTGAAACCACTTAACACACAAGTCACGGCATCGAATGGCATCAAGAGAAGATTAGAAATGTATCTATTTTAGTGCGAAATAAGCATGTTTTCATTCATGAGGCGCAACTAGGAAAGGAATGCAAAATCTTGTATTTCCCTATAGAAAGTGTGTGGAATCATTGATAAAACCCCTGAAATCAGCACAAGATAAATCCTCAAATTGGGGTTTGTCAATATGCCAAAATATCTTGTCTTTTTCTTCCCCAAATCCTATTTTCTCTTTTCCCTCCTTATTTCTTACTTACTTCTCCTCTCTTTCTTTCCCTTCTCATTCTTCTTATTTTTTTTTATTTTATTTTAATTTATTTGCATACTTTCATTCATTGCATTATTTTCATTGGTGTTAGAAATTTATTTGAGTCATTATTTTTATATATTTTTGGATTATTAAAATGGTTTGACAATTATATATTACCTTTTAAAGGGTTGTTTGCATGTTCAATTTAATACTTTTAAATAGCTTATTTACCATGCACGCTATGTGTTTGTGAAAACGCCCGTATGGCATTGTGCACTATTTTTAAGATTTCTTTTAATCTACTATTATAAATGCTTGTTTTTCACAAAACCCCTTTCATGTTTTATTGATTAAATATAATTGTTCTTACAAACATGTTGATAGTTTGAAAGACTTGGTAATCTAATTTGGACATTGAATGCTTGATCTATGCTACTCATGCCTTTGCCAGCATGCCAATAAACACCTTGCATTCACTTGTCATCATATGCACTAGCTACTTTCCATTGATGACTTTTCACATGTACTCGCGAGCATGTGATAATGTCAGTATATCTTAATGTGCATTAATTACCACCTTTCCCGCTCTCTTCCTTGCTCTAACCCTTAACTTTAAAAAGTCACTTTCTTTTTTCCTTTTCAGGATGGCCACCAAGAAGGGTAAAGAGAAAGCTACTCCCAAACTACCGGCAAGGAAAGGAACAAAAAGAGCCCCAGCTGAGGAACCACAACCCCCGTCCACTTGCAAATCTCAGCATGCACCGAGGACAGTGCAATCTTTAAGTGTGGGAAGGTCGATACCGATCTCCATGGGTTAGTTACTCCTCTATCTCAACACCAATGATTTATTTTCCTTATTCATTGTTGCATTTGCAGGTTTGATTGCATATTTGTTTAATTTTTTTTTTTTTGCATATTTTACCACTTAGTTGAAGTAATATTTTCTTTTTCAAAGAAAATTTTTAGAGAATTTCACTAATTTGAATAAAATTTAATGTTACACTTGTTTGAAGAGATATTATACTGGAACATGGTTTAGAGCTTGAACACACAAAACCTGTGAGATTTTTGAGCCTATTTGAATTGGTTGCATTTTATCAACCAAAAATTTTGTTTTAGTGTGTATTTTTCTCTCTAAAATTGTGATCTTTGTCTTGCTTAATTCTATATTTCCATAATTTGATGTATGCATACACTTACATGATTGAGGCCTTTGTTTCACTGAGCTTACATACCCATATGGCCTTACCCTTTCATTATCTTTTGCAAACCAATTTGAGCTTATTTTACCCCTTTTATTCTTTATTTTAGCTCATCACTAACTCTAAGCGGAAAACAATAATGTCCTTAATTTGAATCCTTGGTTAGCTTAGACTAGTGAGAGTGCTTATGATTTAAGTGTGGGAAAAGTGAGTTTGAAAATATTTGGTTTATGAATTGGGTATTATATATCTTTATGTGAAAGAAATGTTTAGAACATGATTCATGCATTCAATATCTTAATCATATGCATTGAGAAAAATAAATATATATATATATATATATATATATATATATATATATATATAAGAGAGAAAAGAAAAGAAAGAAGAGCAATTAAGCAAAAAGGGGACAAAATGCCTCAAAGTAAGTGAGGAAAGCAATGCATATGTACTGTACTTGAAATTAGAATGCATGAATATGTGGAAAACATGGTTGATGGACAGTTAGATTTTGTACTGTGATTACATGGATTGTTTAAGTTAGGTGGAAAGTTTAAGTTAATTAAGGATTCAGATTTTAGTCTACTTGGCCAAATACAATCCTACCTTGACCCTAACCCCATTACAACCCTTAAAAGACCTCTTGATATGTGTATCTGTGCATTAAATTTGTGTTGATTGTTAGATGAAGAGCAAGCCTTAGAAAGCAAGGTTAGTAGAGAATTGAGAGATCGAACCTTAAACACCTGAGTGATTAGAATGTATACACTACCAGTGAGGGTTCGATGCTCAATTCCTTGTTCCCGGCTTTCATGAGCTATTTTCTTCTACAAGTCTATTTGTACTTCATTTTTATGATTTGAATTAGTGAAATCCAGTTCATATTTGTTCTTGAAAGATTTGTTTATTTTTAACCAAGTAGGTAGAAACATCTTAGCATGTAGTTACATTCATAGGTTGCATTTCATACATTCTACCATTCCTCTTCATTTCTTTATAACTTCTCTTGAGCTTAGCATGAGGACATGCTATTGTTTAAGTGTGGGGAGGTTGATAAACCACTATTTTATGGTTTATCTTGTGCTCAAATGAGTGGTTTCTATCTACTCTTTACCCACTTATTCATACTATTTGCATGGTTTTACATTTACCTTCCTAATTATGTGCTTTGATTGAAAACATGCTTCTTTGGACTTATAATTGCTAATATTAATCCTCTCTTATTACCATAAGATGCCTTGATATGTGTGTTAAGTGATTTCAGAGATTACAGGGCAGGAATGGCTCAGAGGATGAAAAGGAAGCATGCAAAAGTGGAAGGAATACAAGAAGTTGGAGAAATTGCTAAGCTGTCCAGCCTGACCTCTTCACACTCAAATGGCTATAACTTTAGCTACAGAGGTCCAAATGACGCGGTTCAAGTTGCGTTGAAAAGCTAACGTCCGGGACTTTGATTTGATATATAATATGTTATAGTTTCCTTGACGCTAGGCGATGCGACCGCGTGATCCATGCGGCCGCGTCGCAGTGACAAAAATCCAGCGTGGCAAAATTCGAAACCAGCGAATTCTGGAATGTTTCTGACCCAGTTTGCGGCCCAGAAAACACAAATTAGAGGCTATAAAGTGGGGGACTACATCCATTCATGGGGAGGCTTTTTATATTCACAATTTTAGGAGTAGATGTAGTTTTTAGAGAGAGATGTTCTCTCCTCTCTCTTAAGATTAGGATTTAGGATTTCTCTTAGTTTTAGAGTGACTCTCAATCCCAGGTTCAATGTTCTTTTATTTCTTTTCTCAATTTTGTTTATGACTCTCTATGTTTAGATTGATTTTCTATTTAATATATTTTTTGAGGTATTTCAGACTTATGATTGCTCCTTTTTATTATATAAATAATTTGGATTTTTCTCTTTTGGCTTTGGTTGAGACATTGGTAACTCTTGAGTTATCAAACTCATTGTTGATTGAAAATTAGAATTAATTTGTCCACTTAACTTACTTTCATAGTTAGAGGTTAATAAGGTGGGGGAAGAATCCAATTCTCATCACAATTGATAAGGATAACTAGGATAGGACCTCCAGTTCTCCATACCTTGCCAAGAGATTTTATTATTGTTAATTTATTTTACTTGTCATTTAAATATACCTGTGCCCATTGCCCAAACTCAACATTCCCCAAAAACACACTTTTTCATAATCAATAATAAGAACATACTTCCCTGCAATTCCTTGAGAAGACGACCCGAGGTTTGAATACTTGGTTAACAATTTCTAAAGGGGTTTGTTACTTGTGACAACCAAAACGTTTGTACGAAGGGATTTCTGTCGGTTTAGAGACTATATCTACAATGCGACTGTTTTTATGACATTCTTTACTGGCAAAAATCATAACGTCAGTCTCATTGGTTCATATTCCAAAGGTTCGGAATGAAATTACTAATGAGTTAGCCTAAATTGCGTCAAGATACAAAGTACTTCCTAAAACGCTAGAAAAACTGGCAAGAGTATGTCAGATTTTAGTGCCCATTGATGAAAGAAAGGCGTTAGCTCTAGATGAATGGGATGATGACGATTGGAGAAAACCAATTTCTGAATACTTGAAAGATCCTAGTATTCGAGTTGATAGGAAAGTAAAGTTGAAGGCAATGAATTTTGTGTTGATGGCTTATGAATTGTATAGGAAAGGCATCGATGGAAGTCTTTCTAGATGTTTGAGTCAATCAGATAAAGATATTGCTTTAGGAGAAGTTCATAGGGGCATATGTGGTGTCCATCAGGCTGGAATGAAGATGAAGTGGTTACTTTGATGAAATCGTATTTATTGGCCTTCAAAAATTAAAGATTGCATCGATTATGCAAGAGCATGTCAAGAATATCAACCATGTAAAGTGATACAACAAATCCCATCTTCCGAATTACATTCGATTATTAAGCCATGGCCTTTTCGGGGCTGGACTTTGGATCTGATTAGGGTAATACACCCCCCTTTGTCGAAAAATCATAAGTTTATTTTGGTGGCAATTGATTATTTCACGAAGTGGGTAGAAGCTATTCCTTTAATAGAGGCTGGGCAAAATGAAGTTATTGACTTCATCGAGGAATATATAATTCATCGATTTGGGATTCCCAAAACTTTAAGCACCGATTAGGGAAATATGTTTACTTGTCAATGTATTAAGAATTTTGCAGTTTCGAGAATCATTAATATGGTTACTTGTTGAGCGGATATTTTATATGCTTTTTGGCATGACTTTCATATAGTTTTTAGTGTGTTTTATTTAGTTTTTATTGAGTTTTTATAGGTTTCAGTATTAAATTCACATTTTTGGATTCTACTATGAGTTTTTTTATTTTTGGATAATTTCAAATATTTTCTGACTGAAATTGAGGAGCTGGAGCAGAAGTCTGATTCAGAGACAGAGAAAGCACTACAGATGCTGTCCAAATCTGACCTGCCTACATTCGGAAGAGCTTTTCTGGAGCTACAGAAGTCCAAATGGAGCGCTCTCAATGGCTACGGAAAGCTGACTTTCAGAGCTTTCTAGTAGTATATAATAGTTTATACTTTGCTTTGTACTAGAAGGCCCAAAACTGGCATCCAACGCCAGCTGCCTACCCCCTTTCAGGTGTCCAGCGCCCAAAGAGCAGAGACCGATGTACAAACGCCCAAAGAGAACCCCCTAGGTGGTGTTCCATACCTCAGAGACCTCATAGCACGTGAATCTCATCAAAGCTCAGCCCAAACACTCACATAGTGGGCCCCAGAAGTGGATTCAAGCACTAAATAGACTGTTTTACCCTTACTAGTCAATTGTTTAGTATTTAAGGGATTTTATTTATGTAATTCAGAAAATATTTGATTCAGGAGAGCATTATACAAGTTTACTTTGTGTTTTATCTTCAGTATGAGTTTCTAAACCTCCTAGGTTGAGGGGAGGAGCCCTGCTGAATCCTATGAATTAATAAAAGTATTACTGTTTCTTCTTCGATACGTGTTTGATCTATCTCTAAGATGTATAATCGGATCTTCATCGTGGTGAATAGGATGATCTAACCAATTAGCTTTGTTCATCACATTAAGATGAACGTGCTGACAAACACCTGCGTCTACTTGGGTTCCGGTGTATACTTGGCAGGAAAGCACAAGCCAACAGCTATGTTTTTACATCTCTCAGACGGCTAATCCACGACTTCGTTGGGGAGTTCTCGAGACACCAGTTCAGCCAATTTCTAGGAAGATTAGGGTTTCCATGGTATAGGCTAGAATTCTAAGAAGCAGCATTCTCTGATCCGAAAGATTCGACCTTGTCTGTGGCGTTTTGAGTAGGATCGCCAAGAGAATAGACTGCTAGAGCTTCACCCTTCGTCAGATTGAATGATCACGGGCAATGGCGTTTGATCTGTAGTAGAGGAGATCAATGACCATGGGCAATAGCTTTGATCACATACAGCTTGTCATAGAAGAAGATCATTCACAAGTAGAGAAGACAGTAATACCAGAGTTAATTCAAAAAGACAAAGCAACTCCAATCCTTAACTCTATTCCTCTTACTGATTTAATCCAATTAGTTATCCCTTTCTACCTCTTTTTCTTTATTCAGAATTAAATAGTTTCTCTTTATAAATGAAAACCAACAACCTTCTGAATCTGCCTGACTAAGACCTACAAGATAATCATAGTTTGCTTCAAACCACAATCCTCATGGGATCGATCTTAACTCGCTCAGGTATTACTTGTACGACCCAGTGCACTTGCTGGTACTACTGTACGAGAGTGTGGGGTTTGTACGAATATGGTTTGTTAGAAGGATAACATTTCTCGAAATTATAATCATCCCATAATTGGGAAGGACCTTTTTAAGTGATGACTTGTATTCTAGGAATGCATATCGAATTAAGGATATCGATTCAGGAAACGTGATTATGTCAATAAATGAAAAACACTTGGAATATTATCGATGCATGGAAGATCAAGATTAGATATATAAAAGAGGAAATTACAAATATTAAGATTTCTAAATTGATGGAAGGAAAGGTGCTAGAAGTTCCTAAAACTCATAATAGAGTTGCACCCTTTCACTATCCAGGGCAGAGTATGTTTCAACTTGTTCATGTTCTTCGTTCTGTGCCTTGTCGAATTTTTTGTTGATCTCCTCTTGTTTGGTTTTTGCTATGCAAAGCTCTTTGAAGATTTCTTGTTTCTTATGCCAATTCAACTTTTCTTTCTCGAATTCTAGCCAACTCTTTTTCAATTCGGGCTAGTTCTGTTTCAAGTTCCTCTTCTCGTTTGTCAAAATAAACTCGAGTGTTGATGGTTTGAGGAATTCTCAAATCATACTCTTTGCATGATTGCTTCATTGACTGAAGAGTAGTGTCAAGTTCTTCTTATTCGATTCTGATTTTGGATACTTTCTCTTTGGTCTCTTCATGATGGTGGTTAATTGTTGAAGAGTGTGTTGGTTAAGTTCTGTAGGAAGAATCAATGTGGATTAGTCTTCAGTTGCTGGATTCGAGATGGGAACCTCATCCTCTTGAGCAATCTTTGTCAAGACAGCCACTAGTTTAGCCAATTCAGCATCAGGGAGTGTAGAAGTGACTTTTGAAATTTGTACTGATGGTTTAGGATCATGTGAAGAAGAAAGTTCAATGGTTTTTGTTGGGCTTGGTATTTTTTATGGAGATTTGATTTCCTCGATTACTCGAATGGGTGAACCAAGGTTTTGTGCAATGGGGGATCTGAGAAGTGTATTGGTGTTGACTGGTGAAGGAGGATTCGAAATGGTTATTCCCTGGGGTAATGGAAGTGGTTATTGAGTCAAATCGACTAAAAATGGTGTTTCAGCAGTTGATGGGAGGATGATTTGAATATGTTGTGCTGAAATCACAGTCTGAGCAGAGGAATGGGACTATTGTGGCTCTGATCTAGGCTGGTCCTCTTTATTCTTTTATTCGGGGATGAATGAGGAGGAGGAAACAGATTGAGTAACCTGCTTAGCCTGTAATATAAAAAAAATTAGACTAAGTATTTCAGGTTTACTTGAGGAATTTGAAACCAATAAAAGTATACATGAATGGATTTCCTTTGAATGAGATGGGGAAATGAAGCAGCCTCTGATGAATCCTCCGAATCTGACTCATTAGAGGAAGCAAAGATGTTTGTTTGGGTTGGTTGTTCACTATCATTAGAGAAATTCTCACTTGATGATTGAATCTGACAAAGATTGAAAGGTTAAGAACAAGGTATGCTTGAATAAACATGGCAAAAAGAAATTCAGAAAAGATTAGATTGAAGGTTTACCTTTTTAAAGGCTTTTGTGAAAACCTTTTGAATTTTCTTTTTTGGTTGCCTTAGCTGTGCTGCGGCTTCAATTTTCTTTTTCGAGGTCCTATTTGGTGAGCCTTCAGCAACAGGGATAACTTTTATTGATGATTTTTTTGATCTGGTCGAAGGTGTGACTGTATTGGGAGTAGTACTTGGTCTACCATTCGACAAAGAATTTAGTAATGAATGAACTACACTCATAAAGAAGATGAGTATAGTTATCGCTGTGTTACTGATTGATTGTAAGGCAATGGTCAATGTTTCTCTTTGAGGTAAATTCGATATGACAGAGAGCATTGTCATTTCGAGGAATGGGTACATGAATGGCTTAAGAAAAGCCCATTTGCCTAGCAACATAATGAGGGTCATAAAGAGTTGCCTTGAATTTTTCTTTCTTATATTGAGGTAACCCGATTGGAATTACCTAAATAGTAAGGAGATTTGCCCAGGTTTTTTTGGCTATCTCATTCTCTTCGTCGTCAAAAGGGAAGAGAAGGCTTTCGAGCCATGCAGGGCGACAGTTTCGACGCAAGAAAGGAGTAAAATTCAAATATTTGTTGTTGAAGTTTTTGCAGGAATGAAAAAGGGAGAAGACAGTCCAGAACAAGTCTTCAGTCGATTTGGCATTTTCGAAGTAGGGTTGAAAGGGGCCAATCGACATCCCTCAATATATTATTTTTCTGGAGCGCTACCTCCATCCTGCTACATGTACTTTTCGAACACAGCGTTTAACCAAAGTTGGAGGAGCCAAAGGGGGTCTCCCACATTGATCGACGAGTTGGCCCGATGACAATCAACTAGATGTCCAAGTTCATCAAATAAATACCCTAAAATCAATTTGGCCAAATTGAATTTGTGGCCTTCATACAAAAGAGCATCCAAGAGAAGAAACAACTTTTGCATTTGGACACTCCTTGAACAGAAAATGATGGCATTCAACTGGTAGTATAAGAATGCCACGCTTTTTCATCAGTCACGGGATCGTTTTCATGTCCCATATGTTGACTGATGAAGTCACAGTAAGAGTTCCTTTGAGCTATTTTAAAGGCCCGATTCGGCTGCATATTATAAGTTACTTCAGGAAAATTTGTTGAAAGACCAGTAATGGTAGCCATATCAAGTAACGAGGGCCTTACCATTCCACAGGAGAGGTGAAAGTTATTTGTTGTTTTGTTCCAAAAGCACACAACTGCCATAATCATCCAATGGTGAGTGGTAAGAGAGAAATGAGAAAGTCTAAGGAGGTCATGAATACCAAGAGCTCTCCATGCGTCACCCTTTACCGATTCAAGACGTCTATGCCAAGTTCGAAAGCCAGCTCCTCGAAGAGTAACTTTGGGGTTATTCCTGAAGGTTTCCTTATGGTCGATAAAAGGAGCAATAAGGAGGTCTTGTTTGCTAGCACGTTCTAGGGATTGAATGGGGTCGATAAAGCAGCATGTTTTGTCATCAATGGTGAATGGAATGAGAATCCTCTTGTAAGGTTGGTGGTTCTTGAGCCTGAGCTACAGGACCTTTGCCCTTATCTTAGGCTGTGGGAGTGTTGTGAATCGAAGAGGAAGCCATTGATGTGTAAAGGTAAGAAGTTGATGATGGTGAAGTTAATTGCAGAAGGCAGAATCGTACAGAGAATTCTGAGAAGAGGGGAAGACGAAGTTTGAGAATAGAAGGTTAAAGGTGAATGGTGATAAAATATTCAAGTCAATAAATAAAAAGGTGTTTTGCCGTTTCGTATGAGGAAGTTCAAAATTTGAAATTGGATAACTTCCTAATTTGATTTATTACTAAATAGCCCATATATAGTAAATCGAATCAGCTTAATTCGATTTAGTACTGATACAGATTATTGACATTTACTACTTTTAGGTTATTATCTTTAAAACATAAATGTTAATAAGGACATACCCCCATTTGGATTCAAATAAAATATCAAAAATATCAAAACAAATAAGAATAGATATCAAATTTTTGTGTTTTAATTCAAACTCCATAAAATCTACTTTTTTATAAACTTATGAATCTAAAACGGAACAATAAACAATTTCTAAAAATTCATTAAAAATCATCCTTTGACAGATTAGCATCTAAAGCAACATTACCGGAACTTTTGAGGTTGAAAAAATTATCATAAAGTATAGCCCTCCAAGGTGGCATAAGGTTTAAAACTTGAATTTTTTCAAAATTAGAAGTAACAGATAGTTATACATTATAATACGACTAACTATATTATATATATGTAATTTGAGAAATAATATATTTAAAATTTTAATTACATATCATTTTAATAATTAAAATTTTAAATATATTATTTCTTAAATTACATATTGTATAAATATATATAGTTAGTTGTATTATAGTGTATAATTATCTGTTACTTCTGACTCTAAAAAATTTCAAGTTGTAAGCCTTATGCCACATTAGAGGGCTCTACTTTATGTTAACTTTTTTAACATCAAAAGTCTCGGTAATGATTCTTTAGATGCTCATGAGTCAAAGGATGATTTTTAATGAATTTTTAGAAATTGTTTATTATTCTATTCTAAATTCACCAGTTTATAAAAATGTAGATTTTCTAGAATTTGAACTAAAACACAAAAATTAGATATCTATTTTTATTCGTTTTGATTTTTGATATTTTATTTAAATCCAAATGTGAGGTATTTTCTTATTGACATTTATGTTTTAAAGTTAATAACTTAAATATCAATAATCTGTACCAGTACTAAATCAAATTAGGCTGATTCAATTTATTATATATCGACTGTTCAATAGTAAATCGAAATTAGGTCAATTCGATATACTAGTATCCACTATGTTCCATGTAAATTGAATTAGGTCAATTCGATTTACTACTGAAAATGCTAATTTAAATTAGGTCAATTCGATTTATATAGATATGTGCATGGGATTTTGACGTAATAATTTTTATTTTCGAAAATTCATGTAATTTTTGAGATGTCGTTGATTTAATTATGTAATCTACCTAAAATATAACATATATATTTATTTTTAAATAAATTTTAGATATAAAAATTTTTAATAATATCTTAATACTTTATATATTAAAATACAAACAGATATTGTTAAGTGTTTTTAATATTTTTTAACTATATAAAATAATTTTAAACAAATAATAATATATACTATTTTAAAATTTATTTTAAAAATATATATTAAAAGTAAGATTTGACATGGTAACTTGTAATAATATTTAAGTTGTTTAAAGGGGTCTGGTAAAATATTGTTTTTATTAAGGCATAGTTATACACACAAAATATGTGTTTTAGACAAATATCAAAAGAGAATTACTATCATGTCTGAAATGTGGGTCCATCTAGTGTACAGATGCACTTTGGTACAGATTTACAGATTTTTGTTTTTATTTGGTTTAAAAGTGTATCACTAAAAGTGTTGCTTAAGGAGAAAGTGTTACCCTTAATCGTTAACTTGGCTCTGATACCAATTTTTGCAATCTTCTACTAGTCTTTGTAATTTCATTTTTATAGTTTTCAATCTTATTTTAGTTTATAATATTCTTTTTTGCATGGATTGTTGTATATAAAATCTTTTATCTGTTTGTCTTTTTCTTTAATATAATTTCTTAAATCCTCAAAAACTTCTTTTATTTCTACACTTTCTGTTGTTTCTAAATACCTTCTTAATTTTTCAACTTCATTTTCCATTTTTTCTTTCAATAGCTTTAATTCTTTTAAGTCATAATATGGTTTTCCAGGCATTTATAAATTTTTTAAGGTTAATTCTAACTTGTTTATATTTATTCTTATTTCTATCCTTTTTATTATAAGATTATCAATTTCGATCTGAAGGTTATTTAATTCCCTTTTATACTCTTTTATTTTACTTTTTAATTTTTCTGCCCTTTTTCTTTTTATTTTATTTTCTGGTTTTTCAATCTTTTTATACTTCATTATTTATTTTAAAATTTCTGCAAACTCTATCATTGATTCATCACTATTTTCTAGAGATTCTATTAATTTTTCTAGCTCTTCAACTTCTCTTTTTAACTTGTCATAGATTATTTTTAGAGCTTTAAATGCTCTTTGATTTATTTCAGAAAACTGTAAATAATTCAAACGATTTTCTCTTTCAAAGAGCTCTTGTTTCTTGTCTTGATAAGTTACATATATTTCTTCTTTATTTATTGTCATAATTTAGTGTTTAGGGTTTCATTTAATTTTTCGATTTTTTTTGTTAATTCTTTTATTTCAGAATTTTCTTCTTTAATCTTCAACTTAGATAGACTTAAAGGGCTATTAATTTTAGATTCTCTAATTTGAAAATTCGATGAAACTAATTTTTCTGACGGTTCTTTTATTAATAGAACTGGGTTTTCAATAGCTTTATATTTTGGTATTTCTGTTTTTACAATTTTCTGAAATAATTCATCGACATAAATTCTTTCTCTGTTTTTAAATATTATACTATGATGGCTATTTGTTAAAGCATAATTTATTGCATATGTAATTGAAAATGGTTCATCATCTTGTTCCATTAGATTCTTTCTGTGAAATTTATAAGCCAGACTTATAGATCTTCCAAGATTTTCAGTTGATAAAGGTATAGCATATCCCAGATGGGCATTAAATTTAACATTTACGTTTGCCAAGTTTCCATGAACAATTCCAATTATTTGATCTATTGGGTCATCAGTAATTCTTTTGTCACAGATTGCTAAGCTTATTGGTGAATTAATTCCTTTCATATATGTAGATTTGATTAAGACTTGTATAGTACTAATATGAATCCATCCAATTTTAGATCTTTTTTGTTGATCCTTAATTTTCTCAATCTGTTTACTTAATTCTTCATCATTTATCAAAGCTATTTCAAGTTCTCCATTGGCGGATTTTATCTTTATAGGGGCTTCAAGTTGAATTTTTCCATAGTATATTATATTTTTTCTATTAAAAACTTCTTTTAAAAGGTTTTGTTTATTAAAATTTTCGTTTGATTTGAGATTTAATTCTGTTTTTAAAACAGCCTGTTTTTCATTATCTAATAAAGCAGTTAATCTATAATAATCAGATTCTTCTATTAATTCTAAACTTTCTAAATAATTCATAATTGAAAGACTAGAATGAATACATACCTTTCTGGAGAAAAACTTCCTTTATTTAATATATTTTACATAAGGTGTTTTTATCTCCAGAGGGGAGATTGTAAATACTAACTCCAGAGGGGAGTTTAGAACTATTTTTTCCTAATGGGAATTCTTCTTCAGATCATAGAATCGCCTCGGCAGCTTCCTCCTTGCTCTCCTAGCATTTGAGTACTCTTTGCCTCCTGCTTTCTATTTTCTGATGATTTCTACAATTGCCTAAGCAACCTATTTATAATGGTTGGGTCTGATGGACAATTCCCATCCTTACCCTTCTTATGACGTCATTGCTTACGTCATTGTTTATTATCTTGCACCAGCTACATTGTTGGTGCTCTATGACCTAAGCGCTTACGTCACTATGCAATAATGTTGAGAGATGCTTCAGATGTGCTGTCTTCCTCTTTCATTATGTGTCCTTCAGATGCGTTGTCTTTTTCCTTTATCATGTGGGTTGATTCCGTTTTATTATTGCTTTCTTCAGATAACTCTGAGATGCATAGCTGGCACTTGTGGTCTTCTCTCTCTTTTATCAGATAGCAGAGATTCCTCTTTATCCCTTCAGGGAGCTTTTCTAAGAGTCCAGACAAGTTGTAGAATGCTGATTCAAATTCCACTAAGAGTCTCATCTCTCTTTCTTCAATTTCATTCCTTTTACTTGACACAAGCAAAGTATTTCTGCTTTTATAATTAATTCTTGTGTGAGATTCCCTTGTTATCTTTTGAGTTCTTTCGAAGACCCTTGCTAGTGTGCTGGCTAGCCTTCCTTCATGACTGTAGATTGTTAAATCTTGAACTTGATCAATTGGTTGAAAATTTCCTGGGAAGACGGACATGAATATTACTTGGTGTGCTGGAACCAAGCATTCTTCTTCTTCATTAAAAATAGGTTGACTGTTCGTAAATTTTAGGGATATATCCCTTGGATTTACGTTGTCAATCATATTTTTAAATCTCTTCACTGCATCAACGAATCCTGCAGGAAACTCACTAATAATTTTTAGATCATTAAAAATTAAAATTGTATCAATTAATCCATACTGGAAAAACTGATAGGTGTCCGATGGGGATGCATCTGGAAATATAACCAGCTTTGTTAGCTGTTCTTTGGCAATAGGATAATATCCTAAAATTGCTCTTTTTTCTTCAGTCCAGTTCAGGACTATATTAAGGGTTTCTCTGAGATTTGATCTACAGACCCTTTTCTTTTCTTTGATTTCAGCCCTTGTAGGAATGCTTCTTATTATCCCTGTTCTCTGGGTTTGAATTGGAGCTTTATCTGCTCTTTTTAGGGTTTGCTCTGGATGAAGAGCTTCATATTCCCTGAAAGATTCCTTTGCTTCTTCCAGTGTTAAAAACCCTCCTTTATGAATTATCCTTGATTGATGTGTAAATGGTGCTGCTTTTTCCCAGGCATCATATACTCCTTTCATGGGGCCATTATAAATTACATAATATTTTTTATCTTGGGTAGATTTTTTGATAATTTCAGCAATTGTTTTATTTTCTGGAATTTTTTCTTCACCTGATTTGTCCACCACGCTTAGCTGGCTGAGCTCTGATGGTTTTGGTTGTTGTGTTGATTTCATTGCTTCGACGGCCTTCTTGAGGGATTGGATCTGTGTCCTTATTTGCTGACAATGCTTGCATTTTTCGAGTTCTTGTTCGTATTTCTGAATTTCTTGATCTAATGCGTTGTAGACGAACTCCATTCTCTTGTTAATGTATCTGCAATAACATTTTTGTCACCCTTAATATATTCAATTTTTATTGGATATTGTAACAAAAATAATTGCCATCTTACCAATCGTCCATGATTATAATCAACTTTTAAATTATATCGTATGAAACCTGTTAGGTAGCTTGAATCTGTCCTTAATGTAAATTCTCTGGGTAGTAAATCAATTTTCCATTTCTTAAGAGATTTAATTGCTGCTAGAGTTTCCTTTTCATGAGTGGTATATCTCTGTTCTGTTGGAGTAAAAGTCCCTGAAATATACCTGCAAAGTAATTCCTTTGGGGAATTTTTAGAATCTAGTGATTCTTTTCCTTGCTCCAAACTTTTTATAGCTTTCTTAGCTTTTAGACATCCTGACCAGGTTATGTCTGAAGCATCTGTTTCTACTATTAAGTAGTCATTTTCTTCTGGAATATAAAGTTCTGGAAGTTTTTCACATAATTTTTTAATCTTTTGAATTTGCATACTATCTTTTTCATCCCATTTCCATTCTTTTTTAGTACTTATTTTTGGAAATAAGCTTTTAGTGTATTCTGTTATATTCTTTAAGAATCCTTGATCAGAAATATAATTTATACACCCTAAAAATCTTTGTAATTGTTTTCTATCTTCTATTTTATTAGGAAATAAATTTACCTTTTCTAGGACATTTGGCTGAAGTTTTAGTTTTCCTTGAGTGGATAGAATTAATCCAAGAAACTCTATTTCTTGTTTTGCTATTCTTGCTTTCTTTTTGCTAAGAACTAATCCTTTTTCTTTACATCTTTCTAAAACTATTAATAATTTTTGAAGATGATCTTCTCTATCCTGTTTTGTAAAAATTAGTATATCATCAATGTACACTAAAACAAATTCATTTAACTCTTTTAGATTTTCTTCCATAAATCTTTGATAAATACCTGGAGCTTGTTTTAATCCGAATGGCAATACATTCCATTCATAGAGCAACACACTTGTTGATTCTTTTGTTGGACAAGTAAAAGCAGTTAATTTCTTTGTTTCTTCGTCTAAACGAAGTTGCCAATATCCTGATTTTGCATCAAGAGATGAAAACCAAGTTGCTCCTTTGATTTTTTCTAAAATTGAATCTTTTCTTGGAAGTTTATGAGCATCACCAATAGTTGCTTCATTCATCTTCTTATAGTTAATAACCATTCTTCGTTTTCCCCTTTTAATTTCATTATTGTTTTCGACATAAAAGGCTGGAGCCGCATGAGGACTTTTACTTAATCTTATAATTCCTTTTTCCAAAAGATCTCTACATTCTAATGAAAACTCTTCTCTATCTCTTGCGGAATAAGGGATTTTATTTGGAACATTTATCTCTTTTGTCGGATCTTTTAATTTAATGCTTACTAATTCGTTATTTGTATTTTTAATATCTAAAGGATTTTCAGCACAAATTTCATTCAAAAGTTCTTCTATCTTTATTTCAAGATTATTTTTTGGGATATTTATTTGAAAGTATAAATTTAAATAACATGTCTCCAATATAGAAAATATTTTAAATTTTAAGATCTTATCTATAGTAGTAGTCGGTATTTTTATACGTTTTGATTTTTGATTTATTGAAGAATCGTGTGGAGCTTTTAAAACTATATATGTTAGTTCTTGAATGAATGGATGATATAGCTTTAAAAAGTTATTTCCTATGATAAAATCCATTCCAGAATCTAACATGTATATAGATGGAACAATGAACCTATAATTTTGAATAAAAATTTCAACCATCTCTGCTTTTTGGTCAATTTTATGTATTGATTTGTCAGCTATTCTAACTCTTAATGGTTTCTTTAATTTTTTCCAATCAAGTTTTATATTTGAACTAGCAAAGCATTGTGTTGCTCCAGAATCTATGAAAGCATTTATAAATTTTTCTGTTATTTTTATAGTAATAAATGTAGCATTATTACTCAGTCTCTGAGTCTGTTTCCGAGACATATTCAAAAATATAGTCTAAGTTATCATCAGATTCTTCTAAAGGTTCCATGAAACAAGACTTAGCGATTTCTATTTGTTTAGTAAGATCCTTTTTATCCTTCTTTTTCGGACATTCATTTGCATAGTGTCCTTCTTCTTGGCAATACCAACACTTACAATTTTCTTTTTTATTTGGGCAATAATCACTTTTTTGTCTCTTTCTAAAATACCTCTTTTTTCTCCAGTTTGGATAGTATTTTCTTTTTCTAAATTGATATTTTCTTTTTCTTTGAAAATTTTTATTAAGACCATATTTTTGAGGTATCTCTTCATTATCCTGACAGCAAATTCTAATTATATTTGCAAATCTTTTTTGAGTTGCTTCTTGCATACAACGTTCTTTTATTTCCTCTCTTATTGCAGAGGTTGCTCCACCAAAATTATTTTCAATTGTTCCTCTATTTATTTCTCTTATAAATCTTCCCATAATAAATTCGTTAGCAGGATATGGAAGTTTTGTTATATACATATTAAGATAATGATTTTTATCTTCTTCTTTTAATTTGTAATAATGTATTCTATATTCACATATATAAGACTCCACATTACATAGATCATATATGTGAATGTTAGCTAAATGGTTTTTTGCTTCTTGATATTCTTTATTATAGACTTCTTGTTTATGATCTATAATATTTTTTCCAAAAAATTCTTTATATAGAATCATCATTATATATAATATCTTATCATAAGCTGTTATTTTTGTTGCTAATTCTTCTATTATTTGGTTTTCTATTGATGTCATATAATCTCTTATAGCTCCTTTAGTATGAAACCCTATGTAATTCCAAATGTCTCTTCCAGATAATTCATTAAGTTTTGGATTAGTAAAGGCTTCTAATAAGAAGGAATTCAACCAGTTTTCGAAAATTTCTTTTTCATTCGTTTTACAGTCTAAATCGAGCATTCTTTCTCCTTCCATTTCCTGGATTTTAGGAACGTATTTTGATGGTATTTTTGTATATTTTGAATCTTTATTTATAAACCCCTTTTTAAAAGCATAATTATCAAAACATGTTTCCCATTTAAATTGAGATTGATTATCCCTAGATGTTTCAGCTTCATTTTTTACTTGTATTGGAATTGCTGGTTCTTCGTCACTTGAATAATCTAGGATGTGTTCTTCATTTTCTATATTTTCAGAATTTTCTATTTCTTCTTCTATCTGAAATCCCTGTTCCATAATATTATTTTCTTGAGCCATTTTTAATTGTTTAAAAAGCATTGTAACTTCTTCTAATTTTTCTTCAATATTCATAATTTTAGTGGTGGTTTTACTTTTAAATCTGTTATGTTGATTATATTTTGAAATTTTTCTTCTTTTGGATTTTCTTTTTCCTTATTTCTTTGAAATTTTATGGATACTAGTATTTCTTCAAGCATATCTACTATAGAATTTAATTGTGGGTTAAAAGTATGATAAAGATGTGGGGAATCATTTCCATGATAACATTTCTTAGAAATTCCGTGTGAAAAATAAGTTTTTTCAGGTTTTTGAAGTCCTTCAATAAAACTTATAGTAAAATAAAGATTTTGAGAAAAATCATTTTGTATTGATTTTAGGAATTCAGTGTCATTACAGTTAACATTAGTTAAAATCATTAATTTTTGATCTATTAATTTTAATAACTTAATTATTTCTTCTCTTAAATCTTCTAATTTACTTTTTTCCATTAGGTGACGCTTTTCTTTGTGAAGAGCTACGGTTTTAAGTGAAAAGTGTAGCTTTAAAAAGTGTGGTTTAAGTAAGCAAATCTTTAAATCTGTACAGATTTAGATCTGTACCATATAATTTTCTCTGAAATGTATACACTTATAATAAGGAATTCGGAGATAAGCATTCAATATTCCTTATAGTTAAAGGTGTGGGTCTTTTGTTACTTTTCATTTTTCGATACCAACACTGTATCCTTTATTATTATTATTATTTTTTTTTTTTTTTTTCCGAAGTGTTCTTTTCTCTTTTACTCTGTCACATACAGTGAATGTGATATCTTCTTTTTCTTTTTCTGTTGTCTCCCCTTCTTTTAGGCAACACCTAACATCACATATCAACTTCTGAGTAGGATAATATTTATACACAAATTACATATACAAATACATACAAACTAGAATTTAGTAGCTGTCGGTGGAGAATGGAAGCATCCTATGACATATATATCCGTTGAGATTTTCTTTCTTTTTTCCCATTTTTTTCCCCTCTCAACTTATTTCTCACTGCTTTTACTTTCACCTCCAATTAAGGTTGCTATGGTGGCAAGCTCAAGTGTGAAGTGTTTCATTTTGGCACCAGTAGTAGCCTTGGGTGAAAAAGAAGAAAAAGGAAGAAAAAGAAAAAGAAGCCTTTTTTATTCTTAATGATACTACATTCTTGACAGGTACCAAAAGCAACACACTACACTCTTTGAACACCTCTTAGTGCACTTGTCTTTTCTCTCCTTTTCACCATCCATTAAAATTGTTGTCATCCCTGTTTTTCATGCTTGTTTTAATTCAACCTACAACTGCAGTTTATGTCTGTAACACCAGATTTTTCAGATGAGAGTTTGAGGAATGAGATATATAGGCTACTATAGCCAAAGTGAATACTGTTCTTCATGACATATAAATGTGAAGCTTAATTTTCTCTCCATCTCAAACTGTTGTTCTTGTAACAGCTTTAGATGGCTTTTGGTGCTTGATTTTCACCTTTTGATACTAACAAATGGGCATCATCACATATTGCTAGAAAGCTCATGCAAAACGAAGTATAAGCTTTCGGAATTTTGAAGTGAAAGATTTGATGTCTCAATAGAACAGCAAAGTACTAATGCATGTGGCCGTAACCTGTTGAAGTAAAACATGTATGCCTTAATTTCAGTAATGCACATCTTATTCTCTAAACAGTTAAAGGATGAACCTGTCTAATGCCTCAAATAATTAATTGCATTGTCGCTTAGTAACTGTTGATAGTGGAGTAGCTCCTACTTGTTTAGATTCTAAATGGATATGAAATTCATATATCATTGGTTTAGCCCTTTTGGCACTTTCTCTTGGTAACTCAACTGAAGTTTCCTTGTTCTTGAATAGTATCTGAAATCATGAACAATAAACCATGGCTTTGGAGGAAAAAATCTATGGAGAAGACAATCTTTGCAATGGACAAAGGTGTAAGCCCTCCTGGAACCAATGAAGAAGGGGTACTCAAAATTCTAGTCTTACTTTTATATGTCACTATTTGCTTCCCTCTTCCATCATCTATTCTCTTGATTTTGCAAATGCAACTCAGAAACCTGCTAAGCCACTATCTGCTGCTCTTGATTTAATTCTGTGATAGATTTGTGCCATCTGGTTCATATACTAACACTACTACATTTTTGCCAGGTAAATAAACAGCCAACAGATATAAAACCTGGATTGGAAAGATCACCGGAAAGTCCAGACAAGAAGTTGGCAACAGTTCTCCTTGATTACCACGCCGGAAACGATCCTTCCATGGAACGCAACCATAGGCCCCAACAAGAAATTAGAGGTATCTTACATTATATGCATGGCAGATTTCTTGGTAGATACCACACTTTCTGTCAAGGTTATCAAAGTTTTGAGTTAACTTGCAAACTCTTGAACTTGTAAGAGTTTACAACTTTTGGTCCCAAAAATTTGTTTACCAGTAAACTCTTACAAATTTACGAGTTAGGTAAACTCTCAAGTTTGATAACCTTGCTTTCTGTGCATGCTTTCCTCGTCTTCTCTGGCTTCCAATTTGGTTTTGGCTGATTGTGATGAATTTCTGATAAAAACTAGGCATGGAAGGGGCAGAACAAGTCGAATCTGCCAATGATTCAGATAAAGGATCACCTGCTGAAACCGTAACTTCAACCAATGCAACATGCCATGAACCTTTTCAGCAACCAAGTTATATTCAAGAACAAGAGCAGATTCAGAAAGAACTGGAAGAGAAGTTGAGAGAATCAAGTAAAAGGATAGCCGAGTTAACTGCTGAGAATGCTCATCTAGCTAATGCCTTACTAGTCAAAGAAAAATCTATTGAGGACTTGCTTCAATGCAAACAACAAGCAGAAGCAGAGTTTACTACCTTGATGGCAAGGTTAGATGCCACTGAGAAGGAAAATGTTTTCCTCCGATATGAGTTTCACGTGCTGGAAAAGGAACTTGAGATCAGGAAGGAGGAGATCAACTATAGTCGTCAGTATGCAGATGACTCGCATAAACAATATCTTATAAGTGCTGAGAATGTCTCAAAGTTGGAAGCCGAGTGCCAGAGACTCCACACGCTGCTGCATAAAAGCTCACCTGGTCCTGCTAATTTAGTGAATACGAAAAATGAAGCCAGAAAGACGAGGAGGGAGACAGATATGAGAAGAAAAAAGCCTAATCCTACCAGAGATTTGGTTTGCAAGAACAATGATATTAGAAACTCTACCAAAGTATCCGAGAAGAGCATCGGCTTGGTGTTCAAACGGTTACAAGATCTGGATGAGGAAAACAAGGCTCTGAAAAGAATTTTAACCCAGAGAAATACTGAACTAGATTCATCAAGAATCATGTATGCTGAAACAGCTTCCAGATTATCACAGGCTGAGATTTTGCTCAGGAAGTTTTCTGAGAATCAGAAGTCCATGGAGCTAGCAAAGTATTATCCCACATCAAGTGAACTTTCTTTAATATCAAAATTTGATGTTGCTAGTGATGATGGAGCGATCTCTACTGGATCCTGGGCAAATGCTCTTATTTCAGAACTTGAGCATTTGAGAACTGCAGAGGGTGAATGGCATAAGAACATGAGTTTCTTCATGGATGACTTTGTTGAGATGGAGAAACAAGCCATAGTTTCGGTTGATACTCCTAAAAGAGGATACTGCTCTGATACAAGTGGGAGGGAACTGGTGCCAGTTGAACAAGATATTAGCTTCACTGAAGGGGAACAGCAGAATCAATTCAAACATCCATCTGAGAGATCATTTGATTGGCTACAAGTTGTTTTGAATGCAATCTTGGAAGAGAGCCGCTTATCAAAACGAAGCCTTGATGAACTGTTTGATGACATAAAAATTGCTTTTGGTTGCATGAATCACCCAACAACCTGTAAACCTGATAACAGTTTCAGTGGTTCTGGGGAAGCAAAAAGTTCCAAACAATGTGACTCTCATTTGAGAAAGTCAATACATAAAATTATCAAGCTCATTGAAGGAATCGCTCCCGAATCATTCATCTGTAACAACTCTTCAGATTGCTTGGAGGATAACTCGCATTCTAACATATCTCATTCACCAACATCTAAAGAATACTTTGTTCATGTTTTCCAATGGAAGGTTTCAGACTTGAATCCTCTTCTGCATCAACTTGTTCATACCTGCAAAGATTTGCTAACAGGGACAGCAAATTCGGAAAATTTTTTTGAGGAGGTAGCATTTGCTTTGGAGTGGAGCATCAATAACTGTGCCACCTCCACAAATGCTTCAATTGCAAGAGATAAGATCAGGAGGCATTTTGGCTCTCTTCTGTCCAAAATTGATACCGGGAATCAAAGAGATTGTGATGATAAACAGTCTTTTCGCTCCACCTCGGGTGCTTATTCAGATGACCAAGGTGTATGCCTCAACACACAGAAAAATCAGTATGACCCCATTGAAGAAAATAGGAAGTTGAAAGAGGATCTGAGATGCACAATATCTGCAAAGAAGGACGTGGAAGCCAAGCTGACCGAGGCGAATCAGAACTTGACAAAACAGTGTCAAGAAGCACAGAATAGTATCAAAGGTTTAGAATCAGAAATGGCAACATTGAGAGAATCCAAAGGAATAATTGAAGATCAGATTGAAAAACAGAAGATGATAAATGAAGATCTTGACACCCAGCTTACCATAGCACAAGCCAAGTTAAATGATTTCTGTCAAAAGTTCTCATCCTTAGAAGTCGAATTGGAGGATAAAAAGAACTCCTGTGAAGAATTAGAAGCAACTTGTCTTGAGCTTCAGCTCCAGCTGGAAAGGTTTAAGACTTAAGATCTTTTCTTAATTTTCATTTTGGTGTTTTTGTTCTGTTTTGGTTCCAGTTGTTGCAGTTTTCCTTTGGTTCTGATTTTGAGAACATCACAAATTTTAACAGCATTGCGAAGAAAGATGCTCCAATATATGGTAGATGTGATGCGGAAAAGATATATCAAACTGTAAGTAATTGCATATAATTCAACTCTTATAACTATCATAAAGTTACAACTAATCAGTAACGATCAAACACAAAATTCAGGGCTGGGAGATCACAACAGCTTCATCAAAGTTGGCGGAGTGCCAAGAAACCATCCTCAACCTTGGGAAACAACTCAAGGCACTTGCTTCGTCTAATGAAACAGCACCTTTTGACAGGGTAGTCTCTGCGACTAGTACTACTATGGCCAATCCTACTCAAAAGAAGAACCTGGTCAAACGATCTTCTCTACGCAACCAAATGCAAGCTGAGGATGATGCTATGGCAGAGATCCATGATCCTGTTCAAGTTGGAGAGAGTGAATGCAGTAAAGATACAGATAAGCCACCCCTTCTTCAATCCGAAGAGGATAGTGCTATGCATGGTCCAGAAGTCATAGCTAATGCTTCACAACCAAGTGTTACATCAGAGCAAAATGATAGAAGCATTGCTGCTATGGGGTCTCTGGCAATTGTACCGAGTAAAAAACAAGGAAGCCTTGGTTTTCTGAAGAAGCTACTACTAAGACAAAAGAAAGGGAAAGTTAAAGGCACTAAGATATTGGTAAAATGATGATTGGAAATGAAACTTGAACTAAGAATGGTCCTTCCAATAAAGTAAAGTTTGGCACCTTCTGCTATCTACCCTGTTCTGTTTGAATTTGTGACTGAGATTTTTGTGCAATGCATATTTAAATATCTTCTATGGATTGAAAATGTTTTCTTTGATGATTGGTGTTGACAGTTGCAGTGCGACATGCTGTTGTAAATAGTAGTGGAGAAAACAAACATGTGCATCATTGGTATTTGATATTATGCCCTGCTGGTGTTATATATAACTTATAGGAAACATTTCAAGTACACCAGTCCCCGGTGCACCAGTTGTTTTAACGTTGATTTTAATTAATATATATTATATATATTTTTTATAATTCAGATCAACGGTTAAAATAATTAGAGCACCAGTTGTTTTAACCGTTGATTTTAATTAATATATATTATATATATTTTTTATAATTCAAATCAATGGTTAAAATAATTAGAGCACCGGTACTCCTGGTGCACTTGAAATGTTTCCTAACTTATAAATGAAATGGATTCTGCTTGCATCTGTGTTTTCAATCACAATCATTTTGTCCACAATAACACTCCGAGTTTTATATAGTTTATCACAAAATAAGCATCAGGTTTGCCATGCCATGGATCCCACATTAATATCTGAACACATCTTTTGACCGTAGATTTTTGTAGTAAACAACGCTAATTCAAACTTGTTTTGGCGTTAAATACTTTTACACCCTACAGTTGCAAGAGAGACGAGTGTATTTGGGGCATTCATTGGAAACCCACTATTTTGTGGTGTCCTTCTCGGCCCTTCTTCGTTCTGTGTGGACACCGAACCACCATTCTGATTTCTGATAGCATTACCCTCAAAACGAGAGATGCTCTGAATTTAAAGGCCGTACTTTTTAAGGAAGAGCACATATTCTAAATTTTACAATGAAATAGCAAAAAAAATGTACCAATGTGGCTAATAGTCATAACCACACTCAACGGGGTCTTAATAGTTAATAATCCCAACTATATTTCATATGAAAAATGCTTCATATTGAAAATTCTCCCCAGCTTGCATTAATTATTATTCAGTCATCACTACAGCTACCAGCAAAACAGTAATTAGAAAACTAAACTAAATCAAATTTAAAAACTAAAACACTTAAATGAATGGAGAGTTTTGCATAATTCATATCTAGTAATCAATGAAGTTCTTCGATTAAAATTAAATATCTGTAAAACAAAAAAGCATCACATAACAATCAAAACGCAATAAAATCTCCAAGACTTAATATAACTACTGCTCAATAAGAGTTTTCCACAGCATAAAACATGAACCGAAACCCCATACCCCAAAAAACCCATTTTTTTCTCTCTAACGGTAAGATTTCTGGAACCTCGCGCGAGCGCCACGACCACCGAACTTCTTAGGCTCACAGCGCCTTGGATCAGCAACAAGTAAGGTCCTATCGTACCTGACGAGAATGTCCTTGATCTCCTTCTTGCTCTGTTCATCAACGTACTTCTGGTAGAACGCAACCAGCGCCTTCGCTATGCTCTGCCTTATGGCGTAGATCTGAGAAGTGTGTCCACCGCCCTTGACGCGGATGCGCATGTCGACGCCGGCGAAGCGGCTCCGCCCTAACAGAAGAATCGGCTCGAAGGCCTTGAACCGTAGGATCTCAGGCTCAACAAGCTCGATTGGGCAGCCATTGATCTTGATGAGCCCGCGGCCGCGCTTGCAGTAGGTAACCGCAACCGCCGTTTTCTTGCGACCGAAGCATTGGACCTGCTCGAGGGGCTGCGCCGCCATTGCTTCCTCTCTCTCTCTCTCTCTCTCTCTCTCTATTCTCTCACACTGCTGAAGGCGTTGCTTGTGTTATCTGTCTGTGGAAAACCCTAAGTTTTTTGCAGTGAGCGAGAGAGATAGAGGTGGAAAATTTTGGGAGAGCGTTATATATGGCGTTTAGGGTTTTTGTACGGTTGTTAAAATAACCTTGGGTTGTTGCCGGAATTACCAGAGTTCCACTTATAGCCCAAAATGAGGCCCATATGAAAATGAAAGCCCACTGATCTATTGTTGGAGCTTTGAGATTCAGCCTGATCTCATGTTAAGCTTTTTTATTTTTTAAGAAGAAAAAATAAAATACAACTCCTGTTTACGTGTTTAGGGTGCCTTAGGCGCCGGTTCGAGTTGTTTTCATGGGTCTGGTCCGGTTTTCGGCTCCAGGCCTTGACAAAAATCTGTTGTCCAATAAATTAAGAGATATTTATTCATCTACCCAAAAAAAAAATAGATATTCAGCTCAAGAAAAATGGTATCACTGGACTGTTTCTTTTTTCTTTTGTTATTGTAATTTTAGCCAAATTTTGGTTTTTTATTGGTACTAGTGTATGTTCTCGTGTCTTACACGGGATAATACATAAAATTATATAAATTTTTTTATTAAAATTTAAATAAAAAATATTTATAGTAATTATTATTATAAATATTTTACAACATAAAAATATTAAAATAATTAATATTTGTTTTAATCAATTTGGATTGGTTGAATAGTCATCTCATTTGTCCATTTAAACAAGTATTTAGAGTTCGAATCTCATCTTGTGTGCATAACAATCCATTAGATAGCAACAGACCCTTAATAAAAAGAGTATCAATATGTGGTGGATTAGTCATCGACTTGCCGAGTTAGGAAATCCATAGAAAAAAATTGTATTTGTCTTTAAAATAGATTAATTTTTCATTAATAGCAATATTTATGGACTTTTGTCTTTTGTTGAAATTTACTTGGGACAATTTTATTTGTTGGTTGGTATCATATTCATTCTTGAAGTCAAAACAATATGATCAACATTATTACTTGTTAAAACTTCACATTTTATGAAATGATTTCTAAATTTTCAAATTCATAAACTTATGTCATTACAAAAGTTATTAGATTGATTAATATTTCTTGGTAACATAGTGTACCGAAACACCATCGTTGAGTATTAGTTAGTGTGAAGAGAAACCAATAATAATTTTGTTATTCAATATATAATTTATTCTATTAAAAATAAATTAATATTTTCTAAACTTGTAAATACATTTTTTTCTAATTTCTTATACTATTTTATTTGACAATATTTATCATTAAAAAATAACAAATGACCATACCATTTTACAATATATATAATGTACAAAGTAATTTTTTATCTTGAAATTAATTCTGGTTAGTGAGATAAAATTTAAAATATTTTTTTATTTTCTTACTCAAATTTAAATTTAAATTTAGAATTGATTAACAACTTTTTTTTTAATTTCAATAAAAAAATAAATTAGTTAGATACAAAATATTCAGCATTTAATAATTTCAATCATTTAAATTTTAATGACTGAAAATTGGATTAAAAATTAATTATAAACTGAATAATCGATAATATATATTATATTAGTACGTAAATAATAATATCCAATGTATTAATTGTTTATTTTTTTGACAGAATTAATGTATAATCTATTGAGGATTGATTTATTATCCAGAATTATTTTCATAAACTTTGTAATACGTGAAAATAGTGATCTTATTTTTTATTATTATTTAAAAATTCTTCGTAATTTTTTAATTATATAATTAACTTAATTAATAACCTTTATTATTATTTTTATACTAAAAAATATCAATTTATACTATTTACATATTTTTTTACTACTAATAAATAAATAAGTATTTGCACTATTATACTTATTGTCCTAGATACTGATTTAAGTTACTTATTTTGTATGTTAAATAATATTTTGTATATTAAATTTATTAAATATTAAGATGAAAAAATTGTTCAATAAATTATATAAATAGTCATTACATAAAAAAAATTATATATCATATATAATAATTCTTGATATATATAATGTCATATATATATATATATATATATATATATATATATATATATATATATATATATATATATTATCTATTTTAATTATGTGAATGATTATTGTTATTTTCACTTTTTTGTTACATTAGAAAATAATATTTATAACTAAAAAGAGATAATTAATTTTTTTAATTTGAATAAAAAATGTCTTGTAAATATATCCAACTTTTAGATATACTAAGTGTTATAATATTAAATAGTATAGTATTTACTATAACAATGACTCAAAATATTAATCAAGATATATTTGTGTTAGAATAAACTAATAATTTTATATTCGCGTATATTTAATAGGTTCTATGGGGCGGGTACTTATGTCGATGTCCTCATTAGGGGTGACAAACGGAAAAGCCCGCCCTGTCTTGCCAAAAACTTGTCATCTGGTGGGCTGGCCTGCCTCGCCCTGCCTAGTAAGGCAGTCCTGAATTTCTCCCCCGCCTCGCCTAATGGTACGCTGGCGGGTTGACAGATTCTCATTTTTTTTTATAAAAAATTAAATATTAAACAATATATATAATTTTACAATAATTCAATAACTTTATAATTTCTAAAAACATAAAAAAAAATTATAATTTTTAAATTCACACACGTTCAAGTCTTTATAATTTTAAATATGTAATAAACATAATTATAAACCAAATTTATTGAAACAAAATAATAAAACCAACATTGTCCAAAGCAAAATAAATATTATCCAAAATATATAATTAAACATCTTTAAGTTTATAATCAATCAAACATAAAACATAATCCAAAATATAATTTAAAATATTTTCAATTATCATCTTCATCCTCTTGTAGATGAATAACATCATAGAAATTTGTAAAAAAATGATCCTAACAAAATAAAAGCTTGGCCCAGCGGGAAAGCATGCCTCATCCCGCCCCGCCCTGCCCCGCCGAAGCCCGCCAAAGCCCATGGATTCGGCGGTGCGGGGTAGGCGGGCTTTTTAAGTTTGGCAGTCTCAAATTTCCAGCCTAACTCGCCTTTTGGCGGGTTATGCAGGCCATCACAACGAGTTTTGGCCCGTTTACCACCCCTAATTCCAATCTAACCCCAAAACGCGAGTAATCCCTACAAATATCTGTTTCGACTATTTTTGTGATAATCTCTATTGCAAGCATTCATTAGTTCGTGACGTGGAGCTATTCTAGTCACTCAATAAATTTTCAGATAATCAAAGTTTAAGTTATATCATTTTTATAAAGTCACATGTATCCTTGTTATAACTATTAATAGAAGATAAATGGATAAACACTAAGCTATTGTTTGGATATAAGATGGAAAATAAGAGGAAAGACAATGAAAAGAAAGAAAATGGAAAAAAAAGTATATATTTTTATATGTTGTTTAGATGAAGAAAAAATAAATGAAAAGAAAATAGAGAAAAATTTTTTTTGCTTGGATGGAAGGAAAAGTAAGAAGAGAAAAAATTATAATAGAGTAAAATTATATTAATGTTTTTATATATTATATATAAATTATAATTCAAAGGTTAACTCTGTATTTTTACCTATATTTGCACTTCTGCATCATTTTTTTTTCGCAACTTTAAAGAGAAAAATTTACATGAGCTCCACATACACTTTTATGTTTTTCATTCAATTTCTTTGTTGATCCAAACAATGACAAATTGATTTTTTTCGTCCATTTTTTCTCCAACATTTTATTTTCTTACAAATTTTTCTAATCCAAACAATGCATAAATAAGTCACATTTTTCATATATATAACAATAACTAATATCACATATTAGGTTAATTTACGTTGATAAACCAAAGCCACCCCAAAATTATCTGAATCTCCCAAACCCAAAAATATTACCTGGTTGTCTCCATTTACATTTCTATATAAATCGAATTTAATGAATTCGAATTAGGGTAATAAGTAGTAAATCAAATCTATAGGATTCGAATCACTTGACATTGTGATTCGAAAGTAAATTGAATTCAAAGAATTTGAATTATATCATCCCCTACTAAATCGAATCTATAAATTTTGATTTATATGGTCCATGCTAAATCGAAGTAATAAGGTTCAATTTATACTTACTTAGTAGCAATTCAGCTCATTATAAATTAAATCTCCTTCATTTGATTTAGTAGCATAGATAGCATCTAAGTAATTTGAATCTTATAGATTCGATTTACTACGAAAACACATAATTCGCACTCCATAAATTTGATTTACATAGATATGTATATTGAAACATGCACGTAGCCATTTTTATTTCGGAGGATATACGTAAAATTGGTTTGCAAATGATTTATAAAGGTGATTTACCCCACATATTATCACTTGTGAAATCATAATATTTTAAGAAGTGATGTATCGACAACATAAATGTTGATAAATCTAAAATTTTAGAAAAAAAATAAAAACATAAAAAAATTACATGTTGATCCATAAGATTTTTTTTTTAATTTGTCCATAGTCTATGATTAATAACTTTAAAATTATATATATTTTATTTATTTTATAGAGACATATAATTTTGTTATTGGCGATGTTAGTGGTTATAAAGAGATTTTTACCTTTAAATAAATTATAAAGAAATTAAAAACAAAATTAGTTGTTATTTTTTGATAATTTATATTTGTTTATTTATCCTAATGATTGTATATAATAGATAATATATTTAAGCATATTTTGAAAGAAATTATTGAATTTTATATAATTAAAAGTTAACTATGAAATTGAAACAAAGATGAAGTGAAATACAATAAACATATGAGGAATAAAAGTAAAATAAATAATTAAAAATAAGATAATAAAATAATTAAAAAAAGTAAAAAAAGATAGAAAAATAATGCATGTAGTTGATAAAAATGCACTGTCAAAAAAATTAGTATAATCAATAAATATAAAAGATAAAAGACAAAAATTAAGATATATTTTTGTTAAAAAAATCAAGAAAAATATTGTGAAGAAGAACCTATTAATTAATCAAGTTTTATGAAAATATTATAAAAAATTTAAAATATTAGTAAATAAAATAGTAGCTCCTTTAAGAACTATTAATCAAAATACATAAAAGCACATTCTGATTTCTAGATATAGAAAATAATAAAAGAATAATTCAAATTAAATTTATTTATTTATTTTATTTTTTATTTATTATTTATTAAATAATTTAATGTTTATTCAAATAATATAATTGATTAGTTATAATTAATGTTGTTCATCCTAATGATATAATTGAAATATATTGAAACTCTAACGGTAAAATTAAAACTAAATGTTAAGGATAAAATAAAAATAAAGTTGCATTTGCTATCTTGTAAATTTTTTTTAATAAAAATCTTATTTATACATTTTTAAAATACATCACTTTAATATAATGATATTTTTATTAAAAATAAAAATTATGATAAATATCTCATATATTTGTTAATAAATTATATACAAATATTTTTTGAATCATATCACTTTTATTATGTGAAAATAACTTAAATATCTTTAAATGTGATTATGATAATTCATTAAATATTATAATTTTTTTTACTAATTTATATTTAATAATTTACCTCTAACTTTTAATTATAATAAAAATATAAGATATAATGCCAAAAAAAAAGTTAAAGGGACATAAATTTTTTACTAATAATTTTTTTTTAGACACGTATCTATTTTTTTAAGTTATACATTTTAATTTATATAAATTAATGATAATTAAATGTAAAAAAAATAATAATTAATAAAGAAAAAAATTTAAGATAAACATGTCCTGAACAAATTAAAATAAAATAAAAAATTTTAATTATGATCATTAATTATAATTACATATATTTACTTCAAGATTTATACTTCAAAAACTCAATATATTAATATTTTGTATTTTTATGTCTCAATTTTAGACTATCACAAACATTAGTTACGCTCCAATAATGACAATACTTTAAAAAAATAAATATAATTAAATGATCTTAAAATTATATAATAATTTTTAAAATAACAAAAAAATATATAATTACCTAAAATATAATATTTGTATAGTAACTGAAATTTAATTGCCAATATGAAAGTAATATATAATATTATTTTGTAATCAAATAAGTGTTTAATCAAAGAATTGAATATTTATATAATAATATGACAAAATAAATTAAAATTTGAGTTTAATCAGAGCAAGCGCTCAATTTTAAATTTTCATAAATTAATTTATTTTTGTTAAAGTGAATTGCGCAATAAAAAATTCATAAAAAAATTCATATATTAAAGTAGAAAACAATTTATTTATAAATACAAAATTAAAAAAATATTCTTAAAAGTTGAATATGCAGTTAAAAAAATAAATTATAACTTGCAAAAATTATCTCTAGAATTTATTACAATAAATAATAAAACTGTAAAAGTCATGTATCTATATAAATTATATTAAATTATAAGATATCTAGATATTTAATCAATCCAATTAATTAGCTTGTAACTGATTTGATTTAATAATTTAAAAAAATTGAATAACCATTTTTAGAAATATACCAATCTAAATACTATAGATCGAAAATAAGAAAAATATAACTGAATTATATAATATTATTGATCATTATGTGTTATATAATCTAATTTTACAATTATTTAAACATTATTTTTATGAAAAAAATCGCATTATTTATTTTGAAAAAAATATTTACTCACTATTATAATTTAAATAGAATATAAAATAGATATTAAATCAATTTTTTTAATAATTACTCAGCCACAAATATCCATCAAGGACATGAGATTTAGAGCATACAAAGTAAATATAATACCTACAACTTTTACACTACTACGATAAGATGATTATCATAAGTCTTTTTAGCATAATAAACAGAACAACATATAATAATCAAGAAACAATCAAATCTAAAAAAATTATAGAACACCTATCATACACTACGATTATTAGTATTGAGGAAGCTTTAGCCATTTATTCTTTTATTAGCTGTCTTTTTATCTACTCTGCACTTTATCTACGAATACGTTAAGAACTAAACCTATGCTTCAACCTTTCAAAATTCCATATATTCTTGCCAAACAATATTATTATGTCTTTTTTTTTTTATAGAAACCATTAAATGGAAGAACCGTTGGTAAAAAGATGAGGTTCTCTTATAATATGTATGACTTTTTATGATAATAAAATAAAAATAAAAATCATAAAATAATATTGTGTATATTTAAGTTAATTTTAATCTTTTTTAATAACCAGATTTATCTTAACGTAATTGATAAATAATGACAGTTAATAAGAATTGAATATGTTTTGAGTATGCTATACATTTTATTATTTTGTACGAAACAATATTAGTTTTAATTTATATATTTATTATTGGGTATTAAAAATAAAAAGCATTTATATTGTTAGCATTTTTCAAACTTTTTTCAACTCTCACCGTGATTAGGCCTAAAAGATCACCTACCTCGTTGGAAATAAATGTAATCCAATCAATTTTTATCTGATAGTGCTATACATTCGCATAATCATAGGAGAATTAATTTTAGCGAGATAACAATATGGTATTTAGTTACTACATGATTATTTTTATATATAGAATTATCAATCAATTATGTATGACTTCTGATGAAAATAATACAACATGAATAGATATTGTTTTTTTTTTTTTTGAATCAAATAGATATTGTTTGTTAGGTAAAAGATAACAGAGTAACAAAGAAAATTAATTATATTGGGTGTATTCATTTTAAAAAATATTTTTCTATGTAATACTATAAAAAATATTATGGTCACCATGAATTATTAGAGGTTCAACTTCTATCGACAACGGTAGAATGCCTAAATTGAGACATTTTTAGACTATAATATTTATCAAACAAATAATTAATGAAACACCCATCCATACCTTCTCATTTTGAGTATATTTATACATAAAAAAAGTTGAAATAGCAAAAGTGATTAAAATAATTATTTTTTATAATTTTGTGTGGCTATCTATATATAGAAGACCAAAAGACCATGATTATCTAACAAAATTAATTTTATTTATTGCATTCAATTTGAATAATTAAAAAATTATCTTAGTTTAGTTTAGTCCTTAATTCACATGATTTAAATTTAGCTCAATAAATATGATTTGATTTTGATTTAATTATTAGTGAAAAATATCTCGAGAACCTATTTTATTCATAGATTTATTATTTTAATAATTAATTAATTAATATAATCTAATTAATTAATACAGATACTTTGTATAATTAGTTTGATTTAATAAATTAAAAAATACTAATAAGACATTAAAAGAAATAAATTAAAAAAATACTACCAAATCAAATTGATATAAATTATAATAAATTATGTGATATTTAAATACCTAATTAAATTAATTAGTTGATATAGTTAATTTATCATAATAAATTATATTTAATCAGTTAAAAGAAACAAATTGCTAAACACTCTCGTAAGCATATCACGTCAACTCCATCATTAAGTGCAGAAACCTAATTTTATATAATAGAATAGATAATAAATAGAATATATGAGAATATGATATGTGACATATTTTAATTATGAAATTGGTATTATATAATAGATTTTTTTTTAATTCTTATTGCTTGTTCGTTACTAATTTTTACATAATTACTTAATAATTTTCGCCTATGAAACTCAATTACCTAATATTATGATTTAATTAATAAAAATGATGACATTAATATTTTTTCATAAGTCTTGTTATTATTTATAATTAGAAAATAGCCATAAATAAATTTATTTTCTTAATGAATGTTAATTTTGTTGTCAAATTCTATATTACCTTTAAAGTTTTAGCGTAATTGAGTCTAATTTCTACATTTTGAAATGAATTTACACGAAAAAATTAATATGTAAATCACATTATTATTATAAAATTACCTTTTTAATATAATTAGTGGTGCTTATTTGAACCATTAAATTTAGCTTCTAATGATATTAAAGTTAACATATTTTATTATCTTATTCCTTCAAAGAATTTACACGACTGACATAAAAATATAACAATTGAAAAAAAAATTCATTACAATGTGTATATTCATTTTAACAAATATTCTTCTATCTAATACTATAAAAAAAATACATTGGCCACTTTGAATTGCTACAGGTCAACTTCTATCCACAGTAGTAGAATGCCTAAATTGAGATATATTCATCAAACAAATAATCAATAAAACACTTATTTGTACTTTTTCATTTTGGGTACATTTATATATAAAAGAAATTATACATAAAGAAAAAAGAAGGAGAAGAAAAAAAGAGTTGAAATAGCAAGAGCGATAAAAATCATGATTCTTATAATTTTGTGTAGCCATCTATATATAGTAGACCAGACAACTATGATTATCTAACAAAATTAATTTGTATTTATTACACTCAACTTAAATAAGTAAGAAATTATCTTCTTTTAATTTAGTTCTTAATTCACATGATTTGAATTTAGCTCAATATATATGATTTAGTTTGATTTGATTTAATTACTTTATTCATAGATTTATTATTTTAATAATTAATAAATTAATCAAATTAATTAATTAGTACACATAATAAATTTGGTTTAATAAATTAAAAGAAATAAATAAAAAAATACTAACAAAATATTAAAATAAATAAATTAAAAAATACTACTAAATCAAATTGATATAAATTATAATAAATTATATGATATTTAAATATTTAATCAAATCAATTAGTTGATATAGTTAGTTTATCGTATAACTTGTATTTAATAAGTTAAAATAAATAAATCGAAAAATACTCTAAAAAATATGCCACGTCAGCTTCATCATTAAGTGCAAACATCCGATTTTTATATAATAGAATAGATATAAAATTTTATTTATTCAAAATTGAAGGTCCAATCTTGTTCATACATTGATTTATCATTACAAGGCAAACATTATTCTAAGTTAAATAGTCAATGGCAAAGCTGTTTGTCTCAAGTACAGTCACACCTTTTAAACTTTTGAAGGAGGGTTAATAAAGCAAATGAAATATGTGAATGAAAATAAAAATAAAAATTAAGAAAAGAAATAAAAAGTGTAATGAAAACAAAAATTGGGCAAAATTGTAAGGGATCCTAAGAGAGTTGTGGCCGAAACCCTCGAGGAAGATGTAAGGCGCATGTTGTTTAGTTTGGCCCCACAAGTTGCTATCTTCCATGGGCTCAGGCGACAAAATTAACATGACTTCTTCCTTTCATTTTGTCCAAGCTTCAGCCATGGTTGCTCCCGCTACAACATCCTCAAAGTTGGGATCACAAAACATATTCCTTAAGGGCAACCACGCAATAATTTCAAACTCAAGAACCCCCAAATCAACATATCATGCCAAAACTCATTTATTATCTCCAACTTTCGTTGTTGATGGAGGAAAAAGATGTTCCTTTGCAATTGGACAAACATGGTTCTACAACTCATAGATGGGAGGACACCTGCGAAAATAAAATTACTTTTACATCCCAAGATATCAACAAAATTACGAAAATGACTGCGGTTACACTCCACTAACCACAATAATAACCAAGGCAAATGACATTTATTCATTTGTTGGTCAATCTTTAGCCACCATAGTCATATTAAAATGTAGCCAACCACTAGAAAAAACACCTTTATATATAAGTAGAATAAATAATTATTTGTACATCCATAAAAGATGATAATGTTAATATATGTATTTATAATAGATTAAAATTGATCTTGTACAAATGAAGATGTCTTTTGTGTGACAAAAATATCTTGTTTTAGTTATGCATTTATTTTGTTATTATCCAAATCTACATGACACCTCAACCCTCTAAAGTTCTATTCCTCTTCAATTTCATTTCTAATTTCAACCACCCATCCCTATTTTATAGCAGCAGCTTCGTCCTTATTTGCCACCACTACCGCTCTTCGCCACTACTCTGGTTCTGAATAACACAAACACGAACACATATCCTACACTACAAGAAAATCACCCATTCAGATACACTTGAAAAGTGTAGCCAAAAATAAAAAAAAATGATGCCTTAGGCTAAGGCTATGCTTTTTAGGCTTCAGAGACGCTTTTCTGGGAAATGTCTATACCAGTGTTGCTTATTCTCAAAGGCTACGCTTTTTCTTTATCAAAGGCTACGCTTCTGGCCTTTGGGAATAGGATGCGCTTTTTAAGTGATGCTGTCCAGGACCAAAGACTATGCTTTTCAGCTTCTATGTTTACCAAAATAGGCTACACTTTTTCTTGCTACTGCATCACCTTTAAAGCGTAGCCACATTGTATACCATAACTACTTTATATAAGTGTAGCCTTAGGTTCCTCATTATTTTTTTTCCTCCATATATATATATATAATAATTTTTTTGTACAACATAATATTTAGTAATAAGATTACATATATAATTCTACATTTTCAATTAAATGAGTTAAATATTATAAAATAAAATTAAACACATAATTATACTAAATAATTTTTTTAAATAATAAAAATTATCCTTATACAATTCAAGGACATAATCTTAAGAAGCAATTAACAATCAAAATACAACTTAAGATAATTTAAATCACATAAAACTTGTATCACATATCAATTAAAATGCAAAGTCTGCACTCTGTATCCGAAAAGAGCTTAACAAATAGAAAATCGTTAATATTCTAATTTGGCATAATGACTAAAAAATGTTCTCAAGCACCTTCAGATTCTTCTCGAACACATCTTTTTCATGTTGATCTTCATCACCGTTAAGCAAACTCTTGGCCTTAACAATGTGATCATTCTCTTGTTCATTCCCGACGGAGCTGCTGCAAAAATACCTGCAATTCTAAGAAGTTTAAGCAAAAAAAGTCTTCTAAAGGTGCACAAAAAAGTGTAAATAGAAATTAACTAAACCAAAATAGTAAGATCACAAACTTAGTTGAAATACTAAAATATATATGATCATCATACTAATTGCTGAATAAATAGACAAAGAGAAAGAAATTAATTGATGAATATACCATTCCCCACCTTCACTCCAAATAGCCTGAACTTTACTGCCAATCGGATATTTATCACCCAAACCAATCCTAGCATTATTTACCAAACAATTCACTGCGGACAAGAAATACAAAAATGAGATGATACAGTAAATTACCTTGCCACTGCCAGCAGGACCTATAACATGTTGTGCATAATCCATAACGCTTTTGTATAATTCGAATCTTGAGCAATCTCCCCTGACCTCTCTGAAGCTCAGGAAGCTAAAAGACAATTAATAGCACGAAAGGAATCAAGAACTGCAACAGCAATCCAAGCAGTGCACCAAACAACAATGGAAATCAACAATTTCAAGAAATCAGAGTATGGAATTCATATTCTGCAGTTATCAAATACCAATCACTAACATAAGGAAATATGGAGTGAAAGATATACGTATTATACAATGGAATTTAGCAAGTTAAAGACAACATGATGCAATGAAAATGAGAATAGCACAAGATCATAATGAAACTAGAGAATGGGTTTTATTTGTTGATCATTGTGGAAAAAATAATAGTTTGAGGCATTGAACGGGCGATCTTTTCCTTTACCCAATGATGTCACAGTCCCTTTAGATAGCACTCACTCCAGATTTGTCACTGCTCCCCTTCCCCTTAATGAAATACCCAAAAGAAGCTCTTGATGAGGGTAAAAAAGATGCATGTTTTGCCCCAACTAGACATAATCAACTTGCTTTACTTGTAATCAAGAATTTCTTATACATAGTGCACAAATTCAGAACTGTAGAAGTGCACAAATTCAAAAGAAAATGAGCCAAATTGAAAATAAGGTAATTTCATGATAGCAGTAATTTCCTAATTTAAATAGTTGAATTATATAATAGTGAATAGTAGAATGTGAATTATATAATACTGGAATTACATGAATAGTTGTATTTCATGATAGCAGTAATTTCCTCAGGCTTGAACTGCACTACACAAAAAACCAACCAAGAACAGAACAACTATAACTATTTCAGATCTGCAAGGATCACTTGACTTGTTCTATGAACCAAACACTTGAAATCCCCAGCCACATGTTACTTGCACAAGTGATGTGAATACGCAATTTCATATATAACAATAACAAGTGTATGATTGATCTTATGTTCTTACATACTAATAAAAAGGAATGCAATGTATCTCATATCAGATAATCACACAGTCTAAACTCCAAGTCATTCCTAATGACTCTCTCTAAACCTTAATTTACAGCATAAATTGCACTTAACAAGTAAAACATTAAGAATCTGAAAAATTAATCAATTAGCTCCCGTTGATAAAACTAAACAGTTATGGTTAAAGCATGAATGTATCGAATTAACACCAAAACCATACGATATGTCACATGCAAGTCAAATTTGATAAATCGGAGAAAAATTAACGAAAAAAAAAGAACGAGATGAATCTGAAAAATAAAGCACTAAGAAAAAATTAATCCGCAGAACTACCGGCAAGTGCACATGGTCGTATCAAGTAACCAAAACTCACAATCATTGAGGCATTCATATCCTCTACCACTACTCTCACATTTTGCCTTAAAAAATCACTGATTTGGGCAATTGAGAGATATCTTTGGGAGAGCTCCTCTATTACATGTGCTAGAAGAGTTTTTCGATGAGTTTGTGGAGGTGCATAGGTTGGACAATTTAGGGATAATAGCTCTTGATGGATGGGGATGGAGTATTAAAATCCCTTCTCCAGCCACAATTTGGGTAGTTGTCATAACAATATGAGTTATTTTGTGGCTTTGGGAGGTATTCCATTTCATTTGAATGCTCAGATCCCATTATTCTTTGCTGATCTTTCCAGCCACCATTAGGATAATAACATGAATCATTTTGTGGTGGCGAAAAATATCCCATATAATATGATTGATCAAAATTTGAGGTAAACTCCATTCTTACTTGAAAATACTTTATATCAAACACAATCACCAAGAGAAATTGAAGTTTCTTATGTCACAAATAAGGAATCCTTAGTGAAGCAATAACACAAACACATGATTGGCAAGAGAAAATAAAGAAACAAAAGCAAGTAAAAAAAATAAAAAAATGTCTAATCTAGAAAATCAACCAACCGGTAGTTTGTTAATCACAATTAATGCCCGGCAACGGCGCCAAAAATTTGATACAGAAAAATTAATCCGCATAACTACCGGTAAGTACACCGGGTCGTATCAAGTAATAAAACTCACAAGAGTGAGGTCGATCCCACGAGTATTAAAGGATTAAGCAAGCAAAATTGATTGATTAATCTAGTTAGATGGTTCAATTTGGAGTGATGAGCAACAAGAAATGTAAATGACTTGAAATTAAATGAAAGCAATAAAGACTAAGAAAGTAAATGACATGAATGTAAAGTTCAAGAAAGTAAAGTGCTAGAAATGTAAAGTGCAGGAAATGTAAAGTACGGGAAAGTAAAGTGCAAGAAAGAAAATAACTAGAATTAAGAATAAAAAAAACATTGAGATAAAGAGATATAACATTTTCAGGATCAACAATTCTCATCTCTACTTCAATCATGCAATCATTGATCTCTTGGCAAATTTTAAGTAATCGAACCCCAATCTCTTGGTGATTTGATTTCTCTTAACTTGATCAATTATCAATTTCTTGATCTAATTACTCATGAGAAGAGATGAAGTTCAATTTCTGATTTAAACACCACACAACCCTCAAGATTTCAATTCAAAGTGGTTACATGTCACATACTGGACTAAGAATTATCAATCAAGAGAGGTGTGAGAGAAGAACCTCAAACTGAATTCCATGACTCCTTTCTCAAGTTCATCATGGAATTCAAATAGATCTAATCCCTCTCTCGATAATAATTAGATCTTTGAAGAACAAAGACTCTCTCTAAAGAAGCAATGAAAGAAGAATTAAAGATGAAGAATGAAAATAAATCAACCCATTAAATTGCAATAGAGGTCTCTTTCCCAATAGAAAGATTTAATGACTCATAACTAAATATTTACAATGTAAGAAAAAATAGAAGAAAAGAAGAGTGTATGTTATGAGAGGAGTCTGAAGACCCCCTCCCCGTTTGTCTAATTAATGATGAAATTAAAGCCTATATATAGGCTATCTTAAATTACAAACTCAAATGGAATTGAAAGCAAATTAAAATAAAATGAAAATGAACTATTCTAGATGATTCTTGTGGCCTTAATTGAGTGATATTTGTGGGATTGCTTGCATAATTTTGTAGTGGACCTTGAATTAATTTAATTGAACCAAAATGAAGCTCCAGGGGTCTTTTCGAATGTGTGGCCGCTGATTTTGGGCGCTGGGTTAGTTTGGGCGTTGGTTTTAGGCGCTGGATTACTCAGCGCCATTCTCAGTGCCAGGATGGATGCTTGAGTGTTTTTGGGGCTTTAAAGATGCCTGTTGTTTGTACTCTAATTTCACGCCCATTATAGACTATTATACATCGTTGGAAAGCTCTGAATGTCCGCTTTCTATCGCAATTGAAAGTGCATTATTTGGACCTCTGTAGCTCAATTTATGCTCCTTTGAAGAGGACAAGGTCATGCTGGCAGATCGAAGGCCTTGAGTTATTGAGCGCCCAACTCAGCGCCAAACTCAGCGCCAGGGAAACTCCAACATCCATTTTAACACCAGTTTTTGAAGCTCAAATTAAATGTCCACCCCATACTATTATATATTATTAGAAAGCTCTAGATGTCTATTTTCTAACCCAACTAGAAGCGCATTGATAAACCCCAATTTTGTGGTTTATCTTGTGCTTAATTTAGGAGATTTTATCAACTTATCTCACATTTATTCAATGAAATAGCATGGTCTTGTAATTCTCCCTAAATTTGCGCTTAAGTGTGAAAATATGCTTTTTAGGCCTTAAAATAGCTAATTTTAATTCACTTTAATTCCATTCGATGCCTTGATGTGTTTGTTGAGTGATTTCAGATTCATAAGGCAAGTATTGGATGGAAGAAGTGAAGAGAAAAGCATTCAAAGTGGAGAATTCATGAAGAAATGAGCATTTGGAGAATTAAGGGCCACGCGCACGTGTCATCCACGCGTACGCGTGAGAAGGGATTTGCAAGCCACGCGCACGCGTCACCCACGCGTACACGTGAGAAGGAGTTTGGGCCAGCGACGTGCACGCGTGACACTCGGCACGTGACTCACTTAAAGTGAATTCGCTGGGGTAATTTCTGAGCTTCCCAAGCCCAAATCCAACTCATTGCTGAGGTTATTTCATGCAGAATTCAAGCTTGGATAAAGGGGGAAACAATTAGTTTTAGGTTAGCATCATGTAGGTTAGTTTTCTAGAGAGAGAAGCTCCCTCTTCTCTCTAGAATTAGGGTTCTTAGGTTTCATTGCATCTTAAATCTAGGTTTAATTTCTTGTTTTCATCCTGTTTCTTTTACATTTTTATGCTCTAGTAGTTCAATTCTCTAGTTTCTTCTTGTTAATTTCTCTTTATGCCTCCTTTTATGTTTATGAACCATTGTTGGATTTCGATTTCTTTTAATGCAATTTGATGTTTGATGTTCTTTTATTGTTGATTTGAATTGTTATTGTTATTCTCTTGCAATTGGTAGTTGTAGAATTTATCTTTCCTTGCAATTTATTATACTTTCCCTTTATGCCTTCCAAGTGTTTGACAAAATGCTTGGTTGGATGCTAGAGTAGCTTTTTGAGCATTCTCGGCTTGAAAAGAGGAATTAGGCAATCTTGAGTCATGAATACCCAACTCATGTTGGTGATCTAGAGTCGTTAGCTAATATTGTTTCCATTAACGCTAATCTTTTGCTAATTCAATTAGTAAGTTGATTAGGACTTTTGGATTGAGATTAGCTAGTCTTATTTGACTTTCTCTTATGTGAAGATAATATTGTACCTTCTTCCATTGTTAGAGATGACGAAATAGAATAAATTCTTGTTAATCATTGTATGATTAGTGACTAGGATAGAAAGTCTATATTCTCAATCCTTGCCATGAATGTCTCTCTTTATTAATTGCTTTCCTTAGTTACTTGCTTTACTTTTCTTGTCATTTATTTTCTTGTCCCTTTTATAAATCAAACCCCCCTTGTTCCTTCATAGCCAATAATTGATCACTTCATTGCAATTCCTTGTCAATCCTTGCCAAGTGTTTGACAAAATGCTTGGTTGGATGCTAGAGTAGCTTTTTGAGCATTCTCGGCTTGGAAAGAGGAATTAGGCAATCTTGAGTCATGAATACCCAACTCATGTTGGTGATCTAGAGTCGTTAGCTAATATTGTTTTCATTAACGCTAATCTTTTGCTAATTCAATTAGTAAGTTGATTAGGACTTTTGGATTGAGATTAGCTAGTCTTATTTGACTTTCTCTCATGTGAAGATAATATTGTACCTTCTTCCATTGTTAGAGATGACGAAATAGGATAATTTCTTGTTAATCATTGTATGATTAGTGACTAGGATAGAAAGCCTATATTCTCAATCCTTGCCATGAATGTCTCTCTTTATTAATTGCTTTCCTTAGTTACTTGCTTTACTTTTCTTGTCATTTATTTTCTTGTTCCTTTTATAAATCAAACCTCCCTTGTTCCTTCATAGCCAATAATTGATCACTTCATTGCAATTCCTTGTGAGACGACCCGAGGTTTGAATACTTCGGTTAATTTTTATTGGGGTTTGTACTTGTGACAACCAATATTTTAAATTTGATTTGAGTATTATTAGTTGGTTGGGAACTATACTATCAACGGGAATTATTTTGTGCGAAATTCCTAACCATACGAAAATGCTATAATCACGCATCATTTGGACCTCTATAGCTCAAGTTATGCTCCTTTGAAGAGGACAAGGTTATGTTGGCAAGATCGAAGCGTTGAGTTACTGAGCACCCAACTCAGTGCCAGGGCAACTCCAAGCTTCATTGCAAGGGCGTTGAGTTACTTAACTTCATTCTCAATGCCATACTTAGCGCTATTTTCAATTCCATACTCAGCTCTAGGGGTGCTTTGCATGGGCATTGGGTTACTCAACTTCGATTCCAGCGTTGCCTTTGCTTCATGCTGGGTGCTGGGTTTCTGAGCGCTACTTCCAGTGCTAGTTCCAATGCCGTCCTTTCTTCATTGCTTATTCCATTCATGCTTGCCTTTATCGATTCATTACTCAATGTATCAGATGCATGCTTTCTTTTGCTTGTCATATGAATACCTCATGCATTTATTTACATGCTTCATGAGGTTCCAAAGTGTGTCCAAACTTCTCATTTCTTTTCTTGAGCTTGTTTTGTGCTTTTTGCTTCTTTTTATACCATTTTCTAATAAAATAGTAGATGAAGAATGTAACACCCTCACTATTAGAATGTCATGCTTCTGGCTGCGCCACTCTGATAGCAAGAATATTATGACGACTTTCATATATTTAATAATAAGATATGAGCCTTTAACACAAAACCGTATCGTTGCTTTCTTTAAAAAACCGAAAATACTTTTTTATTTCAATTGCAAACTCGATCTCTTGAACCGGAGGGAATTCAAGAATGTTGTCCGAAAACACTACAGGAAATTCACATACAACTGGAATTTGTTCTAAGCTTTGTTCCTCACCTGACACATTTGCCGCCAATAGTACAACTCCTTCGCATTCACACCCACTGCAGTTCACAACTACATAGTTCAGATAATAATCCTTCACCACAACCGGCCCTTCTGACCCCTTCCGACATGGAATGCAGCGTTCTTTCATAACAGAGAAAGAACTTCTTCGTTGTAAGCATAGTTCCAAACCAACTAATTATTCTCAATCAAATTATAATATTGGTTGTCACATGTACAAACCCTAATGAAAATAAACCGAAGAATTCAAACCTCGGGTCGTCTCATAACGAATTACAACGAAGTGATCAATTATTGGCTATGAAGAAATAGGGGGTTTGATTTGGTAATTGGCAAGAAAAGTAAACAACAAGAAGGTAAATAACAATTAACAAATAAAGGAAAAGCAAAGAACTCTTGGCTAAGACTTGAAAATTGAGATCTTCATCCTTGTTTACAAACCATGTATTGACAATTATGAGGGACCAACCCATTAAGTCTACTTCTATACTTGAAGTACGTACAATGTCTACCCTAACACTTGAAGTACATCAAATAGGCTTGATCAACATGAATCTATAAGTCCCAACCTACCTACTAATTGGCTTAGTAATAAGCTAGCGTTAATGGGTATCAATTTGACTACAAAGGATTCTCAAATCACAAATTCAATGAGACCCAATGACTCAAGGTCACTCAATTCCCTTAGCCTAGGCCAAGAGTAAAGAAAACTACTCTAAAACTAGTGAAGACATTTTAACAAACACCTAGAGTGTAATAAAAGTAAACATCACAAAATGCAAGAATTAATGAAAGCTATAACTACCCAATGTAAGTAAATAATAATAACAACTCAATTAAACAATAAGAACAAGAAAACATAAATTGCATTAATGGAAATTAAAACAAACAAGAGTGTATCAGTAATAAAAATGACATGAAAGGGAAATTAACAACAAGAACTAGACGAGCAAAAGTGTAAAAACAAGGAATTAAAAGGGAAAACTAAATCAAAAAAAGAATTGAAAGCTAAATTTAAGAGAGATTGACCTAAATTTACCCTAATTTCTATCCTAAATCTAGAGAGAGGAGAGAGTCTCTCTCTCTAGAATCCTACCCTAAAACATGATGAAAACTATACTATGACTCCTCCCTCCAGTCCTTTGCAATCCTTGGGTTCAAAAGCATCAGAAATGAGTTGGATTTGGGCCTCCTTGAGATCAGAAATCACCCCCAGCATATTGCCTTTAGTGAGGTCACGTGCCGCTTGTCACGCGTATGCATGGGTCACGTTACGTGTCGCATTGCCAAATTCCTCTTCACACGTACGCGTGGGTGACGCGTGTGCATCGCTGGCGCATCTCCTTCTCATGCGTACACGTGCGTGACACGTGCACGTGGCCTTGAATTTAGCAAATCCTCATTTCTTCATTAATTCTCCATTTTTGCATGCTTTTTCTTCATTCCTTCAACCCAATCTTTGCCTTCTAATCCTAAAATCACTTAACACATATATCAAGGTATCGAATGGAATTAAAGTGAATTAATTTTATTAATTTTTGGGCTTAAAAAGCATATTTTTACTTTTAAGCATAAATTAGGAGAAATTCACTAAACCATGCCATTTCATTGAATAAATGTGAGATAAGTTGATAAAATCTCTTGAATTTAACACAAGATAAACCACAAAATTGGGATTTATCAAACCTCCCCACGCTTAAACTAAGCATGTTCTCATGCTAAACCAAGAAAGACTAGAAATGGGGTATGAACATTTATTCAATGCAAATAAACTATATGCACCTATCTACATGCATGCAACTAAATGCAAAATAATTCTACCTACTTGGTTAAAAGTAAATCAATGTCCAAGAATATATATGAACATGTAGGGGCTAATATAGTATGATGATTCATGAATCCCACCAATTCAAATCTAAAAATAAAGTACAAGTAGACCTGCAAGAAGAAAGCTCATGAAAGCCGAGAACAAGGAATTAAGCATCGAACCCTCATCGGAAGTGTATCCACTCTAGTCGCTCAAGTGTATAGGGTTGATTCGCTCAATTCTCTTCTAATCATGCTTTTCAAGATTTTTTTTTCATCTAACAATCAATAATTATTCAATGCATGCATAAATTTATCATAAGGACTTATTCATAGGTTGTAATGGGGCTAGGGTAAAGGTTGGGATATATATATATATATATGTGTGTGTGTGTGTGTGTGTGTGTGTGTGTGTGTGTCTAAGTGAGCTTGAAATTTGCATCTTTGATTGACCTAAGCTCTCACCAAATACATATAACAACCTATACAATTCTAACACAATACCTAGCTACCCATGATTCCCACTTTTTCACATACTCATACATTCCCTTCAATTCACATTTCATATGCATTATTATTATTATTTTACTTTGGGGCATTTTTGTCCCCTTTTTATTGCTTTTATTTTTCCATTTTTTTCTACATTCTTTTTATTTTTCTTTTATTTTTCAAGCTAAAATATATGTAAGAGCATCAATGCATATGGTTTAAACATTCAATGCATGAGTATGTACCTAATTCTCAATATTTTCAATAAAAATACAAAGCACACTTTTACCTCAATCAATGGTCCCAAGTTTCCCATACCCAAATGATACACGCCCTCACTAGCCTAAGCTAATCAAATATCCAAATTAAGGGACATTTATTATTTTTCACTTAGGGGTAGTGATGTGCTAAAATTAAGAACAAAAGGGATTGAATAAGCTCAAAATTGGCTAACAATGATTGATGAAAGGTAGGCTATTTGGGTAAGTGAGCTAAATGAAATGAAGGCCTCAATCGTATAAATGCATTCATACATAAAATAATGGACATATAGAATCAAACAAATCAGGAATTGCAATCATAGAAAGAGAATAATACACACAAGGATGAAAATAAGTGGTTATATAATGTAACTACACAATTGGGCTCAAAACTCACATGCTTGTGTATTCTTAGCTCAAAAACCTTTTCCAAAATTAATTATTTCAAGCAAGTTTAACATAAAAAGTTTTTCAAATTGGTAGGGTGCCCTAAAACAGTTTTCTTGGGAGAGAAATCATCACTCTAATCAAGTAGTCCTAACATAAAAAGAAGTGGTAAAATATGTATAAATTATAACTATCATGCAATGCAACGACTAACTAACAAAGATAATTAAGAATTGGTGTTGAAAAAGGAGGTGATTACCCACGGAGGTCGGTCGGACGACCTCCCCACACTTAGAAATTTGCACCGTCCTCGGTGCATGCAAAGAAGAGCAAGGTGGATGGGTTGCTACAACTGATGAGCCCCTTCAAAGGATTGTGTGGAGGGACTTATTTGTCGCCCCATTTAGAAGCCTTGGGCCAGCCTAAAAGGAAAGAAAAAGAAAGAAAATTAAGCCTACAACAAAGATATAAAAGGAAATAGAATATAGGCAGGGGCTAATGCCAAATAAGAGTAGGGTTCTCAACTACATGGTAGCTACAACATGTAAGTGAGAGAGCAATATAAGCAAAGGGCATATCAACTAACACTTGATGCAAGAGTAAAGTCAAAGCATAAGTAAATGGTATGAAGAGAACACTCAGAAGCATTAAGTTCAAATAGGAAAGAGTGGAATGAAAGACAATATGAGTTCATATCAATGTACAAAGGATACAAGAGTCATCAAAGATCAAGCATTGACCTAAAAACTTCATCACCCAATAATATCAAATAAGTCAAGAAGTACCAAAACTAACCAAGAAAGTCTCAACAATTGAGTAGGAAAATTCAACACCAATGTTAAAATAACAAACTTAGAAAAGAAAATAAGAACAAGCTATAAAAACAAAATTAAAATTCAATGAATGAAAGTATGCAAATGCAATGGATAAGAGAAAATGAAAAATAAGAAAAAGGAGAAGTGGAATTTTCGAAGAGAGGGAGAAGACAAGAGTAAGAAAGGAAGAAGAGAGAAGAAGAAAGGTAGAAAGAAAGAAGAAGGAGAGAAGAAAGAAGAAGAAAGGAACAAAAATAGGGGAGAAACAGGGCGCGAAGGTGACGCGCGCGCATGGGTGACACGTGCGCGCGAGAAGCAGGAAGGGGAAGTGACGTGTAGGTGTCATCCATGTGTACGCGTGAGATGCTGAAAAGAGAAGGTAACGCGTACACGTCAATCACGCGTACGCGTGGGTGTCAATTGTGCTCTTCGCCCAAAGGACGCACCACTCTAGCGCAATTCTTTGGTTTTTATACCAGAAGTCCAAACATAGCATACGACGCGTGCGCGTCGGCCACGCTTACGCGTGGCGTGCTGATATGTGAAATTTAAGATTTCACACGTATGAACTAACTGGCAAGTATACCGGGTCGCATCAAGTAATAAAACTCATTGAGAGTGAGGTCGATCCCACGAGGATTAATGGATTAAACAACTTTAGTGAAGTGATCAGTCTAGTTAAGCGAAATATTGAGAGATTTTTTATGAAAATAATTTGACAGAAAGTAAATTGCAAGAAATCAAAAGTGCTGAATGTAAAATGACTGAAACTTAAATGACAAGGAATTAAAAGAGCTGAATCTTAAATTGCAAGAAATGTAAATGACAGAATCTTAGAGTGCAAGAAAGTAAAGTTGCAGAATCTAAATTGCATTTAACCGGCAAGTATACCGGGTCGCATCAAGTAATAAAACTCACAACAGTGAGGTCGATCCCACGAGGATTGATGAATCAAGCAACTTTAGTGAGGTGATTAGTCTAGTTAAGAGAATATTGGTGAAATTGACTAACAGAATGTAAATTGCAAGAATTGTAGATTGACAGAAACTTAAATGGCGAGAAACTTAAATTGTATGAAAAGTAAATTGCTAGAAATGTAAATGGGAATTGGGTGCAGGAAAATTAAAGGAAGTAGTAAATTAAAGCAATTAAAGTGAACTCAAGGACAAGTAACAGAAAGAAAGACTCATCAGGGGTTGGAGATATCATAATCCACAATGAGTCAAATGGGTCTCAACTTCCTTCTCAATCATATGAATAGATCTATGGCAGACTGAAATTGATTGGATCCCAATTCCTTGGCAATCTAATCTCTCTAATCACAATCAATCTTGCCAATTCCTTGATCCAATTGTCATGAGAAGAGGTTAAGTGCATGTCTCTCATCCATAAGCCACACAAATTCTCAAGATCTCAATTCCTCCCGAATAGTGTTGATCAAGAGAGTTGTGAGAGATAGAGCTTCAGTTCTAATTTCCATGATTCCCCTTCCGAGGCTCACATGGAAATTCAATGGATCCAAACCGCCTTCCGGAGTGAATGGATTAAATCAAAATTGAAGTTATCTCTTAGCTACCCAAGCAGATTGAGAGGAAGAAGAATTTCATTCAATTCATATAGATTAAATAGAGCTCCTCCCCTAATGAGTTGGGGTTCAGTGAATCATAGCTCTAAGAACACTTGCAGGGAATTAAAATTGCACGAAAGTAAATTGAAAGCATGAACAGAAATATAAATTTGCATTAGAGAACAAGTGCTAAAATTGGAAATTTCATAAAAGTAAAAGTGAATTCAGTACAAAACTCAGAAAGAAAGTGCAAAAAGTAAAATAAGTACGAAAGAGAATTTCTACACTAAGCTCTTTGGAGTCTCTAATCCTCCAAGAGAGCTCTGGAGTCTCTAATCCTCCAGCCTCTACTCCTACTGCAGCCTCCTTCTTTTCTTTAAACCTTCTTCTATTTATACTCTTCTTCTCATCCCCAAAATGGGTCTTCAGTGTATTTGGATGTGGCTTCAAGTGGGCTTTTTTTGGTTGGACCAATCAGCTCCCAGGAGAACGTAGCGCTTTCAGGAAAGGGGAGCGCTCGTATACCCACGTGTATGCATCACACGTGTACGCCTGCTTCGGCAATCTGGCATTTCGATGCGTATGTGTACACCCACACTTACGCGTCCCTTGGTAGCGCTCTCTTTGAGAGCGTAGCGCTCGTGCCAAGAACGCTACCCCATGCGTACGCGTCACCCACGCGTACGCGTGGAGATCAAAACACCACTTTCACGTTGTAGCTTCATCGATGCATGCACGTACTTGTTCCCAAAAGCCACATCCACGCGTACGCATCACGGACGTGTACGTGTCGATAGCTAAACTTTGAATCCAACTTTGAGGTTGTTGCAGGCGCTCTTTGAAAGAGAGCGTAGTGCTCTTGGCTGAAGAGCGTTGGTCTCTACCACGCATACGTATCATCCCACGCATACGCGTGGCCTTCCAGAATTGCCACTTCCACGCGTACGCGTCATGTATGCGTACGCGTTGCTGGTCAGGTTTTCTTGGGTGAGGAACGTAGCGTTCTTCAAGCAAGCATAGCACTAAGGTGCTCTTTTCCACTTCTCTGCTTCTTTCTTGCCTATCATCAACCAAACAGATACATCAAATCCTTGGCATAATCATCAAATCTTGCATTATTCATATCATCAAACAATTCTTGCATAAATCTTATGAAAATGCACCAATTTAACAATGTTTGATTGAATCAAGACAAGCATGAATTTCTCATTCAAACACTTACTTATTGCCTAATAAATGCATGAAAACCAAGTAAAATAGATGAAAAAGGCTTGTGAAACTAGCCTAAGATGACTTGTCATCACGCACACGTTTTTTTATATAGAAGCATAAAACAGAAACAGGGTACTCTCCTAACCTATAAACATTCTAAAGCACCCAAAATGCAAATTTAACAAAAATCTTTTTAGTTTTTGAAAAATTTTCAAAGACAAAACAACCAAAACTTTCACTTCAAGAAAAATGCAATTCAAAACACTATCCTAATCAAAACATGAATTTAACAAGAAATCTATCAATCAAAACAATATGTACAAGGGTATAGAAGATAAGAAAAACTACCTACAATGGCAACTCAATTCATCTATTGATTATATATACAAGAGAATGGAAAGAGTTTACCATGGTGGGGTATCTCCCACCTAGCACTTTTAGTTCAAGTCCTTAAGTTGGATAATTGGGAGGCTCCTTGTCAATGTGGTTTATGCTTGTACTCATCCTTGAACTCCCAAAGATGCTTGCTTCTCAAACGGTTGTCAGAATTTCTAACCGACTTCACCAAGTTTGGGTGAAGTTTTTCACAACATATGAGCTCCCAAAATTGATCTTCATATATTCCCAGATCCCAAATCTTATTTCTACACCCATCTTTAAGTTGATCAAGGCAATTCCATTTGGGTGGCAAGTGATCCGAATTCTCAAGTAAACACCAAAGCATCTTTCTAGACCCATTCAATTAAGAACTATACCAACCATTGCACTTAGACTTTGAGTTTCCAACCATAAGGAACCTTGATAGGCATTTTCACCCACTAACCAATTCTCTCTTACTCTTAACTCCACAAAGAGCTCTAAGTTGCCCATCTGTTTCAAGAAAACCATATTCAAGTGGGAAAGTAAAGCTTAGGGATAACAATTTTACCCACTTGAATGTTGTGTTGGATGGTGACTTAGGAAGGGATGGTCCTAATGATCTTGCAAGTCCCACTTCCTTGTGCTCTTCTTTAACTACCTCCACCTCTTGGCAAGCATCTTCAATGTTAATTCCTTGTTCACCAACTTCTTCAATACATCCCTCATTGATCAAATCATGTGTCGGAGGTTGTGCACGGTCCTCCTTGTCATCAATTCCATAACACAATGAGGGAGTTCATCAATTCCAAAAGACACATTGGTTGGTGTGGAATCATCTTCAATGATGGAGATTGCTTGCTCAACTTCTTCCACCTCTTGTTCAACTTCACCTAGGTCTTCAACCACTTCTCCTTCTTCAACAATCTTTTCCTCCTCTACTTGTTGCAAGACACACCACATCTCCTTGTCCTCATGTTGAAATTCTAAAATCTCCTTCATGCTCCACTCTTCAGTTGATTTCTCACATTTATTTGTGGAGATGCTTCGTCTATGGTATAAATCCCATGAGTCCAAGTTGGCTTTAATTTTGGCAAGGTTAGCCTCGATAGCATCGTTCGTCCTTTGGGCTTCCTCTTGCTTCTTTTGACGGATGATTGCTTGAAGCCAATCCATTGCTTCCTTGAAGCGATCCTTTGGCTCTTGTTCCACTTGGCTAACATAAGTAGGATCATGTTGCTCTTGGATTGATGGATATGGATATTCTTCCTTGGAGGGTTGTGGTGGAAAGGAGAATTCATCTTGTGGTTGAAAGTTCTCATACATGGGAGGTGGTGGTTCATCTTGGTAATAGTATGGAGGTGGTGGTTCTTGAGGGTATTGGGATTGGAATTGAGGTGGTTCTACATATGGTTCATATGGATCATAAGGTGGTTGGAATGGTGGATATGGGTTAGGGTCATCTGGAGATGTTTGGTGGTATGAGGCTTGTGAGTATAATGGTTGAGGGCTATATTGTGGAGGGAGTTCATAGACATAGGGTGGTGGATGTTGATAATCACAAGGGGGTCCACCATAGCCATTTGATTAGTATGCATCTTGGAATGGCTCTTGCTCATAGCACATTTGGGAAGGTTGTTGCCAAGAGGGTTGATCAAATCCTTGAGACTCCTCCCATCTTTGATTGTGCCATCCTTGATGCATGTTGTCATTGTAATTTTCATCTCCTACAACATAGTTGTAACCATACTCATAGCCAAAATGGTGAGAATTCATAGTGGCAAATAAAAACAAAAGCTAACAAAAATAAGCAACAAAGTCCTAAACCTAACAAAAATTGACAAACAAGCAAAAGGCAAACATCTTCACAATAATCACATATGTACAATAGCCAATAATATAACACTATTGTAATTCCTCGGCAACGGCAATAAAAACTTGAAAGTGAGAATTATCGTTGGTCTAGAATTTCATCAATAGAAAAAGAACTTCTTCGTTGTAAGCATAGTTCCAAACCAACTAATAATTCTCAATCAAATTTTAATATTGGTTGTCACATGTACAAACCCCAGTGAAAATAAATCGAAGTATTCAAACCTCGGGTCGTCTCACAAGGAATTGCAATGAAGTGATCAATTATTGGCTATAAAGAAACAAGGGGGTTTGATTTGGTAATTGGCAAGAAAAGTAAATAACAAGAAGGTAAATAACAATTAACTAATAAAGGAAAAGTAAAGAACTCTTGGCTAAGACTTGGAAATTGAGATCTCCATCCTTGTCTACAAACCATGTATTGACAATTATGAGGGACCAACCCATTAAATCTACTTCTATGCTTGAAGTACGTACAATGTCAACCCCAATGCTTAAAGTACGTCAAATAGGCTTGATCAACGTCAACCCATAAGTCCTAACCTACCTACTAATTGGCTTAGTAGTAGGCTAGCGTTAATGGATATCAATTTGACCACAAAGGGTTCTCAAATCACCAATTCAATGAGACCCAATGACTCAAGGTCACTTATTTCCCTTAGCCTAGGCCAAGAATAAAGAAAACTACTCTAAAACTAGTGAAGACATTTTAACAAAAACCTAGAGTGCAATTAAAGTAAACATGACAAAATGCAAGGATTAATGAAAGCTATAACTACCCAATATAAGAAAACAATAATAACAACTCAATTAAATAATAAGAACAAGAAAACATAAATTACATTAATGGAAATTAAAACTAACAAGAGTATATCAGTCATAAAAATGACCTGAAAGGGAAATTAACAACAAGAACTAGAAGAGAAAGAGTGTAAAAACAAGGAATTAAAAAGGAAAACTAAATCAAAACAAGGATTGAAAGCTAAATTTAAGAGAGATTAACCTAACTTAACCCTAATTTCTATCTTAAATCTAGAGAGAGGAGAGAGTCTCTCTCTAGAATCCTACCCTAAAACATGATGAAAACTATACTATGACTCCTCCCCCCATTCCTTTGCAATCCTTGGGTTCAAAAGCATCAGAAATGAGTTGGATTTGGGCCTCCTTGAGCTCAAAAATTGCCCCCCAGCGTATTGCCTTTAGTGAGGTCATGTGCCGCTTGTCACGCGTACGCATGGGTCACGCGTACGCGTCGCATTACAAAATTCCTCTTCACGCGTATGCGTGGGTGATGCCTAGGCATCTTAGGCTAGTTTCACAAGCCTTTTTCATTTGTTTTTATTAGGTTTCATGCACTTTCTTGAGCAATAAGTAAGTATTTGGATGAAAATTTTATGCATCTCTTGATTCAATCAAACATGGTTAATTATGTGCATTTTCATGAGATTTATGCAAGATTTACTTTATGATATGAATGATGCAGAAACCTTGTGATTATAGCAAGACTTTGATACATTTTTTTGGTTGATGATAGGTGAAAAAAGCAAAGGAAGAGCAAGGAAGAGAAGAAGGAAGCAACGTTGGTGGCCAAAGTTGGCTCACTAACATTGCTCGCAACGTTCTGAAAATATGGTGCCAATGTTGGAGGAAACGTTGGTGAACCAACGTTACCCCCAACGTCCTCGATAAGTATGAAAAGTTGGAGCTGAAAGAATTGCCTTGTGTGCATACGCACAGCGTTGTGTGCGTACGCACAAGAAGAAAAATTGCAAGTGTGCATACGCACAAAGCAATGTGTGTACACACAAGGGTGCAACGTTGGAGGGAACATTTGTGAACCAACTTTACCCCCAATGCCTATGATAAGAATTTCAAATCTGAAGTTGGAAAATTTGCAATGACGCGTATACGTCGATGACGCGTACGCGTGATAGCGAATTTTAGCCAGTCTCGCAAACGCGTGAGCGACACACACGCGTAAAATGCTATTTTGACGCGTACGCGTGGGCGACGCGCACGCGTGGATGAACAAACGTTGGTGCACTAATGTTGAGTTAAACCTTAGTGGCAATGCTCAATCCTTTTCAAAGTAACATTTGACTCAATGTTTTCCTATAATCGTTGATCACCAACGTTGATACCAGCTCCACTATAATTGGGCACCCATGCAAGCATGAACATTAGTTTGCCAACGTCCCTCCTCAACGTCACTAAGAGCCACTTTAACTTGCTTCAATAGAGGCCAAAGTCCACATCTAAAGACTTGAAGACTGAATGAAGAAAGTGTATAAATAGCATAGAGTTTAAGTTAGAAAGAAGGCTAGGAAGCAGGGGATCCTAATTGGGCAACCCTGAATACATTTTCTTTGTACTTTTCTTTTAGCAGATGTACTTTCTTTTCTTTTTCCTTTTCTGTTGAGATTGAGCTATGAACAACTAAACCCCTTTTCATTGGGTTAGGGAGCTCTATTGTAATTCAATGGATCAATCATAGTTTTCATTCTTCTTCTTCTTATTTCCTTTCTCTTTGATTTACTTGAAAGCTTTCGATCTTTAACCAATTGGGTAACTGTCTTAGAAGAGAAGTTTGGTGTGCGAAATCGTGATCTTTACTTCCTTGGTAACTGGTGCACAAAATTGTGATGTCCAGGCTCAAACTATTCCTGGCACGTGAGCAACTTGGTACGCGTAATCGTGATTACACATTAATAATTTGTCACAACTTCGATACAACTGATCAGCAAGTGCACTGGGTCGTCCAAGTAATACCTTACGTGAGTAAGGGTCGAATCCCACGGAGATTGTTGGTATGAAGCAAACTATGGTCACCTTGCAAATCTCAGTCAGGCAGATATAAATTGATAATGATGTTTTCGAATAATAAATAATAGAATAGGGATAGAGGTACTTATGTAAATCATTGGTAGGAATTTCAGATAAGCGAATGGAGATACTTTCGTTCCTCTGAACCTCTGCTTTCCTGCTATCTTCATCCACTCAGTCTTACTCCTTTCCATGGCTGGCTTTATGCAAGGGCATCACCGTTGTCAGTGGCTACATCCCCTCCTCTCAGTGAAAAATATGCTCACATGCTCTGTCACAGCACGGCTAATCATCTGTCGGTTCTCGATCATGCTGGAATAGGATTCACCCTCCTTTTGCGTCTGTCACTAACGCCCAACAATCGCGAGTTTGAAGCTCGTCACAGTCATTCAATCATTGAATCCTACTCGGAATACCACAGACAAGGTTTAGACTTTCCAGATTCTCTTGAATGCCGCCATCATTCTAGCTTACGCCACGAATATTCCGGTTAAGAGATCTAAGAGATATTCATTCTAGCTTATTTCATGTAGAACGGAAGTGTTTGTCAGGCACGTGTTCATAGGGGAGAATGGTGATGAGCGTCACACATAATCATCACCTTCATCACGTTCTTGGGTGCGAATGGATATCTTAGAAGCAAAATAAGATGAATTGAATAGAAAACAGAAGTACTTTGCATTAATCTTTGAGGAACAGCAGAGCTCCACACCTTAATCTATGGAGTGTAGAAACTTTACCGTTGAAAATACATAAGTGAAAGGTCCAGGCATGGCCGAGATGGCCAGCCCCTAAAGTCTAAGAACAATGCGTTCAAAGATGATCCCAAGATCCTAAGATGATCAAAAGATGCCTAATACAATAGTAAAAAGTCCTATTTATAATAAACTAGCTATTAGGGTTTACATGAGTAAGTAATTGATGTATAAATCCACTTTCTGGGCCCACTTGATGTGTGTTTGGGCTGAGCCTGAGTGTTGCACATGTAGAGGTCCTTCTTGGAGTTGAACGCCAGCTTTTGTTCCAGTTTGGGCGTTCAACTCTGGTTTTGGCTCCTTTTCTGGCGCTGGACGCCAGATTTGGGTAGAAAGCTGGTGTTGAACGCCAGTTTACGTCATCTATTCTTGGCCAAAGTATGGACTATTATATATTGCTGGAAAGCCCTGGATGTATACTTTCCAACGCAATTGGAGGCGCACCATTTCGAGTTCTGTAACTCCAGAAAATCCACTTTGAGTGCAGGGAGGTCAGAATCCAACAGCATCAGCAGTCCTTCTTTAACCTCTGAATCAGATTTTTGCTCAAGTCCCTCAATTTCAGCCAGAAAATACCTGAAATCACAGAAAAACACACAAACTCATAGTAAAGTCCAGAAATGTGAATTTAACATAAAAACTAATGAAAACATCCCTAAAAGTAACTAGATTCTACTAAAAACATACTAAAAACAATGTCAAAAAGCGTATAAATTATCCGCTCATCAGTAACGGTGCTAAAAACTTCATACGCACGTTCATATTCTTAATTTTGTTTTACAACTTCGTACAACTAACCAGCAAGTGCACTGGGTCGTCCAAGTATTAAACCTTACGTGAGTAAGGGTCGATCTCACAGAGATTGTCGGTATGAAGCAAGCTATGGTCACCTTGTAAATCTCAGTCAGGCAGATTCAACTGATTTTATGAATTGATAAGTAAAAGATAAATAAAATATAACATAGGATAGTGGTACTTATGTAATTCATTGGTGAGAATTTTAGATAAGCGTATAGAGATGCTTTCGTTCCTCTGAACCTCTGCTTTCCTGCTGTCTTCATCCAATCAATCCTACTCCTTTCCATGGCAAGCTGTATATTGGGCATCACCGTTGTCAGTGGCTACATCCCATCCTCTCTGTGAAAATGGTCCGATGCGCTGTCACTGCATATCTAATCATCTGGAGGTTCTCGATCATACTGGAATAGGATTCACCATCCTTTTGCGTCTGTTACTACGCCCAGCACTCGCGAGTTTGAAGCTCGTCACAGCCATCCCTTCTCAGATCCTACTCGGAATACCACAGACAAGGTTTAAACTTTTTGGATCTCAAGAATGGCCATCCATGGGTTCTAACTTATACAACGAAGATTCTGATTAAGAAATCCAAGAGATACTCATTCAATCAAAGGTAGAACGAAAGTGGTTGTCAGGCACACGTTCATAGGAAATGATGATGAGTGTCACGATCATCACATTCATGTTGAAGTGCGAATGAATATCTTAGAAGCGGAATAAGTTGAATTGAATAGAAAAACAGTAGTACTTTGTATTAATTCATGAGGAACAGCAGAGCTCCACACCTTAATCTATGGAGTGTAGAAACTCTACCGTTTGAAAATACGTAAGTGATAATGGTCCAGGCATGGCCAAATGGCCAGCCCCCATGAAAGTCTAAGATAGCATAAAACTAATCAAAGATCCCTTACAAAGATAGCATAAAGTCTTATTTATACTAAACTAGTTACTAGGGTTTACAGAAATGAGTAAATGATGCAGAAATCCACTTTCGGGGCCCACTTGGTGTGTGCTTGGGCTGAACTTGAAGTTTACACGTGGAGAGGTCATTCTTGGAGTTGAATGCCAGTTTGTAACGTGTCTCTGGCGTTGAACTCCACTTTGCAACTTGTTTCTGGCGCTGAACGCCAGACTACAACATGGAACTGGCGTTCAACGCCAGTTTGCGTCATCTAAACTCGGGCAAAGTATGGACTATTATATATTGCTGGAAAGCCCTGGATGTCTACTTTCCAACTCAATTAGAAGCGCGTCATTTGGAATTCTGTAGATCCAGAAAATCTACTCTATGTGCAGGGAGGTCAGAATCCAACAGCATCTGCAGTCCTTCTTCAACCTCTGAATCTGATTTTTGCTCAGGTCCCTCAATTTCAGCTAGAAAATATCTGAAATCACAAAAAAACACACAAACTCATAGTAAAGTCCAGAAATATGATTTTTAATTAAAAACTAATAAAAATATAGTAAAAACTAACTAAATCATACTGAAAACTATGTAAAAACAATGCCAAAAAGCGTATAAATTATCCGCTCATCACAACACCAAACTTAAATTGTTGCTTGTCCCCAAGCAACTGAAAATCAAATAGGATAAAAAGAAGAGAATATACTATAAATTCCAAATTATCAATGAAACATAGCTCCAATCAGATGAGCGGGACTTGTAGCTTTTTGCCTCTTGAATAGTTTTGGCATCTCACTTTATCCATTGAAGTTCAGAATGATTGGCATCTATAGGAACTCAGAGTTTAGATAGTGGTATTGATTCTCCTAGTTCAGTATGTTGATTCTTGAACACAGCTACTTTATGAGTCTTGGCCATGGCCCTAAGCACTTTGTTTTCCAGCATTACCACCGGATACATAAATGCCACAGACACATAACTGGGTGAACCTTTTTAGATTGTGACTCAACTTTGCTAAAGTCCCCAATTAGAGGTGTCCAGGGTTCTTAAGCACACTCTTTTTTTGCTTTGGACCTTGACTTTAATCGCTCAGTCTCAAGTTTTCACTTGACACCTTCACGCCACAAGCACATGGTTAGGGACAGCTTGGTTTAGCCGCTTAGGCCAGGATTTTATTCCTTTAGGCCCTCCTATCCACTGATGCTCAAAGCCTTGGATCTTTTTTATTTACCCTTGCCTTTTGGTTTTAAGGGCTACTGGCTTTTTTGCTCTTACCTTTTGGTTTTAAGAGCTTTTGGATTTTTCTGCTTGCTTGTTCTTTTTCTCTTTTTTTTTCGCCATTTTTTTTTCTTTCTGCAAGCTTTCGTATTCACTGCTTTTTCTTGCTTCAAGAATCATTTTTATGATTTTTCAGATTATCAAATAAAATTTCTCCTTTTCATCATTCTTTCAAGAGCCAACATATTTAACATTCTTAAACATCAAATTCAAAAGACATATGCACTGCTCAAGTATTCATTCAGAAAATAAAAAGTATTATCACCACATCAAAATAATTAAACTAGTTTCAAGGATGAATTCGAAACCATGTACTTCTTGTTCTTTTGTTTTTAAAACATTTTTCATTTAAGAGAGGTGATGGATTCATATTCACTACTTTAAGGCATAGACACTTAGATACTAATGATCATGTAATAAGACACAAACATAAATAAACATTTAACATAAAAAAATGAAAAACAGAAAATTTAAGAACAAAGAATGAGTCCACCTTAGTGATGGTGGTGTTTTCTCCTTGAGGAACTAATGATGTCCTTGAGCTCTTCTATGTCTCTTCCTTGTCTTTGTTGCTACTCCCTCATTGCTTTTTGATCTTCTCTAATTTCATGGAGGATGATGGAGTGCTCTTGATGTTCCACCCTTAGTTGTCCCATGTTGGAACTTAGTTCTCCTAGGGAGGTGTTGATTTGCTCCCAAAAATTCTGTGGAGGAAAGTGCATCCCTTGAGGCATTAGTGGTTATGAAAAAAAAAGTAATGCTTTTTCCACACCAAACTTAAAGTGTTTGCTCGTCCTCGAGCAAAAGAAGAAAGAAAGGATGAGAAGAAGGAGAGATGGAGGTGTGTTGATGGTTTGAATTTGAGTGGGTGGGTGTAGGTGGGTTGTATAATGGTTTTAGGGGAGTAATGGATGTGAGTGGTGAAGAGGTGATGGGGAAGAGAGATTGAGGTGATTGGTGAAGGGTTCTTGGGAAAGGGTGATATAGGATTATGAGGAGGGAAGGTGAGTGGAGGTAGGTGGGGATCCTGTGGGGTCCACAGATCCTGAGGTGTCAAGGATTTACATCCCTGCACCTTTTAGGCATGTAAAACGCCTTTGCATGCAATTCTGGCGTTTAAACGCTGAATTGATGCTTGTTCTGGGCGTTCAACGCCCAGATGCAGCATGTTTCTGGCATTGAATGCCAGTTCTATGCTTGTTTCTGGCGTTCAGCGCCAACTCTTCTCAGGGTGCATTCCTGGCGTTTGAACGCCAGGATGTTGCTTGTTTCTGGTGTTCAACGCCAGATCCATGCTCTGTTCTGGCGTTGAACGCCAGCCAGATGCTCCTTACTGGCGTTTAAACGCCAGTAAGTCCTTCCTCCAGGGTGTGATTTTTCTTCTGCTATTTTTGATTCTGTTTTTAATTTTTGTATTTATTTTGTGACTCCACATGATCATGAACCTAATAAAACATGAAAGAACAATAAAAATAAAGATAAAATTAGATAAATAAAAATTGGGTTGCCTCCCAACAAGCGCTTCTTTAATGTCAATAGCTTGACAGTGGGCTCTCATGGAGCCACACAGGTGATCAGGTCAATTTTATAGACTCCCAACACCAAACTTAGAGTTTGGATATGGGAGTTCAACACCAAACTTAGAGTTTGGCTGAGGCCTCCCAACACCAAACTTAGAGTTTGACTGTGGGGGTTTTAGTTGACTCTGTACTGAGAGAAGCTTTCTATGCTTCCTCTCCATTGTTATAGAAGGAGATTCTTGAGTTTTAAACACAAGGTTGTCCTCATTCAGTTGAAGGATCAATTCTCCTCTGTCTACATCAATCACAGCTCTTGCTGTGGCTAGGAAGGGTCTTCCAAGGATGATGGATTCATCCTTATCCTTCCTAGTGTCTAGGATTATGAAATCAGCAGGGATGTAAAGGCCTGCAACCTTTACTAGCACGTCCTCTACTTGTCCATAAGCTTGTTTTATTGAGTTGTCTGCCATCTCTAATGAGATTCTGGCAGCTTGCACCTCAAAGATTCTCAGTTTCTCCATTACAAAGAGTGGCATGAGGTTTATCCCTGACCCAAGGTCACACAAAGCTTTCTCAAAGGTCATGGTGCCTTTGGTACAAGGTATTAAGAACTTTCCAGGATCCTGTTTCTTCTGAGGCAATGTCAGTTGATCCAGATCACTCAGTTCATTGATGAGCAAGGGAGGTTTATCTTCCCAAGTCTCATTACCAAATAATTTGGCATTCAGCCTCATGATTGCACCAAGGTACTTCGCAACTTACTCTTCAGTAACATCCTCATTCTCTTCAGAAGAAGAATACTCATCAGAGCTCATGAAGGGCATAAGGAGGTTCAATAGAATCTCTATGGTCTCTAGATGAGCCTCAGAGTCTTTTGGTTTCTCAAAGGGAAACTCCTTGTTGATCACTGGACGTCCCAGGAGGTCTTCCTTACTGGGATTCACGTCCTCTTCCTCCCTTGTAGGTTCGGCCATATTGGTTATATCAATGGCCTTGCACTCTCTCTTTGGATTCTCTTCTGTATTGCTTGGGAGAGTACTAGGAGGTGTTTCAGTGATTTTCTTACTCAGCTGGCCCATTTGTGCCTCCAAATTTCTTATGGAGGACCTTGTTTCACTCATGAAACTTAGAGTGGCCTTGGACAGATCAGAGACTAAGTTTGCTAAATTATAGGTATTTTATTCAGAATTCTCTGTCTGTTGCTGAGAAGATGATGGAAAAGGCTTGCTATTGCTGAGTCTGTTTCTTCCACCATTATTAAAGCCTTGTTGAGGCTTTTGTTGATCCTTTCATGAGAAATTTGGATGATTTCTCCATGATGAATTATAGGTGTTTCCATAAGGTTCACCCATGTAATTTACCTCTACTATTGTAGGGTTTTCAGGATCATAAGCTTCTTCTTCAGAAGATGCCTCTTTAGTACTGTTGGATGCATTTTGCCATCCATTCAGACTTTGGGAAATCATGTTGACTTGCTGAGTCAACACTTTGTTCTGAGCCAATATGGCATTCAGAGCATCAATTTCAAGAACTTCCTTCTTCTGAGGCATCCCATTACTTACAGGATTCCTCTCAGAAGTGTACATGAACTGGTTATTAGCAACCATGTCAATGAGTTCTTGAGCTTCTGCAGGCGTTTTCTTTAGGTAAATGGATCCACCTGCAGAATGGTCCAGTGACATCTTGGAGAACTCAGACAGACCATAATAGAATATATCCAGAATGGTCCATTCTGAAAGCATGTCAGGAAGACACCTTTTGGTCATCTGCTTGTATCTTTCCCAAGCTTCATAGAGAGATTCACCATCTTTTTGCTTGAAGGTCTGAACATCCACTCTAAGCTTGCTCAGCTTTTGAGGGGGAAAGAACTTAGCCAAGAAGGCTGTGACCAGCTTATCCCAAGAGTTCAGGCTATCTTTAGGTTGTGAGTCCAACCATGTTATAGCTCTGTCTCTTACAGCAAAAGGGAAAAGCATGAGCCTGTAGACTTCAGGATCTACTCCATTACTCTTAACTGTCTCACAGATCTACAGGAACTCAGTTAAAAACTGGTAGGGATCTTCTGATGGAAGTCAATGGAATTTGCAGTTCTGTTGCATTAGAGCAACTAATTGAGGTTTCAGCTCAAAATTGTTTGCTCCAATGGTGGGGATTGAGATGCTTCTTCCATCAAACTTGGAAGTAGGTGTAGTATAATCACTACGCATCCTCCTTGCATTATTATTATTTTCGGCTGCCATCTCCTCTTCTTGTTCGAAAATTTCAGTAAGGTTATCTCTGGATTGTTGTAATTTAGCTTCTCTTAGTTTTCTCTTCAGAGTCCTTTCAGGTTCTGGATCAACTTCAACAAGAATGCCCTTTTCCTTGTCCCTGCTCATATGAAAGAGAAGAGAACAAGAAAAGAAGAGGAATCCTCTATGTTACAGTAAAGAGGTTCCTTATTGTTAGTAGAAGAAGAAAGGGAATAAGAGTGAAGAAGAATGGATAATCCAAACACAAGGGTGAGGATAGGAGCAGAGATATGAGATGAAAAGAAGTGTTAGTAGATGAATAAATAAATAGAAGGAGATGAGAGGTGAGAGAATTTCAAAAATTAATTAAAATAAAAATTAAATTTAAAGTTAAATTTCGAAAATTAAAGTTTCAAATTAAATTAAAAATTAAAATTTAAATCAATTAGTTAATTAAAAAGGAATTTTGAAAAAAAGAGGGATGGATTTTCAAAAATTAAAGGTAGAAAGTTAGTTGGGCAGTTTTGAAAAAGATAAGAATCAAACAAAAAGTTAAGTGGTTAAGAGATTTTGAAAATCAAATTTTGGAAAGATAAGATTGAAATTTGAAAAAGATGTGATTGAAACAAAAAGATAAGATTGATTGAAAAAGATTTGAAAGTCAAATTTTGAAAAGATAGGAAGTTAGAAAAGATTTTAAATTTGATTTCGAAAAAGATATGATTGAAATTTATTTTGAAAAAGGTTTGAAAATTAAAGTTGATTACTTGACTAACAAGAAACAAAAATATTTGATTTTAAAATTTAAAGATTGAACCTTTCTTATTAGGCAAGTAACAAACTTTATATTTTTGAATTAATCACATTAATTGTTAGTAATATTTTCGAAAATTATGAGATAGAATTAAGAAAAAGATTTTTGAAAAATATTTTTATAATTTTTGAAAATAAATAAGAAAAAAATGAAAAAGATTTGATTTTTGAAAAAGATTTTGAAAAAGATAGGATTTTCAAATTGAAAATTTGATTTGACTCATAAGAAACAACTAAATTTTAAAAAGTTTTGAAAAAGTCAACTCAAATTTTCGAAAAATTATGGGTGAAAAAGGGAAAGATATTTTTTTTTTATTTTTGAATTTTTTATGATGAAAGAAAAAAACACAAAATTGACACAAAACATAGAAATTATGAATCAAAACAACTAATGCATGCAAGAACACTTTGAATGTCAAGATGAACACCAAGAACACTTTGAAGATCAAGATGAACATCAAGACTTATTTTTGAAAATTTTTAAGAAAAGAAAAACATGCAAGACACCAAACTTAAAATTTTGTATTCTTTAGACATTAATAATTCAAGAATGCATATGATAAATAAGGAAAGACACAAAACAAGAAAATATGAAGATCAAACAAGAAGACTGGCCAAGAACAACTTGAAGATCATGAAGAACACTATGAATGCATGAATTTTCGAAAAATGCATAAATTTTTAGAAAAAATGCAATTGACACCAAACTTAAAAATTGATACAAGACTCAAACAAGAAAGACATAAAATTATTTTTGATTTTATGATTTTATTAAATTTTTTTGGTATTTTTTTTCAAAAATTTATTTGGGAAAATGAAAAAGAAGAAAAATTTTTTGTATTTTTCGAAAATAAGAAATAAAAAGCTTAAAATTAAAATAAAACTACCTAATCTGAGCAATAAGATGAATCCTCAGTTGTCCAAACTCGAACAATCCCCGGCAACGGCGCCAAAAACTTGGTGTGCGAAATCGTGATCTTTACTTCCTTGGTAACGGTGCTAAAAACTTCATACGCACGTTCATATTCTTAATTTTGTTTCACAACTTGATACAACTAACTAGCAAGTGCATTGGGTCGTCCAAGTAATAAACCTTACGTGAGTAAGGGTCGATCCCACGGAGATTGTCGGTATGAAGCAAGCTATGGTCACCTTGTAAATCTCAGTCAGGCGGATTCAACTGATTTTATGAATTGATAAGTAAAAGATAAATAAAATATAAAATAGGATAGTGGTACTTATGTAATTCATTGGTGAGAATTTTAGATAAGCGTATAGAGATGCTTTCGTTCCTCTGAACCTCTGCTTTCCTGCTGTCTTCATCCAATCAATCCTACTCCTTTCCATGGAAAGCTGTATATTGGGCATCACCGTTGTCAGTGGCTATATCCCATCCACTCTATGAAAATGGTCTGATGCGCTGTCACTGCATGGCTAATCATCTGGAGGTTCTCGATCATACTGGAATAGGATTCACCATCCTTTTGCGTCTGTCACTACGCCCAGCACTCGCGAGTTTGAAGCTCGTCACAGCTATCCCTTCCCGGATCCTACTCGGAATACCACAGACAAGGTTTAGACTTTCCGGATCTCAGGAATGGCCATCCATGGGTTCTAACTTATACCACGAAGATTCTGATTAAGAAATCCAAGAGATACTCATTCAATCAAAGGTAGAACGAAAGTGGTTGTCAGGCACACGTTCATAGGGAATGATGATGAGTGTCACGATCATCACATTCATGTTGAAGTGCGAATGAATATCTTAGAAGCGGAATAAGTTGAATTGAATAGAAAAACAGTAGTACTTTGTATTAATTCATGAGGAACAGCAGAGCTCCACACCTTAATCTATGGAGTGTAGAAACTCTACCGTTTGAAAATACGTAAGTGATAATGGTCCAGGCATGGCCGAATGGCCAGTCCCCATGAAAGTCTAAGATAGCATAAAACTAATCAAAGATCCCTTACAAAGATAGCATAAAGTCTTATTTATACTAAACTAGTTACTAGGGTTTACAGAAATGAGTAAATGATTCAGAAATCCACTTCCGGGGCCCACTTGGTGTGTGCTTGGGCTGAACTTGAAGTTTACACGTGGAGAGGTCATTCTTGGAGTTGAACGCCAGTTTGTAACGTGTTTCTGGCGTTGAACTCCACTTTGCAACTTGTTTCTGGCGCTGAACGCCAGACTGCAACATGGAATTGACGTTCAACGCCAGTTTGCGTCATCTAAACTTGGGCAAAGTATAGACTATTATATATTGCTGGAAAACCCTGAATGTCTACTTTCCAACGCAATCAGAAGCACACCATTTGGAGTTCTGTAGCTCCAGAAAATCCACTCTGAGTGTAGGGAGGTCAGAATCCAACAGCATCTGCAGTCCTCTTCAACCTCTGAATCTGATTTTTGCTCAGGTCCCTCAATTTCAGCCAGCAAGTATATGAAATCATAGAAAAATACACAATCTCATAGTAAAGTCCAGAAATGTGATTTTTAATTAAAAACTAATAAAAATATACTAAAAACTAACTAAATCATACTGAAAACTATGTAAAAATAATGCCAAAAAGCGTATAAATTATCCGCTCATCACAAGCCTTTTTCATTTGTTTTCATTAGGTTTCATACACTTTCTTGAGAAATAAGTAAGTATTTGGATGAGAATTTCATGCATCTCTTTATTAAATCAAACATGGTTAATTATGCGTATTTTCATGAGATTTATGCAAGATTTACTTGATAATATGAATGATGCAGAAACTTTGTGATTATAGCAAGACTTTGATGCATTTGTTTGGTTGATGATAGGTGGAAAGAAGCAAAGGAAGAGCAAGGAAGAGAAGAAGGAAGCAACGTTGGTGGCCAAAGTTGGCACACCAACGTTGCCCTAAATGTTGAGGGTAGAGGACTATGCAACGTTGGTGGCCAAAGTTGGCTCACCAACGTTGCTAGGCAACGTTCCAAAGGGCTAAAATGCAACGTTGGTGGCCAAAGTTGGCTCACGAACGTTGCTAGCAACATTCTGAAAATATGGTGCCAACGTTGGAGGAACGTTGGTGAACCAATGTTACCCCCAACGTCCTCGATAAGTATCAAAAGTTGGAGCTGGAAGAGTTGCCTTGTGTGCGTAGGCACAACGTTGTTTGCATATGCACAAGAAGAAAAATTGTAAGTGTGCGCACGCACAAGGCAATGTGCGTACGCACAAGGGTGCAACGTTGGAGGAAACGTTGGTGAACCAACGTTAACCCCAACGCCTGCGATAAGAATTTCAAATCTGGAGTTGGAAAATTTGCAACGACGCGTACACGTGAAAGCGAATTTTAGGCAGTCTCGCAAACCCTTGAGCGACGCACACACGCGACAAATGCTGTTTTGACGCGTACGCATGGGCGACGCGCACGCGTGGATGAACGAACGTTGGTGCACCAACGTTGAGTCAAATGTTAGTGGCAACGCTCAATCCTTTTTCAAGGTACCGTTTGACTCAACGTTTTCCTATAAACGTTGATCACCAACGTTGATACCAGCTCCATTATAATTGGGCACCCATGCAAGCATGAACGTTAGTTTGCCAATGTCCCTCCTCAACGTCACTAAGAGCCACTTTAAATTGCTTCAAAGAGGCCAAAGCCCACATCCAAAGACTTGAAGACTGAATGAAGAAAGTGTATAAATAGCATAGAGTTTAAGTTAGAAAGAAGGCTAGGAAGTAGGGGATCCTAATTGGGTAACCCTGAATACATTTTCTTTGTACTTTTCTTTTAGTAGATGTACTTTCTTTTCTTTTTCCTTTTCTGTTGAAATTGAGCTATGAACAACTAAACCCCTTTTTCATTGGGTTAGGGAGCTCTATTGTAATTCAATGGATCAATCATAGTTTTCATTCTTCTTCTTCTTTCCTTTCTCTTTGATTTACTTGAAAGCTTTTGATCTTCAACCAATTGGATAACTATCTTGGAAGAGAAGTTGCTCATACATGGATTTTTTCTGAACCTTGGAAGTGGAATGAGGAAATCAGGCTAGAAATGCTTTCTCATATTGGACCGGATTGGGGGTTGGATGGATATAGTGACATATAATCCTACCAATACTTTGATTTGGAAAAATATATGGTATAATCAGTGATCGTACTTCATCTCTTCCCATGAGCAATTAGATCAAGGAATTGGGCAATTGTTCAAGCTTTGAGAGATTGAATTGCCAAGGAAGTGGGATTCAATCACCTAAGATTGCCAAGAGATCAATGAGTTGCATGGATTGAGGAAGAGATGAGAATGAACTTGATTCGGAGAATACAATATCTCCTAAGCCCAATGAACCTCCCATTTCTGATCTTCCCATTCTTTACATTCTACTATTTACATTTATGCTATTCAACCCACTCCCATTTAAATTTGTGCAAGTTTAATTTCGTACAATTACTTTCTGCAATTTACATTCAGCTCTTTTTCCTTCAATCATTTACATTTCTTGCAATTTACATTTCCTTCCATTTTAATTTCTGCAAATCCCATTTCAAATCTGCTCAGTTCAACTAGAACACTCCTCTAATTAAAGTTGCTCAACAAATCAATCCCTGTGGGATTCGACCTCACTCTACTATGAGTTTTTACTTGACGACATTTGGTATACTTGCCGAAGAAAATTTGTAGCAATACAGATTTTCGTGCATCGGTGGGTGATGCGTGCACGTCACTGGCGAATCTCCTTCTCACGCGTACGCGTACATGATGCATGCGCGTGGCCTTTAATTCAGCAAATCCTCATTTCTTCATGAATTCTCCATTTTTGCATGCTTTTTCTTCATTCCTTCAACCCAATCTTTGCCTTCTAATCCTAAAATCACTTAACACATATATCAAGGCATCAAATGGAATTAAAGTGAATTAAATTTATCAATTCTTGGGCCTAAAAAGCATGTTTTTACTTTAAAGCATAAATTAGGAGAAATTCACAAAACCATGCTATTTCAATGAATAAATGTGAGATAAGTTGATAAAATCCCCTTAATCTAACACAAGATAACCACAAAATTAAGATTTATCACCAAGACCACAATCTTCATTCCAATTCAGTAACCTTTTCAAATGCTATGAATGAATGTGTCGCTCCAAAATCAAATAAATCATTTAAAACGTTACTAGCTACTTCACTATTATGTCTAATCAAGGTCTCAGATCCCTCGGCACTTGCTGCAGAAGTAGGGAACACTTTCTCTGGTTGCTGTATCCTACCAGCCTCATACTTCTTCTTTTCTAGACAATTCCTGACTAGGTGCCCGGGTCGTCCACAAAAGTAACACACTCGTGATCCTACTCTACATAGGACTCCAAGATAATATTTCCCGTACCTTTGACAACTTAGCTCATTTTGTTGTTGCTTTCCGAACCTTCTCCCTTGGTTACCAGTGTTATTTGGTCCTTTGAAGTTGTTCTGTCCTTGATTCTGTAGTGGAACAAAGCCTCCACACTTAAAGTTTCGGCCCCTAGGTGCAAAGTTCCTGCCTTGGTTTCTCTGGAAGGATCCCCTGTGATCTCCTTTCTCTAGCATAGCCTTCCTCGCATAATCCTCAGCCACCCTACTTTTGTTCACTAACTCAGAGAAAGTTCTTATTTCCATAAGACTTACAGTGCTCAGAATGTTGCTTTGTAGTCCTCCTTCATATTTGATACATTTCTGTTCCTCGAAGTCTTTTGGAGCGCTCTGACAGATTCGAGAGAACTGGCACAATTCCTTAAATTTGTTCGTATACTCAGCCACTGACATTGCACCTCGCTTCAGCTACAGTAATTCAAGTTTCTTAGCCGTTCAGACTGAATTTGGAAAGTATTTGTTGTAGAATTCAGCCTGAAAGGCATCCCAAGGTATAGGATTATCGCCCTGCTGCAGAAGGCATTGTATTGCCTACCACCAATGCAGTGCTTCCCCCATAAGCTGATAAGTTGCGAATTCAACGCATTGATCTTTAGGCACCAATTATGCTTGTAATGCTCCCTCCATCGCCTGAAACCAGTTATCGACTTCAGTCGGATTAGTAGTCCCTCTGAATATCGATGGATTGACCTTCAAAAAGGTTGCCAGTGACATTGGGCCTTGATTTCCATTTACGCCATTACCATTGTTCACCTGTCGCCCAAGTGCTTCTACAGTGGCCTGCATCGCAGCAACCATATTCTCCAAAGCAGCCATGAAGTTAACCGGGTTATTCCTATTTGTCTTGGGTTCCTCATTACTAGTTTGACCTCTTCCTTGACCACAACCGCATCCACGAGGCGCCATCTGGTTCCTATACACACCAAACAACCGATATCAATGTAATCAGTCTCAATATCATAAGTCTAGTGCTTCAAAGTCCCAAATGCATGCTCATGAATGTTTATGCGATATATATCAGTTAGATATCCTAATAGCACATAGACACATATACAGAGTATGCACAGAAGCATAGTCAGCCCGCCCTCAGGCTCCACAGGAGCGAACTACTCCGATACCATAATGTAACACCCTACCATACAGAGCTTTACGCTTAAGTCGTAAAACAGAGGTGGTGTGGTATTTCGACCTTTGAATTTTGCGAGTTTGCTTTACCTATCCTTCAAGGCTCCTTGTGTATTACATTCTTTCAATTATTTACATTCTTTCAATTATTTATAATTGAAAGAATGTAATACACAAGGAGCCTTGAAGGATAGGTAAAGCAAACTCACAAAATTCAAAGCGCAATGCTCATGAACAATGTTTACTTGCATACGAAGAAAGCTTAGGTACATAAATATACAAGAAGAGTAGAGAGTCAAGGAGGCAAATATTCAATCTCTAAACTTAGCCTAGGAAGCTAAGGCTGGCCAGAGAATAGTTACATACATACATATAAAGATCTACAGCCTAAAATACACAACAGAAACCTTAGTTCTCCATAAACCTCTATGAGGTACAAAAGTAAAACAAGTCTATAGGAGAGTTCTATACATATGGACATATATAAACAGTACAAAACATAATGTCGCAAAAGATCCACTTCCCTGTGGAGACTCCAGACGCCTAGTGAGGTGCCTCACGACCTGCATCTGAAAATACAAATATCCGTATGGACTGAGAACTGGGGGTTCTGAGCATGGTAATGGTGCCACATACATAAGATATAAGATCTTGGGAATGCCAGAGGTAATCCTAGAACTCCGATACTAAGATTATAAAACTTAAGAACTTAAAACAGAAACCATAAACAAGGGTGGTTTTCTAAGGATTCCTAAACTTAACTAAAACTTTAACCTAACCCTCCATTATCTACTTTCCTCCAAAATCTCCAACTCCAGTGGAACCGCATAGACAAGCAAGCAGACAATGACATATACAATTAGAATACATGTAATGCTGATAGCATGTATAATAATTAAACATATTAAATTCACATAGGCATTCCAACCAGAGCACAAGCAAGCAATTTAAACATATTGATGAGCGGATATTTTATACGCTTTTTGGCATAGTTTTCATATAGTTTTTAGCGTATTTTATTTAGTTTTTATTAAGTTTTTATAGGTTTTAGTGTTAAATTCACATTTTTTGGATTCCACTTTGAGTTTGTGTGTTTTGTACCATTTCAGGTATTTTTTGGCTAAATTTGAGGAACTGAGCAAAAGTCTGATTCAGAGACAGAGAAAGCACTGCAGATGCTGTCCAGATCTGACCTCTTTGCACTCGGAAGAGATTTTCTGGAGCTACAGAAGTCCAAATGGAGCGTTCTCAATAGCTATGGAAATCTGACTTCTAGAGATTTCCGGCAATGTATAATAGTCCATATTTTGTTTCGGACTAGAAGGCCCAAAACTGGCGTCCAACGCCAGCTCCCTGCTCTCATTCTGGCATCCAAACGCCCAGAGAGGACCTCCCTGCCGGCGTTCCATGCCCTAGAGACCTCATAGCACATGGATATCATCAAAGCTCAGCCCAAACACTCACCAAGTGGGCCCCAGAAGTAGATTTTAGCACCAAAAAGACTGTTTTACCCTTACTAGTCATTGTTTAGTATTTAAGGGATTTTATTCATGTTATTTGGAGACTTTTACTTCACTTTTACCATCATACACGTTTATCATCGTATTTTACCTCAATATGAGTTTCTAAACCTCCTAGGTTGAGGGGAGGAACCCTGCTGAGTCCTATGAATTAATAAAAGTATTACTATTTCTTCTCTGATCCGTTTTTGATATGTCTCTAAGATGTATATCCGATCTTCATCGTGGTGAATAGGATGATCTGAAAAATTAGCTCTGTTCATCACATTAAGACAAATGTGCCTGACAAACACCCACGTCTACTTGGGTTTGTGTGAATACGTGACTGGAAAGCACGAGCCAACAGCTATGTTTATACATCTCTCAGACGGTTAATCCACAACTTCGTTGAGGACTTCTCGAGATACCAGTTCAGCCGATTTCCGGGGAGATTAAGGCCTCCGTGGTATAGGCGAGAATCCTAAGAAGCACCATCCTCTGATCCAGAAGATTCGACCTTGTCTGTGACGTTTTGAGTAGGATCGCCAAGAGAATAGACTACTAAGTGCTTCACCCTTCGTTAGATTGGATGACCACGGCCAATGGCGTTCAATCTGTAGCAGAGGAGATCAATGACCACAGCCCATGGCGTTGATCACATATAACCTGCCATAGAAGAAGATCATTCACAAGTAGAGAAGACAGTAGTACAAGAGTTAATTCAGAAAAGCAAAACAACTGCAATCCTTAACTCTATTCCTCTCACTGATTTAATCCAATTGGTTTTATCCCTTTCAACTCAATTCTTTAACTTTATTACAATTTGGTATTCCTTTCACAATCAACAACTCTTTTTGATCTGCTAGACTAAGACCTGCAGGATAACTATAGATTGCTTCAAACCACAATCCTCGTAGGATCGACCCTGACTCGCTCAGGTATTACTTGGACAACCCAGTGCACTTGCTGGTACAGCAGTACTAAGGTGTGGGGATCGTACGCACCATGTTTTTGGCGCCGTTGCGAGGATTGTTGAGTTTGGACAAACTGAAGGATTATCTTGCTCCCTAGATCAGGTAAAATTATTTTATTTTCTTTTCTTTATCATTCCTAATTGAGTCTTTTAATTTTTGTTTTCTTCTTCAAAATTTTCGAAAAATTAAAAACATTTTTCAAAAATATTTTTTATTTTCTTTGTTTAATCTTTGTTCTTTGTTTGAGTCTTGTGTTCTTGTTGAGTCTCTTATTTTTATTTTCTTCTTCTCTATTTTTCAAAAATTTCAAAAAGCTTTTAAAAAATATCCTTATTTTCTTTGCTTAATTTGTGTTATTGGTTAGAGTCTTGAGTTTATATTCTTGGTAAAGTTTTGCTTCTTTGAGTCTCTGTATTTATTAACTACAGCAACTTTTGATTTTTTTAGTATCTTGATGCATGAGAATCTTTCATATCTTTTCCTAGTGAATTTACATTTAATTTGTTGAGTTTAATCAAGAACTAATTATCTTTTAGCCACTATGGTTGCTACTTTGAATCTTGTGCAATTCTGTTTATTTTAGGTAGCATTCGGCTAGATTTGATGGAGTTTCTGTAGCATAAGAATTAAAAGAGATGACCAGCGAGGAGCGATGTGTACAGACACCTGACGCGTGCGCGTGACTTGAAGATTTGCTCAGCGATGCATGCATGATGCATTCACATATTTGCTATTTTAACTAGTTAGTTAAGTTGGTTTTAGCTTAATTTCATTTATTATTACTAGAATAAACAAGCAATTTTGTGAGTTTTCTCTACATGCATTCATAAACCAAGAACTAGGTGAAATTTGGCATACTTCATGCAAATGAATTAAGAAGTTTATAAACAAGTTGATTTGAGTGATGATCTTGAAATTCATTGCATAAGATGGCAAAACTTTGAGGAAGATTGTTTGGTTTATGTTAGATGATGAAGAAAGAAGCTTGAAACAGAGCAAGGAAAGAAGCTTGAAACAGAGCAAGGAAGGAAGCTTGAAACAGAGCCACCAAGTGAGGATCGAGGGCGTTGCCAGGCAGGGAATGAACTGGCGTGTTCCCTAGCAACGCCCATAACAACGCCCATAACATAGAATTTTGGCTAGAAGAGCTCACTAGCACGTTGGAGAGGGCGTGTTTCTTGGCAACGCCAGCAACAACGCTGGCCACTTCAAGCACCCTTAGAGAAGGCTCGAGAGCGTGCCCAGTGAGGAATGAACTGGCGTGTTCATCAACAACGCCAGCAACAATGCTGGTCCCTACAAGGTGGCTATGGAAAATGACCTTGGACGTTGCCAACATGAAGTTGAATGTGCGTGTTCCTTGGCAATGCAAGGCCAAGAAATTGAGCCAAGAAGAGCTCGAAGGTGTTGTTGCCTTGGAGTTAAAGTAGCATGTTCATCAACAATGCCAGCAACAATGCCAAGGCTAAGAACTTGGGCCAGGGGAGGATTGGGCGTTGTCATGGGCGTGTTTGACAATAACTTCAACAACAACTCCAACCAAGACAGCCTAACATCACCTCCTTCTAGGATGAATAACTTGAGTTACAGAGATCCAACTTGAGTGCTTCCAATTGCATTGGAAAGCTGACATTCAAAGCTTTCCAACGATATATAATAGTCCATAGTGAAGCATGAAATGGAAGCTCGAATCAGAGTCATCTTTAGGCCCCAAAAACAAGGAAATGAGGTTGAAATTCAAGGCTAAAATGGCCAAGGCTAAAATGGCCTGGCGTGTTCCTTGGCAACTCCATCAACAATGCCAGGCCAAGAAATTTGGGCTAGAAGAGTTGTTGAGGGCGTTATTGGTGGCGTGTTTGGCAAAAATGCCCAACTAAGGCAGCCTGACCTTACCCTCTTCAATGGAGCATAACTTGAGCTAGAAAGGTCCAAATGAGGTGATTCCAGTTGCATTGGAAAGTACACATCAAGAGCTTTCCAATGATATATAATAGTTTATCTTAAAGCAAAGGATTAAAGCTCAAAGTTTAGGCAAAATCAAGCATAAAAAGTGAAGAACAAGCAAGTGTTTGGCAACAACTTGGGCAACAACGCCCAAGCACCATGTCCCACTCCCAGGAAAATGCCTTGCACGTTGCCAACGTGCACCAAGGCTGGCGTTATTGGCAAACACGCCAGGCCATTGGGCCAGAGCAATGAAAATGAGTCCTGTTTCTTCTGTTTGACAAGAATTCTTTCATGAAGCAAAATCAACTAGAGCAAGGCCCAAATTGCTAACCCAAAAGGAGAATTTCAAGGAGTTTTAGAAATAGTATAAATAGAGAATAGTTTTGTACTTTAGGGGAGCTTGGACACTTTACTTTTACACTTAGACTTTTTCTGTTTTCACTGCTTCTCAACCATCTTCTATTTTGTTTTCTTTTGGAAATTTTGAATTTGAGTTTTCAAGAACTTCTTCTTCATTCCTCAATATTTTTCACTACTCAATTTTAATGTTTACTTTTGCATTTGTTGTTGAATTTAGAGCTATGATTCACTAAACCCCATTTTCATTAGGGGGAGGAGCTCTGCTCATTTGAATGGGTTGATAACTTTTCTTTTTCTTCTCAATTCAAGTGGTTCATCTAAGAGGAAACTCTTGTTCTTCACAGATTTAATCGCCATCGAGAGAGGGATTGAATCTATATGAATTATGTGGTGAACTTGAGAAAGGAGCTACATAATTCAGTTTAGAGTTCATCCTTTCATGATTTCTTTGATCAATACACTTTGGGTTGGTATGTGAGATGTAACCTCCCTTAGTTGAGATTCTGGAAGTTGTGTGGCTTGGATTAGAAATTGAACTTCATCTCTTCTCATGAACAATTAGATCACGAGAGTGGCAACTGGTTGTGTTGAGAGAAATTGAGTTACCAAGAGATTAGGACTCAATTACCCACAATTTGCCATGGATCTATACCCATGATTGAGAAGGAATTGATCAACATCAATTCATAAGAATTTGCATCTCTGATCCCTAATGATCTCTCCATCATTAATTCTCATCTCTTTTGTTCTTTAGTTCTTTGAATACCCATTACCCAATTCCCTTTTATCTTTTTGTAATTTATCATTCTTGCCATTTACATTCTGTTTATCTATTTCTTGCAATTTACTCTTCTGCTCTTTAAAATTCTGCAACCTTTACTTTCTTGCAATTTATTTTCCATGTCATTTAAGTTTCTTGCACTTTAAGTTTTAGTTATTCACTTTTATTTTCTTTCTCTATTTTAGTTCTTTAAATTCCTTGTCATTTAAGCTTTTGCAATTATGTTCAAAACTCACAAATCTCATGAAATCAAAATCATGTCTGCTTGACTAAATATACCATTTAACTAAAGTTGATTAATCTACCAATCTCTGAGGGATCGACCTCACTCTTAGTGAGTTTTATTACTTGATACGACCCGGTATACTTGCCGGTTATACGTGAAATCTTAATTTTCGCGTATCAAGTTTTTGGCGCCGTTATCGGGGATTGGAAAAGATTGACAATGATTATGTGAATGGTTGTTTAGATTAAGCATTTTTCTTTTCTTTGTTAAAGCCCACTAACTGTTTGATATTTTGTTTTGCTAACTTTAACTTCACTCTAGCAATAGAGTGTTTCATTTGTGTTGTTGGTTTGTGTGTATTGTGTATGTCAGGGGCAAGGAGACTTGATCCTGGAGACGAGAGAACCCTCCGAAGGTTAAGAAGAGAAGCAACAGGAAAAGGGATAATTGGTGAAGAGGATTCAGAAGGAGAAGACCAGGTCATGGAGTGCAACTCGCATAACCCTGCTGAGGGAGTTGCCAACAATAACAACCCACCTTAAAGGAGAGTTCTAGCTTCTTACACTCTCCCAAATCCAAGACACTGTGGGAGCAATATACTCGCTCCCAATGTTCATGCAAACAACTTTGAATTGAAGCCTCAGCTCATCACTCTCGTGCAAAACAATTGTTCCTATGGAGGAGGCCCTATTGAGGATCCAAATCAACACCTATCTGTCTTCCTAAACTGTCAAGACAAATAGTGTGCATCCAGATATTTACAAGCTGCTATTATTCCCATTTTCTTTGAGGGACAAGGCATTTCAATGGCTGGAGACATTTCCCAAAGAAATTATCAACACTTGGGATGATTTGGTGAATGAATTCCTATCCAAGTTCTATCCACCTCAGGTTGAAAATAGAGGTACAAACGTTCACTCAAATGGATGGGGAATCATTATATGAGGCATGGGAAAGATACAAAGCTCTGATTAGGAAATGTCCACCGGAGATGTTCAGTGAATGGTATAAACTTCAAAATTTCTATGAAGGGTTGACTCAAAAATCTCAAGAGTCCTTGGATTACTCTGCAGGAGGCTCGCTATAATTGATGAATACAGCCGAAGAAGCTCAGAATCTCATAGACATAGTGACAAATAACCAATACTTCTTTGCTCATCAGAGGCAACGCCAACCTATTCAAAAGAAGGGTGTGTTGGAACTAGAAGGAGTGGACACAATCTTGGCACAGAACAAGTTGATGCACCAACAAATCCAGCAACAAATGGAAATGATGGCTAAGAGAATAGATGGCCTTCAACTAGCTTCAGTGAGCATAACAAATCAAGCTTCAATTGAATGGGGTCAAAATGAAGCAGGCAATGTTGAGCAGCAACAAGAACAAGTTCAATACATGCAAAATACCTCAAGTTCATTTGAAAATGACTTCCATGGTGACACATACAACTCATCCTGGAGGAACCATCCTAACCTGAGATGGGGTGATAATCAAAACCAGTGGCAGAAGAACAACAACTCCAACCATTCCCGCAACACACACAACCAAAGTCACTCATCTAACCACACTAATCAATACAAGAAACTACAAAACACATATCAACCACCTCACAACAATCCACAAACTCATCAAAATAACATTCCCACGCCAACATCTAACCCACAAAATTACCACACTAGCCCTGCAAATAACTTCCAACAACAACAATCCACCCCCATCATACCACCAATTGACCATCATGAAAATAGGATTTCAAGTCTTGAGGCAGCCCTACAAACAATTGCTCAGTCTACTCAAAGCTTGATCAAAGGGCAAGAGAGAAATGAAGCCACCATGAAGAGCCTTGAACGGCAAGTGGGACAATTGGCCAAACAAGCTGAATGGCCGACCAATGTCCTCCCAAGTGACACAATACCCAACCCAAGAGAAGAATGCAAAGCTCTTCAGTTGAGAAGTGGCAAAGTAATTGGAGAAAGTTCTAACAAGGAAGCAACAAAACTCAAAGAGCAAGACACAGTAGACAAGCAAGATGAAGAAAAGGCATCAACACCTCAAGAAAGTAAAGAAGATGAAAAGCCACAAAGCAAGATACCCACTCAAGATAACCACCCCAATAACAAGGAGAATGTGAAACCACAACAGGAGAACAAGAATGAAGGAGTGAAAGCCTATGTACCCAAGCTTCCATACCCAACCAGGATACACAAAGGAACGAAGGATCAACAATTTCCAAGGTTCTTGGAAATCTTTAAGAAACTTGAAATCAACATTCCATTGGCAGAAGCTTTAGAACAAATGCCATTATATGCAAAGTTTCTTAAAGAATTAATCACCAAGAAAAGAAGTTGGCAAGAGAAGGAAACAGTGATTCTCACTCAAGATTGTAGTGCCATTATCGAAAAGGGACTGCCACCAAAACTCAAGGATCCAGGCAGCTTCCTCATACCATGCACAATTAGGAATATAGCCATTGATAAATCACTCTGTGACCTGGGAGCAAGCATTAACTTAATGCCTCTTGCCATGATGAAGAAAATGATGATAGAAGAGCTAAAACCTACAAGGATGTCACTCTAACTTGCTGACAGATCTATCAAAATACCAAATGGTGTAGTTGAGAACCTCTTGGTGAAAGTGGGGAATTTTATATTCCCAGCCGATTTTGTGGTCCTAGATATGGACGAAGAGGGGAGCAACTCAGTTATCCTTGGTAGACCCTTTTTGGCTACAGCTAAAATAATCATTGATGTGGAAAAGGGAGAGATAATCTTCAGAGTACATGATGAGCAAATGACCATAAATGTCTTCAAGGCAATGCAATACCCAGTTGAGAAAGAGAGTTGCATGAGGGTTGATGTGGTGGATTCTTTGGTTGAAGAAGTATTTGAAACAAACCATCAAGTGAAACAGGAGGAAGTCCAGAACATTCAAAGACAAGAAGAGAACAAATTGGAAGCACCAGAGGAACCAAGTGAAGCCAAGAAAGAAGAGGCACCACAACAAGAGTTGAAACCATTACCCCATCATCTTAAATACGCATTCCTTGGTGAAAAGGACAGCTTCCCAGTGATCATCAACTCTACATTGAGTGCAGAGGAAGAAGAAAAACTCCTTGTAGTATTGAGAGCTCACAAGGATGCATTGGGGTGGACCATTGATGACTTGAAAGGCATAAGCCCTGCCATATGCATGCACAAAATACTCTTGGAGGAAAATTCTAATCCAGTGGTACAACCTCAAAGAAGATTAAATCCCACAATGAAGGAGGTTGTTCAAAAGGAAGTACTGAAGCTATGTAAAGCTGGGATCATTTACCCTATCTCTGACAGTCCATGGGTCAGCCCAATGCATGTAGTACCCAAGAAAGGTGGAATGACTGTCATTGTCAATGAGAAGAATGAGCTTATTCCAACAAGAACAGTGACAGGATGGAGGATGTGTATTGACTATAGGAGGCTAAATGATGCCACACGAAAGGATCATTTCCCTCTCCCTTTTATTGACCAGATGCTCGAAAGGTTGGCTGGCCATGCTTATTACTATTTTCTTGATGGGTATTCTGGGTATAATCAAATAGTGGTTGACCCCATGGATCAAGAGAAGACCTCCTTCACCTGCCCCTTTGGAGTTTTTGCTTACAGGAGAATGCCATTCGGATTGTGTAATGCCCCAGCTACCTTTCAGAGATGCATGCTATCAATCTTCTCAGACATGGTAGAAAAATTTATTGAAGTCTTTATGGATGATTTCTCCGTTTATGGTGATTCTTTCAATGATTGCCTACACCATCTTACTCTAGTCTTGAAAAGGTGCCAAGAAACCAATTTGGTTTTGAACTGGGAGAAATACCATTTTATGGTACCCGAAGGAATTGTTCTTGGTCACAAAATTTCAAGAAAGGGTATAGAGGTGGACAAGGCAAAAGTAGAGATTATAGAAAAGCTTCCACTGCCAACAAATGTAAAAGCTGTTAGAAGTTTCTTGGGCCATGCTGGGTTCTATAGGCGGTTCATCAAAGATTTTTCTAAAATAGCAAAACCACTAAGCAACTTGCTTGTGGTGAGCAACCCTTTTTCCTTTGATGATGAATGTAAACAGGCCTTTGAAACTCTAAAAGCTAAACTCACCACAGCACCAATTATTACACCCCAAGTTGGGAATTACCTTTTGAACTTATGTGTGATGCAAGTGACCTCGCAATTAGTGCTGTGCTGGGGCAGAGAAAGGACAAGAAGCACTATGTCATCTACTATGCAAGCAAAGTATTGAATGAAGCTCAAAGAAATTATACCACAACGGAGAAAGAACTACTAGCTGTGGTGTATGCTTTTGATAAATTTAGGCAATATTTGATTGGATCCAAAATCTTAGTTTACACTGATCATGCTGCTCTCAAGTATCTAATGTCAAAACAGGATGCCAAACCAAGGCTAATTAGATGGATATTACTTCTACAAGAGTTTGACATTGAGATCAAGGATAGAAAGGGTAGTGAGAATCAAGTTGCTGACCATCTATCAAGGTTGCCACAAGGGACAAGTCAAGATACTTCTCAACCAGTGAATGAGAATTTCCCAGATGAGTACCTTTTGCAAATCCAACAAACTCCTTGGTTCGTAGACATGGCCAACTACAAAGCAGGAAGGATCATCCCACAAGAGCATACAAAGCAACAAGTTAAGAAGCTGTTACATGAGGCTAAGTTATTCTTTTGGGATAAACCATTTCTATTCAAAAGGTGCCCAGATGGAATGATAAGAAGGTGTGTACCGGAGGTTGAGATGAAGGACATACTATGGCATTGTCACAACTCAAGCTATGGTGGCCATTTTAGAGCTGAAAGAACTGCTGCAAAGGTGCTTCAAAGTGGTTTCTACTGGCTTTCCATCTTCAAGGATGCTGGAGATTTTGTGAATCACTGAAATGAATGCCAAAGAACAGGAGGCTTGACAAGGAGAAATGAGATGCCTCAGAAGTTCATTTTGGAAGTGGAACTCTTTGATTTGTGGGGAATAGACTTCATGGGACCTTTCCCTCTATCCTACACATTCAAATACATTTTGGTGGCGGTGGAATATGTTTCAAAATGGGTAGAAGCAATAGCCACCACTATATGTGATACCAACGTGGTCTTGCAATTCCTAAAGAGAAACATCTTTACTAGATTTGGAGTGCCCAAAGAACTTATAAGTGATGGGGGAAGCCACTTCTGCAACAAGCAATTAAATTCTCTTCTCCATAAATATGGAGTTACTCACAAAGTGGTCACACCTTATCACCCACAGACAAATGGGCAAGCTGGACTTGCTAACAGAGAGCTAAAGAGGATTTTGGAGAAAACTGTGGGAGCAACAAGAAAGGATTGGGTTAGGAAGCTGGATGATGCACTTTGGGCATACAGGACAGCATTCAAAACACCCATAGGAAAATCTCCATTTCAACTAGTGTATGGGAAAGCATGCCATCTCCTTGTGGAGCTTGAACATAAGGCCTTTTGGGCCACTAAACTCTTGAATTTAGATGCTCAAGCAGCAGGAGAAAAGAGGTTACTACAACTCAATAAATTAGAGGAGTTTAGACTTGAGGCCAATGAAAATGCCAGAATATACAAGGAAAGAGCAAAAAGGTGGCATGACAAGAGGATTTCACCAAGAACATTTGAACCAGGCCAAAAGGTGTTGCTATTCAACTCAAGACTAAAGATTTTTCCTGGGAAGCTGAGATCTAGATGGACTGGTCCATACACCATCACCAAAGTATCCCCTCATGGCTATGTGGAATTACTTGATGAAACTTCAAAAGAGACCTTCACAGTCAATGGACATAGGGTGAAACTTTATCTTGGTGGCCCCTGGAGCAAGGAAGAGAGTGTGCAACTTTTAGCATGAGCATGGAAGCTGCATTGTCAAGCTAAGGACAATAAACAAGCGCTTCATAGGAGGCAACCCATGCACAGGAGTTTCTTTTATTTTTTTTGCTTTAGTAGTCAATAATGAGAGATTGCATCATATACATTCGAAAAAAAAAAAGAAAGAAAAGGGATTGAATTAGCATGTAGTGTATGCAAGACACTAAGTTTGGTGTGGCCAACTTTGAAGCAAATGGTAAATTTTAATTCTGTTATAACACATCATCACAAACTAAGTTTGGTGTCCTCACATACATAAATAATGCTAGAAAAAGAGAGAAAGTGTAGTTTTTCTGTTTAGCATATGAAAGCAATCCTTAGATCTTAATCTTTGCTATTATAGTCAATTTTACTTTAGAATATCATCATAAATTGTTAGCATAAGTAAAGACACTTCAAGAATCTCAAGGTTTTGGAATTTCGTTGCAGGGAAATGAAAGAAAGAAGTGATGGAGAATCTTGGAAGAGGAGTCACGGATACACACACAAGGAAAAGGAAGTCACACGAGCCTTGAATTTTGTGCATTGGAAAGAACAACTCAACATGCATAAGCTAGAAGATTCATACTTCCCATAACACAATTAAACCATTAAGGCAATTCCTCTACTCTTTAAGGAATGCCGTGACCCCCCAACAAGAACATTTACACTCACCTTGCCTTCACACCTATATATAAACCACCGAACCATTTCCATTTCTCACTCCCTTCATAATCATTTTCACGCCTTCCTTTCTTACCTCATGAGCCTATTCTTATAAGCATTCCTCATTTCCAATTCTTGTATGCTTGAGGACAAGCATTTCTCTAAGTTTGGTGTGGAAGATTCAGCGATCTCAATTAGAATTCAATGGCCTCATCATCAGGAGCTAAGAAGTGGAAAGGCAAGTAACCCATGCAAGAGGAGATCGCATTCGATGAGAGAAGGTTCAAATCCAAAAACCATGAGTGCATCTTCAATTGGATGATAAGCAAAGACATTATTCTGGAGGTACCTTTCAAGCTAAGAAAGGAGGAGTACCCTGAGATACAAAAAGCAATTAGAAAAAGGGGATGGGAGCTTCTCTGTACTCAACCTCAAGTTGTAAGCATGCCTCTCATTCATGAGTTCTATGCCAATGTCATAAAGAAAAATGAGAATGAAGAACCATATCTAAGCTATGTAAGAGGAGTGGTGGTCCACTTTAGCCCAAACACCATCAATAGGGTGCTAATGATCAAGCCAAAATGGTTTAAGCAACCTAGTTATAAGGAGAGGGTTAAATATGACCAAAGATGTGTGGATGTGCTAAGTGATCTATGCAAAGTAGGCACGAACTGGGTGTTGGATTCACAAGGACAACCACTCAAACTTAGAAGAGGTGATCTCATACCTCAAGCAAAAGGATGGCATGACATAGTGAGAAGATCATTAATCCCTACCTCAAACAACTCAGAAGTGACAATAAACAGAGCAATAATGATCCACTGCATAATGAAAGGAGGAGAGATCAATGTGGGAGAAATCATAGCCAAAAACATCGTTGACACAGCTGAAAATGTCAAACAAGATAGTTGGCTAGGATATCCTAGCACTATCTTACGCCTATGTGAAGATGCTGGGGTACCTCTTGAAGAGTTTGAAGAAACAGATATAGTGTCCGTAGCGAAGCCCATCACCAAGAAAAGATTGGAGTACGTCACCACAGTCCAATTGGAAAGGCAACCTCTAGCAAAAAGAAAGAAAAGGAAAGGAGAGAGACAAGAGGAAGAGCATGAAAAAATGGAAGAATCAAGTGCCTTAAACTTGAATCAACTTCAAGCCGCTTTGGAAGGAATTTCTGAGCAATATTCACAAATTCAAAGAAGCCAAGAGGAACAAGCACAACAACAAAGGGACCTTTGGCAGGTAATGAATCAGCAAAGAGAAGTTCAAGTTCAATGGATGAGTCAGCAAAGTGAATATCAAACACACATGATGGAACTACAACAAGAACAATACACCAAGATGTATGAAGCCATCAACAACTCAACTGCTGAATATGAAAGATCCATGAATAAAGTAATACAAGAACAGTTTCAGTTGAGGAAAGAGCAAGCTCAACAAAGGGAGCTTCTCCAAAGAATGGATGACAGAACAGACAAGCTTTACAGAGAATTCAATGAAAACAGAATGTTCAAGGAGGCTAGACACCTAGATAGAGTTGAATATGATATGATCACTCAAGAAAAGCTCACCTGCCTTTGTGGGACATTTTCAGCGCTCAACCCACAAATCCGAACATTCAATTAAGCACAAAAGGTATTGGAAGAACAAGAAATATCAAGGGTGAAGTTCAACATTCAAAGGTTGAAAGACAAGATGGTAAGCTCGGGAATATGGAGGAAGGTGGAAGAGGAACCAACAACAAAACAACAAGGAGAATTAAGAAAGAAGAAGAAGGAGGATCCAAAGGACAAAGGAAAACAAGGAGAATCAAGCAAAGGAAAGGGACCCAAAACTTAAAGGTGGTGAAGTTCTTTTAGTATTTTAATAAATAAAGAAGATGTGCGTCTGAAACATGATATACCTTCTAGTAGTCTTTTATGCACTTTCATGTTTATAATATGCATTTTCATGTCTATATCATGTATCCGCATATGCTTGGAATGTATGCTTGTTTTAAGCCTTTTTACTTGATAATGGAATAAAAGATGCAGTTTGAGCAAGAACAGAGAGAAATCTAGCCTAGAGAGATTAAAGTTGTCCTACAAAAGTGGCAATATACATGCTTTCATTGAGAATGAATCAGGGCTCAAGAAATCAAAAGGATGCTTGCTTACACAAGGCTAGTTAGTCGAAAGCTATAAGACCCAAGAAGTTAGAAAATCTTGAATAAAGAAAACAGAGAACACAAAATGAAAAGCTAGGCATCAATGACAAAATTTGGATATGTGTCTGTGGTGATTGATGTTAAGGGACATACTTGGGCTAGTAAATCCGAGGGGTGCTTCATCACCCGGTAACTTGAGTTAACTAACTCAGGATTATCGATTGAAAATTCACTTTCAAAAGTAGCTCTATAATAGAACATTTAGCAACTCAAAGAGGTGCTGGACACCATTATCCAAATAAACTCTTAAAGTTATATGCCTGTGATTGAATGTGTTAAGGAGAGAGGCTTGAGTTAGTAAATCTTTAAGAGTGTTTCAACACTTAACAACTTAAACCAACTGGTTTGGGATTGTTGATTGAAAGCTTATGCTAAAGAGCCGCCCTAAGACAAGATTTTTAGCTCAAATAAATAAAAAAAAAAAAGAGAAAGAAAGAAAGAAGAAAAGAAAAAAGAGGTCTAGTGAAGCTAACTAGTTTAGTAGTGAAGCAAGCATTTCACCAAAGAAGTTGAAAAAAAAAGCCTTGATCATTTGCATTGAACAAAGGATTGCACAAATGAGGAGAACAATATTTGTTGAAAGAAATGTCTCTCTGTTAAGATAGTTAATTCTTGCATCTTAAATTCTGTTATCCAATCCTCTTATCTCTTGCTTGAGGACAAGAAACATTTTAAGTTTGGTGTTGTGATGCATTCGCATATTTGCTATTTTAACTAGTTAGTTAAGTTGGTTTTAGCTTAATTTCATTTATTATTACTAGAATAAACAAGCAATTTTGTGAGTTTTCTCTACATGCATTCATAAACCAAGAACTAGGTGAAATTTGGCATACTTCATGCAAATGAATTAAGAAGTTTATAAATAAGTTGATTTGAGTGATGATCTTGAAATTCATTGCATAAGATGGAAAAAATTTGAGGAAGATTGTTTGGTTTATGTTAGGTGATGAAGAAAGAAGCTTGAAACAGAGCAAGGAAAGAAGCTTGAAACAGAGCAAGGAAGGAAGCTTGAAACAGAGCCACCAAGTGAGGATCGAGGGCGTTGCCAGGCAGGGAATGAACTGGCGTGTTCCCTGGCAACGCCCATAACAACACCCATAACATAGAATTTTGGCTAGAAGAGCTCACTAGCACGTTGGAAAGGGCGTGTTTCTTGGCAACGCTAGCAACAACGCTGGCCACTTCAAGCACCCCTAGAGAAGGCTCGAGAGCGTTGCCCAGTGAGGAATGAACTGGCGTGTTCATCAACAACGCCAGCAACAACACTGGTCCCTGCAAGGTGGCTATGGAAAATGACCTTGGACGTTGCCAACTTGAAGTTGAATGTGCGTGTTCCTTGGCAACGCAAGGCCAAGAAATTGAGCCAAGGAGAGCTCGAAGGCGTTGTTGCCTTGAAGTTAAAGTGGCGTGTTCATCAACAACGCCAGCAACAACGCCAAGGCTAAGAACTTGGGCCAGGGGAGGATTGGGCGTTGTCATGGGCGTGTTTGACAATAACTTCAACAACAACTCCAACCAAGATAGCCTAACATCACCTCCTTCAAGGATGAATAACTTGAGTTACAGAGATCCAATTTGAGTGCTTTTTGTTGTGTTGGAAATTTGACATTCAGAGCTTTCCAACGATATATAATAGTCCATAGCGAAGCATGAAATGGAAGCTCGAATCAGAGTCATCTTTAGGCCCCAAAAATAAGGGAATGAGGTTGAAATTCAAGGAACCATGAATGGGCCAAGAGAGGGGGGTCGAACACGTTGCCAAGACTAAAATGGCCTGGCATGTTCCTTGGAAACTCCAGCAACAACTCCAGGCCAAGAAAATTGGGCTAGAAGAGTTGTTGGGCGCGTTATTGGTGGCGTGTTTGGCAAAAACGCCCAACCAAGGTAGCCTGATCTTACCCTCTTCAATGGAGCATAACTTGAGCTAGGAAGGTCCAAATGAGGTGATTCTAGTTGCATTGGAAAGTAGACATCAAGAGCTTTCCAATGATATATAATAGTTTATATTGAAGCAAAGGATTGAAGCTCAAAGTTTAGGCAAAATCAAGCATAAAAAGTGAAGAACAAGCAAGTGTTTGGCAACAACTTGGGCAACAACTTGGGCAACAACGCCCAAGCACCATGTCCCACTCCCAGGAAAATGCCTTGCACATTGCCAACGTGCACCAAGGCTGGCATTATTGGCAAATACGCCAGGCCATTGGGCCAGAGCAATGAAAATGAGTCCTGTTTCTTCTGTTTGACAAGAATTCTTTCATGAAGCAAAATCAACAAGAGCAAGGCCCAAATTGCTAACCCAAAAGGAGAATTTCAAGGAGTTTTAGAAATAGTATAAATAGAGAATAGGTTTGTACTTTAGGGGAGCTTGGACACTTTACTTTTACACTTAGACTTTTTCTGTTTTCACTGCTTCTCAACCATCTTTTATTTTGTTTTCTTTTGGAAATTTTGAATTTGAGTTTTCAAGAACTTCTTCTTCATTCCTCAATATTCTTCACTACTCAATTTTAATGTTTACTTTTGCATTTGTTGTTGAATTTAGAGCTATGATTCACTAAACCCCATTTTCATTAGGGGGAGGAGCTCTGCTCATTTGAATGGGTTGATAACTTTTCTTTTCCTTCTCAATTCAAGTGGTTCATCTAAGAGGAAGCTCTTGTTCTTCACAGATTTAATCACCATCAAGAGAGGAATTGAATCTATATGAATTATGTGGTGAACTTGAGAAAGGAGCTACATAATTCAGTTTAGAGTTCATCCTTTCATGATTTCTTTGATCAATACACTTTGGGTTGGTATGTGAGATGTAACCTCCCTTAGTTGAGATTCTGGAAGTTGTGTGGCTTGGATTAGAAATTGAACTTCATCTCTTCTCATGAACAATTAGATCACGAGAGTGGCAATTGGTTGTGTTGAGAGAAATTGAGTTACCAAGAGATTGGGACTCAATTACCCACAAGTTGCCATGGATCTATACCCATGATTGAGAAGGAATTGATCAACATCAATTCATGAGAATTTGCATCTCTGATCCCTAATGATCTCTCCATCATTAATTCTCATCTCTTTTGTTCTTTAGTTCTTTGAATACCCATTACCCAATTCCCTTTTATCTTTTTGCAATTTATCATTCTTGCCATTTACATTCTGTTTATCTATTTCTTGCAATTTACTCTTCTGCTCTTTAAAATTCTGCAACCTTTACTTTCTTGCAATTTATTTTCCATGTCATTTAAGTTTCTTGCACTTTAAGTTTCAGTTATTCACTTTTATTTTCTTTCTCTATTTTAGTTCTTTAAATTCCTTGTCATTTAAGCTTTTGCAATTATGTTCAAAACTCACAAATCTCATGAAATCAAAATTATGTCTGCTTGACTAAATATACCATTTAACTAAAGTTGATTAATCTACCAATCTCCGAGGGATCGACCTCACTCTTAGTGAGTTTTATTACTTGATACGACCCGGTATACTTGCCGGTTATACATGAAATCTTAATTTTTGCGTAGGAACAGGGACAAGGAACCTCTGTTAGACTTTGATCCTGAACCTGAAAGGACTTGTAGGCGATGTTTACAACAAGCAAGACTTTACAAGGCTGCAGAATCCACTATGGATCCTAACAATGCTGCTAATGCCAATGTAGCAAATCTGAATGTGGATGAGCAACAAAGGAGAGTGCTTGGCTCTTATTCTGCCTCTACTACGGATCTTTATGGAAAAAGCATAGTGGTGCCTCCTATAGCTGCGAATAACTTTGAATTGAAGCCACAATTGGTCACCCTGGTGCAACAAAATTGCCAGTATCATGGACATCCTCATGAAGATCCAAATCAATTTATATATGATTTTCTGTAGATTTGTGATACTGTGAAGACAAATGAAGTAAACCCTGAGGTGTACAAACTCATGCTCTTCTCGTTTGCTCTAAGGGATAAAGCAAAGCTATGGCTAGATTTCTAACCCAAGGAGAGTTTGGATACTTGGGACAAGGTTGTTACTGAGTTTCTTACTAAATTTTTCCCACCAAAGAAGCTGACTAAGCTTAGGTTGGAGGTTCAGACTTTCAGGAAGAAGGATGGTGAAACTCTTTATGAAGCTTGGGAGAGATACAAGCTACTAACTAGGCAATGCTCTCTGGACATGTTCTCCAAATGGACCCAACTAGATATCTTTTATGAAGGCTTGGGTGAGATGTCCAAGATGAGCTTAGATACTTTTGCAGGTGGTTCATTGCATAAGAAGAAGACACCAGAGGAGACTATTGAGCTTATTGAATTGGTGGCTAGCAACCAATATTTATACTCATCTAACAGGAATCCTGTGAACTCTGAAACCTCTCAGAAGAGAGACGTATTGGAAGTGGAAGCTGTTAATGCTCTTCTTGCTCAGAACAAGCTTATGTCTCAGCAATTAAATCTACTTACTCAGCAGATAGGTGGCATGCAAGTCTCAGCTGTCAACACCCAAAATCCACCTCAAGAGGTCTCTTATGACATGGCAGGTAATTTTGTGCAAAATGATACTTATGATTATGCTCAATCCTCTTCTGAACAGGTCAATTACATGGGGAGTGGTCCTAGGAATCTCAACAATGATCCATATTCTAAGACACACAATCAGGGGTGGAGAAATCGCTCAAATTTTGGATCGAGGGACCAACCTCAGAGACCTCAGAACTTCAACAATAATTCTCAGGACGGCTTCTAATAGAATAATTATAATAACCGCCAATTTCCGTCTCAGCAGCAACAACCACCTCAGCAGGCAAACATTAAATCCCAAGAAGATTCTAGTAAAATCAAGAGAAAAGAAAGAGGAAGAAGAATGACAACTACAATTGATCTATCAAATTACAACAGAGCTCCCTAACCCAATGAAAAGAGTTAGTTGTTCATTGCTCTACCAAAACAGAAAAGAAAGAAAGTGCAAAAAAAAAAAAAAACAAAGATGAAGATTAAAACTAAAATTGAAACTTCAAAGTTCATAAATGAAAAGTACAAACTGGAATTAAACTACTACTAAGAAAAGAAAAAAAAAAAGAGAAAAGGAAGCAGAGTGTAGAAAGGGAGGGGTCCGAAGACCCACTCCCCTTGGAGTGTGCCAATTCACAGAAGTTCAAATTGGTCTTCACTCTCTCCCCCTTCCTTAAATTTCTGGATGCTTTGAATATTAAAACTAAGGCCTTTATATAGGCTCTCCTAAATTACAAAATGAAATTAAAAGCAAATTACAATTAAATGAAAATTCCTATTCTAGATGCTTCTTGTGGCCTTGATTGGTTAACACTTGTGGGCTTGCTTGCTTGAGGTAAGGTGGTCCTTGAAAGAGAAATGAATCAATTTGAGGTCCAGGTGCTAATCGTTAGTGCTACCGTTAGCCACACTAACGCTACAAGTGTGGCGTTAGTGCTGAAGTTAGTGTGGCTAACGTCACACTTGCTACCCAGTTGGTATTTTTGGGGATTAAAAGATGCCTCTTGTTTGTAATCCAATTTCATGCCCACTATATACTATTATATATCATTGGAAAATTCTAAATTTCAGCTTTCTAACGCAACTAGAATCACCTCGATTGGTCCTCTGTAACTCAAGTTATGCTCCGTTGAAGAGGACAGGGTCGCTGGCGTAGTTGCTGGCGTTATTGGCAAAAGTGAGTGCCAATAACGTCAGTGTTCAGGGGATTAATATTGCCAGGTTCTGGAGCTCAAACTTAATTTCCACCCCATACTATTATATATTGTTGGAAATCCCTAGATGTCTACTTTTCAACACTTTTAAAAGTGCATCATTTGGAGCTCTACAACTCGAGTTACACTTCTTGGAAGGTGAAGAGGTCAGCTGACCTTACTACAGTTGATACCATGTTCATCTTTGCACTTTTGAGGCAGGTTTTCTCTCTCAAATTTAGTGTCCACCATATAGTGCCATATATGGTTGGAAAGCTCTGGAATCCTACTTTCCAATGCCACTGGAATCATCGCTTTTAGAGATTTGTGGCTCAAGTTATTCTTGTTTGAAGAAGGCATGGTCAGGCTGCCGGGTGAGATTTTTCCCACGTTAGTGTAACTAACGTGGCCCTTAACGTAGGCATACCAAAGCTCGAGGGCGTTAGTGACACTCACCTTTGTCACTAACACTACAAGACTCTGCCTCTTCCACGTTAGTGCCTCACGTTAATGGAACTAACGGGGCCACTAACGTGGGTGTTCTTGGGCTTCGCTAAAGTTAGTGGCGTTAACGTTGCCACTAACTTTCCATGCTCTCCTTCTTCAAAGTTAATGCCATTAACGTTCCCACTAACGTTCCAAACTTTTCTACCTTCCACGTTAATGGCCACATTAGTGGCGCTAACGTAGCCACTAACGTGGCTCTTCTCTGCTTCTTTTGGTCTGAAATCAAACAAACAAAGTGTATCAAAGTAACATACAAGATAAACTTTACTATACTAAGTGTGCTAATAATGCTCAAAATCATACTTTCACTTAGTGTGATCTATTTCATTATATTTACCATGTATATTAACTAAAATTCACCTATGCTTGAGATTTTGTTTCATGGAGAGATTTTTCATGCTTTTGCTCCTTTATCAATAGAAATTGTATGAAAATGAATTAAAATCTACTGAAAGAGCATAGAAAAACAGGCCATGATGCCCTGGCATCACAACACCAAACTTAAATCTTGCTTGTCCCTAAGCAAGAAGAGAATCATGCAATAAGGTTTGACAATCCAAGGTAAGAAGAGTAGCAGTGTAATGTTCATGGTTAGCTAGCTTTCTATGCATGCAACAATCACAAAAGAAATTCAGATGATTGATGCCTCTATCTAGCTCATTTTATAAAATCTTTTCTGTATGTTTCTTCCTTGAACAAGCTTTTCATTCTCTTTTTATCTTATCTTCTTGGGTGCTTTGCACCATGATTTAAAAGCTACGACTCTAAATGCTTTGTTTTCAAGTATTACCACTTGATACATAAGCACCACAAGCATTTAATCAGAGGACTCTTTTAGCTCATTTTGTTTTCTTGTCTTCTTGACTCTCTAATCATTGATGCTCAGAGCCTTGAGCTTTGAGGGAGTGCTTTTGCACTTGAGCCTATCCTTGACTCTAAATGTTTTGTTTTCAAGCTTTTTGCTTGATACATAAACACCACAAGCACTTAACAATTGAATTTTCATTGGTACTCAGAGCCTTCAGCTTTCTCATTCTCTCCCTTTTCTTTTCTTGCCTTATTTGCAATTGCTTTTTCAAGGTTTTCATGATTTCAAAAATTTCATAAAATATCCTAGATGAAAACTTCAATTAAATAAATTCAAATGCAATTGAGCAACAATAGTCATGCTAGCTTCCCAATACTTATATGCTCATGCTAACTTCTTCTTAAATGACCTTGTTTGTTTATGATCATGAAATTACATTGCTTTGGACTCACAAAAATTCAAGATGGCAATCATAATGTCACAGCAACATATTGTAATTCAAAAATCAAACTATGCTTATTCATAAGGAGCAAGCACACATACATACAAAGAAATTAGAAGACAATCATGCAATTGAATGTACTGGAAATAAGTAAGAGAAAAAAGGAACTTTACCACCTTGTAGTTCATCTTCATTGTTGTTGCCCTTTTTCTCCTACTTTTCTCCCTTCCCACACCAATTTAGACTAATTGTTTGTCCTCAAGCAGCAAATAAAATAGTGGTGGTGGGGTCTATGATGGGTCATGAACGTCTTACATACTGAAATGTAAGTGATGTATGTGGTTAAGCAAGCAAAAATTAAGGATAACACTGTAGGCCAAAGAAGCATAGACATTATGATTATACAAATAACTGGTGTTGCTGGATACATTGCATAGAAAAATAAATGGCACACCAAACTTAGTGTGACACTTTCTCTTGGAATTGATGCAAGTATCCAGAAAGATTGAAAACTGAATGTTGCCAGGCAACACCAAACTTAGAATGTGATCATATACCAATTTTATTTGAGAAGAAGCTAAGCAAAAGAAACTGTTGTATTAATAACAAAATCACCAAGAGCCAGAGATGTCACGAATAGGGACTTCTTGGTGAGGCATTAACACAAATAGTTAGATAGCAAAAGAAAATAAAGAAACAAAAGAAAACAAAGACAAAAGAAAAGTGTCTAATCTAGTAAATCAATCAACCGGTAGTTTGTTAATCACAATTAATCCCCAGCAACGGCGCCATAAACTTGATGCACGAAAACTTGTCTCTGAACAAATTTCTCTTCGGCAAGTATACCAAATTGTCGTCAAGTAAAAACTCACAATAGAGTGAGGTCGAATCCACAGGGATTAACGGATTAAGCAATCAATGGTTAATTGATTATCCTAGTTAGACGAATCAGATTGGAGTGATAAGCAACAAGGAAATGTAATTTGCATGAATGTAAAGGAAAAACTATAAAGTGCAGAGAAGTAAAATGGCAAGAAAAGTAAATGTAAGAACTAAAAATAAAATGAACATTGGGATCAAGAGATATTGCAATTCTCCGGATCAAGTTCATTCTCATCTCTTCCTCAATCAATGCATTCATTGATCTCCTTGGCAATCTTAAGTGATTGGATCCCAATTCCTTGGCAATCCAATCTCTCTAAGCTTGAACAATTTCTCAATTCCTTGATTTAATTGCTCATGGGAAGAGATGAAGTTTGGTCACTGATTATACCACATGCATTCCCAAATCAAAGTGTTGGTAGGATTATATGTCACTATATCCATCCAAACCCCAATTTGGTCCAGCATGAGAAAGCATTTCTAGCATGATCTCCTTATTCCTCTTCCAAGGTTCCGAGGAGATCCAATTATGGAGAGCTTCTCTTCCAAGATAGCTAACCAATTGGATGAAGAACGAAAGCTTTCTAGTAAAATCAAGAGAAAAGAAAGAGGAAGAAGAATAACAACTACAATTGATCCATCGAATTACAACAAAGCTCCTTAACCCAATGAAAAGAGTTAGTTATTCATTGCTCTACCAAAACAGAAAAGAAAGAAAGTGCAAAAAAAAAAAAATAAAGATGAAGATTAAAACTGAAATTGAAACTTCAAAGTTCATAAATGAAAAGTACAAACTGGAATTAAACTACTACTAAGAAAAGAAAAAAAAAAGAGAAAAGGAAGAAGAGTGTAGGAGGGGAGGGGTCCGAAGACCCACTCCCCTTGGAGTGTGCCAATTCACAGAAGTTCGAATTGGTCTTCACTCTCTCCCCCTTCCTTCAAATTCTGGATGCTTTGAATGTTAAAACTAAGGCCTTTATATAGGCTCTCCTAAATTACAAAATGAAATTAAAAGAAAATTACAATTAAATGAGAATTCCTATTTTAGATGCTTTTTGTAGCCTTGATTGGTTGACACTTGTGGACTTGCTTGCTTGAGGTAAGGTGGTCCTTGAAAGAGAAATGAATCAAGTTGAGGTCCAAGTGCTAATTGTTAGTGCTACCGTTAGCCACACTAATGCTACAAGTGTGGTGTTAGTGCTGAAGTTAGTGTGGCTAACGTCACACTTGCTACCCAGTTGGTGTTTTTGGGGATTAAAAGATGCCTCTTGTCTGTACTCTAATTTCATGCCCACTATAAACTATTAAATATCGTTGGAAAGCTCTGAATGTCAGCTTTCTAACACAACTAGAATCTCCTCAATTAGACCTCTGTAACTCACGTTATGCTCCCTTGAAAGGGACAGGGTTGCTGGCATAGTCGCTGGCATTATTGGCAAAAGTGAGTGCCAATAACGTCAACGTTCAGGGGATTAATATTGCCAGGTTCTGGATATCAAAATTAATGTCCACCCCATACTATTATATATTGTTGAAAAGCCCTAGATGTCTAGTTTTCAACACTTTTAAAAGCGCATCATTTGGAGCTCTACAGCTCGAGTTACACTTCTTGGAAGGTGAAGAGGTCAGCTGGCCTTACTACAGGTTGATACCATGTTCATCTTTGCACTTTCGGGGCAGGTTTTCTCCCTCAAATTTAGTGTCCACCATGTAGTATCATATATGGTTGGAAAGTTCTAGAATCCTACTTTCCAATGCCATTAGAATCACCTCTTTTGGAGCTTTGTGGCTCAAGTTATTCTTGTTTGAAGAAGGCATGGTCAGGCTGCCGGGTGAGATTTTGCCCACGTTAGTGTAACTAACGTGGCCCTTAACGTAAGCATACCAAAGCTCGAGGGCATTAGTGACACTCACCTTTGTCACTAACGCTACAAGACTCTCCCTCTTCCACGTTAGTGCCTCACGTTAATGGCACTAACGGGGCCACTAACGTGGGTGTTCTTGGCCTTCGCTAAAGTTAGTGGCGTTAACGTTGCAACTAACTTTCCATGCTCTCCTTCTTCAAAGTTAATGCCATTAACGTTCCCACTAACGTTTTAAACTTTCCTTCTTTTCACGTTAATGGCCACGTTAGTGGCGCTAACGTAGCCACTAACGTGGCTCTTCTCTGCTTCTTTTGGTCTGAAATCAAACAAACAAAGTGTATCAAAGTAACATACAAGATAAACTTTACTATACTAAGTGTGCTAATAATGCTCAAAATCATACTTTCACTTAGTGTGATCTATTTCATCATATTTACCATGTATATTAACTAAAATTCACATATGCTTGAGATTTTGTTTCATGCAGAGATTTTTCATGCTTTTGCTCTTTTATCAATAGAAATTGTATGAAAACTGAATTAAAATCTACTGATAGAGCATAGAAAAATAGGCCATGATGCCCTAGCATCATGAACCCAAGAGAAGATTGCAAGGTTATTCAATTGAGAAGTGGTAAAGTAGCTGGGTCTGAGACCAAGGCCAATGAAGAGCTAGTTGAAAAGGAAGCTCCAGAGGAGAAGAAGGGAGAAGTGGAGCATGCCCCTCCAAAACGTGCAGATAACCCATTCACTGACTCTCTTGACACTTATCCCAGCTTGCCAAAGGCTCCTGAATACAGTCCAAAAATGCCATACCTTCAGAGGCTTCAGAAGGCTTCCAAAGAAAAGCAGTTTTCTAAATTTTTAGATGTTTTCAAGAAGCTACAGATCAACATTCCTTTTGTAGAGACTCTTAAGCAAATGCTTCTCTATGCAAAGTTTATGAAAGAATTGTTGACCCACAAGAGGAATTGGAAGGAACAAGAGACAATGGTGTTAACCAAGGAATGTAGTGCCATTATTCAACACAACCTTCCTGAGAAGATGCCAGACCCAGGGAGCTTTGTCATTCCTTGCACCATTGGAGATGTCACCATTCAGAAAGCTTTATGTGATCTTGGAGCTAGCATCAATCTAATGCCACTTTAAGTGATGAAAAAGCTTCAAATTGAGAAGGTAAAACCCATCCGTATTTCTCTTCAACTTGCTGATCTTTCTATTAAATTACCTGTGGGTGTTGTTGAGGATTTACTTGTTAAAGTAGGACCATTTATTTTCCCTGTTGATTTTGTTATATTAGACATGGAAGAGGAGGTAAAATCCTCTATTATACTTGGTAGACCCTTTTTAGCTACAGGTAGAGCTCTGATTGATGTACAAAAGGGTGAATTAACCCTGAGGGTCAATGAAGAACAGGTGGTCCTTAATGTTTTTGAAGCTCTCAAGCACCCTAATGATTCTGAAGAGTATACGAAAATAGATGTTATTGAGCCACTTGTTCAAGAGGTACTGAAGGCTAAGGTACTTGATGACATCCTGGATCCTATTTCTGAGTATGAATTAGTGGAAGTTGATGATTCACCACCCCAGAAGACTATGGTTCACACGCCTAAAGCAGAGGAGGAAGTGATAAACCACTATTTTGTAGTTTATCTTGTGCTAATTTGAGTGGTTTTTATCAACTCTTCACTCACTTATTCATACTATTTGCATGATTTTACAATTCCTTCCTAATTATGCTCTATGATTGAAAACATGCTTCATAAGCCTTTAAATTGTGTATTTTTATTGTCCTTTCATACCATTCGATACCGTGATCTGTGTGTTCAGTACTTTTAGGCTTTACAGGATAGGAATGGCTTAGAGGATGGAGAGGAAGCTTGCAAAAATGGAAGGAGCACGAGAAATAAAGGAGACAACCAGCGAAAAGTGACGTGCTCGCATGGCTCACGCGTGCGCGCAAATTGGAGTTCTACACAGCAATGTGTGCGTGTACCCGACGCGTACGCGTGGAAGCAAATTTGCACAACAACGCGAGCGCGTGCCTGACGCGCACGCGTGGCAAGGAAAATTCTCAAGGGATGCGTACGCGTGACTGACGCGTACGCGTGACATGCGCGATCTGCAAAAATTTTAGAAAGCACTGGGGGCAATTTTGGGACAAGTTTTGACCCAGTTTTTGGTCCAGAAACACAGACTAGAGCCAGGGAACAGCAGAGACTCAAGACACATTCACATTACGCATAATTTTAGTTTAGTTTTTGAATCTTAGAGAGAATTCTACTCCTTCCTCTAGGGTTCTTCACATTCATAGTTTTAGAGTTTTCATGCCTTTGCTTTTGGATACTGAGAAAGATCATTACCTCCGTGGAAGTTTCATCATTCTAGTTTGTTTTCTTATTCCTTTACTTTTTACTGCCCATTAACCCTGTTTGGATAAGTATATTGCATTTTGGGATTTATTAATACAAGAACCATTTTTATTTTTAATTGATTTTTAATTATTGTTTATCATGTCTTTCTTTTATTCCCTTTTTAATTTTGTGAAGTTTATATTCATGTTAATGGAGTAGTTTCCTTAACTTGATTGGGAGTTGATTAAAAGGAGAACCTTGAGTTGGAATACTAAAGTGTTAATCCTAATGGGTAGTTGATGACTGACAACTCTAGTCTCTTACTCTAATCCTTCCTTAGGAAAGGATTAGGACCTGTGACATAGTTGGCTAGTTAGTTATTGACTTTTTCTTACTAATCAAGGGATGACCAAGTAGAGCAACAACCTTTTATTATTATCCTTGGGAAATTCTAACAAGGATAGAAATTCTAATTAATCTTCTCCCAATCAAGGCTTTTAATAGAATTATATAAATTATCTCGTTAATTTTTATTGCTTAATTTTATAATCATTTATTTTTCTGTTTCTCAAACTCAAAATTTCTGGAAAAACCTCTGACCAATAAGCTGCACTCTTTTGTCAACTCGTTGGGAGACGAACTGGGATTCATACTCCCAGTATTTTTATTCTAATTTTGTGACAACCCTTCTAAAGTGATAAACGGATTTTTGCTGGTTAAGAACTGTACTTGCAACACATTTCTATTATCAATTTCTTAATCGACCAATTTCCACCACGTCAATTTTTTGGCGCCGTTGCCGGGGAGTTGCAATAGTGTGCTAATTTATTGGTTGGAATTTATTTATTTGCATTTTATTTTATTTTGTTTTATTACCATGAGCTATATGTTTCCTTCGTTGAATGACGCGTTCACTGCCTGATCCGAGCTTAGCCGCATTTGATCCTGAAATTGAAAGAACTCTTTCACGTATTAGGCGAGCTCGGCATCGGCTAGCCTCTGAGGGTGGTGAAGTGGTTGTTGCCAATTCACCAGTCTTATCTGAGAGCGAATCTAAACCGCCATTTGAGGAAGAAACAAGCTCCTCTACTACTGATTCAGTTGATTTACGTGCAGGTAACATGGCAGCACCCAGGAGGATCACACTCCAGGAGGCAGGAGCCCCAGACTTTACTCTGCAATCGTATCAAGCGCGTCACCCAAATCTGGCTGCAGATTTTAAACTGAAGATTGCGCTAATCAACTTGATACCCAAGTTTCATGGCTTACCTGCTCAGGAGCCTATAAAGCACCTCAGGAATTTTCAGACAGCCTGTTCTACTGTTCGGCGTCATGGTGCAGATGAAACTTCTGTTCTGCTAATCGCCTTCCCGTTTTCTCTTGAGGGAAAAGCGAGGGAGTGGTATTACTCCCAACCTGAAGCAACGGTCACCGACTGAGACACGCTCAGGAGAAAATTTTTGGAAAAATACTTTCCGGCTGAAGTTACAGACAGACTAAGGAAGGAGATTTTCTGTATCATCCAAGGTGAATCAGAAACCCTTTATGAGTACTGAGAGCGCTTCAAGAGTCTGTTGGTTGCATGCCCCCACCACATGATTGACAAGCTAGTGTTGATCAGCTACTTCACACAAGGTATGAAGCCGCAGGATAAGACTACATTGGATGGTGCTAGTAATGGTTCTCTAAAAAAGTACAAGACAGCAGATGAGGCGTGGCAACTGATCAGCGACCTAGCTGAGTCCACCCGGAATCATAGGCACAGGAACAACCATCCCAAGGCTGTTACAGAGGTTTCCTCTAGCATTGAGACTACTGCTCTCACACAGAGTATATGTGAGATGACCAACCTACTGAAGCAGATAAATCTAAATCAACAACAATCTCAACCTCCCTTACCACAACATAGTCAACAACTGGTTCCTCAGAGAGTATGCGGAATATGTGCTGATTATAGTCATTACACTGATGAGTGTCCACAGCTCCAACACGAGGACAACACCTTGGTAGCCACCCACAATTTCTATGACCGCCCAAATTAAGGATATCGTCAACATTCATTCAATATACATAATTTTGAGTCTTTAGATGTAGTTTTTAGAGAGAGAGGCTCTCTCTTCTCTCTAGGTTTTAGGATTTAGGATTTCTCTCAATTTTAGGTTTATTTCTTCTCCATTCCAGGTTCAATGTTCCTTTAATTTAGTTTCTCTTCTACTTTTATTTATTCTAGTACTTTGGTTTATCTATTTCTCTTGTTAATTACTTATGTTACTAAATTGGTTTATAAACTCTTCATGTTAGATTTGAATTTCTAATTAATACAATTTGAGGTATTTCAGATTTATAATCGCTCTCTTCTATTTATGTTATTGATTCTTTTAATTTAATTTAGATTTCTCCCCTTTTGGCTTTGGTTGAGTAATTGGTGACACTTGAGTTATCAAACTTTTTGTTGATTGAAAATTAGAATTTGCTGATTGATTTGGATTCCTCTAAAGCTAGTCTTTCCTTAGGAGTTGACTAGGACTTGGGGAATCCCATTGATTAGTCCACTTGACTTTTCTTTATTTAGTAAGGGTTAACTAAGTTGGAGCAATAAATAATTCTCATCACAATTGATAAGGATAACTAGGATGGGATTTCTAGTTCTTATACCTTGCACGGGTTTTCATGATTACTAATTTACTTTCTTAACAATTTATTTCCTTGTTCCCTATTTCAAAAACCCAAAAAAAAAAAAACTTTTCCATAACCAATAATAAATCATACTTCCCTGCAATTCCTTGAGAGACGACCTGAAGTTTAAATACTTCGGTTATCAATTTTATTGGGTTTGCTTTAGTGACAACCAAACTTTTGTACGAAAGGATTCTCTGTTGGTTTAGAAACTATACTTTCAATGAGAATTTATTTGCAAAATTCTTTATTGGCAAAAATCTGTTCGTCAGGAAGCCCCCAAGCTTGAGCTCAAACCTTTACGTCCTTCTCTGAAATATGTGTTCTTGGGTGAAAATAATTCCTATCCAGTAATTATTAGCTCTTTTCTGAAGCCTAAATAGGAAGAGGCACTTATTTAAGTGCTCAGGAGCCATAAAATAGCTCTTGGGTGGACCATTAGTGACTTGAAAGGGATTAGTCCAACCAAGTGCATGCACAAGAACCTCCTTGAAGATGATGCTAAACCAGTTGTGCAACCACAAAGGAGACTCAATCCAACTATGAAAGAGGTGGTCCAAAAAGAGGTAATAAAATTATGGGAAATAGGTATTATTTACCCTATTTCTGATAGTCCTTGGGTAAGTCCTGTGCAGGTAGTTCCCAAGAAAGAAGGGATGACATTGATCAAGAATGAAAAGAATGAGCTTATTCCTACAAGAACAGTCACATGATGGAGAATGTGTATAGACTATAGGAGGCTCAACACTACTACAAGGAAGGATCATTTCCCCCTGCCTTTCATTGATCAGATGCTTGAGAGGTTAGCTGGTCATGCTTTTTATTGTTTTCTAGATGGATATTCTGGATATAATCAGATTGCAGTGGACCCTCAAGATTAAGAGAAGACAGCATTCACATGCCCCTTTGGAGTATTTGCCTACAGGAGAATGCCATTTGGACTTTGTAATGCTCCAGCAACTTTTCAAAGGTGTATGCTTTCAATTTTTTCTGACATGGTTGAAAAGTTCATTGAGGTATTTATGGATGAGTTTTTTGTTTTTTGTAATTCTTTTGAATCCTGCCTTAAGCATTTATCTCTTGTTTTGAAATAGTGTCAAGAATCAAACCTTGTTTTGAATTGAGAAAAATGCCATTTTATGGTCACAGAAGGCGTTGTTCTTGGACACCGAATTTCAAGTAAGGGGATTGAGGTTGACAGAGCAAAGGTAGAGGTAATTGAAAAATTACCACCACCAGCTAATGTTAAGGCAGTTAGGAGTTTCTTGGGTCATGTAGGATTTTATAGGAGATTTATAAAGGACTTTTCTAAAATTGCTAAACCATTGAGCAACCTATTGGTTGCTGATGTTCCTTTTGTCTTTGATTCTGATTGTTTGCATGCTTTTAAAAATCTGAAAGCAAACCTTAATTCTGCTACCATTATAGCTCTCCCTGACTGGAATTTACCATTTGAATTGATGTGTGATGCTAGTGACTTTGCTATAGGAGCTGTTTTAGGACAGAGGCATGGTAAGCTTGTACATGTTATTTACTATGCCAGTCGTTTGTTAAATGATGCCCAAAAGAATTACACAACTACAGAAAAAAAATTATTAGCTGTTGTGTATGTTGTTGATAAGTTTAGGTCCTATTTACTTGGTTCTAAGGTTATTGTCTATACTGACCATGCTGCTTTGAAGTACCTTCTAACCAAACTGGATTCTAAACCAAGATTAATCAGATGGGTGTTACTCCTTCAGGAGTTTGATATTGAGATAAAAGATAGGAAAGGGTCAGAAAATCAAGTAGCTGACCATCTCTCCAGGATTGAGCCAGAAGCCGGAGTACAACCACCCACAGCTGTGACTGAGACGTTCCCAGATGAGCAATTATTCCTCATTCAGCAGGCTCCGTGGTTTGCAGACATTGCAAATTATAAGGCCATGAATTTTATTCCAAAGGAGTACAGTAGGCAACAAGTAAAGAAGCTATTGACTGATGCAAAGTACTACATTTGGGAGGAACCATACCTTTTTAAAAGGTGTTCAGATGGTATCATCCGGAGATGTGTCCCAGATGAAGAAATACAGCAAATTCTTTGGTACTGTCATGGTTCAGATTATGGAGGCCACTTTGGTGGTGAAAGGACTGCTACAAAGGTCCTTCAGAGCGGGTTTTACTGGCCGACTCTCTTTAGAGATTCAAGAGAATTTGTGAAGCACTGTGACAGATGTGAAAAAGCCACGAATCTCCCTGCCAACCATGAAATGCCACAGCAAGGGATTCTTGAGGTTGAGTTATTTGATGTGTGGGGTATTGATTTCATGGGACCTTTCCCACCCTCACATTCAAACAACTATATTCTAGTGGCAGTTGATTATGTGTCCAAGTCGGTGGAAGCTGTGGCTCTACCCACTAATGATGCCAAAGTGGTAATGAGCTTTCTTCAGAGATATATCTTTAGCTGGTTTGGTGTCCCAAGGACACTCATTAGTGATGGAGGCAGTCACTTCTGTAATTGACAGCTGGACTCTCTTCTGCAGAGATATGGAGTCCGTCATAAAGTGGCAACCCCCTATCACTCTCATACAAGTGGACAGGTTGAATTTTCCAACAGGGAACTTAAGAGGATTCTAGAAAAGACTGTCAGTGTTTCAAGAAAGGACTGGTCTAGGAAGCTTGATGATGCTCTCTGGGCATACCAGACAGCGTACAAGACTCCCGTTGGCATATCCCTTTATCAGTTGGTCTATGGCAAAGCCTGTCACTTACCAGTTGAGCTGGAGCACAAAGCTTACTGGGCAATCAGGTATCTGAATCTTGATTCAGAAGCTGCAGGAATTAAGCGAATGCTTTAGTTGAATGAGCTTGATAAATTCAGATATTCAGCCTATGAGAATGCCAAGCTCTATAAGGAGAGAACCAAGCTATTGCACGACAAGAAAATTTCCATCAGAGTCTTTGAGCCAGGACAGAGAGTGCTTCTGTATAATTCAAGGCTCAAACTCTTTCCCGGGAAGCTGAAATCCCGGTGGTCAGGACCGTTTGTGGTTACCAGAGCTTCACCATATAGTCATGTGGAAATACAGGAAGAGAATTTGGACAGGAAATTTATCGTAAATGGCCAGAAGTTGAAGCACTATCTAGGGGGGCGAGATTGATCGCCAGAGGTTCGCTCACCTGCTGAATTAGCAGAACTGACCGTCAAGCTAGTGACGTTAAAGAAGCACTTGTCGGGAGGCAACCCAATAATTTCGTATCCTTAGTTATTTTTCGTAGTAGCAGTTTTCTTACTTATTTGAATTTTATTGAGTTTTTACTATTTTTCTAAGCAAGCAGCTATTCTAGAACAGGAACTGGATATTTCAAAATAAAAAAAAAAGCGAGCACACGACGCGCAAGCGTCGTTGACGCATACGCGTCTACGCGTCATATGTGTGCGGGTAAAAAAATAAAAGTGAACAGAGAGTTGATCAGGAGTGGAGCTGGAACTATGCTTTGCGCACAAACAAGAACATGCGTATGCGACCTCACGCGTGCGCGTCGTTTGCGCTTTTAGCCATCCACGCGTGCGCGTCACTGACGCGAACACTGAAAATCGGTGTCAATGAGTGTTTGGGCAGAGAGTTATGATGTCTTGGGGCTGGAAGTGTGCTGGAAGCACAAATTTGATCACGCGTACGTGTCCCTGATGCGTGCGCGTCCATTGCACAAACGGCCATCCACGCGTGCGCGTGCATGATGCGCACGCGTCATATGAAAATTTTGATTCCCAAGCCACGCAAACAGAGAGTTGTGCATGCACACGGCTGCCTTCACGCGATTTACACAAACCAAGGGCACGCGTACGCGTGCCTGACGCTCACGCGTCATTAAGAAAATCGCGCGACCCACGCGTACGCGTCGCATGCGCCGTCCAGTTTTTAATTTTCATTCTCTCTCCCTCCCAATTCCTAATTCTCTCTTGTTTTTCTATCCTTTTATTCTTCTTTCCTCATACTCTTTGTTTTTGTTTTCAGTTCTTCTTTGCTTGAGGACAAGCAAACCTTTAAGTTTGGTGTTGATGCTTCGCTTATGGCTTTTCTGTTTATTTTAATAGCACCGAAGGGAGATGAATGTTCTTCATGGAGGAATGTCATGGCCACTAGCATAACTGAGGTTTTGAATTCCTTTCATTTTTTATTCCTTCCCGCTTTTACTATGTTATGTTCCGGTTTTTTGCTATTTTACTTTGTTTATTGCATGATCCTTTATTAGTTAGAATCCTAGGTTCTAGTTTAGTTTTTTTCTTAATTGCTTTAACTCTGAAAGATGTCTCATGTATTACCCACTAAGATTAAAATAAAAAAGAAAGGAGAAAAGATGTAGTGCATGAGAAATTGAGTTTAATTTTAAGAGTAGTCTTATTTACTTAAATGTGGTGATATTAATTGTAATTCTGAATGCATGATATGAACAGTGCATAGTTGAATTTGAATCAAAGGATGTTGATGTATCAGGAACATGAATTTAGAGAACTATTATGACTTCTCTAAAATTTATGAAAGTTTAATCCTTGAAGCAAAAGAAACAGCAAAAAAAAAAATGGCAAGGTCCAAGGCTCTGAGCATAAATGACTAGGGAGGTCAGACATGATTAAAAGCTCAAAGAGTTGTTTCCCTAGTCACATGCTTGTGGTGTTCTTGTGTAAAGTAATCCTTGAGACAAAATATTTAGAGTCGAGATCAATTGCAATTAACAGAGTATGCCAAAGGCTTTGAGCACCACTCTCTGGGAGTAACTGAAAGGAAAATCTGATCTTAAAGAGAGTTCCCCAGTTAAGTGCTTGTGGTGTTTCTGTGTCAAGTGAAGCTTGAGACAAAACATTTAAAGTCACGGCTAGGCTCAAGGTGCAAAGCACCAAAGAAAAAAATAAAGAATCAAAGAAAAATTGATGTGTTCAAGGGTTAAATTGAGTTACAAAAGATTAGAGAATTCATAATATTATCCGGATTCTAATTTCGAATTATAGTGACATCCTTTTGATTCAAAGGAGAGTGAGATGCCAAAACTATTCAAGATTTCAATTGTAAACCCCACTATAAGAAGAGACATGAGCTTAATCGAACTCTCATTCTCATGCAAATTTACATCCTAAGCTTATATCACTACAAGAAAAAAGGTCTATGGCCACGCTTTTTTCTTGCCACGCTTCAAAAGTGTGGCCAAAAGTGGTCAATGGCCACGCTTTTATGTGGGTGGCAATAGATTAGAGATTTGGCCACCTTTTTTATTGCCACGCTTTAAAAGCGTGGCGAAAAGCATCAACGGCCACGCTTTTGTATGGGTGGCAATTGGTTAGAGAAACGGCCACGTTTTTTTTTGCCACGCTTCAAAAGCGTGGCCATAAAGAGAAACAAGGACGTTTTGAAAGCGTGGCGACAGGGTTTCATTACTGCCACGCTTACAAAGCATGGCCATATCCAAGTACGCTTTTGGCACGCTTTAAAAGCGTGACCGTAGAGCAAAACAGTGACGTTTTAAAAGCGTGGCGAGAGGGGCTCCAACCCATTGACCCTAACCCGGCCCCTGACCCGGCTCCCAACCCGGTCTCCAACCCAAAGACAAGACACTAACCCTTCACCCAAAGACCTAATCACTCGAAACCCTAAGCCTGAAGAGTGCCTCCCATTAGCCTTAGCCCTGAACCCTTCACCCTTCGCACTTCGGCCTAAACCCTTCGTCCTTCGCCCTTCACCCTTCACCCCTCGCCCTTCGCCCTTAGCCTTTGTCACTCGAAAACACTCATCGAATCCGCTCATCGCACTGTTAATCTTCGTCACTCGCCCTTAGCCCTTCACCCTTCTTCATCTTGTTAATCTTCATTTTCGTCTTCCGCTCATCGAATCCGCTCATTGCACTGTCTCCTACCTCGGCGACCTTATGGCCTCCTTCAGTTCAAAGATGTCCGTACTCTCTCTCTCTCTTTCAGCTCAATGCAGAGAAGAGCCCTTTTCAGCGGACTTATGTGACTCAGGTGTGTTTGTTTGCTGCTTTCTTAAGCCACTGCTTCTTGAAAATGCTTTGTTTGTAGTTACTGGCTTGTTCTTGGTTGATTAATTCTGTTACTGGCTTACTGCTTGATGATTAATTGATACCCTCATTCTTGCTTGTTCTTAGTTGATTAACTCTGTTTCTGGAAGTGAAATCATGGATAAGCTTACAGGGTTTTGTGTTTTTGTTGAAATTATTGATGAAAAATGGCTTTGCTATACTGCTGCTGCTGTTTTTGAATTTCTGGCTCTGTTGTTTTTGATTTTTTGTTGATTTATTGATTTCATAGTTTTTGTTGATTATTTGTTGCTGTTTTTGAATTTTTGTTGATGATTTATTTGATTTCTGGTTCTGTTGTGCAGCTGGTGTTTTTTATTGTGTTAATAAGAGCTGCTGTTTTTTACTGTGATATTGATTTATTGATTTCAGTTATGGATGATTATTTGATATTTTAGCTGTTATACTTTTTTACAATCCCTAAACTAGTTACCTCTCTCTGTTAGCAAAATTGCTATCTTGATGGCTAACTAGATATCATGTTTTAGGAACTATCCTCTGTTAATGGCTACATGGAAGGTTGCCCCTGCTCTGGCAGCTGGTTGTGCTGCAATATTGAAGCCTTCCGAATTGGCATCTGTGTATGTTTCTCAGCAGCTCTTGCAAAATCTTTGCTTCTTTTTGAGTCTTGGTTATTTTTGCTGAACTATAGGCTATGCTTTGATTTATTTCAGGACATGTTTGGAGTTGGCTGACATATGCAAAGAAGTGGGCCTTCCTTCGTGTGCACTAAATATTCTCTTTATGTATAATAGATTAGAAATAAATCTAGTAACTGAAGAACAATGAATATACGAGAAGCTCGTACACCATACGGTATTGGCCGTTCTTAAACCTGAACTCCAGAGTTCAAAATTAAAGCTTTTTCTTCGGTCATTACCTTTTTTTTTCTTTCAAGTTTTTAAATAAAGCTTGTCTTTTCTGCTCCTACTATATACACTATAGTATATTGAACTTTAAAATAAAGGATTTTTGCAGCATCGGTTTCCATAACATTAATATTGGAAGGATAAAAACAAAAAACAAGTGATATTGGAATGTGCTAATTGTTTTTCTTAATTTGTCTTTATGCTAATATCTTGGGGCCTCAAACAGTGAATCAGTAAGTGTTCCATTTTATGGTGTTTTAATTGCCGTACATTTTTACTTCCTTGCAGTCTAAGATGAAGCGCATTGGAATTGATACTGAAGCACTCAAAGAGCACTTTGGGAAGAAAATTATGGAGCTTGAGGAGGAAAAAAGAAAAGTGCAGGTTTGGACATAGTTAGGTTTAAATACTTTTTAGATAGCACACAAACGAAAAGTTTTTTCTGGTTTGGTTTATTTTTTGTCTACATTTTTTGTGTAACTTGTTTTCAAATTTTGTAAAAAGGAAGCCGTGAAAATAAGAAATGAAGACAGTAAACAGTATTTTTCTTATGTTTATGTTTTTCTTTTCACAATTATGAAAACAGAAAACATGATCATTTTGATTGTATAATTAAGGCAATGGTTCTTATCTTTAACATAAACTAGGCAATACTGTTCATTTCAGGTATAGAATTCTAGTTTATTTGATAAAAATTATTCTATTGGAGGTTGTCCTGACTTATCCCTTGCTCTCTTCATCCAGATTTCTAAAGCATGATAGATTCCTGTTGCAACTCTCAAACTGTCAATCCCCGAGCCAGCGCCGTCGCAATGGAGCAGACATCCGTAGTGTGATTTCCTCTGTGCAGAGGGTTGCCATAGCGATTTTTCCATCTGGTATAAACCCGGCAGTTGGCTCAAAACTTTCTCCTGGTTCTCCAGAGGCTCTTACACTAGCCAACTAGATCTGCTGCAGTTATAGGCAAGTCTGCATCTGTTGTATTGTGTTCAAGCTTTATTGTTGAATATTCATTCTTGAAAAGTATCTAATGATGCCCTTCACTTTTTTGTTCTTTTTTCTTCTAATAACAGTTCTTTTTTCTTGTAGTATCATTGATTAGCATGTCAGATCTCCTTTTTTGAGTTACTAATGTTCAATTGTAAACAATTTCAGGGGGGCAATATTCTTGTATATAATAAAGGTTGCATTAAACTTGCAGATTTTGGGGCCTCCAAACAAGTTGATCTGGTAATCTAAGTCTTCTCTATTTCTCTACTATAGTACTATTAGATATACTATTTTGACTTTGTGAGGATCTTGTATATGCGTATTTGTTGAAGCAGCGTCTTTGTTTGATTTAGGAGTTATTTATAACATAGTCTCGATTTTGTGTTCCTATTAATATCTTAGTTATTTATAACTATCTTTGATGTGCATCATATTCATTACTTCACATACAAAAAGAAAATATAATTGATATTCATTATTCATTATGATACAAAGAAATCGAGCTAGCTAGTTCTAAATTTCTAATAGAAAGAGATGGAACTACTACAGTTTTGCGATGGGGTTGCAACTCTTATGGAGCACATAGGTTCATAATACACTTAATCTGAGCACATTGCACCATCAATATCTCAACCAATCATGTTCATTTCTGAAGTTTGAAGATTATATTAAAAAGATAATGACACTTGATCATTATGAGTTAGAGATACAGCATTATAAATCATTTGGTTGCAAGAAACTCCTCATTCAAACATCATAGGACAAAGCCAAATACTTAAGGAGTAAATATTTGCACTAGTTTTTTTTCTAGAAGAATATAAATAAAAAATTCCATTAACCAGTCAATGCAAAAGCAGTTAGAACCGATTCCAGTCTAAAATTATTGCTTGTGTTAATGTGTAACTATTGATTAACATATCTACAAGTGTTTTAAAGTGGTGTTCTAGTTTTTTCTAGTTGATGAAGGAGTCATTGTTTTATTTGTTGCCACTCACCGATTGTGTACTTTTTTATTATGCCTTTTGTTTTTTATGAAGAAGATTTGGATTTGGTTCTGCAGGCTGCAGAGGCTTGGATTGATGTTGAAAGAGTTCATACAATTGCATTAGGAGCCAAGAAGAACTAGTGTCATGATGATCTATCTTTTTTTTTTCGGTTTTAAATCATGTTGTAATTTTGCTTCATTTTCATCTTCAATTGTAATTTTGTAGGTTTGGTAATAAAAAAGGATTGAAAATTTATAGTGTAGTAATGAAGATCAAGTAAGGAAAAGAATTTTTTTTAATTTAACAAGGTTTTCGCCATGCTTTTAAAGCGTGGCTGTATACCTCTCTATCGCCACGCTTCAAAAGCGTGGCCGTATCTCTCCCTATCACCACGCTTTAAAGCGTGGCCATATCTCTCCCTATCGACACGCTTCAAAAGCGTGGCCGTATCTCTTCCTATCACCATGCTTCAAAAGCGTGGCCATTTCTCCCATATGGCCACGCTTTTAAAGCGTGGCCATATCTCTCGCATACGGCCACGCTTTAATGGGTGGCTAGTTGTAAAAAGTGTGGCAAAAGAAAAAGCGTGGCAATAGGCTGCAAAAAGCGTGGCGATAGAGCAACCGCCACCCTTTGATAGGTCACCCTTTCAAAAGCGTGGCGGTAGCTCAAAAAGCGTGGTGAAAAGCTATCGCCACGCTTTTTTGAGCTTTTCGTCACGCTTTAAAAGCGTGGCAAAAGGAGTGTTTTCTTGTAGTGTATTATTTTGGTTGCTTGAGGACAAGCAACAATTCAAGTTTGGTGTTGTGATGCGTGAGCATCTTTCCTATCTTTTCCTAGTGAATTTGCATTTAATTTGTTGAGTTTAATCAAGAATTAATTATCTTTTAGCCACTATGGATGCTACTTTGAATCTTGTACAATTCTGTTTATTTTAGGTAGCATTCGGCTGGATTTGATGGAGTTTCTGCAGCACAAGAATTAAAGGAGATGACCAGCAAGGAGCGATGCGTACGCACACCTGATGCATGCACGTGACTTGAAGATTTTTAATTTTCAATTTTAAAATTTAAATTTTTATTTTCAAATTTAAATTTTTATTTTCAAATTTCAAATCTTAAATTCAAATCTCTTTTTAATTAATTGCTTATCTTCTCTCTCTTCTTTTTCAAAACTTCCTAACTAACTCTTCTACTCTTCTCTCTTATTTTTTGAATTAATTTTCTTTTAGTTAATTAATTTTAATTTTGGTTATATATATATATATATATATATATATATATTAATTATTGTTTATCTTCTCTACTTCTCTCTCTTCTTCTACTCCTTCTATCTTCTTCTTTCTTCATCTTCTACCTCTCTTAATCATGAACCCAAGTGGGAATGAAGAGCTCAAGAGAACTCTAGGATCTTATACAAATCTCACCGTTGACTTCTATGAAAGAAGTATCAGCATACCTCACATCAGCGCTAGTAGCTTTGAAGTGAACCCTCAACTTATTACCCTAGTGCAGCAAAACTGCCAGTATTCTGGGCTTCTTCAGGAAGAACCTACAGAATTCCTAGCAGATTTCTTAAAGATAGCTGACACAGTACACAGTGAGGGAGTAGACCAAGATGTCTACAGATTATTGCTTTTTTTTTTGTAGTAAAGGATCAAGCAAAAAGGTGGTTAGATAACCAGCCTAAAGCTAGTTTAAAAACTTGGAAACAGTTAGTGGAAAAGTTTTTAAACGAATACTTCCCCCCAAGAAAGATGACCCAGCTGAGGCTAGACATCCAAGGCTTCAAACAAGGAGATAGTGAATCTCTTTATGATGCTTGTGAGAGGTATAGGAGGATGCTAAGAAAATGTCCCACTGAAATGTTTTCAGAATGGGTACAGTAAGACGTCTTCTACTATGGGCTTTCAGACATTGATAGAATGTCTTTGGACCACTCTGCTAGTAGTTCCATACACATGAGAAAAACCATTCAAGAAGCCCAAGAGCTCATTGAGATAGTTGCCATTAATCAGCATCTGTACTCATCTCCTGAGACCTCTATAAAAAGAGAGGTTAAGGCAGTAGCTGCTGAACCTAACCTTCCAGAGCAGAATGGCCCACTGACTCGGCAACTACAAGCCATTGCCCAGCAAATGCTGGAACTGTAAGAGGCTCTACGAGAAACTCAGGCTTCTAACAGAAATGTAGAAGCCCAGTTGTGTCAAACAAGGCAGCAGTTATCTAAGACGATAACAGATGAATGCCAGGCTATCCAACTGAGGAGTGGGAAAACCTTAAGCACCCAACCTCAGTATAATAAAAATGAAAAGCCCATAGAGGATAACCATGTCTCTACAAAAGATAACTCTGGACGTTTAAATTCCCAGAGAGGTATCCCTCTTGGCGTTGAACGCTAGGAAAGGGCAGAGACTGGGCATTCAAACGCCCAGAAAGGTATCCCTCTTGGCGTTGAACGCCCAGGCAAGGGAAGTCAGTCACCTAATGACAACAACCTTGCTAAACAAGGTAGTAACCCCCCTTCCAACACACATGGCATTAGGCCTCCTGATAAACCCTATTTTTAGGGTTTATCTTGTGCTTAATTTAGTGGATTTTATCCACTAAACTCACACTTATTCATATAATTCGCATGTTTTAAATTTTCCTTCCTAATTTTGTGCTATGATTGAAAACATGCTTATTTGGCCTTAAATTTTCTAATTTTAATCCTCTCTGATCACCATTCAATGCCGTGATATGTTTGTTAAGTGTTTTCAGGATTTATAGGGCATGAATGGCTTAGAGGATGGAAAGAAAGCACGCAAAAGTGGAAGGAATACAAGAAATTGAAGGAATTGCTAAGCTGTCAACCCTGACCGCTTCGTACTAAATCGATCATAACTTGAGCTACAGAGGTCCGAATGAGGCGGTTTTAGATGCGTTGGAAGGCTAACATCCGGGGCTTCAAAATGATATGCAATTTGCCATAGTTTCCATGTAGTTAGGTGACGCGCACGCGTGGGTCACGCGTACGCGTGTCCTTGCGAAAGTTCAGCGACGCGTACACGTGAACGACGCGTACGCGTGACATAGCCACGTGCTGGACGTATCAGAAATTGTTGGGGGCAATTTCTGGGCTATTTTTGGCCCAGTTCCAAGCCCGAAAACACATATTAGAGGCTGCAGAGTGGGTAAATCATTCAACAATTCATTCACATAATTTTAGGTTTAGATGTAGTTCTCTAGGGAGAAAGGCTCTCTCCTCTCTCTAGGTTTTAGGTCTTAGTTTTATTCCTTTTCAATTTTAGATTTCTACTCTACTTTCAATTTAGTTTCTCTTCTACTTTTATTTGTTCTACTGCTCTAGGTATCTTCCCTTGTTGATTTATTTATGTTGCCAATTTAGTTTATGAATTCTCATGTCATATTTGATTTTCCTTTTAATGGAATTTGAAGTATTTCATGTTTATTACTTTTTTTCTCATTCATTGTTATTGATTCCTTGCAATTGGTTGTTTAGGTTTTATTATCTCTTATTATTTTCTATGTTTTTATGTTGTGCCTTCCAAGTGTTTAATAAAATATTTGGGAGGATTTTAAATAAGCTTTTTATGTTCTTAGCTTGGATTGATTAATTGGAGACTCTTGAATTGTCAACGGTCTTTTATTGATTGGTATTTGAGACTTGCTAGTTGGTTTAAGCTTCATTAAATCTAGTCTTTGATTAGGAATTGTTAACTTAAGTTAACTTTTCTCACTTGACATTCGTTCATTGTTAGAGGTTAACTAAGTGAAAGGAAAAGGCAATTACTATCATAGTTGATGATAATAATGAGGATAGGAATTTCAATTCTCAATACTTGTTAGGAATTTTCTATTGGGTTTGCTTTAGTGACAAACAAATTAAATTTGATTGAGGATTAATTGTCGCTTTAGATCTATACTTGCAACGCGATTAGTTTTTTGAAATTCTTTACCGACGATTTTTCTCCCATCAATTTTTGGCGCCGTTGCTGGAGAATTGCAAACGTGTGCCTTATTATTGGTTATTATAAATATTTGTTTTTTGCTTGTTTCTTAGTTTTTAGGACTTAGTTGCTTATTTTTATTAGTTTTTATTTTTATTTGCTACTATGAATTCTCATCACTTGGCTATGAGTTTGGTTCAAATTATGTTGTAGGAAATGGAGACTACAATGAGAATATGCATCATGGATGGGATAATCAAAGATGGGAGGAGTAATAAGGATTTGATCAACCCTCTTGGCAACAACCTCCACCAACATACTATGACCAAGAGCCATTCCAAGAGGCATACCAAGATAATGGCTATGGTGAGTACCCTTTTGATTATCAACAACCACCACCATACGCCTATGAACCCCCTCCTCAATATAATTTTGAACCACCATACTCACAAGCCCCTTACCACCAAACACCTCCATATGACCCTAACCCATATCTACCATACCAACCACCATATGAACCATACGAACCACACATAGAACTATCCCAACTCCAACATAATTACTCTTATGAACTACCACCTCAATATTCACCATCACCATACCCTTACCAAGAAGAACCACCTTCCTATTATGAACCCTTTCTCCAAAATAATGAACCCTCCTATCCAGCCCAAGCTCCCATAGATGATACCTTTAATATTATTCGCCAAGGGCAAAGAGAGCTTCAAACCACACTTACCTCTGCTCTCACCTCTCCTCTCCAAGCTTTTATATCCCGTGTAGATCCATCAATCCAAGAGCAACACGAGCCAAATTATGCTATTGACACAGAACAAGAGAGAAGAGATCGTCTTAGGGACTTAATGGATCGAATGCACTCATCCATACTTCAAAAGAAGCAAGAGGATGCCCAAAATGTGAAAGTAGAGACACTTGAAGATGAAGGAGTAGTTGAAGAATTAGAAAAGGAAGACATCAAAGAGGAGTTCAATTTTGTACTAGAGCAAGTGGAGAAAGCCGAAATTATAGAAGAAGAGGAAGTGGTTGAAGACTTAGGAGATGCGGAACCTCCATGAGAAACTCAAGTCATAGAGCCTTCTTCCAAGACGTTTGAAGTTGATGTTGAGGGAGGTGTACAACCTCCAAGACATATCATGGTTGAAGACTTCAAAGAGGTTGATCAAGAGATGGATTCAATCATTGATGAATTCTTATCTACAATTGAATCCTCTCCCATTAGACTTGACATGGAGATTAAAGAAGAAGGAGCACAACCTCCCATGCCCTTGGTAAGCAATGAAGAAGAGATTGAATTGGAAGAAAGCTACCAAGAGGTAGAGGTTGAATTGAAGAAGCTTGCAAAAAGGTGGAAGTTGTCAAGGAAGAGCACAAGGGAATAGATCTTGAAATCACGTTGCCAAAGTTGTTGGAGACCTCTCCCCCTAAGTCACCATCATCCTTCACAACATTTAAGTGGGTAAAATTCATATCCCTCAGCTTTCTCATTCCACTTGAATATGGTTTGCTTGAGATGGATGATCAACTTAGGAATATTTGTGGCTTTAAGAGTAAAAGAGAGAGGATTAGTGGTTGAAAACGACAACCGAAGCTCATTATAGTTGGACCATCAAGGTTGAATTGTAAAGGTTGGAGTCATGCTACATTGAATGGGTCTAGGAAGTTGTTTGGAGGCTTCATTGAGAATTCGTCTTGCTTACCACCCAAGTGGAGAAATGATGATCAACAAGAAGACGGGTGCAAAAGCGAGGTTTGGGACCCTGGAATTCATTCTAGCAATCCACACTCTTGAGAATTTGTCACTTGCTTTAACTTGCTTGAAGGATTTATGTGCCTAGTTTGGGACCCCGGAGGCTATTGGAATTACAAACATTGGTGGGGATTCAAGGAAGAGTTCAAGCATAAGCCACCCTGTCAAGGAACTCACCAATTGTTCAACTTAAGGACGTTAAAGAAAAGTGCTAGGTGGGAGGCAACCCATCATGGTATGATCTTCCCTTTTTATTAGTTTCATTTCATTCTTACTAGTGTTATTTCTCAGTTCTGCATATTTACTTCTGCATAAAAAAGAAAAAATTTTGCACGCGATGCGTAAGCGTCGATGACGCGCTCGCGTCGTATGTAGGTTTGCTCCTTATCTAAAATGAACAGAGAGTTACGCGGGAGCTGTGCAGGAGGGGTGCCTGATGCACAAGCCAACCCACGCGTATGCGTCCCCTACGTTTTTCACCATCCACGTGTAAGCGTCAGCGACGCGTACGCATGGGCATGTTAATCGGCGTAAAAGAGTGACTTGAACAGAAAGTTGTGCTGCCTTGGTACTGGAGTCGCGCGAGTAGTCACGCGTACGCGTGACCGACGCTCACGCGTTCGTGTTCATTTTTGGCTACCCACGCGTATGCGTGGGCGACGCTTACGCGTTGCATGGCCGTTTCTGTTTTTACGCATACGCGTGATGTATGTGCAGGCGTCGCGCCCTGTTTTTCATTCCCTTCTCCGTTCTTCTCTCCTTTTTCCTTCTTTCTTCCTCCTTTTTTAATTTCTTCTTCTTCATTTCTTTAATTTGTCATCCTTATTCTTTTTCATTCTATTTTAGTTAATTTATTTGTATACTTTCATTCACTGCATTTTAATTTTGTGCCTGTTTTTATTTTCTTTTCTAAATTTATTACTTTTTCGTTGGTGTTAAATGTTCTTATTCAACTGTTGTATCTTTTCTTGAATTATTTTGGTACTTCGTGATATGTTTTAAACTATTGGATATTATTAATTATAAGTCAAAGCTAATTTTTATGATACTTGTATTTCATTTGCATTGATATGCACTTACACTGTCTTTCATTACCCAATCTCTCTCCCTATTATTGCAATTTTTGCACTATTGATATGCCATTTGCTTCTACTATTTTTCTCACTCACATGTTGTAGCTACCATGTAGTTGAGACCCTTATTATTTGGCATCAACACACCCATATTTTATTTGTTTTCTTATCCTTCTTTTTGGGTTATTTTTTTTCCTTTTTCTCTTATTTTAGGATGGCCACCGAGAAGGGAAAGGAAAAGCTTCTAAATGGGGAGAACAACGGACAAGTCCATCTGCACAATCTTCAGAGAAAAGCATCATTTGTAGCCACCCGTCCACTTGCATATCTTAGCATGCACCGAGGACGGTGCAACCTTTAAGTGTGGGGAGGTCGATACCGACTTCCGTAGGTTAGTTATTTTCTTCTCAACACTAGTGTTTAATCCTCTTTGTTAGTTCATTGTTGCATCTACATGTTTGATTGCATGCTTGTTTGATTTTTGTGCATATTCTACCACTGCTTGGTTGAAGTGATGAATTCTTTTCCAATAAATTATTTTATAGCATTTCAAATTTGAATTAAAACTTTTATTGAACTTGTTTGAAGAAATATTATATTGGAACATGGTTTAGAGCTCGAACACACAAAACCAGTGAGATTTTGAGCCTATTTGATTGGTTGTATTTTATCAACCAATATTTTTTTTTTGGTGTGTGTTGTTCTCTCTAAAATTGTGATCTTTGTCTTGCTTAATTCTATATTTTTATTATTTGATGTATGCATGAACTTATATGCTTGAGGCCTTGTTTCACTGAGCTTACATACCCATATGGCCTTAACCTTTTCTTTATCCTTTGTAAACCAATATTGAGTCTACTTATCCCATTTATTCTTTACTCTAGCTCATCACTAACTCTAAGCGGAAAATAATAATACCCTTAATTTGAATACTTGGTTAGCTTAGACTAGTGAGAGTGTTCAGATTTAAGTGTGGGGAAGTTGGCTTTGCCAATATTTGGTTTGAGAATTGGGTGTTGTATATTCTTGTGAAAATGTGCAAAACAATAGTTGAGCACATATTATTGCATTCAATAATTCAATCATATGCATTGAGAAAAATAAAAAGAAAAGAAAAGAAAAATAAAAAGACAAAAAAAAGGAGAAAAAGAAAAGAAAAAGAGCAAATAATAAAAGGGGACAAAATGCCACAAAGTAAATGGTAAAAGCAATGCATATGTACTGTACTCGAAATTAGGATGCATGAATATGTGGGAAACATGGTTAATAGATAGTTAGATTTTGTACTTTGATTACATGGATTGTCTTAGGTTAGGTGAGAAGTTTGGGTTATTCAAGGATTCAGATTTTAGTCCACTTGACCAAATACATTCCTACTTTGACCCTAACCCCATTACAACCCTTAAAAGACCTCTTGATATGTGTATTTTGTGCATTAAATTTTTGTTGATTGGTAGAAGAAGAGCAAGCCTTAGAAAGCAAGATTAGTAGAGAACCGAGAGAATCGAACCTTAAACACTGAATGATTAGAGTGTATACAATTCCGGTGAGGGTTCGATGCTCGATTCTTTGTTCCCAGCTTTCATGAGCTATCTTCTTCTTGCAAGTCTATTTGTATTTCATTTTTATGATTTGAATTAGTGAAATCCAGTTCATATTCATTCTTGAAAGGTTTATCTATTTTTAACCAAGTAGGTAGAATCGTTTTTTTGCATGTAGTTGTATTCATATAGATAGGTTGCATTTAATAAGTCTTACCATTCCTCTTCACTCCTTTATAACTTCTCTTGAGTTTAGCATGAGGGCATGCTAATGTTTAAGTGTGGGGAGATTGCTAAACCCCATTTTTAGAGTTTATCTTGTGCTTAATTTAGTGGATTTTATCCACTAAACTCACACTTATTCATATAATTCGCATGTTTTACATTTTCCTTCCTAATTTTGTGCTATAATTGAAAACATGCTTGTTTGGCCTTAAGATTGCTAATTTTAATCCTCTCTTATTAGCATTCGATGCCGTGATATGTTTATTAAGTGTTTTCATAATTTATAGGGCAGGAATGGCTTAGAGGATGGAAAGGAAGCACGCGAAAGTGGAAGGAATACAAGAAATTGAAGGAATTGCTAAGCTGTCAAGCTTGACCTCTTCGTACTAAATCGATCATAACTTGAGCTACAGAGGTCCGAATGAGGCGGTTTTAGATGCGTTGGAAAGCTAACATCCGGGGCTTCAAAATGATATGTAATTTGCCATAGTTTCCATGTAGTTAGGTGACGCGTACGCGTGACATAGCCACGTGTTGGACGTATCATAAATCACTGGGGGCAATTTTTGAACTATTTTTGGCCCATTTTTAAGCCCATAAACAAAGATTAGAGGCTGCAGAGTGGGGGAATCATTCATTCAACAATTCATTCACATAATTTTAGGTTTGGATGTAGTTCTCTAGGGAGAGAGACTCTCTCCTCTCTCTAGGTTTTAGGTCTTAGTTTTATTCCTTTTCAATTTCAGATTTCTACTCTATTTTCAATTTGGTTTCTCTTCTACTTTTATTTGTTCTACTAGTCTAGTTATCTTCTCTTGTTAATTTATTTATGTTGCCAATTTAGTTTATGAATTCTCATGTCATATTTGATTTCCCTTTTAATGCAATTTGAAGTATTTCATGTTTATTACTTCTTTTCTCATTCGTTGTTATTGATTCCTTGCAATTGGTTATTTAGGTTTTATTATCTTTTTTTAATTTCTATGTTTTTATGTTGTGCTTTCCAAGTGTTTGATAAAATATTTGGGAGGATTTTAAATTAGCTTTTTATGTTCTTAGCTTGGATTGATTAATTGGAGACTCCTGAATTATCAACGGTCTTTTATTGATTGGTATTTGAGACTTGCTAGTTGGTTTAAGCTTCACTAAATCTAGTCTTTCATTAGAACTTGTGAACTTAAGTTAACTTTTCTCACTTGACTTTCCTTCATTGTTAGAGGTTAACTAAGTGAAAGCAAAAGGCAATTACTATCATAATTGATGATGATAATGAGGATAGGAATTCCAATTCTTAATTCTTGTTAGGACTTTTCTTAGTAGTTATTTTATTTCCTTGATTATTTATATTACTTGTTTCTTAAACTCAAAACCCAAAAAGATACAATCTCATAACCAATAGTAACATACTTTCCTGCAATTCCTTGAGAGACGACCCGGGGTTTAATACTTTGGTTATTTTTATTGGGTTTGCTTTAGTGACAAACAAATTAAATTTGATTGAGGATTAATTGTCGGTTTAGATCTATACTTGCAACGCGATTATTTTTGTGAAATTCTTTACCAACGATTTTTTTCCCATCACCTCCATCAACCAAGGTTGATGATTATAAGGCTAAGATGCCATTTCCTTAGAAACTCTGTCAAGAGGAAAGGGATAAATAGTTTGCATGCTTTGCGGAATATCTCAAAACATTAGAGATAAAGATCCCTTTTGCAGAAGCTCTTGAACAGATACCTTCTTACGCAAAGTTCATGAAGGACATTCTAATTCATAAGAAGGATTGGAGAGAGACTCAAACAGTCCTCCTCACTGAGGAATGCAGTGCAATCATTCAGAACATCTTACCAGAGAAGTTTAAAGACCCTGGAAGCTTTGTGATATCATGAACTCTAGGTGATGCTTGTACAAGGATAGCTCTGTGTGACCATGGGGAAAGCATTAACCTAATACCTGCTTCTCTAATAAAGAAGTTCTGTTTGACTGATGAAATCAAACCAACTCGCATATGCCTTCAACTTGCTGATGGTTCTATTAAGATACCATCAGGAGTAATAGAGGACATGATTGTCAGGGTTGGACCCTTTGCCTTTTCCACTAACTTTGTGATATTGGACATGGAGGGGCACAAGAGTGTATCCCTTATCCTAGGAAGACCTTTCCAAGTTACAGGATGAACCCTCATTGATGTTGAAAAAGGGGAAGTAACCCTAAGAGTCAATGAGAAAAAGTTCGTACTGAATGCTGTCAAGGCTATGCAGCATCCAGCCATTCCTGAGGAATGCATGAGCATTGACCTCATTAATTCCCTGGTGGAAGAGGTCAACATTGCCAAAGGCTTCAAGGAAAGGCTTGATGATTGATGAGTGGATATTTTATACGCTTTTTGGCATCACTTTCATATAGTTTTTAATAGTTTTTATTTAGTTTTTATTGAGTTTTTATAGGTTTTAGTGTTAAAATCATATTTTTGGATTCTACTATGAGTTTTTGTGTTTTTGTACAATTTCAAATGTTTTCTGGCTGAAATTGAGGAGCTGGAGCAGAAGTCTGATTCAGAGACAGAGAAAGCACTACAGATGTTGTCTAGATCTGACCTACGTGAATTCGGAAGAGCTTTTCTGGAGCTACATAAGTCCAAATAGATCTCTCTCAACGGATATGGAAATCTGACTTCAAGAGCTTTCCAGCAATATATAATAGTTCATACTTTGCTTCGGATTAGAAGGCCTAAAACTGGCGTCCAACGTCAGCTTCCTGCCCCCTTCCAGGCGTCTAGCGCCCAAAGAGCAGAGCCCAGCATCCAAAGGCCCAGAGAAGACCCCCTAGCCAGCGTTTCATGCTCTAGGAACCTCATAGCACGTGGATCTCCTCAAAGCTCAGCCTAAACACTCACAAAATTGGCCCCAGAAGTAGATTTTAGCACTAAATAGACTATTTTACCCTTACTAGTCATCTGTTTGGTATTTAAAGTGTATTTTACAACAACACATAGGCATTCAGCCCTATTTTTGTTTTCACCATTATATTTTACTTTCAGTATGAGTTTCCAAACCTCCTAGGTTGAGGGAAGGAGCCCTGCTGAATCCTATGAATTAATAAAAGTATTACTATTTCTTCTTCGATCCGTGTTTGATATATCTCAAAGATGTATATTCGTTCTTTATCAATATGAATGCGTTGAACTGGCATAAGGTTATCACATTTTACATAGTTTCAGGGTGCATCTTTCATCGAACAATGATGAACCACCAGCTTGAATATACGTCTCTCAGACGGCTAATCCACGATTTCGTTGGGAACTTCTCGAGACATTAGTTCAGCCAACTTACGAGGAGATTATGGTCTCTGTGGTAGAGGCTAGAATCCTAAGAAGTTTCACCCTCAATCAGAATGGATCCACACTAAACCTGGGGTTCATATCTGAAGGAGTATTTGCAGCAGCTCAAACCAGTGTCAATCACATACAGCTTGCCATTGAAGAAATCACTCACAAGCAGAGAAGATAGTATTACCAGAATTAATTCTGAAAGTCTAAGCAACTCCAAACCTCAACTCTATTCCCTTTATTGATTCCATTTAATTCCTTATTCCTATTTAACATCCAAATATTTGATATAAAAGTAATTTATACAATATTAAAACACGTTAAATTTGACTCGTTCTGATCTGCCTGACTAAGACCTGCAGGATAACCATAGATTCACTACAAGAAAAATACCCATTTAGCCACACTTTTTTTAAGCTACATTTGAAAAGCGTAGCCTATTCTATGAATAGGCTACACTTTTCTCCGTGTTGCCTTTTTATATGAGAAAAGGATACACATTTGTGGCATCGTTTAAAAAGTGTAGCCTTAGATATTTTAGAAATCACTTATAAAGCGTAGCCGTAGGTTAATATCTAAAAGTTCACTTTTCGTATCAAAGGGAACGCTTTTAGAGAGTAGCCTATTTATTAAGTTTTGGGTACGTTTTAAAAGTGATGCCTAATGTGTCTATAGCAAAAAAATTTACACTTAGTAAATTTTTTCCCTCCTCTTAACTTTTTCCCAGTGTAAAGCACACACAATCTGTAAGCTCACACTTGGTGAAAATTTTGATTCTTCCCTCTAAAGCTCAGAAGTCACCCGAGAAGAAAACTCTCCAAATCCAAAACACGGAGAAAACCCTTTCAGAAAACCCTGCCTCCTGCACCGCGCGAAGATCATGAAGTCTCACCGTCGCGAAGATCATCGCACTCCAGTCCCCACTCACCACTCAGTGCCACACCGTTGTGAAGATCGTGAAGCTAACGCCGTCGTGAACCGTCCTGCACTGATCGTCGCCACTCGTAACCCCAAATCAGAGAAAGGGTCCGCCATCACCACACACCACTCACGGCGTCACCACTCACCTCCAGGAAGACTCTGCACTCACTCATCTTCACCACTCACCACGCCGTCACTCATCTTCACCGTACCGTCGCTTCTCTTTGCTGTGCGCTCACATCAGGAAGACGCTGCGCTCAACTGAAAGCCTCTCTTCATTCGCTCACCATCGTCAAGAAGGTATGCATCCACCTTCATTTGGTTTCTGAAATTTGAGAGGTTAGGGTTCCGATTTTAGGGTTTCAATTTGGGGGTTTGGTATAATAATCTATGAACTCATGAATTGATGAACATGCATGCTACTGTTGCGGCGTAGGAGAACTCATTCTTCTAGGTTCGTTCACCACAAACCCTAGGTCCATTCTTCTGTTGTCTTAGCTTGCGATTATTTTGATTGTTTTGATGTAAATTGAATTCAAAACGATATGGTTTGGTGATTCAGGAGAGTGAAGCGGTAAATCTTAAGCTGTATTCACACTGGATGAGCTCCTGCTCCTTCTGAGTTCGATTCTCTCTCAACCTCAAAGGTATGATATTTATATTCAATTCTACATTTACATTTACATTTACATTTATATTTACATTCACATTCCTAATCGATTCCCATTCTTTCAGGCTTAAAATACCACTACGTAGCTGTCACCGCCTCCTCCAAATCTGACCCTGGTTTGTTCTAAACCTATGCTATGTATTTATTTCTGTTACATGTATTGTTAAATTTCCTTGTTTAAACAACCATCAGAGTTCCTCAAGTTGAATCCTCTTGCTTTAATTCCCGTTCTGGTGGATGGCGATTTTGTTCTTGCTAAATCTTTAGCCATTATTATGGTTGGTCCTCCAACTCATGATTTTAATTCCCCTGTTTCTCTTATATATTCTTATTTATATTCAATTATTCAAGTTCTCTATGTATGCAGTATTTAGATGATAAGTATCCTCAATACCCTTTGCTGCCTCATGACATTCCCAAAAGAGCACTCAATTTTCAGGTATACCTGCTGCATAATCTTAAGCTCTAGTCCTTTTTGTTACTCGGCTTTCTAATCATCTTATCCACTCTCCACAGGTTGCACATATTGTTTTGCAGAATAACGTCATTGAGAAAAAGGTTGGCCCTCATGAAAAACTTCCTTGGGCACAAAGTGTCATTAGAAAGGGCTTCACAGGTGACACTTCACTGAATACCATTAAGATATATTCTGGTTTGTTACTTCCAAACCAATTATTCATTTGAGTGGTTTTTTTTTCTTGCCTTAATTAAATGTTGCATATTTTGCATTATTTTCAACACTTGAAAAGCTACTGAAAGATCACGCTGGGAGATATGCCACTGGAGATAAAATTTTCCTGGTACTTGCAATTCATATGACAATGCTCAGTTACTTGCAATTCATTTTTGGAGGGACTAGGCATCTGACTGGTTACGGGAATCAATTCCTTTTTGTGATAATAACAACTATTATTATAATATTTTTGTACTTAAATTTATGCAGCACTTAATTTTTTATACAAGCATGTTTGCTCATCTTAATTGGATGTGGCAACCCTTTTTAATGAACAACTATTATTATAATATTAGTATTCCTTTGGAAGAATGTCTTTGGAATGTGAACTTGGATTTTTACCTCAGCAACTTGTAAGGCATCTTTCTAAGTATAATAATTGGATGATCAATTCTTCCTCACCCTGTTTGTGCATGTATTTTGTGATCTTGTTCTGTTTGATTGGCTTTTATGGTTAACAAAACCGAACCAGTTACCAAACCTACGGTTACTAGGATCAATATATATGAGCCGGCATAAACACCCCTTTTGACTAGGTAGCATTCACCATTCAACCAACCTATCCTATAAGGCAACCTCTTACTCATACTTGTGGCAGTTATCAATAAGATCATTGCAATCCCAAAGCTAAGCCTGCCAACCATCACATCATTCAAATTTTATTATTGCATTAGGGGCAAAGCTTTTTTGTTCTTCTATTGTGTACAATTGAATTTGTGCTATAGAGTTCCTGTTCTTATTAAGTAATTTGTATTAATGGAATTCAAAATAGTACAGGGGCATTTGAGTTTTGAAATACCTTCAATTCTTATTATTAGTCTTCAATATGTAGTGCAAGATCACTTGGAGGATTTTAATTGGTGTTGCCGTGGAATATGTAATCTGACAGCCCATTCCAGAGGTAAGCAGCACTGTATTTCTCAAAATTTGGAGGTGAAAAAGTTTCTGATTGATGCATTAGTTTATGAAGTTTTATTCATTAATTTGTCTTCAATTTTTTAAACCTTTTGCTTCAATTTACTTGTGTAACTTGATGTATTCTTGAATTGTGTTTTGGGTTCTGATTCGCCAAAAATAGATTAAGCCAGGGAATTCATGTTTGGTCTGTCAATTGCATTGGGGATATTGGTGCAAAATTGATATATCTGTCTCAATTCATTTTTAATTTTACAATTTAGGTTGATAATTCTCACTTTACTCTTTGAAGCAATTCCGTTTTCCCCACTTGAAATTAAGCTGATTGCCATGATTTTGTGAATTTAGTATTCAGCTTTAATGAGAATAATAAAAAACTAACAAGCTGAGAAGAGAAAAAGTAAGTGATCAATCAAATAGATACTGTGGTATTGTATCTTATTTATCTGAGATATTAAATCTGCTAAATCAAAGTGCTTACTACTTTTGATAGGTAACGAGCTATTAGAATGCTTTTAGTTTTGTTCAAGATGAGTAACTGTTGCAATTGTTTGGTAAATAATGCTGGGATTGGTTTGGGTGATAAATATCCTATTGGCAGTAAAGTTTAAGCTGTTTGGAGTGAAGATAGGGAATGGTATATTCAGCAATTAATTTCTTTTTCTTTGTCCATTTATTCAGCAATTAGTATGATGATCATATATATTTTAGTATTTCAACTCAGTTTGTGATCTTACTATTTTGGTTTAGTTAATTTCTATTTACACTTTTTTTGTGCATCTTTAGAAGAATTTTTTTGTTTAAACTTCTTAGAAGTGCAAGTATTTTTGCAGCAGCTCCGCTGAGAATGAACAAAGGAATGAACACTGATACAATTGTTAAGGCCAAGAGTTTTCTTTATGGTGATGAAGATCAGCATGAAAAAGATGTGTTTGAGAAGAATCTGAAGGCGCTTCAGAACATTTTTTAGTCATTATGCCAAGATTAGAAGATTAACGATTTTCTGTTTGTTAAAGCTCTTTTTCGGATAGAGTGCAAACTTTGCATTTTAATTGATATCTGATACAAGTTTTATGTGACTTAAATTATCTTAAGTTATATTTTGATTGTTAATTGCTTCTTAAGATTATGTCTTTGAATTGTGTAAGAATGATTTTTATTGTTTAAAGAAATTATTTAGTATAATTATGTGTTTAATTTTATTTTACAATATTTAACTCATTTAATTAAAAATATATAATTATATATGTAATATTATTAAATATTATGTTGTATAAAAAATTATTAGAATATTATATACATACAGAAAATTAAAAAAAAAATTAAAAAAAATAATGAGGGACCTAAGGCTACACTTATATAGAGTAGTTATGGTTATACAGAAAATTAAAAAAAAAATAATAAGGGACCTAAGGCTACACTTATATAGAGTAGCTATAGTATACAATGTGGCTACGTTTTACAAGTGATGCAGTAGCGTTGAAAAGCGTAGCCTATTCTGATAAAAATGGAAGCTGAAAAGCGTAGCCTTTGGTCCTGGACAGCATCACTTGAAAAGCGTACCCTATTCCCAAATGCCAAAAGCGTAGCCCTTGGTGCAGAAAAACGTAGCCTTTGAGAATAGGCAACGGCCGAATAGGAATCACCCCAAAAAGCGTAGCCGTAGCCCAGAAAGCGTAGCCGTAGCCTAAGGCATCATTTTTTTTCACTTTTGGCTACACTTTTCAAGTGTACCTGAATGGGTGTTTTTCTTGTAATGATTGCTTCAAACCACAATCCTCGTGGGATCGACCCTGACTCGCTCAGGTATTACTTGGACGACCCAGTGCCCTTGCTGGTACACTAGTACGAAGGTGTGGGGATTCGTGCTACCAAGGTTTTGGCGTCGTTGCTGGGGATTGTTGAGTTTAGACAAACTGTCGGATTGTTTTTCTCCTTAATTAGACCAGGTGAGTTTATTTTACATTATTTTAGTTGAGTCTTTAATTTCTGTTTTCTTCTTCTTCGATTTTCGAAAATTTCTAAAAACCTTTTCAAAAATATTTTTCTTTTCTTTGTTCAATTTATGTTCTTGTTGAGTCTTTGATTTTTGCAAGAGTATAACTTTGATTAAAGTCCTTTATGTTCTTCAAATTTTTTGAAAATTTCAAAACCCTTTTCAAAAATATTTTTCTTTTCTTTGTTAAATCTTTGTTTCTTGAATGTGTCTATTTTCTTGGGAATAGTTGCTCCTTTGAATCTTTCTTTCAAAAAAAAAATCTTCAAAAATAAATTTTCTTTGTTTAAATCTTGTTTCACTTTTTAAGTTTGGTGTTTTCTTGTTTATTTTCTTATGTTTTTTGAAAATTTTGTTTTAGTTTTCTAAAAATTTTAAGTTTGATATTCTTGTGGGTCTTCAAAGTGTTCTTGAGTCTTGCATGTGTTTTGATCTTAAAGTTTTTAAGTTTGGTGTCCCTTTGTGTTTCCCTCCAAATTTTCAAAAATTTGGGTGCACTAGATCTAAAAATTTTAAGTCCTGTGTCTTTTTTGTATTTTTCTCTTTCATCATAAATTCAAAAATAAAAAATATCTTTTCTAACTTAATTTCAACCTAATTTTCGAATTTTTTAATAAAATTCAGATTTCAATTTTAAAATTTTATCTTATCTTATCTTAGTTATTAAGTTTTCAAAAATCAATTCTTTTCAAAAATAAAAAACATATCTTTTTCAAAAATCTTATCTTTTTCTTATCTTTTTCAAAATTTAAAAATCTTATCTTAACTTTTTCAAAATTCAAATTTTAAAAATCATATATTTTTCAAGATTCAATTTCAAAATCCAAAATTTAAAATTCAAATTTCAATTTTAAAAATTAAACCTTTTCAAAATTCAAATATTTTTCAAATCTTCATCTTATCTTATTTCAAATTCAAAATTCAAAATTTATTCAAATTTTAAATTCAAATCTTTTTAATTTTAAAACTTATCTTTTCTTAACTTTCTTATCTTTTCTATCTTATCTTTTCTCTTTAAATTTTAAAATTAAATATTTTCGAATCTTTTTAATTTCTTATTAAATTTTAATTTCAAATATTTTCTTATCTTATCTTCTATCTTATTTCTAAAATTCAAATCTTTTCTTAATTAATCACTTCTTTCTCTCTTTTTTTTTTCAAAACTTCCTAACTAACTTCTTCTCTCTTCTTTTTTCAAAATTTTGTAATTAAATTTTATTTTCTTTCTTTTTTTTATTTTTTATTTAAATAAAAAATTATTTTATTATTATTTATCTTTTCTACTTTTATCTCTTCTTCTACTCCTTCTATCTTCTCCTTTCTTCATCTTCTACCCTTCTTAATCATGAACCCAAGTGGGAATGAGGAGTTCAGGAGAACTTTGGGCTCTTACACAAATCGCATTGCTGACTTCTTTAAAAGAAGTATTAGCATACCTCACATCAGAGCTAGTAGCTTTGAACTCAATCCTCAACTTATTACTTAGGTGCAGCAAAAATGCTAGTATTTTGGGCTTCCTCATGAAGAACCTACGAAATTTCTAGCAAATTTCCTAAGGATTGTTGACACAGTACACAGTGAGGGAGTAGACCAAGAGGTCTACAGATTATTAATTTTTCCTTTTGCAGTAAAGAAGCAAGAAAAACGATGGTTGGATAACCAGCCTAAAGCTAGTTTAAAAACTTGGAATCAATTAGTGGACAATTTAAACTAATACTTTCCCCCAAGAAAGATGAACCAGCTGAGACTGGACATCCAAGGCTTCTGGTGCACGAAATTGTGATCATCAATGGCGCCATCAACATGGTACGCACAATTGTAATCTCAACTCTTTATCACAACTTCGCACAACTAACCAGCAAGTGCACTGGGTCGTCCAAGTAATAAACCTTACGCGAGTAAGGGTCGATCCCACAGAGATTGTTGGTATGAAGCAAGCTATGGTCATCTTGTAAATCTCAGTCAGGCGGATTCAAATGGTTATGGATGATGAATGATTAAAAGATAAATAAAACATAAAATAAAGATAGAGATACTTATGTAATTCATTGGTGAGAATTTCAGATAAGCGTATGAAGATGCTTTGTCCCTACCGTCTCTCTGCTTTCCTACTGTCTTCATCCAATCCTTCTTACTCCTTTCCATGGCAAGCTGTATGTTGGGCATCACCGTTGTCAATGGCTACAATCCCGTCCTCTCAGTGAAAATGTTCAACGCACTCTGTCACAGCACGGCTATTCATCTGTCGATTCTCGATCATGTCGGAATAGAATTCAGTGATTCTTTTACGTCTGTCACTAATGCCCCACAATCACGAGTTTGAAGCTCGTCACAGTCATTCAATCCTTGAATCCTACTCAGAATACCACAGACAAGTTTAGACCTTCCGGATTCTCAAGAATGCCGCCATCAATTCTAGCTTATACCACGAAGATCCTGATTAAGGAATCCAAGAGATAAACACTCAATCGAAGGTAGAACGGAGGTGGTTGTCAGGCACACGTTCATAGGTGAGAATGATGATGAGTGTCACGGATCATCACATTCATCAAGTTGAAGAACAAGTGATATCTTAGAACAAGAACAAGCTGAATTGAATTGAAGAACAATAGTAATTGCATTGATACTCGAGGTACAGCAGAGCTCCACACCTTAATATATGGTGTGTAGAAACTCCACCGTTGAAAATACATAAGAACAAGATCTAGGCATGGCCGTGAGGCCAGCCCCAAAACGTGATCTAAGGTAGCACATGACTACTCAAAGATTCGACTCCCCTTTCAAATACAATAGCGAAAGGTCCTATTTATAGAGAACTAGTAGCTTAAGATTTACAAAAAATGAGTAAATGACATAAATATCCACTTCCGGGCCCACTTGGTGTGTGCTTGGGCTGAGCATTGAAGCATTTTCGTGTAGAGACTTCTCTTGGAGTTAAACGCCAGCTTTCGTGCCAGTTTGGGCGTTTAACTCCCACTTTGGTGCCAGTTCCGGCGTTTAACGCTGGGAATTCTGATGCTGACTTTGAATGCCGGTTTGGGCCATCAAATCTTAGAAAAAGTATGAACTATTATATATTGCTGGAAAGCCCTGGATGTCCACTTTCCAACGCAATTGAGAGCGCACCAATTGGGCTTCTGTAGCTCCAGAAAATCCACTTCGAGTGCAGGGAGGTCAGAATCCAACAGCATCTGCAGTCCTTTTTCAGCCTCTGAATCAGATTTTTGCTCAGGTCCCTCAATTTCAGCCCGAAAATACCTGAAATCACAGAAAAACACACAAACTCATAGTAAAGTCCAGAAAAGTGAATTTTAAATAAAAACTAATAAAAATATAATAAAAACTAACTAAAACATACTAAAAACATACTAAAAATAATGCCAAAAAGCGTATAAATTATCCGCTCATCACAACACCAAACTTAAATTGTTGCTTGTCCCCAAGCAACTGAAAATCAGATAGGATGAAAAAGAAGAGAATATACAATGAATTCCAAAAAACATCTATGAAGATCAGTATTAATTAGATGAGCGGGGCTTTTAGCTTTTTGCTTCTGAACAGTTTTGGCATCTCACTTTATCCCTTGAAGTTTAGAATGATTGGAATCTATAGGAACTCAGAATCCAGATAGTGTTACTGACTCTCCTAGTTAAGTATGTTGATTCTTGAACACAGCTACTTTATGAGTCTTGGCCGTGGCCCTAAGCACTTTGTTTTCCAGTATTACCAACGGATACATAAATGCCACAGACACATAATTGGGTGAACCTTTTCAGATTGTGACTTAGCTTTGATAAAGTCCCCAATTAGAGGTGTCCAGGGTTCTTAAGCACACTCTTCTTTTTTGCTTTGGACCTCGACTTTAACCGCTCAGTATCAAGTTTTCACTTGACACCTTCACGCCACAAGCACATGGTTAGGGACAGCTTGGTTTAGCCGCTTAGGCCAGGATTTTATTCCTGTGGGCCCTCCTATCCACTGATGCTCAAAGCCTTGGATCCTTTTTATCACCCTTTCCTTTTGGTGTTAAGGGGTATTGGCTTTTTCTGCTTGCTTTTTCTTTTTTTTTTTCTCTTTTTTTTTCGCCTCTTTCTTTTTTTTTCTGCAAGCTTTTCACTGCTTTTTCTTGCTTCAAGAATCAATTTTATGATTTTTCAGATCATCAGATAACATTTCTCTTTTTTCTTTCATTCTTTCAAGAGCCAACAATTTTAACATTCATAAATAATCAAATTCAAAGATATGCACTGTTCAAGCATTCATTCAGAAAAATAATAGCATTGCCACCACATTAAAATAATTAAATTGTTTTAAAATTTGAAATTCATGTACTTCTTTTTCTTTTTCAATTAAAAACATTTTTCATTTAAGAAAGGTGATGGATTTATTTTCGTAGCTTTAAGGCATAGACATTTAGACACTAATGATCATGTAATAAAGACACAAACATAAATAAACATAGAGCACAATTTTCGAAAAATAGAAAATAAAAAACAAGGAAATTAAAGAACGGGTCCACCTTAGTGATGGCGGCTTGTTCTTCCTCTTGAAGATCTTATGGAGTGCTTGAGCTCCTCAATGTCTCTTCCTTGCCTTTGTTGCTCCTCTCACATGGTTCTTTGATCTTCTCTAATTTCATGGAGGAGGATGGAATGCTCTTGGTGCTCCACCCTTAGTTGTCCCATGTTGGAACTCAATTCTCCTAGGGAGGTGTTGATTTGCTCCCAATAGTTTTGTGGAGGAAAATGCATCCCTTGAGGCATCTCAGGAATTTCATGATGAGGAAATTCCTCATGCTCTTGATGAGGTTCTCTTGTTTTCTCCATCTTTTTCATGGTGATGGGTTTGTCCTCATCAATGAGAATGTCTCCCTCTATGTCAATTCCAACCGAATTACAGAGGTGACAAATGAGATGAGGGAAGGCTAACCTTGCCGAGGTAGAGGACTTGTCCGCCACCTTATAGAGTTCTTGAGATATAACCTCACGAACTTCTACTTCCTCTCCAATCATGATGCTATGAATCATGATGGCCCGGTCTATAGTAGCTTTAGACCGGTTGCTAGTGGGAATGATTGAACGTTGGATAAACTCCAACCATCCCATAGCCACGGGCTTGAGGTCATGCCTTCTTAAGTGAACCGGCTTTCCTCTTGAATCTCTCTTCCATTGAGCGCCCTCTTCACAAATGTCTGTGAGGACTTGGTCCAACCTTTGATCAAAGTTGACCCTTCTAGTGTAGGGGTGTTCATCTCCTTGCATCATGGGCAAGTTGAATGCGAACCTTATATTTTTTGGACTAAAATCTAAGCGTTTCCCCCGAACCATTGTAAGCCAATTCTTTGGGTCCGGGTTCACACTTTGATCATGGTTCTTGGTGATCAATGCATTGGCATAGAACTCTTAAACCATTAAGATCCCGACTTGTTGAATGGGGTTGGTGAGAACTTCCCAACCTCTTCTTCGGATCTCATGTCGGATCTCCGGATATTCACTCTTTTTGAGTTTAAAAGGGACCTCGGGGATCACCTTCTTCATGGCCACAACTTCATAGAAGTGGTCTTGATGCACCCTTGAGGGGAATCTCTCCATCTCCCATGACTCGGAGGTGGAAGCTTTTGCCTTCCCTTTCCTCTTTCTAGAGGTTTCTCCGGCCTTAGGTGCCATAAATGGTTATGGAAAAACAAAAAGCAACGCTTTTACCACACCAAACTTAGAAGGTTTGCTCGTCCTCGAGCAAAAGAAGAAAGAGAAGAGTAGAAGAAGAAGAAGAATGGAGGAGATGCAGGAAGCTTTGTGGTTCGGCCATTATAGGTGGGTTTGGAAGGGAAAGTGGTTTGAATTTCAATGGTTAGGTAGGTGGGGTTTTATGAAGGATGGATGTGAGTGGTGAAGAGAATGGTGGGATAGGTGGGGATCCTATGGGGTCCACAGATCCTGAGGTGTCAAGGATAGCTCATCCCTGCATCGAGTGGCGTGCAAAACGCCCTTTCTGCCAATTCTAGCGTTAAACACCGGGCTGCTGCCCTTTTCTGGCGTTTAACGCCAGCTCCTTGCCCATTCCTGGCGTTAAACGCCAGTCTGGTGCCCCTTTCTGGCGTTAAATGCCCAGAATGGTGCCAGACTGGGCGTTAAACGCCCATTTGCTGCCCTTACTGGCGTTTAAATGCCAGCAAGCTTTTCCTCCAGGGTGTGCTGTTTTTTCTCTGTTTTTCATTCTATTTTTGCTTTTTCAATTGTTTTTGTGACTTCACATGATCATCAACTTACAGAAAACATAAAATAACAATAGAAAATAAATAGATATAATAGAATTGGGTTGCCTCCCAACAAGCGCTTCTTTAATGTCAGTAGCTTGACAGTGGGCTCTCATGGAGCCTCACAGATGTTCAGAGAAATGTTGGAACCTCCCAACACCAAACTTAGAGTTTGAATGTGGGGGTTCAACACCAAACTTAGAGTTTGGTTGTGGCCTCCCAACACCAAACTTAGAGTTTGACTGTGGGGGCTCTATTTGACTTTGTTTTGAGAGAAACTCTTCATGCTTCCTCTCCATGGTTACAGAGGGATATCCTTGAGCCTTAAACAAAAGGGAGTCTTCATTCACTTGAATGATCAATTCTCCTCTGTCAACATCAATCACAGCCTTTGCTGTGGCTAGGAAGGGTCTGCCAAGGATGATGGATTCATCCATGCACTTCCCAATCTCTAGGACTATGAAATCAGCAGGGATGTAGTGGTCTTCAACCTTTACCAAGACATCCTCTACAAGTCCATAAGCCTGTTTTCTTGAATTGTCTGCCATCTCTAGTGAGATTCTTGCAGCTTGTACCTCAAAGATCCCTAGCTTCTCCATTACAGAGAGAGGCATGAGGTTTACACTTGACCCTAGGTCACACAGAGCCTTCTCAAAGGTCATGGTGCCTATGGTACAAGGTATTGAGAACTTTTCAGGATCCTGTCTCTTTTGAGGTAATCTCTGCCTAGTCAAGTCATCCAGTTCTTTGGTGAGCAAAGGGGGTTCATCCTCCCAAGTCTCATTACCAAATAACTTGTCATTTAGCTTCATGATTGCTCCAAGGTACTTAGCAACTTGCTCTTCAGTAACATCTTCATCCTCTTCAGAGGAAGAGTACTCATCAGAGCCTCATGAATGGCAGAAGTAAATCCAATGGAATCTCTATGGTCTCAGTGTGAGCCTTAGAGTTCCATGGTTCCTCATTAGGGAACTCATTGGAGGCCAGTGGATGTCCATTGAGGTCTTCCTCAGTGGCGATCACTGCCTCTTCCTCCTCTCCAAATTCGGCCATGTTGATGGTCTTGTATTCTCCTTTTGGATTCTCTTCCGTATTGCTTGGAAGAGTACTAGGAGGGAGTTCAGTAACTTTCTTGCACAGCTGACCCACTTGTGCCTCCAAATTTCTATTGGAGGACCTTGTTTCAGTCATGAAACTTTGAGTGGTTTTAATTAGATCAGAGACCATGGTTGCTAAGTCGGAGTGGCTCTGCTTAGAATTCTTTGTATGTTGCTGAGAAGATGATGGAAAAGGCTTGCCATTGCTAAACCTGTTTCTTCCACCATTATTGTTGTTGAAACCTTGTTGAGGTCTCTGTTGATCCTTCCATGAGAGATTTGGATGATTTCTCCATGAAGGATTGTAGGTGTTTCCATAAGGTTCTCCCATGTAATTCACCTCTTCCATTAATGTGTTCTCAGGATCATAAGCTTCTTCTTCAGATGAAGCGTCCTTAGTACTGCCTGGTGCAGCTTGCATTCCAGACAGACTTTGAGAAATCATATTGACTTGCTGAGTCAATATTTTGTTCTGAACCAATATGGCATTCAGAGTATCAATCTCAAGAACTCCCTTCTTCTGACTTGTCCCATTATTCACAGGATTCCTCTCAAAAGTGTACATGAATTGGTTATTTGCAACCATTTCAATGAGTTCCTGAGCTTCTGCAGGCGTCTTCTTCAGATGAAGAGATCCTCCAGCAGAGCTGTCCAATGACATCTTGGACAGTTCAGACAGACCATCATAGAAGATACCTATGATGCTCCATTCATAAAGCATGTCAGAAGGATACTTTCTGATCAATTGTTTGTATCTTTCCCAAGCTTCATAGAGGGATTCACCTTCCTTCTGTCTGAAGGTTTGGACTTCCACTCTAAGCTTACTCAATTTTTGAGGTGGAAAGAACTTTGCCAAGAAGGCATTGACTAGCTTTTCCCAAGAGTTCAGGCTTTCCTTAGGTTGTGAGTCCAACCATATCTTAGCTCTGTCTCTTACAGCAAAAGGGAATAGCATAAGTCTGTAGACCTCAGGGTCAACCCCATTGGTCTTGACAGTGTCACAGATTTGCAAGAATTCAGCTAAAAACTGATGAGGATCTTCCAATGGAAGTCCATGAAACTTGCAGTTTTGTTGCATTAGAGAAACTAATTGAGGCTTCAGCTCAAAGTTGTTTGCTCCAATGGCAGGGATTGAGATGCTTCTCCCATAGAAGTCGGGAGTAGGTGCAGTAAAGTCACCAAGCACCTTCCTTGCATTGTTGGCATTGTTGTTGTTTTTGGCTGCCATATCTTCTTCTAGTTTGAAGATTTCTATTAGGTCCTCTTCAAGGAGTTGTGCCTTAGCTTCTCTTAGCTTTCGCTTCAAGCTCCTTTCAGGTTCAGGGTCAGCCTCAACAAGAATGCCTTTGTCTTTGCTCCTGCTCATATGAAAGAGAAGAGAACAAGAAAGTATGGAATCCTCTATGTCACAGTATAGAGATTCCTTGAGGTGTCAGAGGAAAAGAAGAATAGAAGGAGGATGTAGAAGGAGAAGAATTCGAACTTATCAAGAGGGATAGAGTTCGAATTATTGATAGTGGAGGAGTGTTAGTCCTTAAATAGAAGGATGTGAGAAGAGGGGGAGAATTTTCGAAAATAAATTAAAAATATTTTGAAATAATTAAAAGAAAATTTTGAAAACTTGATGAATGATTTTCGAAATTTAAAGTTGGGAAAGAAATAAAGTGATTTTTGAAAAAAAAGATTTTTGAAATTAGAAATAAAAAAGATATGATTGAAAACTATTTTGAAAAAGATGTGATTAAGAAGTTATGATTGAAAAGGTGTGGTTTTAAAAAGATATGATTGAAAAGATATGATTGAAAAATAATTTTTAAAAAAGAAGATTTTTAAAATTAAAGTTGATTACTTGACTATCAAGAAATTAAAAGATATGATTCTAAAATTTAAAATTTGATCCTTTCCTAATAGGCAAGTAACAACTTGAAAATTTTTTGAAGTAAATCTTGAATTGAAGCAAGGATTTTTGAAAATGGTAAAAATAAATATAAAATGGAAAGAAATTGATTTTGAAAGAGATATGATTGAAAAGATATTATTTGAAAAAGATTTGATTTTGAAAAATTATGAAAACATGAAAAAAATGTGCATTAAAAACAAAATCTTCCCTCTAGTGTCATCCTGGCGTTAAACGCCCAGAATGGTGCCCATTCTGGCGTTTAACGCCCAAATCTCTACCTTTTTGGGCGTTAAACGCCCAGCCAGGTACCCTGGCTGGCGTTTAAACGCCAGTTTTCCTTCTTCACTGGGCGTTTTGAACGTCCAGGTTTTTCTGTTTGATTCCTCTGCTGAATGTTCTGAATCTTCAATTCTCTGTATTATTGACTTGAAAAGACATAGTTTTGAAAAATATTTTTGAATTTTTTGATGATAAGAAACAATAAAAATGCAACTAAGATCAAATAAACAATGCATGCAGGACACCAAACTTAAAAATTTTCATATAGGAGACACTAACAAATTGAGAATGCATATGAGAAACAACAAAACACACTAAACAAGAGAATTTAAGATCAGAGCAAGGAAATCATCAAGAACAACTTGAAGATAAATGAAGACACATGCATGTAATTTTCGAAAAATGCAAGAAAAATAGAAACATGCAATTGACACCAAACTTAAAAATTAATACTAGACTCAAACAAGAAACATAAAATATTTTTGGTTTTTATGGTTTTAAAAATTTTTTTGTGATTTTCGAGAATTATATAGAGAAGAAAATAAAAAGAATCAAAATTTTTAATAAGAATTCCAGGAATCATTGCAATGCTAGTCTAAGACTCCGGTCCAGGAATTAGACATGGCTTACTAGCCAGCCAAGCTTTCAATGAAAGCTCCGGTCCAAAACACTAGACATGGCCAATGGCCAGCCAAGCTTTAGCAGATCATTGCTTTCAACAGCAAAATTGATAGAAATCAACAAGCTCTTGTGATGATAAGTTGAAACCTTGGTCCAAAAGATTAGACATGGCTTCTCAGCCAGCCAGACTTCAACAAATCATCATGAAACTCTAAAATTCATTCTTAAAAACTCTGAAGAACAAAATAGAAAATCTTTTTGTATTTTTGAAATTTTTTTTTTTGAAAAATAAAAAGGAAAAGTACCTAATCTAAGCAACAAGATGAACCGTCAGTTGTCCAAACTCAAACAATCCCCGGCAATGGCGCCAAAAACTTGGTGCACAAAATTGTGATCATCAATGGCGCCATCAACATGGTACGTACAATTGTAATCTCAACTCTTTATCACAACTTCGCACAACTAACCAGCAAGTGCACTGGGTCGTCCAAGTAATAAACCTTACGCGAGTAAGGGTCGATCCCACGGAGATTGTTGGTATGAAGCAAGCTATGGTCATCTTGTAAATCTCAGTCAGGCGGATTCAAATGGTTATGGATGATGAATGATTAAAAGATAAATAAAACATAAAATAAAGATAGAGATACTTATGTAATTCATTGGTGAGAATTTCAGATAAGCGTATGAAGATGCTTTGTCCCTTCCGTCTCTCTGCTTTCCTACTGTCTTCATCCAATCCTTCTTACTCCTTTCCATGGCAAGCTGTATGTTGGGCAACACTGTTGTAAATGGCTACAATCTCGTCCTCTCAGTGAAAATGTTCAACGCACTCTGTCACAGCACGGCTATTCATCTGTCGGTTCTCGATCATGTCGGAATAGAATCCAGTGATTCTTTTGCGTCTGTCACTAACGCCCCACAATCATGAGTTTGAAGCTCGTCGCAGTCATTCAATCCTTGAATCCTACTCAGAATACCACAGACAAGGTTTAGACCTTCCGGATTCTCAAGAATGCCGCCATCAATTCTAGCTTATACCACGAAGATCCTGATTAAGGAATCCAAGAGGTAAACACTCAATCGAAGGTAGAACGGAGGTGATTGTCAGGCACACGTTCATAGGTTAGAATGATGATGAGTGTCACGAATCATCACATTCATCAAGTTGAAGAACAAGCGATATCTTAGAACAAGAACAAGCTGAATTGAATAGAAGAACAATAGTAATTGCATTGATACTCGAGGTACAGCAGAGCTCCACACCTTAATCTATGGTGTGTAGAAACTCCACCGTTGAAAATACATAAGAACAAGGTCTAGGCATGGCCGTGAGGCCAGCCCCAAAACGTGATCTAAGGTAGCACAGGACTACTCAAAGATTCGACTCCCCTTTCAAATACAATAGCAAAAGTTCCTATTTATAGAGAACTAGTAGCTTAAGATTTAAAAAAAATGAGTAAATGACGTAAATATCCACTTTCGGGCCCACTTGGTGTGTGCCTGGACTGAGCATTGAAGCATTTTCGTGTAGAGACTTCTCTTGGAGTTAAACGCCAGCTTTTGTGCCAGTTTGGGCGTTTAACTCCCACTTTGGTGCCAGTTCCGGCGTTTAACACTGGGAATTCTGATGCTGACTTTGAACGCCAGTTTGGGCCATCAAATATTGGACAAAGTATGAACTATTATATATTGATGGAAAGCCCTGGATGTCTACTTTCCAACGCAATTGAGAGCGTGCCAATTGAGCTTCTGTAGCTCCAAAAAATCCACTTCGAGTACAGGGAGGTCAGAATCCAATAGCATCTGCAGTCCTTTTTCAGCCTCTGAATCAGATTTTTGCTCAGGTCCCTCAATTTCAGCCAGAAAATACCTGAAATCACAGAAAAATACAAAAACTCATAGTAAAGTCCAGAAAAGTGAATATTAAATAAAAACTAATAAAAATATAATAAAAACTAACTAAAACATACTAAAAACAATGCCAAAAAGCGTATAAATTATCCGCTCATCAGCTTCAAACAAGGAAATGGTGAATCTTTTTATGATGCCTGGGAGAGGTATAAGAGGATGCTAAGAAAATGTCCCACTGAAATATTTTCAGAATGGGTACAGTTAGACATCTTCTACTATGGGCTCTCAGATATGGCTAGAATATCCTTGGACCACTCTGCTGGTGGTTCTATGCTACTATTGAGACAGTTGCCACAAATCAGCATCTGTACTCATCTCCTGAGACTTCTATAAAAGGAGAGGTTAAGGCGGTAGTTTTGAACCTAACCCTGCAGAGCAGGATGGTCCATTGACTCAACAACTGCAAGCCCTTGCCTAGCAAATACTGGAACTACAAGAGGCTTTGCGAGAAACTCAAGCTTCTAACAGAAATGTAGAGGCCCAGTTGAGTCAAAAAAGGCAGCAGTTATCTAAGCAGATAACAGAAGAATGTCAAGCCATTCAACTGAGGAGTGGGAAAACCTTAAGCACCCAACCTCAGCACAATAAGAACGAAAAGCCCATAAAGGATAACTAGGTCTCTGTACAAGATGACTCTGGGCGTTCAAACGCCCAGAGAAGTATCCTCTTGGCATTGAACGCCAGGAAAGGGCAGAGACTGGGCATTCAAACGCCCAAATAGGTATCCCTCTTGGCGTTGAACGGCCGGAAAGGGCAGAGAGTGGGCGTCTAAACACCCAAGGGGGCAGCAGCATGGGCGTTGAACGCCCATGCAAAGGAGGTCAGTCACAGACTGATAACAACCCTCCTAAGCAAGCTAGTAACCCCCCTTCCAACTCACATGGCATTCGGCCTTCATTAACCAAGGCTCATAAGTACAAGGCTAAGATGTCATTTCCTCAGAAACTCTGTCAAGAGGAAAGGAATAAACAGTCTGCCCGCTTTTCGGAGTATCTCAGAGCATTAGAGATAGAGATCCCTTTTGCAGAAGCTCTATGATAAACCACTATTTTATGGTTTATCTTGTGCTCAATTGAGTGGATTTTATCAACTCTTTATCCACTTATTCATACTAATTGCATGGTTTTATGTTTTCCTTCCTGATTTTGTGCTATGATTGAAAACATGCTTCTTTGGCCTTATATTTACTAATATTAATCCTCTCTTATTACCATTCGATGCCTTGATATGTGTGTTAAGTGATTTCAGAGTTTATAGGGAAGGAATGACTTAGAGGATGGAAAGGAAGCATATAAAAGTGGAAGGAATACAAGAAGTTGAAGGAACTGCAAAGCTGTCAGCCTAACCCTCTCGCACTAAAACTGTCATAACTTGAGCTACAGAGGTCCAAACGACGCGGTTCTAGTTGTGTTGGAAAGCTAACGTCCGGGGCTTCGATTTGATATATAATATACCATAGTTTCTCTGACGCTAGGTGACGCGAACGCGTGCTCCACACGGACGCGTCGCAGTAACGAAAATCAGCGTGGCAGATTTCTTCTCTAACGATTTCTGGGCTGTTTTCGACCCAGTTTTCGACCCAGAAAACACAGATTAGAGGCTATAAAGTGGGGGAATCCATTCATTCATAATAATCAGCTCATAATTCACAATTTTAGGTTTTAGATGTAGTTTTAGAGAGAGAGGTTCTCTCCTCTCTCTTAGGATTTAGGATTAGGATTTCTCTTAATTTTAGGATTACTTCTCTTCAAGTACAGGTTCACTATTCCTTTAATTTATTTTCTATTTTTATTTATTCTATTACTTTAATTATTATTTATCTTTTCAACTTGACTTATGCTACATTCATATTATGATTTTCTTATTTAATACACATTATTGAGGTATTTCAGATTTAAGATTGTTTTATTTATGTTATGAATGCTTTCAATTTATCCAAATTATTTTCATTCAAATAGATTTTCCCCTTTTGGCTTTGGTTAAATAATTGGTGACACTTGAGTTATCAAACTCGAGGTGTTGATTGAAAATTAGAATTCTTCAAGAATTAATTCGAGTTCCAATAACTCTAGCCTTTCCCAAGGAAAGACTAGGACTTGAGGATTCAAATTAATTCATCCAATTAACTTACCTTCATAGTTAGAGGTTGACAAAGTGGGAGAAAAATCCAATTCTCATCACAATTGATAAGGATAACTAGGATAGGACTTGCAGTTCTTATACCTTGCCAAGAGTTTTATTAGATATTAATTTATTAATTCCTGCAATTTATTTTCCTTGTTATTTAAATTACCTGTTCCTCACTTTCAAAACTCCCAATTTACAAGACTCATAACCAATAATAAGAACACCTCCCTGCAATTCCTTGAGAAGACGATCCGAGGTTAAATACTTCGGTTATCAATTTCAAAGGGGTTTGTTACTTATGACAACCAAAACGTTTGTAAGAAAGGATGATTGCTTGGTTTAGAAACTATACTTGCAACGGGAATTTATTCTGAATTCTAAACCGTCAATCATTCGCTTCTTCAAAATGGCGTCGTTGCCGGAGAATTGCAAATGTGTGCCTTATTATTGGTTATTGTAAATATTTGCTTTTTGCTTGTTTATTTGTTTTTATTTTTGTTTTTATTTTTGCTTTTTCGTAAATTAAGAGATTATTGGTTTTTATTTAGTTATTAAAAAATTTTTCAAAAATTTGTTCTTCGTGTTCATCTTGACCTTCAAGTTGTTCTTAGTTGTTTTCTCCGTTTTAATCTAAAAATTTTAAGTTTGATGTCATTTTATTGTTTTTCTCTTTCCTCATTTAATTCAAAAATACCTTTTCTCTTTATTTTAATTGAATTTTTGAAATTTGCATAAAAAAAATTTCAGATCTCTATTTTAAATTTTTTATCTTATCTTATCTTATTTCAAAATCAAATTTCAAATTTCAATATTTAAATTCCAAAATTCAAATTTCGAAATTCAAATTTAAAATTTTAAAAATCAAACCGTTTCAAAATTTAAATCTTTTTCAAAACTTTATCTTATATTGTTGACTTTTACAAAATTCAAATTTCAAAATTCAAATTCAAATTTTAAATTTCAAATTTTAAAATTCAAAATTTAAAATTTAATTAAAAATTTAAATTTCAATAACCTTTTTAATTTAAAATTATTTTTATTTTTGTTTTTAATTTTTATTTGTTACTATGAACTCTCACCCGTTTGGCTATGAGTCTGGTTACAATTATGTTGCGGGAAGAGGAGATTACAATGAGAACAGGCATCAAGGTTGGAACAACCAAAGATGGGAGGAGCCACAAGGATTTGATCAACCCTCTTGGCAACAACCCCCTTCGATGCACTATAACCAACAACCATTATGTGATGCATACCAAAATGATGACTATGGTGGACCCCCTTGTAGTTACCAACAAGTCCCGCCATATGCTTATGAACCATCTCCTCAACACAACTCTGGACCACCATACTCACAAGCCCCTTATCACCAAACACCCCATATGACTCTAATCCGTATCCACCACACCAACCACCTTATGAGCCATATGAACCATATATAGAACCACCCCAATTCCAACCCAATTACTCCCAAGAATTACCACCTCAATATTTGCCATCTCCATATCCATCAATCCAAGAGCACTATGATCCTACTTATGATAGCCGAGCGCAACAAGAATCAAGGGATCGTCTCACGGAAACAGTGGAAAAACTTCATGCAACCCTTCGCCAACTGGATCAAGCGATAAATCGATTACCTTCCCAACGTTCGGACACTCAAGGAACCCCCATGGCTTCATGTGGGCAATCTAATAAAGAACGTAGCATGAAGGAGATATTAGAAACTCCGGTGGACAGTGAGCAGCACGATTTTGTATTGAAACAATTGGAAGAAGCTACGCCTGCCATTGAGGAGGAAGAAGTGGTTGAAGACTTAGGAGATGCGGAACCTCCATGGGAAACTCAAGTTATAGAGCCTCCTTCAAAGACGTTTGAAATTGATGTTGAGGAGGGTGTACAACCTCCAAGGCATATCATGGTTGAAGACTTTGAAGGAGATGATCAAGAGATGGATTCAATCATTGATGAATTTTTATCTACATTTGAATCCTCTCCCGTTGGACTAGACATGGAGATTAAAGAAGAAGAAGCACAACCTCCCATGCCCTTGGTAAACAATGAAGAAGAGATTGAATTGGAAGAAAGCTACCAAGAGGAAGAGGTTGATATTGAAAAAGCTTGCAAAGAGGTGGTAGTTGTTAAAGAAGAACACAAAGGAGTGGAGCTTGCAAGTTCATTAGAAACCCCTCCCCCTAAGTTGCCATCATCTTTCATAACATTCAAGTGGGTAAAATTCATATCCCTTAGCTTTCTAATTCCACTTGAATATGGGCTACTGGAGACGGATGGTCAACTTAGAGCTCTTTGTGGCATTAAGAGTAAGAGAAAGATGGTTAGTGGTAAGAATTGTCCTGCTAGGTTCATTATGGTTGGAAGCTTTAAGTTTAAACGCAAAGGTTGGTGTAGAGCTCAACTGAGTGGGTCTAGGAAGTTGTTTGGCCGCTTTAGTGAGAATTCAGATTGCTTGCTACCCGGATGGAATCATAATGATCAATAAGAAGACGGGTGCAAAAGCAATGTTTGGGACCCTGAAATTCAGTCCAGCAATCAACACTCTTGGGGCCTTGTCACTTGCTTCAACTTACTTGAAAGCTTTCTGCGCCTAGTTTGGGATCCCGGAGGCTCCTGGAATTCCAAAGATTGGTGGAGATTTCTGGATGAATTCAAGCACAAGCCACCATAACAGGAAGCTCACCAAATGTCCAACTTAAGGACTTTAACTAAAAGTGCTAGGTGGGAGACAACCCACCATGGTATGATCTTTCCTTTTTCAATTTTAATTTCATTTCGTTTTGTTTGTTTTTGAGTTTTATTTTATTTTATTTCATTGAACCTGGAATTACTCATAACATCCATATCAGCAATGCATTCTGCATACTGCACAAAAAAAAAAGCACGCACGCGACGCGGCAGCGTTGCTGACGTGTCCACGTCACCAGTGCGATGTGAAGAAAAGAAAGTAAACAGAAAGTCACACGAAAGCGTGGCTGGAGGCACGCTTTAGGCACAAACATGCCCACGCGTCCGCGTGACCCATGCGGCCGCGTCATTGGAAAAATAGCCTCCCACGCGTCCGCGTCACCCACGCGAATGCGTGCTCCAACAAATCGACGTAAAAAGGGTGTATGGCAGAGAGTTATGATGGAGTGGGGCTGGAATGGTGCTAGCAGCACAAGCCCTACCACACGAATTCGTCACCCATGTGTCCGCGTCATTTTTGGATGTGTAGCCATTCACGCGATCGCGTCGCCCACGCGATCACGTCACCCAAATTTTTGGCAAAATGAGTATCAAACAGAGAGTTGTGCGAACGTGAGGCTGCACTCGCGCCAATTGCACAAATCAGGCCACGTGACCGCATGACCCACGCGTCCGCGTCACTTGACAAAAATCACACACCACACGTCCGCGTCACCCACGCGTCCGCGTTGCCTGTGCCGCACAGCTTATCCAAATCAGCGTCAAAAATCTTATCTTTTCTTCCCCAATCCTAATTTTTCCTCCCTCCTTTCTTACTTACTTCTTCTTCCCTTCTTTCCCTTCTCATTCTTGTTATCTTTTATTTTATTTTACTTAATTTATTTGCATACTTTCATTCATTGCATTATTTTCATTGGTGTTAGAAATTTATTTGGGTCATTATTTTCTATATTTTGCTTATTAAAGGAATTGTTTGACAATTATATATTACTTTTTAAAGGGTTGCTTGGATGTTCAATTTAATACATTCAATAACTTATTTACCATGCATGCTATGTGTTTGTGAAAACGCCCGTATGGCATTGTGCACTATTTTTAGATTTCTTTTATTCTACTACTCTAAATGCTTGCTTTTCACAAAACCCCTTTTATATTTTATTTCTTAAATATAATTGTTAATACAAACATGTTGTTAGTTTGAAAGACTTGGTAATCTAACTTGGACATTGAATGCTTTTTCTATGCTACTCATGCCTTTGCCAGCATGCCAATAAACATCTTGCATTTAATTGTCATTACATGCACTTGCTATATTTCCATTATGAACTTTTCACATGTAGTCATGACCATGTGTTAACGTCATTCTTCTTTATTGTGCATTGATTACCACCTTTCCCGCTCTCTTCTTTTCTCTAACCCTTAGCTTTAAAAGTTACTTTCTTTTTCCCTTTTCAGGATGGCTACCAAGAAGGGTAAGGAGAAAGCTACTCCCAAACCACCGGCAAGGAAAGGAACAAAAAGAGCCCCAGCTGAGGAACCACAACCCCCATCCACCTGCACATCTCAGCATGCACCAAGGACGGTGCAATCTTTAAGTGTGGGGAGGTTGATACCGATCTCCATGGGTTAGTACTTTCTTGTCTCAACACCAATGTTTAAATTTTTTTTGTAATTAGTTGTTGTATTTGCATGTTTGTTCAATTTTTGTGCATATTTTACCACTTGGTTGAAAAAATATTTTCTTTTTCAAGAAACTTTTTAAAGTATTTCACTAATTTGAATAAAATTTAATGTTAAACTTGTTTGAAGAAATATTATACTGGAACATGGTTTAGAGCTCGAACATATAAAAACCAGTGAGATTTTTGAGCCTATTTGATTGGTTGCATTTTATAAACTAAAATTCTGTTTTAGTGTGTATTTTTCTCTCTAAAATTGTGATCTTTGTCTTGCTTAATTCTATATTTTCATTATTTGATGTATGCATACACTTACATGATTGAGGCCTTTGTTTCACTGAGCTTACATACCCATATGGCCTTACCCTTTCATTATTCTTTGCAAACCAATGTTGAGCCTATTATACCCCTTTGTTCTTTACTTTAGCACATCATTAACTCTAAGCGAAAGACAATAATATCCTTAATTTGAATCCTTGGTTAGCTTATACTAGTGAGAGTGCTTATGATTTAAGTGTGGAGAAATTGAATTTGGAAACATTTGGTTTGAGAATTGAGTATGTTAGAATTTTCTGAAAATGTGAAAGAAATATTTAGGACATGATTTATGCATCCAATAATTTAATCATATGCATTGAGAAAAATAAAAGAAAAGAAAATATATATATAAAAGTGAAAAAAAGAAAAGAAAAAAAGAGCAATTAGGCAAAAAAGGGACAAAATGCCCCAACGAAAGTAGTAAAAGCAATGCATACGTACTGTACTTGAAATTAGAATGCATGAATATGTGGAAAACATGGCTAATGGATAGTTAGATGTTGTATTATGATTACATGGATTGTCTAAGTTAGGTGGAAAGTTTAAGTTAATTAAGGATTCAGATTTTAGTCCACTTGGCCAAATACAATCCTACCTTGACCCTAACCCCATTACAACCCTTAAAAGACCTCTTGATATGTGTATTTATGCGTTAAATTTTTGTTGATTGGTAGAAGAAAAGCAAGCCTTAGAAAGCAAGGTTAGTAGAGAATTGAGATAATCGAACCCTAAACACTTGAGCGATTAGAGTGCATACACTTCCAGTGAGGGTTCGATGCTCGATTCTTTGTTCCTGGCTTTCATGAGCTATTTTCTTCTGCAAGTTTACTTGTACTTTATTTTATGATTTGAATTAGTGAAATCAGTTCATATTTGTCTTGAAGAGCTTATTTACTTTTAACCAAGTAGGTAGAAACATTTTGCATTTAGGTGTATTCATAGGTTGCACTTCATACATTCTACCATTCCCCTTCACTCCTTTATAGTTTCTCTTGGGCTTAGCAGGAGGACATGCTAATGTTTAAGTGTGGAAAAGTTGATAAACCACTATTTTAGGTTTATCTTGTGCTCAATTGAGTGGATTTTATCAACTCTTTACCCACTTATTCATACTAATTGCATGATTTTATGTTTTCTTTCCTTATTTTGTACTATGATTTAAAACATGCTTCTTTGGCCTTATATTTGCTAATATTAATCCTCTCTTATTACCATTCAGTGCCTTGATACGTGTGTTAAGTGATTTCAGAGTTTATAGGGCAGGAATGACTTAGAGGATGGAAAGGAAGCATACAAAAGTGGAAGGAATACAAGAAGTTGAAGGAACTGCAAAGCTATCAGCCTAACCCTCTCGCACTAAAACTGTCATAACTTGAGCTACAGAGATCCAAACGATGCAGTTCTAGTTGCGTTGGAAAGCTAACGTTCGGGGCTTCGATTTGATATATAATATGCCATAGTTTCTTTGACGCTAGGTGACGCGAACGCGTGCTCCACACGGACGCATCGCAGTGACAAAAATCAGCGTGGCAGATTTCTTCTCCAGCGATTTCTGGGCTGTTTTTGACCCAGTTTTCAGCACAGAAAACACAGATTAGAGGCTATAAAGTGGAGGAATCTATTAATTCATAATAATCAGCTCATAATTCATAATTTTAGGTTTTAGATGTAGTTTTAGAGAAAGAGGTTCTCTCCTCTCTCTTAGGATTTAGGATTAGGATTTCTCTTAATTTTAGGATTACTTCTCTTCAACTACAGGTTCACTATTCCTTTAATTTATTTTCTATTTTTATTTATTCTATTACTTTAATTATTATTTATCTTTTCAACATGACTTATGCTACATTCATATTATGATTTTCTTGTTTAACACACATTATTGAGGTATTTCAGATTTAAGATTATTTTATTTATGTTATGAATGCTTTCAATTTATCCAAATTATTTTTATTCAAATAGATTTTCCCCTTTTGGCTTTGGTTAAATAATTTTTCGAGGTGTTGACTGAAAATTAGAATTCTTCAAGAATTAATTCGAGTTCCAATAACTCTAGCCTTTCCCAAGGAAAGACTAGGACTTGAGGATTCAAATTAATTCATCCACTTAACTTACCTTCATAGTTAGAGGTTAACAAAGTGGGAAAAAAATCCAATTCTCATCACAATTGATAAGGATAACTAGGATAGGACTTCCAGTTCTTATACCTTGCCAAGAGTTTTATTAGATATTAATTTATTAATTCCTGCAATTTATTTTCCTTGTTATTTAAATTACCTGTTCCTCACTTTCAAAATCCCCAATTTACAAGACTTATAACCAATAATAAGAACACCTTTTTGCAATTCCTTGAGAAGACGACCCGAGGTTAAATACTTCGGTTATCAATTTCAAAGGGGTTTGTTACTTGTGACAACTAAAACGTTTGTAAGAATGGATGATTGCTTGGTTTAGAAACTATACTTGCAACGGGAATTTATTCTGAATTCTAAATCGTCAATCATTCGCTTCTTCACTCTTGAACAGATACCTTCTTATGCAAAGTTTATGAAGGACATTCTAAGTCATAAGAAGGATTAGAGAGAGACACAAACAGTCCTCTTCACTAAGAAATGCAGTGCAATAATTCAGAATAGCTTACTAGAGAAGCTTAAAGACCCTGAAAGCTTTATGATACCATGCACTCTAGGTGATGCTTGAACAAGGACAGCTTTATGTGACTTTAGAGCAAGCATCAACCTAATACCTGCTTCACTAATAAAGAAGCTTAGTTTGACTGATGAAGTCAAACCAACTCGCATGTGCCTTCAACTTGCTGATGGTTCTATATAGATACCATTAAGAGTAGTTGAAGACATGATTGTCAGAGTTGGACCCTTTGCTTTTCCCACGGACTTTGTGGTAATAGACATAGAGGGGCACAAGAGTGCATCCCTTATCCTAGGAAGACCTTTCCTAGTTACATGACGGACCCTCATTGATGTTGAAAAAGAGGGAGTAACCCTGAGAGTCAATGAAGAAAAGTTCATACTGAATGCTGTCAAGGCTATGCAGCATCCAGACATTCCTGAGGAATGCATGAGCGTTGACTTTATTGATTCCCTGGTGAAAGAAGTCAACATGGCTGAAAGCTTCAAGCAAGGGCTAGATGATATCCTTGAGGATACCCAGCCTAATTCAGAGGAACCTCTGGAAACCTCTGAGAAAAAGGAGAAGCTTCCAAAGCTTGAGTTTAATCTACTACCATCCTCCCTGAAATATGCATTTCTGGGAGATGGAGATACCTTTCCTGTGATCATAAGCTCTACCTTAGAGCAACAGGAAGAAGAAGCACTCATTAAAGTTCTCAAAGCACATAGGACTGCCCTTGGGTGGACTATAAGTGACCTTAAGGGCATTAGCCCTGCCCAATGCATGCATAAAATTCTTTCGGAGGATAATGCCAAACTAGTGGTACAACCACAGAGGCATTTGAATTCAGCTTTGAAAGAAGTAGTGCAGAAGGAAGTCACTAAGCTCTATGAAGCTAGGATTATTTATCCCATTTCTGACAGCCCCTGGGTGAGTCCTGTCCACGTTGTCCCTAAGAAGGGAGGGATGACAGTGGTTCATAATGAAAAGAATCAGCTGATCCCAAAAATGATAGTTACAGGGTGGCGCATGTGCATTGACTACAGAAGGCTCAATGATGCCACTAGAAAAGATCACTTTCCTTTACCCTTCATTGACCAAATGCTAAAAAGACTAGCAGGTCATGCTTTTTATTATTTCTTGGATTGATATTCTGGGTATAATCAAATAGCAGTGAATCCACAGGATCAACAGAAGATAACATTCACATGTCCATCTGGCATGTTCGCCTATAGACGAATGACATTTGGCCTGTGCAATGTGCCTGCCACCTTTTAGAGATGCATGTTATCCATCTTCTCTGATTTGGTAGAGAAATTCCTTGAAGAATTCATGGATGACTTTTCTGTTTATGGAGACTCATTCCACTCCTGTCTTGATCATCTGAACCTGGTCCTGAAAAGATTCGAAGAAACAAACCTAGTTCTAAACTGGGAGAAATGCCACTTTATGGTAACTGAAGGCATTGTTCTTGGGCATCGGATCTCAAATAAGGGGATAGAGATGGATCAAGCTATGGTGAAAGTGATAGAACATTTGCCTTCACCTAATAGTGTTAAGGCAATCAGAAGCTTCCTAGGACATGCAGGATTTTATAGGAGGTTCATAAAAGATTTTTCAAAAATCGCCAAACCCCTGTGTAATCTCTTGGCCACTGATGTTCCATTTATCTTTGACCAAGAATGCCTGCACGCCTTTGAAACTCTGAAAGCTAAGCTTGTCACCGCTCCTATCATCTTTGCACCCAAATGGGACTTGCCATTTGAGCTAATGTGAGATGCAAGTGATCATGTAATTGGCACAGTCCTAGGTCAGAGACATGACAAGCTTTTGCATGTCATTTATTATACGAGTCACATATTAAATGATGCGCAGAAAAACTACACTACTACAAAAAAAGAACTACTTGTAGTGGTTTATGCCATTGACAAGTTCAGATCCTACCTAGTAGGATCTAAGGTCATTATTTATACTGACCATGCTGCTCTAAAGTATATACTCACTAAGCAGGAGTTTAAACCTAGACTTATAAGATGGGTATTACTCCTGCAAGAGTTTGATATAGAAATTAGAGGCAGAAAAGGGATAGAAAATCAGGTGGCTGATCACTGATAAACTCCGATTTTATGGTTTATCTTGTGCTTAATTTGGGGGATTTTATCACCTTTTCTCACATTTATTCAATAAAATAGCATGGTTTTGCAATTCTCCCTTGATTTGTGCTTAAATGTAAAAACATGCTTTTTAGGCCCTAAAATTAGTGATTTTAATTCACTTTAATTCCATTCGATGCCTTGATATGTTTGTTGAGTGATTTTAGGTTCATAAGGCAAGTATTGGATGGAAGGAGTGAGGAGAAAAGCATGCAAAGTGGGAGAACTCATGAAGAAATAAAGGAACCGTAAAGCTGTCAAGCCTGACCTCTTCACACTCAAACGACCATAACTTGAACTACAAGGGTCCAAATGAGGCGGTTTCAGTTGCGTTGGAAAGCTAACATCTGGGGCTTCGAAATGATATAAAATTTGCCATATGTTACTTCACGCTCAGGGGTGCGCACGCGCCATGTACGCGTGCGCGCCGATTCTGCCGTGGCCCACTAAGGTGAAATCGTCCCCAGCGATTTCTGAAGCACTTTGGGCCCAACCCAACTCATTTCTAATGCTATTTCATGCAAAATTCAAGCTTGGGCAAAGGGGGGGAGCAATTGTTTATAGCATTAGCATCATGTAATTTAGTTTCTAGAGAGAGAATCTCCCTCTTCTCTCTAGAATTAGGTTAGGTTAATTTTCATCTTAGATCTAGATTTAATTCATGCTTTGATTTACTTTTCCTTTACAATTTCTTGTCCCTCTACTCTTCCGCTCTCTAATTTTATATTTCATTCTAGTAATTGCTTACTTTGTTGTTGATGCACTTTTGTTCTTCCATTTTCCTTTAATGCAATTTATGATTCATGTTCTTTTATTATTGAATTGCTTTATTGTTGTTTATTTTCCTTGCAATTGAGTAGTGTAGATTTACTTTCCTTGCTATTTTACCATGCTGTTTTTTTATACCCACCAAGTGTTTGACAAAATGCTTGGATGGGCTTTAGAGTAGATTTTTGAGCATTCTTGGCTTCGAGAGAGTAATTAGGCAATCTTGAGTCATGAAAACCCAACTCATGTTGGTGATCTAGAGTTGTTAGCTAATATTGTTTCTATTGACGCTAATCTTTTGCTAATTAAATTAGTGAGTTGATTAGGACTTTTGGATTGAGATTAGATAGTCTTATTAGACTTTCTCCGAGTATGAGGATAACATGATACCTTCCTCAATCGTCGGAGATGACGTAATGAGATAAATTCTTGTTTATTATTGTAGTATGATTGATTAGTCTTGTTTGACTTTCTCCCTCTGTGTTGGAGTTGACTAAATAAGATGAATTAATCATTGCATGACTAGGATAGAAAGCCTATGATCTCAATCCTTGCCATGAATGTCTCTCTTCCTTAATTGCTTACTTTAATTGCTTTCTTTACTTTTCTTGTCATTTAAATTTTCTTTCCCTCTTATCAATCAAAAACCCCCTTACCCCTTCATAGCCAATAAGCATTCACTTCATTGCAATTCCTTGTGAGACGACCCAGAGTCCAAAATACTACGGTTATTTCTTATTTGGGGTTTGTTAATTGTGACAACCAAAATTTTTGTATGAAAGGATTCTTGATTGGTTTGGAAACTATACTTCACAACGAGAATTCTCTTATTTGAGAAAATTCTAAACCGTCAAAAGTCCGTTCATCAAAATGGCGCCGTTGCCGGGGAGTTACAATGGTGTTATGTTATTGGTTATTGTATATATGTGAATATTGTGAATAGCTTGATTTTTGAATTGGTTGTTAGTTTTTGCTAGTTTTAGGACTTTGTTTCATTATTTCTTGTTAGCTCTTATTTCTTATTTTCACTTTTCACTATGAATTCTCACTTTGGCTATGAGTGTGATTACAACTATGTTGTAGGAAATGGGAACTTCAATGAGGATGTATATCAAGGATGGGACAATCAAAGGTGGGAGGAGCCATATGCATATGATCAATCCTCATGGCAACAACCTCCACCAATGCACTATGAAGAGGAGCCATTCTATGATGCATACCAATCCAATGGTTATGGTGAATCCCCTTGTGACTTCCAAGAACCACCACCATATACCTATGAGCCATATCCTCAACATAGCCATCAACCATACTCACACGCCACCTTTCACCAACCATCTTCATATGACCCTAATCCATACCCACCATACTAACAATCATATGAGCCATATGAACCACACATAGAGCCACCACCACTCCAACATCAACATTTTCAAGAGCCACCCCCTCCATACTATTACCAAGTAGAACCACCTCCAATGCATGCAAATTTTCAACCACAAGATGAACTCTACTTTCCACCACAACTCTACCAAGAAGAACCACCTTCCAACTATAATACCTTTCCCCCAAACAATGAACCCTCTCTTCCACCATCACTTCCCGATGAAGCCTCTATGCTAGAATTAAGGGATCTTGAATCCCATATCTTAAGGCAACATGGTACACGAAATACAATCACACTTTTGCAACTCCGTACAACTAACCAGCAAGTGCACTGGGTCGTCCAAGTAATACCTTACGTGAGTAAGGGTCGATCCCACGGAGATTGTCAGCTTGAAGCAAGCTATGGTTATCTTGTAACTCTTAGTCAGGATATCAATAATTTTTAGATTTAATTGTAAAAAGTAAAAGAACATGAAATAAATACTTGTTATGCAGTAATGAAGAACAGGTTGAAGCTTTGGAGAGGCTTTGTCTTCTGAATCTCTGCTTTCCTACTGTCTTCTTCTTCATGCACGCAAGGCTCCTTCCATGGCAAGCTTTATGTTGGGCATCACCGTTGTCAATGGCTACTTCCCGTCCTCTCAGTGAAAATGTTCCAAATGCGCTGTCACCACACGACTAATCATCTGTCGGTTCTCGATCATGTCGGAATAGGATCCATTGATCCTTTTGCGTCTGTCACTATGCCCAACACTCGCGAATTTGAAGCTCGTCACAGTCATCCCTTCCCAGATCCTACTCAGAATACCACAGACAAGGTTTAGACGTTCCGGATCTCAGGAATGGCCGCCAATAATTCTAGCCTATACCACGAAGGTTCCAATCTTAGATTAGAAACCCAAGAGATACACATTCAAACTTGATTGCATGTAGAATGGAGGTGGTTGTCAGGCACATGTTCATAGGTGAGAATGGTGATGATTGTCACGGATCATCACATTCATCCGGTTGAAGTGCGAATGAATATCTTAGAATAGAAGCAAGCGTGATAGAATGGAAAACAGTAGTAATTGCATTTATTCATGAAGAACAGCAGAGCTCCTCATCACCAACAATGGGGTTTAGAGACTCATGCCATAGAGAATACAATATGAAATGTGTAAAGTGTCATGAGGTACAAGATGAATCACTAAAAGTGGTTTTTATAGTAAACTGGTGACCTAGGGTTATAGAAAATGAGTAAGCTAGGGTGTTTAGTGTAAAAATCCACTTCCGGGGCCCACTTGGTATGTGCTTGGGCTGAGCATTAAAGCTTTCATGTGTAGAGACTTTTCTTGGAGTTAAACGCCAGCTTTTGTGCCAGTTTGGGTGTTTAATTCCAGTTTTATGCCAGTTCCGGCGTTAAACGCCAGAATTGTTGAGCTGACTTGGAATGCCTATTTGGACCATCAAATCTCGGGCAAAGTATGGACTATTATATATTGCTGGAAAGCCCAGGATATCTACTTTCCAACGCAATTGAGAGCGTGCCAATTGGGCTTCTGTAGCTCCAGAAAATTCTCTTCGAGTGCAGGGAGGTCAGAATCCAACAGCATCTGTAGTCCTTTTTCAGCCTCTGAATCAGATTTTTGCTCAGGTCCCTCAATTTCAGCCAGAAAATACCTGAAATCACAGAAAAAGACACAAACTTATAGTAAAGTCCAGAAAAGTGAATTTTAAATAAAAACAAATAAAAATATAGTAAAAACTAACTAAAACATACTAAAAACATACTAAAAACAATGCCAAAAAGCGTATAAATTATCCGCTCATCACAACACCAAACTTAAATTGTTGCTTGTCCCCAAGCAACTGAAAATCAAATAGGATAAAAAGAAGAGAATATACAATTAATTCCAAAAACATCTATGAAGATCAGTATTAATTAGATGAGCGGGGCTTTTAGCTTTTTGCCTCTGAACAGTTTTGGCATCTCACTTTATCCTTTGAAGTTCAGAATGATTGGCTTCTATAGGAACTCAGAATCCAGATAGTGTTATTGATTCTCCTAGTTAAGTATGTTGATTCTTGAACACAGCTACTTTATGAGTCTTGGCCGTGACCCAAAGCATTTTGTTTTCCAGTATTACCACCGGATACATAAATGCCACAGACACATAACTGGGTGAACCCTTTCAGATTGTGACTCAGCTTTGCTAGATCCCCCAATTAGAGGTGTCCATAGCTCTTAATCACACTCTTTTTGCTTTGGACCACGACTTTAACCGCTCAGTCTCAAGTTTTCACTTGACACCTTCACGCCACAAGCACATGGTTAGGGACAGCTTGGTTTAGCTGCTTAGGCCACGATTTTATTCCTGTGGGCCCTCCTATCCACTGATGCTCAAAGCCTTGGATCCTTTTTTATTTTACCCTTGTCTTTTGGTTTAAAGGGCTATTGGCTTTTTCTGCTTGCTTTTTCTTTTTCTTTCTTTTTTTTTGCAAGCTTTCTATTCACTGCTTTTTCTTGCTTCAAGAATCAATTTTATGATTTTTCAGATCATCAGATAACATTTCTCCTTTTCCTATCATTCTTTCAAGAGCCAACAATTTTAACATTCATAAATAATCAAATTCAAAAATATGCACTGTTCAAGCATTCATTCAGAAAACAAGAGTATTGCCACCACATCAAAATAGTTAAACTATTTTAAAATTTGAAATTCATATACTTCTTTTTCTTTTTCAATTAAAACACTTTTTATTTAAGAAAGGTGATGGATTCATGGGACATTCATAGCTTTAAGACATAAACCTTAAATTTTATTAATCATGGAATGACAATAAGACTAAAAAATAAATATAAGAGCAAACCAATAATAATAGAAGACAAAAAATAATAAAAAAACAGAAAAATAAATGACTCTTAAAATAGACTCTTAATAATAAAGGTTATCACAGAGTTAGGACTCAACAACCTTGATTTTGAGAAGTGGATGCTCCCTCAATCTGTGGGGTGCTTGGTCCTTCAAGGGAGAGCTTCTGGCGCTTCAGCTCCTTTAGCTCATGCCCCTGCTTCTCCTGTTCCTTCAGCAGTTTGCAGAGCATGCAGTTTTGATTCTGTTATTCTTCCTTAAGTTGTTCCATAGCTTCTTGCAGCTTGGTAACAAATGCTTCTAGGCGGGTCCAGTAGTCAATTTTAGGAATTTCTGGGAGGAACTCCTGCGCCCTCCTTTTTATGGAGTTATCTTGAACTTGTCCTTCCATTGACTCTTGGTGATTGGGTGTTCGATTGGGATGAATTCATCTACTCCCATCCTTACCCCAGCATCATTAGTTCTTGTTTGCAATTGTGTAAATCTCACAAGAAATCAGATGATGAATCTCCACTTCTTTTCCAAGCATAATACAATGGATCATCACTGCTCTTTTGACAATGACCTCAGAGCGGTTGCTAGTGGGCAATATAGAACGCCCAATGAAATCCAGCCAGCCTCTTGCAATTGGCTTGAGATCTCCCCTCTTGAGTTGGTTTGGGACACCTTTTGAATTGGTTATCCACTTAGTTCCAGGGAGGCATATGTCCTCTAGAACTTGATCCAACCCCTTATCTACTCTCACCATTCTCCTATTAAAGGATTCTGGATTATCTTGTAGTTGAGGCAGTTTGAAGACCTTTCTTATTTTGTCCAGATGGAAGTAAATAAGCCTCCCTCTGACCATGGTTTGGTAGGTGTGAAAGGCGGTTCCAGTTATTCTCTGCTTATCTATCAGCCACAGATTTGAGTAGAATTCCTGAACCATGTTTTTTCCAACCTTTGTCTCAGGATTGGCTAGAATTTCCCATCCTCTGTTTCAAATTTGCTCTTGGATCTCTGGATATTCATCTTCTTTCAGATTGAATTTAACTTCCGGGATCACTGACCTCAGACCCATTATTTTGTGGTAATGGTCTGCATGTTCTTTGGTTAAGAACCTCTCTTGATTCCAAAGACTCTTTGGAGTATTCTCTTTCTTGCCTCTTGATTTGGTTTGTTTTCCCTTAGGTGCCATGATCTTGATGAGTCTTAGCTCAGTGATCACGGAAAAACACACCAAACTTAAAGGTTTGCTTGCCCTCAAGCAAAACAAAGGAAAGGGGAGAGAGAGGTGAAGAGGCAATTTCGAATGGTGGAGAGGAGGGGATGGCCGAATGTATATTTATAGGAGGATGGGAGGGATTTCGAAAAATTTGAAAGAGATATGACATAGAGATATGATTGATGGAAGAAAATAAAATCATGATATGAAAAAGATGAGATTTGTAATTGAAAAAGATATAAAGATGTTAAATCTGAAAATTTGGTTATGCATTTAAGAATTAAGAGATGATATGATGAATTGAAAAAGATTTGGAAAGAAATTAAGAAGATAATTGAGTTTTTGAAGAAGATTTGGGAAGGATTTGAAAGAAAATTGAAAAGATATTTAGAAAATGTTTGAATTTTTGAAAATTGAGGGTGAATGATGAAAGTTTGAAATATGTTTATGCAGAAAAGTATGAATCAAAACATGAAAATTTGAAAAAATTTGAAGTTGGAAACAAAATCTCCTCCCCCTGCCTTTCTGGCGTTAAACGCCCAGAATGGTATCCATTCTGGCATTTAACGCCCAATTGTTGGCCATTATGGGCGTTTAACGCCCAGCCAGGTACCCTGGCTGGCGTTAAACGCCAGGAACCCCTTTATTACTGGGCGTTTTTCTGAACACCCAGGATGCTGCAATTCTGGCGTTAAACGCCCAGAATGGTACCCATTCTGGCGTTTAACGCCCAAAATGCCCTTTACTGGCGTTTTCTTGCCAGTAAGCTCCTTTTCTCTGCGTTTTGCATTGAATCCTTCTGTAACTCTGTGAATTCCTTCAATTTTGATGATTTACCTTTGAAGAAAAATGTATATCAAACTTCTATAAGTATTAATTAAAACAAATAACTTGCTAATGGCTAGGTTGCCTCCCAGCAAGCGCTTCTTTATTGTCTTTAGCTGGACCTTTACTGAGCTTCATTCAAGCCTTAGTTTTGAGCATTCTTGCTCAAAATTGCTTTCAAGATAATGTTTGATTCTCTGTCCATTAATAATGAACTTTTTGTCAGAATCAATATCTTGAAGCTCAACATATCCATATGGTGACACTCTTGTAATCACATATGGTCCCCTCCACTGGGATTTTAATTTCCCAGGAAATAATCTGAGTCTAGAGTTGAACAGCAAAACTTTTTGACCTGGCTCAAAGACTCTGGATGACAATTTCTTGTCATGCCACTTTTTTGCTTTTTCCTTATAAATTTTTGCATTTTCAAAAGCATTGAGTCTGAACTCCTCTAGCTCATTTAGCTGGAGCAATCTTTTCTCACCAGCTAACTTAGCATCCATGTTTAGGAATCTGGTTGCCCAGTAGGCTTTATGTTCCAATTCCACGGGCAGATGACAGGCCTTGCCATACACAAGCTGGTATGGAGAGGTTCCTATAGGAGTCTTGAATGCTGTTCTGTATGCCCACAGAGCATCATCCAAGCTCTTTGCCCAATCCTTTCTATGGGCAATTACAGTGCATTCCAGGATTCTCTTTAATTCTCTGTTAGAGACTTCAGCCTGCCCATTTGTCTGTGAATGATACGGAGTTGCTATTTTGTGGCTAATTCCATATCGAACCATAGCAGAGTAAAGCTGTTTATTGCAGAAATGGGTGCCCCCATCACTGATTAGTACTCTGGGAACACCAAATCTGCTGAAAATATGTTTCTAGAGGAACTTTAGAATAGTCTTGGTATCATTAGTGGGTGTGGCAATTGCTTTCACCCATTTAGATACGTAGTCTACTGCCACCAGAATGTAAGTGTTTGAGTATGATGGTGGGAAAGGACCCATGAAGTCAATACCCCATACATCAAACAACTCAATCTCTAAGATCCCTTGTTGAGGCATGGCATAACCATGAAGCAAGTTACCAGCTCTTTGGCAACTGTCACAGTTACGCACAAACTCTCGGGCATCTCTATAGAGAGTAGGCCAATAGAAGCCACATTGGAGGACTTTAGTGGCTGTTCGCTCACTTCCGAAATGTCCTCCATACTGTGATCCATGGTAATGCCACAGGATCTTCTGTGCCTCCTCTCTAGGGATGCATCTGTAGATCATTCCGTCTGCGCATCTCTTAAAGAGATATGGTTCATCCCATAAGTAGTACTTTGCATCAGAAATTAGTTTTTTCTTTTGCAACCTGCTATACTCCTGGGGTATGAACCTCACAGCTTTATAATTTGCAATGTCTGTAAACCATGGTTCTTCCTGAATGGCAAAAGGTTGCTCATCTAGAAAGGTCTCAGAGATCTCAGTAGGAGGGAGGGACACCCCTGCTACTGGTTCTATCCGAGACAGGTGATCAGCTACCTGGTTCTCTGTCCCTTTTCTGTCTCTTATTTCTATATGAAACTCTTGCAAAAGCAACACCCGTCTTATGAGCCTAGGTTTTGAATCCTGCTTTGTGAGTAGATATTTAAGAGCAGCATGGTCAGTATATACAATCACTTTTGAACCTAGTAAATAGGATCTAAACTTGTCAATGGCATAAACCACTGCAAGTAACTCCTTTTCTGTGGTTGTGTAATTATTCTGTGCATCATTTAGAACACGACTGGCATAGTAAATGACGTGCAGAAGCTTGTTATGCCTTTGTCCCAACACTGCACCAATGGCATGGTCACTAGCATCACACATTAATTCGAATGGTAATGTCCAGTCAGGTGCAGAGATGACTGGTGCTGTGACCAGCTTGGCTTTCAGGGTCTCAAACACCTGCAGACACTCTGTGTCAAACACAAATGGCATGTCAGCAGCTAGCAGGTTGCTTAAAGGTTTTGCAATTTTTGAAAAATCCTTTATGAACCTCTGATAGAATCCTGCATGCCCCAGAAAGCTTCTGATTGCCTTAACATTGGCAGGTGGTGGTAATTTCTCAATTACCTCTACCTTGGCTTGATCCACCTCTATTCCCCTTGCTTGAAATTTTGTGCCCAAGGATAATTCCTTCAGTCACCATAAAATGACATTTTTCCCAGTTTAAGACCAGGTTAGTCTCTTGGCATCTTTTCAGGACAAGTGCTAGATGATCAAGAGAGGAGTTGAATGAGTCTCCAAATACTGAGAAGTCATCCATGAAGACTTCCAGGAACTTCTCTACCATATCAGAGAAGATAGAGAGCATGCACCTCTGAAAGGTTGTAGGTGCATTGCACAGACCAAAAGGCATTCTTCTGTAAGCAAATACTCCAGATGGACACGTGAATGCTGTTTTCTCTTGGTCTTGAGGATCCACTGTAATTTGGTTATAGCCTGAATAGCCATCCAAAAAGCAGTAATATTTATGGCCTGCTAGTCTCTCTAGCATCTGGTCTATGAATGGTAAAGGAAAATGATCCTTTCTGGTGGCTGTATTGAGCCTTCTGTAGTCAATACACATACGCCACCCTGTAACTGTTCTTGTGGAAACCAGTTCATTCTTTTCATTATGAACCACTGTCATGCCTCCCTTCTTGGGGACAACTTGGACAGGGCTCACCCAGGGGCTATCAGAAATAGGATAAATAATCCCAGCCTCTAGTAACTTAGTGACCTCTTTCTGCACCACTTCCTTCATGGCTGGATTTAGCCGCCTCTGTGGTTGAACCACTAGCTTGGCATCATCCTCCAATAGGATTTTGTGCATACATCTTGTTGGGCTAATGCCCTTAAGGTCACTTATGGACCACCCAAGAGCTGTCTTGTGTGTCCTTAGCACTTGAATTAGTGCTTTCTCTTCTTGTGGATTTAAAGCAGAACTTATGATCACTGGAAAAGTGTCACCCTCTCCCAAAAATGCATATTTCAGGGATGGTGGTAGTGGTTTGAGCTCTGGTTTAGGAGGTTTCTCCTCTTCCTGAGGGATTTTTAGAGGTTCTTTTATTTCCTCTGGTTCCTCCAAATCAGGCTGAACATCTTTAAAGATGTCCTCTAGCTCTGATTCAAGACTCTCAGTCATATTGATCTCTTCCACCAAAGAGTCAATAATATCAGTGCTCATGTAGTCATTTGCTGTGTCTGGATGCTGCATAACTTTGACAGCATTTATCTTGAACTCATCCTCATTGACTCTCAGGGTCACTTTCCCTTTTTGTACATCAATAAAAGTTCATCCAGTTGCTAGGAAAGGTCTTCCTAGAATGAGAGTTACACTCTTGTACTCCTCCATTTCCAGCACTACAAAGTCAGTGGGAAAGGCAAATGGCCCAACCTTGACAATCATGTCCTCAATGATGCCTGATGGATATTTAATGGAGCCATCAGCAAGTTGAAGACATATCCGGGTTGGTTTGACTTCTTCAGTCAACCCAAGCTTTCTGATAGTGGATGCAGGTATTAGGTTGATACTTGCTCTAAGGTCACATAGAGTTGTCTTGGTGCAAACACCCTCTAATGTGCATGGTATCATAAAGCTTCCTGGATCTTGAAGCTTTTCTGGTAAGCTTTTTAGAATGACTGCACTGCATTCTTCAGTGAGAAACACTCTTTCAGTTTCTCTCCAATCCTTCTTATGACTTAAGATCTCTTTCATGAACTTACCATAAGAGGGTATTTGCTCAAGTGCCTCTGCAAACGGGATCTTTATTTCAAGAGTCCTGAGATAGACTGCAAAGCGGGCAAATTGTTTATCCTGTTCCGCTTGGCGGAGCTTCTGAGGATAAGGCATCTTGGCATTATATTCTTCAACCTTAGTTGCTGCAGGTTTACTCCCTACAGAAGTGGTTGGAGAAGCCTTTTTAGAGGGGTTACTATCAGCACTTGCAGGTGTCTGATTCCTCATAGGCGTTTGAACGCCAGGGTTGGGTGCTGGATGGGCGTTTAACGCCAGCTTCCCACCCTTTTCTGGCGTTTGAACGCCGGAACTGGGCAAGAAATGGGCGTTTAACGCCAACTTTTCCCCCTTTTGTGTTATTTGAACGCCAGAGTTATTCCTTTCTGGGCTCTTGATGTCCTCAGAGGGATCTTGGGTAGTGGTTTGGTCATCCTCTGTTATTTGTTCCTTTATTGACTTTTTGCTATTTTGAGCTGAGTTATTCAATGTCTTTTCGCTCCTTAGTTGGACAGCTTGGCATTCTTCTGTTATCTGTTTAGATAGCTGTTGTCTTGTCTGATTCAATTGTGCTTCTATATTCTTGTTAGAATTTTTAGTGTCTTGGAGCATCTCTTTGAACTCTGCTAATTGTTTTGTCATACGGAGTAATTGCTGATTAAGTTCAACAATCTGTTCTTGAGGATTGGGATCAGTAGTTACTGTCATAGCCTCTTCTTTTATGGAGGACTCACTGTTTGAGTACAGATGTTGATTTCTAGCAACTGTATCTATGAGCTCTTGAGCTTCTTCAATTGTTTTTCTCATGTGTATAGATCCACCAGCTGAGTGGTCTAGGGACATCTGAGCTTTTTCTGTAAGCCCATAGTAGAAGATGTCTAACTGTACCCACTCTGAAAATATTTCAGAGGGGCATTTTCTTAGCATCCCTCTGTACCTCTCCCAGGCATTATAAAGGGATTCATGATCCTCTTGTTTAAAGCCTTGGATATCCAGCCTTAGCTGTGTCATCCTTTTTGGAGGGTAAAATTCATTCAGGAATTTGTCTGATAACTGTCTCCATGTTTTTATGCTTGCTGTAGGTTGGTTATTTAACCACCTCTTAGCTTGATCTTTTTCAGCAAATGGAAACAGTAATAATCTGTAGATATCCTGATCCACTTCTTTATCACGTACTGTGTCAGCAATTTGTAAGAACTGTGCTAGAAACTCAGTAGTTTCTTCCTGTGGAAGACCGGAATACTGGCAATTTTGCTGCACCATGATAATGAGCTAAGGATTTAGCTCAAAGCTGCTTGCTTTGATGGAAGGTATATAGATGCTACTCCCATATGCAGCTGTAATGGGGTTAGCATATGACTCTAGAGTCCTTCTGGACTGTTCACTTCCACTTATGTGCATGATGGAGAAAATGGAATTGATATGTGGTGCACGAAATTGTGATCTCAGGCAACGGCGCTAAAAACTCTGTATGCACGTCTTAAAAAATTGTTTTTCATTCACAACTTCGATACAACTAACCAGCAAGTGCACTGGGTCGTCCAAATAATAAAACCTTACGTAAGTAAGGGTCGATCCCACGGAGATTGTTGGTATGAAGCAAGCTATGGTCACCTTGTAAATCTCAGTCAGGTGGATATAAAATAGTTATGGAGTTTTCGAAAATTTATAATAAATAAATAGAAAATAAAGATAGAAACACTTATGTATATCATTGGTGAGAATTTCAGATAAGTGTGTGGAGATGCGTTCGTTCCTCTGAACTTCTGCTTTCCTGCTGTCTTCATCCAATCAATCTCACTCCTTTCCATGGCTGGCTTTATGTAAGGACATCACCATTGTCAATGGCTACTTTTCATCCTCTCTGTGAAAATGGTCCAAATGCTCTGTCACAGCACGGCTAATCATCTGAGGTTCTCGATCATACTGGAATAGGATTCACCCTCCTTTTGCGTCTGTCACTACGCCCAGCACTCGCGAGTTTGAAGTTCGTCACAGTCATTCAATCCCAGAATCCTACTCGGAATACCACAGACAAGGTTTAGACTTTCCGGATTCTCATGAATGCCGCCATCAATCTAGCTTATACCACGAAGATTCTGATTAAGAGATCCAAGAGATAATCATCTAATCTAAGGTGGAACGGAAGTGGTTGTCAGGCACGCGTTCGTGGGGGAATGATGATGATTGTCACGTTCATCACATTCATGTTGAAGTGCAAATGAATATCTTAGAAGCGGAATAAGTTGAGTTGAATAGAAAAATAGTAGTACTTTGCATTAATTCATGAGGAACAGCAGAGCTCCACACCTTAATCTATGGAGTATAGAAACTCTACCGTTGAAAATACATAAGTGAAAGGTCCAGGCATGGCCAAATGGCCAGCCCCCAAAACGAGATCACAGCTTAGTGATGGGCTTCTCTTCCTCAATGGGAATGTCTCCTTCTATGTAAGCTCCAGCTGAGTAACATAGATGGCAAATAAGATGAGGGAAAGCTAGCCTTGCCATGGGGGAAGACTTTTCGGCTATTTTGTAGAGTTCAAGGGAGATGACTTCATGAACTTCTACTTCCTCTCCAATCATGATGCTATGAATCATGATGGCCCGATCCACAGTAACTTCAGATCGGTTGCTAGTGGGGATGATGGAGCGTTGGATGAACTCTAACCATCCTCTAGCTACAGGCTTGAGGTCCAGTCTTCTTAGTTGAACCGGCTTGCCTTTGGAGTCAATCTTCCATTGAGCTCCTTCCACACATATGTCCATGAGAACTTGGTCCAACCTTTGATTAAAGTTGACCCTTCTAGTGTAGGGGCGTGCATCTCCTTGCATCATGGGCGAGTTAAACGCCAACCTCACGTTTTCCGGACCAAAATCTAAGTATTTCCCCGAACCATGGTGAGATAATTCTTTGGGTTCGGGTTCTTACTTTGATCATGGTTCCTAGTGATCCATGCATTGGCATAGAACTCTTGAACCATTAGGATGCCAACTTGTTGGATGGGGTTTGTTAGAACTTCCCAACCTCTTCTTTGGATTTCATGTCGAATCTCCGGATACTCATTTCTCTTGAGCTTGAAAGGGACCTCGGGGATCACCTTCTTCTTGGCCACAACATCATAGAAGTGGTCTTGATGAGCTTTGGAGATGAATCTTTCCATCTCCCATGACTCGGAGGTGGAAGCTTTTGTCCTCCCTTTCCCTTTTCTAGAGGATTCTCCGGTCTTGGGTGCCATCAATGGTAATGGAAAAACAAAAAGCTTATGCTTTTACCACACCAAACTTAGAATATTGCTCACCCTCGAGCAAGAGAAGAAAGAATAGATGAAGAAGAAGAAGAAAATATGGAGGAGAGGAGGGAGAGGTGGATTCGGCCAAGAAGGAGAAGAGAGGGTTGTGTTGTGTGAAAATGAGGAAGAATGGAGGGCTATATATAGGGAAGGGATGGGGGTAAGGTTCGGCCATAAGGGTGGATTTTGGGTGGGAAATTGATTTTGAATTTTGAGGGTAGGTAGAGTTTATGAGGTAGGTTTATGGGGAAGAGTGGATGATGTGAGTGGTGAAGTGGTGATAGGGAAGAGAGATTGAGGTGGTAGGTAGGGATCCTGTGGGGTCCACAGATGCTGAGTTGATCCTGTGGGGTCCACAGATCCTGAGGTGTCAAGGATTTGCATCCCTGCACCCATTAGGCATGTAAAATGCCTTTGCATGCAATTCTGGCATTTAAACGCCAAATTGATGCTTGTTCTGGGCGTTCAACGCCCAGATGCAGCATATTTCTGGCGTTGAACTCCAGCCAGATGCTTGTTTCTGGCATTCAGCGCCAGCTTTTCTTTACTGTGCATTTCTGGCGTCTGAACGCCAGGATGCTGCTTGTTTCTGGCGTTCAACGCCAGAAACATGCTCTGTTCTGGCGTTGAACGCCAACCAGATGCTCCTTACTGGCGTTTAAACACCAGTAAGATCCTCCTCCAGGGCGTGATTTTTCTTCTGCTATTTTTGATTCCGTTTTCAATTTTTATATTTATTTTGTGACTCCACATGATCATGAATCTAATAAAACATGAAATAACAATAAAAATAAAATTAGATAAATAAAAATTGGGTTGCCTCCCAACAAGCGCTTCTTTAATGTCAATAGCTTGACAGTGGGCTCTCATGGAGCCTCACAGATGTTCAGAGCATTGTTGAGACTCCCCAACACCAAACTTAGAGTTTGGATATGGGAGTTCAACACCAAACTTAGCGTTTGGTTGTGACCTCCCAACACCAAACTTAGAGTTTGACTGTGGGGGCTCTGGTTGACTCTGTTTTGAGAGAAGCTTACTGTGCCTCTTTTCCATGTTTACAGAAGGATGTCCTTGAGTTTTAAACTCAAGGGAGTCCTCATTCAATTGAAGGACTAATTCGCCTCTGTCAACATCAATCACAGCTCTTGCTGTGGCTAGGAAGGGTCTTCCAAGGATGATGGATTCATCCTCATCCTTCCCAGTATCTAGGACTATGAAATCAGCAGGGATGTAAAGGCCATCAACCTTTACTAACACGTCCTCTACTTGTCCATAAGTCTATTTTCTTGAATTGTCTGCCATCTCTAATGAGATTTTAGCAGCTTGCATCCCAAAGATTCCCAGTTTCTCTATTACAGAGAGGGGCATGAGGTTTATCCCTGAACCAAGGTCACACAGAGCCTTTTCAAAGATCATGGTGCCTATGGTACAAGGTATTAGGAACTTTCCAGGATCCTGTTTCTTCTGAGGCAATGTCAGTTGATCCAGATCACTTAGTTCACTTAGTACAAGGGAGGTTCATCTTCCCAAGTCTCAATACCAAATAATTTGGCATTCAGCTTCATGATTGCACCAAGGTACTTGGTAACTTGCTCCTTAGTAACATCCTCATTCTCTTCAGAAGAGGAATACTCATCAGAGCTCATGAATGGCATAAGGAGGTTTAATGGAATCTCTATGGTCTCTAGATGAGCCTCAGATTCCTTTGGTTCCTCAAAGGGATACTCCTTATTGATCACTGGACGTCCTAGGAGGTCTTCCTCCTTGAGATTCACGTCCTCCCCTTCCTCTTTGGATTCGGCCATGATGATTATATCAATGGCCTTGTACTCTCCTTTTGGATTTTCTTCTGTATTACTTGGGAGAGTACTAGAAGGGATTTCAGTGATCTTCTTACTCAGTTGGCCCACTTGTGCCTCCAAATTTCTAATGGAAGACCTTGTTTCATTCATGAAACTTACAGTGGCCTTAGATAGATCAGAGACTAAGTTTGCTAAATTAGAGGTATTTTGTTCAGAGTTCTCTGTCTGTTGCTGAGTGGATGATGGAAAAGGTTTACTATTGTTAAACCTATTTCTTCCACCATTATTAAAGCCTTGTTGAGGCTTTTGATGATCCTTCCATGAGAGATTTGGGTGATTTCTCCATGAGGAATTATAGGTGTTTCCATATGGTTCACCCATGTAATTCACCTCTGCTATTGCAGAGTTTTCAGGATCATAAGCTTCTTCTTCAGCAGATGCCTCTTGAGTACTGTTGGATGCAGCTTGCATTCACTTCAAACTCTGAGAAGTCATGTTGACTTGCTGAGTCAATATTATATTCTGAGCCAGTATGGCATTCAGAGTATCAATTTCAAGAACTCCCTTCTTCTGAGGCGTCCCATTGCTCACAGGATTCCTCTCAGAAGTGTACATGAACTGGTTATTAGCAACCATGTCAATGAGTTCTTGAGCTTCTGCAAGCGTTTTCTTTAGGTGAATGGATCCACCTGCAGAAGTATCCAATGACATCTTAGCTAATTCAGACAGATCATCATAGAATATATCCAAGATGGTCCATTCTGAAAGCATGTCAGAAGGACACTTTTTGGTCAGTTGCTTGTATCTCTCCCAAGCTTCATAGAGGGATTCACCTTCTTTCTGTTTGAAGGTTTGAACATCCACTCTAAGCTTACTAAGCTTTTGAGGAGGAAAGAACTTGGCTAAGAAAGTCGTGACCAGCTTATCCCAAGAGTTCAGGCTATCTTTGGGTTGAGAGTCCAACCACACTCTAGCTCTGTCTCTTACAGCAAAAGGGAAAAGCCTGAGCCTGTAGACTTCAGGATCTACTTCATTAGTCTTAACAGTATCACAGATCTGCAAAAATTCAATTAAGAACTGAAAAGGATCTTCAGATGGAAGTCCATGAAACTTGTAGTTCTACTGCATCAGAGAAACTAATTGAGGTTTCAGCTCAAAGTTGTTTGCTCCAATGGTAGGGATGGAGATGTTTCTTCCATGTAAATTGGAATTAGGTGCAGTAAAATCACCAAGCATCCTCCTTGCATTATTATTATTTTCGGCTGCCATCTCCTCTTCTTGTTCGAAAATTTCTGAAAGGTGCTTGCTGGATTGTTGTAATTTAGCTTGTCTTAGTTTCCTCTTCAGAGTCCTTTCAGGTTCTGGATCTGCTTTAACAAGAATATTCTTGTCCTTGCTCCTGCTCATATGAAAAAGAGGGAACAGAAAAATAATAATAATAGGGATCCTTTTTACCACAGTATAGAGGTCCCTGTGTGAGTAGAAGAAAAGAAGAAGAAAAGAATGTAATGTAAGGAAAGAAACACAAGGGTGAGGAGAGCAGAGATGTGAGATGAAGAGAAGTGTTAGTAGATGAATAAATAAATAGAAGGGGATGAGAGAGAAAGAGAATTTTCGAAAATTATTTTTGAAAAATGGTTAGTGATTTTCGAAAATTAAAAGAAGAAATAAATTAAAATTAAATTTTGAAACAATTAGTTAATTAAAAAGAATTTTTGAAAAAGAGGGAGATATATTCGAAAATTAGAGAGAGAGAGTTAGTTAGGTAGTTTTGAAAAAGATAAGAAACAAACAAAAAGTTAGTTAGTTAGTTGAAACAAATTTGAAAATCAATTTTTGAAAAGATAAGGAGATAAGAAGTTAGAAAAGATATTTTAAAATCAAATTTTTGAAAAAGATATGATTTTGAAAAAGATAAGATAAAAAGATATTTTTGAAAAGATATGATTGAAATTAGTTTTGAAAAAGATTTAATTTTTAAAATCACAATTAATGACTTGATTCATAAGAAATCACAAGATATGATTCTAGGACTTAAAGTTTGAATCTTTCTTAACAAGCAAGTAACAAGCTTGAAATTTTTGAATCAAAACATTAATTGATGATGTTATTTTCGAAAATTATGTGATAAAGATAAGAAAAAGATTTTTGAAAAATATTTTTAAAATTTTCGAAAATAACTAAGAAAAATGAAAAAGATTTGATTTTTGAAAAAGATTTTGAAAAAGATAAGATTTTTTTTAAATTGAAATTTGATTTGACTCATAAGAAACAACTAAATTTTAAAAAGTTTTGAAAAAGTCAATCCAAATTTTTGAAATTTATGAGAGAAAAAAGGAAAGATATTTTTTTGATTTTTGAATTTTTATGATGAGAGAGAAAAACATGAAAATGATGCAATGCATGAAAATTTTTAGATCAAAACAATGAATGCATGCAAGAATGCCATGAATGTCAAGATGAACACCAAGAACACTTTGAAGATCATGATGAACATCAAGAACTTATTTTTGAAAATTTTATATGCAAAGAAAACATGCAAGACACCAAACTTAGTAATCTTTGATGCTTAGACTCTATGGATGCAAAAATGCACATGAGAAACAAGAAAAGACACAAAACAAGAAGACATCAAAATCAAACAAGAAGATTTACCAAGAACAACTTGAAGATCATGAAGAACACCATGAATGCATGATTTTTTTCGAAAAATGCAAAATGAATATGCAATTGACACCAAACTTACAATTTGACTCAAGACTCAAACAAGAAACACAAAATAAATTTTTTATTTTTATGATTTTCTAATTTTTTTTGGATTTTTTCAAAAATTATTTGAGAAAGAAAAAATAAGGATTCCAAAATTTTTAATATGAATTCCAGGAATCTTGCACTCTTAGTCTAAAGCTCCAATCTGAGGGTTAGGCATGGCTCACTAGCCAGCCAAGCTTTAGAGGATATTTATACTTTCCATGTATAGAGCAACTAAGTGTGTGAAGATCAACAAGCTCTTGGGATGATAAGTTGAAACCCCAGTCCAAAAGATTAGACATGGCTTACAGCCAGCCAGGATTCAACAAATCATCATGAAACACTAGAATTCATTCTTAAAAATTCTGAAGAAAAATATATTTTTGAAAACATTTATTTTAAAATATATTTTTTTTTCCGAAAACAAAGGAGAAATTTTTGAAAAATTTTTTGAAAATATTTTTTTTTGAAAATTTTTTGAAAATAAAACAAAAAGAAAATTACCTAATCTAAGCAACAAGATGAACCGTCAGTTGTCCAAACTCAAACAATCCCCGGCAACGGCGCCAAAAACATGGTGCACGAAATTGTGATCTCAGGCAACGGCGCCAAAAACTCTGTACGCACGTCTTAATAAATTGTTTTTCATTCACAACTTCGATACAACTAATCAGCAAGTGCACTGGGTCGTCCAAGTAATAAAACCTTACGTGAGTAAGGGTCGATCCCACGGAGATTGTTGGTATGAAGCAAGCTATGGTCACCTTGTAAATCTCAGTCAGGCGGATATAAAATAGTTATGGAGTTTTCGAAAATTTTTAATAAATAAATAGAAAATAAAGATAGAAACACTTATGTATATCATTGGTGAGAATTTCAGATAAGTGTATGGAGATGCGTTCGTTCCTCTGAACTTCTGCTTTCCTGCTGTCTTCATCCAATCAATCTCACTCCTTTCCATGGCTGGCTTTATGTAAGGACATCACCATTGTCAATGGCTACTTTTCATCCTCTCTGTGAAAATGGTCCAAATGCTCTGTCACAGCACGGCTAATCATCTGAGGTTCTCGATCATACTGGAATAGGATTCACCCTCCTTTTGCGTCTGTCACTACGCCCAGCACTCGCGAGTTTGAAGTTCGTCACAGTCATTCAATCCCAGAATCCTACTCGGAATACCACAGACAAGGTTTAGACTTTCCGGATTCTCATGAATGCCGCCATCAATCTAGCTTATACCACGAAGATTCTGATTAAGAGATCCAAGAGATAATCATCCAATCTAAGGTGGAACGAAAGTGGTTGTCAGGCACGCATTCGTGGGGGAATGATGATGATTGTCACGTTCATCACATTCATGTTGAAGTGCGAATGAATATCTTAGAAGCGGAATAAGTTGAGTTGAATAGAAAAACAGTAGTACTTTGCATTAATTCATAAGGAACAGCAGAGCTCCACACCTTAATCTATGGAGTGTAGAAACTCTATCGTTGAAAATACATAAGTGAAAGGTCCAGGCATGGCCGAATGGCCAGCCACCAAAACGAGATCACAGGATCAAAAATACAATCCAGGATCTTCCAAAGATCCAAATATAATAGTAAAATGTCCTATTTATACTAAACTAGTTACTAGGGTTTACAGAAATAAGTAATTGATGCATAAATCCACTTCCGGGGCCCGCTTGGTGTGTGCTTGGGCTGAGCTTGAATGATACACATGCAGAGTATGGACTATTATATATTGCTGGAAAGCACTGGATGTCTACTTTCCAACGCAATTAGAAGCGCGCCATTTTGAGTTCTGTAGCTCCAAAAAATCCACTTTGAGTGCAGGGAGGTCAGAAAATACCTGAAATCACAGAAAAACACACAAACTCATAGTGAAGTCCAGAAATGTGAATTTAACATAAAAACAAATAAAAACATCCCTAAAAGTAACTAGATCTTACTAAAAACATACTAAAAATAATGCCAAAAAGCGTATAAATTATCCGCTCATCAATATGAATTATATATATATTTTTTAAAAGTAACCGAAAATAATAAGTAAAATAAATAGAAAATAAAATAAAATTTTGAAAACAAAAAGAAAATAAAATAAAATAAAAGCAAATTGAAAACCAAATTAATTAATTAATTAAAAAGATTTTGAAATTAGCAATTAAAAAGATATGATTGAAAATTATTTTGAAAAAGATATGATTTAGAAGCTATGATTGCAAATTAAAGAAAATATGATTGAGAATTATTTTGAAAAAGATATGATTGAGAAGATATGATTGCAAATTAAAAAAAAATATGATTGAAAAGATATGATTGAAGAAATTAAAAAGATTTGATTTTTGAAAAAGATTTTAAAAGATCAATTTTTGAAATTAGAATATTGACTTGACTAAAAAAAAGATATGATTTTGAAAATCTTTGACTAAATTAATGCAAAATTTCGAAATTTATGAGTAAAATAAGGAAAGGATATTTTTTTTATTTTTGAATTTTAATGCGGAAAGAGAAAAACAACAAAATGACACTAAACTTAGAAATTTTAGATCAAAACACAGAGAACAAACAAGAAAACTTTCAATGTCAAGATGAACACCAAGAACACATTGAAGATCAAGATGAACACCAAGAACAAATTTTTGAAAAATTTTTAAGTAAATAAAAGCACAAAAACACACCAAACTTAAAATTTTTAGAGAATCAAACAAAAATTTTCGAAAAATTAAAGGAAAACACAAAGAAGACACCAAACTTAGAATTTTTAAAAATCAAGAAAGAACTGAGGACATGCAATTTCGAAAAATTAAAAGAAAATAAAAGCATGCAATTGACACCAAATTTAAAATATAAAACTAAACTCAAATAAAAGACTCTAAACCAACAAAGATAAAATATTCCTAATCTAAGCAACAAGATAAACCGTCAGTTGTCCAAACTCGAACAATCCCCAGCAACAGCGCCAAAAATTTGGTGCACGAAATTACAATCACACTTTTGCAACTCCGCACAACTAACCAGCTAGTGCACTGGGTCGTCCAAGTAATACCTTACGTGAGTAAGGGTTGATCCCACGGAGATTGTCGGCTTGAAGCAAGCTATGGTTATCTTGTAACTCTTAGTCAGGATATCAATAATTCTCAGATTTAATTGTAAAAAGTAAAAGAACATGAAATAAATACTTGTTATGCAGTAATGAAGAACAGGTTGAGGCTTTGGAGATACTGTCTTCTGAATCTCTGCTTTCCTACTGTCTTCTTCTTCATGCACGCAAGGCTCCTTCCATGGCAAGCTTTATGTTGGGCATCAACGTTGTCAATGGCTACTTCCCGTCCTCTCAGTGAAAATGTTCCAAATGCGCTGTCACCGCACGGCTAATCATCTGTCCTTTCTCGATCATGTCGGAATAAGATCCATTGATCCTTTTGCGTCTATCACTACGCCCAACACTCGCGAGTTTGAAGCTCGTCACAGTCATCCCTTCCCAGATCCTACTCAAAATACCACAGACAAGGTTTAGACATTCTGGATCTCAGGAATGGCCGCCAATAATTCTAGCTTATACCACGAAGGTTCCAATCTTAGATTAGAAACCCAAGAGATACACATTCAAGCTTGATTGCATGTAGAACGGAGGTGGTTGCCAGGTACACGTTCATAGATGAGAATGATGATGATTGTCACGGATCATCATATTCATCCGATTGAAGTGCGAATGAATATCTTAGAAAAGAAGCAAGCGTGATAGAATGGAAAACAGTAGTAATTGCATTAATTCATGAAGAACAGCAGAGCTCCTCACCCCCCAACAATGGGGTTTAGAGACTCATGCTATAGAGAATACAATATAAAACGTGTAAAGTGTCATGAGGTACAAGATGAATCACTAAAAGTGGTTTTTATAGTAAACTGGTGACCTAGGGTTACAGAAAATGAGTAAGCTAGGGTGTTTAGTGTAAAAATCCACTTTCGGAGTCCACTTGGTGTGTGCTTGGGCTGAGCATTGAAGCTTTCATGTGTAGAGACTTTTCTTGGAGTTAAACGCCAGCTTTTGTGCCAGTTTGGGCGTTTAACTCCAGTTTTTATGCCAGTTCCGGCGTTAAACGCCAGAATTCTTGAGCTGACTTGGAACACCTGTTTGGGCCATCAAATCTCGGGCAAAATATGAACTATTATATATTTCTGAAAAGCCCAGAATGTCTACTTTCCAACTCAATTGAGAGCACGCCAATTGGGCTTCTGTAGCTCCAGAAAATCCACTTCGAGTGCAGGGAGGTCAGAATCCAACTGCATCTGCAGTCCTTTTTCAGCCTCTGAATCAGATTTTTGCTCAGGTCCCTCAATTTCAACCAGAAAATACCTGAAATCACAAAAAAACACACAAACTCATAGTAAAGTCCAGAAAAGTGAATTTTAAATAAAAACTAATAAAAATATAATAAAATTAACTAAAATATACTAAAAACATACTAAAAACAATGCCAAAAAGCGTATAAATTATCCGCTTATCACAATACGAGGAGGATGAAAAGAATTTTGAGGAGTTAAGAGCAAAAATGACCATCATGGTAGAAGCCATTGGCAACATAAGCTCATCCCGCCTAAGCCTATGCGATCAAGGCACTTCCATTGTGGAATGTGGAGAAGCAACGAAGAAGCTTAGTGAGGGAGTGAACTTGAAGCTCCAAGGAGAAGAAGAGGAGTTAAAGTAAGAAATGCAACAAGAGGAGGAGGTAGAGATTATTGAACAAGAGGAAGAAGTAGTTGAAGACTTAGGAGATGCGGAACCACCTTGGGAGTCTAGGATTGAAGAAAACCCCTCCAAGATGATTGAATTTGATGCTAAGGAGGAATGTTCACAACCCCCAAGGCATATCTCTTATGAGGAATTGGATAGGATAGAGCAAGAATTGAGTCCCCTTGGTGATGAAGATCAAGCTTCAAGCCTTAGTGGTGAAGAATCCTTTGAGCATGAAGAACCTTCTCTAGATGAAATGGAAAGCAATGTGGAGATAAATGTCTCTCGTCCTCCCATTTATGATTTGAGTAAGGGAAAAGAGTTAGATAAAATTGTTGAACAAAGGATTGAGATTAAGAGATCTTGTGAAGAGGTGAAGATCCTTAGAAAAAGGAGGATGGGAATTGGATACGCTTTGTCAAGACCCTTGAAATCACCTTTGCCTAGGTTACCATCTACTCCTACATTTGAGTGGGTAAAATTTATTTCTATTACCTTTATTATCCCACTCGAATATGGCTTGCTTGAAACAGATAGTCAACTTAGGATGCTTTGTGGGATGAAGCGTAAAAGAAAGATGTTTCGTGGTTGGCGTTGTAAGTCTAGGCTCATTATGGTTGAAGCTTCAAGGAGTAAAGGTTGGACTAGTGCTCAATTGGATGGGTCTAGGAGGATAGTTTGGTGCTTCCATGAGAATTCATCTCTCTTGCCACCCGGAGGAAATCACCATGATCAACTCAAGGACGGGTGTGAAAACAAACTGTGGGATCCCGAATCGCGCAAGGAAGATCAACTTTGGGAGCCTATGGTTTGTGAAGAACTCCATCAAAGCTTGGAGTTATTAACTTTGAATGATGAAGCACAATGGAAGTCCAAGCATTGGTGAATGTTCAAGGATGGATTCAAGCACAAGCCACCTTGATGAAGAGCTCCCCATAATTCCAACTTAAGGACAACAAATAAAAGTGCTAGGTGGGAGACACCCCACCATGGTAACATCTTTCCCTTTTCCTCTTTGTAAATATTGGTAATATAAGTTTAATTTCATGTTTTGTTTGATTAGTTGAATTTCATTGGGAGTCTAGTAGGTTAAATAAGGTTTTATGATGTTTTGGTAGTTGTTTGGAGGTTTGGAATGCTTGGTTTGGTGCAAAAACATAGAAAAATTTTGAAAAACAGAGAACCGCGCACACACACTCCACGCGTACGCGTGAATCAAGCAATTTTGGCCGTCTACGCGAACACGCCATGTACGCGTACGCGTGGATTGAGTTTTTCCACCCCTCCATACATTCCACCCCTCCATACATTCACCCATTTATTCTTAATTGTAGCACATTACAAGCATAAGTGAAAAACAATAAATATCCCTTAATTCGGATCTTTGATTAGCTTAGGCTAGTGAGAGTGTTTATCATTTGATTTTGGGAGAGTTGGGAACATTGGGTAGAGATAAAAGTGTGTTTGTGTTTTTGTTGAAAAATTTTGGGAATTGGGTACATACTCATGTATTAATCATGTGTAAACCATATGCATTGATGTTCTTGTATATATTTTAGTTTGAAAAGAAAAATAAAAATGAGAAAAACAAAAAGAAAAAAAATATATATATATAAAGAAAAAAAAGAAAATATATAGAAAAGAAAGAAAAAGAAAAGCAATAAAAAGAGGACAAAAATGCCCCAAAGTCAAGGTTCAATAAAAGTCAATGCATGTGTGTGGTAATCAAAAGAGAATGCATGAGTGTGTGAAAAAGTGAAGAATGGGTAGTTAGGTTTGTTTAGAATTGTATAGGTTGTCATAGGTTAGGTGGGAAGTTTAAGTTAATCAAAGATTCAAATTTCAAGCTCACTTGACCATATGCATCCTACCTTGACCCTAGCCCCATTACAACCTATGGAAAAGCCCTCATGATATTTGTATGCATGCATAAAGTAATTGTTGATTGTTAGATGAAAAACAAATCTTGGAAAATATGATTAGGGGAGGATTGAGTGAATCAACCCCATACAGTTGAGTGACTAGAGCGGATACACATCCGGTGAGGGTTCGATTGCTCAATTACATGTTTCCACCCATGATCATCTCTTTTCTTGCAAGTTTGTAAAATCTTTTTAATAATTCAATTCAATTGTGGGTTGAGTGATTGCTATTGCCTTAGCCCTTGTGTTTGTATGTGTATTCTTGGGAATTGATTTATTTTGACTAAGTGGATGCATTCATGTAGATAGATTGCATATAGATAGATTGCATTTAGTTAGTTTGCATTGAATAAATGTTGATACCCCTTTGCTTCTTTCTTGATTTTAGCATGAGGACATGCTTAGTTTAAGTGTGGGGATATTTGATAAACCCTAATTTTGTGATTTATCTTGTGCTTAATTTGGGAGATTTTATCACCTTTTCTCACATTTATTCAATGAAATAGCATAGTTTTGTAATTCTCCCTTGATTTGTGCTTAAATGTGAAAACATGCTTTTTAGGCCCTAAAATTGGTGATTTTAATTCACTTTAATTCCATTCGATGCCTTGATATGTTTGTTGAGTGATTTCAGGTTCATTAGGCAAGTATCGGATGGAAGGAGTGAGGATAAAAGCATGCAAAGTGGGAGAACTCAGGAAGAAATGATGGAACCGTAAAGTTATCAAGCCTGACCTCTTCGCACTCAAACGACCATAACTTGAGATACAGAGGTTCAAATGAGACGGTTCTAGTTGCGTTGGAAAGCTAACATCTGGGGCTTCGAAATGATATAAAATTTTGCCATATGTTACTTTGCGCTCAGGGGCGCGCACGCGCCATGTACACGTGCGCGCCGATTCTGCCGTGGCCCACTAAGGTGAAATCACCCCCAGCGATTTCTGAAGCACTTTGGGTCCAACCCAGCTCATTTCTAATGCTATTTCATGCAGAATTCAAGCTTGGGCAAAGGGGGGAGCAATTGTTTGTAGCATTAGCATCATGTAGTTTAGTTTCTAGAGAGAGAAGCTCCCTCTTCTCTCTAAAATTAGGTTAGGTTAATTTTCATCTTAGATCTAGATTTAATTCATGCTTTGATTTACTTTTCCTTTACAATTTCTTGTCCCTCTACTCTTTCTCTCTCTAATTTTGTATTTCATTCTAGTAATTGCTTACTTTGTTATTGATGCACTTTTGTTCTTCCATTTTCCTTTAATGCAATTTATGATTCATGTTCTTTTATTATTGAATTGCTTTATTGTTGTTTATTTTCCTTGCAATTGAGTAGTGTAGATTTACTTTCCTTGCTATTTTACCATGCTTTCCTTTTATACCCACCAAGTGTTTGACAAAATGCTTGGTTGGGCTTTAGAGTATATTTTTGAGCATTCTTGGCTTGGAGAGAGTAATTAGGCAATCTTGAGTCATGAAAACCCAACTTATGTTTGTGATCTAGAGTTGTTAGCTAATATTGTTTCCATTGATGCTAATCTTTTGCTAATTATATTAGTGAATTTATTAGGACTTTTGGATTGAGATTAGCTAGTCTTATTAGACTTTCTCCGAGTATGAGGATAACATGATACCTTCCTCAATCGTCGGAGATGACGTAATGAGATAAATTCTTGTTTATTATTGAAGTATGATTGATTAGTCTTGTTTGACTTTCTCTCTTTGTGTTGGAGTTGACTAAATAAGATGAATTAATCATTGCATGACTAGGATAGAAAGCCTATGATCTCAATCCTTGCCATGAATGTTTCTCTTCCTTAATTGCTTACTTTAATTGATTTCTTTACTTTTCTTGTCATTTAAATTTTCTTGCCCTCTTATCAATCAAAAACCCCCTTACCCCTTCATAGCCAATAAGAATTCACTTCATTGCAATTCCTTGTGAGATGACCCGGAGTCCAAAATACTCCGGTTATTTCTTATTTGGGGTTTGTTAATTGTGACAACCAAAATTTTTGTATGAAAGGATTCTTGACTGATTTGGAAACTATACTTCACAACGAGAATTCACTCATTTGAGGAAATTCTAAACCGTCAAAAGTCCGTTCATCAATCACTTGTCCCGGATTGAACCAGTAGCAGGTTCTTCTCCCTCCAATGACAAATCCGAATCCTTTCTAGATGAGCAACTCTATGCCATCCAGATAGCACCTTGGTTTGCAGACATCGCAAATTACAAGGCTATACGGTTCATTCCCAAGGAGTTTACCAGGCAGCAAGCTTGGAAACTCATGCATAATGTAAAATATTACCAATGAGATGAGCCATATATCTTTAAGAGATGCTCGGATAGAATAATTCGACGCTGTGTGTCTGAAGAAGAGGCACAGAGAATCCTATGGCATTGCCATGGCTCTGACTATGGAGGACACTTTGGAGGTGAGCGGACAGCCACTAAGGTGCTCCAAAGTGGCTTTTACTAGCCTACTCTCTTTAAGGATTCTAGAGAGTTCGTCCGTAAATGTGATAGTTGCCAAAGAGCTGGCAACCTTCCTCATGGTCACAGCATGCCTCAGCAAGGAATCCTAGAGATTGAGTTGTTTGACGTATGGGGCATAGATTTCATGGACTATTCCCATCTTCATACTCAAACACCTACATCCTTGTGGCAATAGGTTACGTGTCTAAATGGGTTGAAGCAATAGCAACACCCACCAATGACACCAAAGTAGTAATGATGTTCCTCCAAAAGAACATCTTCAGCAGGTTTGGTGTCCCTAGGACACTAATCAGTGGCGGAGGAACTCATTTTTATAATAGACAGCTGGATTCTGTCTTAAGCCGTTATGGAGTTTGCCATAAAGTAGCAACATCGTATCATTCCTAAACCAATGGGCAAGCTGAAGTCTCAAATAGAGAACTAAAATGAATCCTAGAGAGGACAATAAGTGCCTCTAGAAAGGATTGGGCTAGAAAGCTTGATGATGCTCTGTGGGCATACAGAACAGCTTTCAAAACCCCATTGGGACTTCACCATATCAGTTAGTATATGGGAAGTCCTGTCATTTGTCAGTGGAACTAGAGCACAAGGTCTATTGGGCCACTAGATTCCTCAACCTCGATGCTAAAGCAGCAGGAGAAAAACTGCTGCTCCAGCTAAACGAGTTAGATGAATTCCACTTAGATGCATTTGAGAATGCAAAGATCTATAAGGAAAAGGCAAAGAGGTGGCATAACAGGAAGATAGCTTCTAGACTCTAGAGTCTTTGAACCTGGGCAGAAAGTTTTGCTCTTCAACTCAAGGCTCATATTATTCCTTGGGAACTCAAATCCCGCTGGAAGGGACCGTGTGTGATTACAAGAGTATCACCTTCCGAACACATAGAACTTTAAGGAAAAGATCCTGAGAACAGATTCACTGTCAATGGATAGAGAATTAAGTACGGTGAAGTCCAGCTAAAGACACTAAAGAAGTGCATGTTGGGAGGCAACCCAACCTTACTTAACCATAGTTATTTTCCTTCATTTTATTTTTCCTTTCAGTGACAGAGTCATGATCTTGTGCACCAATCAAGAGACAGAATTCACAGTAGTGAAAATAGAACACTCCAGAAAGAGTGTCAAAGTTGAACGTCAGCCAGGGTATCCCTGCTGGACATTCAATGCCCCAAGAAGAGAGCATTGCTAGTATTGCACGCTAGCCAAGGAGCAGCCCTTGGGCATTCAAATGCCAATGCAGAGATGCAGGGAATCTGGAATTCCCAACCTCTCCGGACCTGTAGGTCCCACAGAAGCTCCACCTACCCCACCTTCTTCTACTCTACCTTGCTCGATGACAAGCAAAACTCTTAAGTTTGGTGTTGCAAAAGCTTTGCTTTTTGTCTTCTACCACTCTTAAGTATGGAAGAAGAGGATGGAGCAAACTAGGAAGCATGCACAAGAGCCTATGCAGCCGCCTTAACAAAGACAAAGGAGTGACATTGAAGAGATCAACACTACATTGGATCCTCAAGGAGAAGCACTAGCCACCATCATTCAAGTGGATCCGTTCTCTTTACACCCCATTCTTGTTTTATTTCTCTGCTTTTTGTTATGTTTTGTTTGTTCTCTTGTTCTAGTTGCATGATCATTTGTATTGATGTCTTAAAAGTTATAAAATGTTCCATATATCTCTACCTTGATTAAATAAAATTTTTTATTGAAAAGAATTGAGAGATGCATGAATTTCAAGTTTAAAATATGATTAGCTTAATTAGTTTGATATGGTGTCATGTGCTTTTGTTTTCTGAATGTATGATTAAACAGTGCATATTCAAAGTTGTAACTTTAGAATGTTGGCTCTTGAAAGAATAAGGAAAAAGGAAAAATATTATTGATAATCTGAAAAATCTAAAAATTTGATTCTTGAAACCAGAAAAAGCAGCAAAAAGAAAAAGAAAAAGCATGTTGCAAAAGAAAAAAATATATATGCATGCAAGAAAGAAAAAGTTGGCGAAGAAAAAAAAATAAAAAGCAGAAAAATCCATTACTGCCCAAAAATGTAGGAAAAGGAGGGCAGATTGAAAAAGCCAATAAACCTTTTAAACCAAAAGGCAAGGGTAAAAGGACCCAAGGCTTTGAGTACTAATGGATAGGAGGGCCCAAAGGAATAAAATCCTAGCCTAAGCGACTAAACCAAGCTGTCCCTAACCATGTGCTTGTGGCGTGAAGGTGTCAAGTGAAAAGCTTGAGACTGAGCGGTTAAAGTCATGGTCCAAAGCAAAAAGAGTGTGCTTAAGAACTCTGGACACCTCAATCTAGGGACTCTAATAAAGCTGAGTCATAATCTAAAAATGTTCACCCAGTTAAAGTGTCTATGACATGAATTTATCCGGTGGTAACACTTGGTATAACACCCAAGTTTTTAAAATTAAATTTTACGCTTTGAATTTAAAAATAAAATTTAATTTAATTATGACTTATTCTATTATTTTAAATTATCTATCAGAAACTATATTGATAGTTACAATTTAAATTGATTTTTATAAATATTATTATTACTATTATTATTAATAATATTAAAGTATTATCATTACTATTGTTATTATTATTATTACTACTATTATTTTTATGTTATTTCTATATTATTATTATTATTATTATTATTATTATTAATATTGTTAAAAAAAAAAAAAGAAAGGGCCGAAGCCTTAACGCAAAAGAAAAGAAAGTAAAGAAAACGTGTCTTGTGGACATATATACATATACATGTATCATTGACACCTGCTAATACTTACCACCACAAACCAATATTCCTTGCCATTTAGCTTTTAGTTAATTTCATTTCATTCTAACCGAAGCAAGAAAAGAAAGAAAGGCCGAGAGAGAGATCGTGGGTGAGGGAGAAACCATGACTCCCTTTGATCTTTCGGCTTCAATTTCTTGAGATCCGTAACTCTAATAAAAAATCTAATTCGGTAAAAGTGTTCGTATCCTCCTCTTCTACATGTTGGCGTTATTTTTATTCGGTAGAAGTTGACGGTGACGTAGCTCCTCTTTCCTTTGAATTCGGCCAACTGGAGTTCTAGGAGACACAAATGATTTCTGACATTTTCTTTTTCAGCAGCTCGGTCAAAAGTTTCTCCAAAACTTTTGTGGATTTTGATTTCGTACGGAGGTAGGGAATTTTATTTTGAACTTAACTGTTTTTAAACTATGAATGCCATGGAAGTCTAGTGGGTATTTGTAAATAATTTATGATTGTTTGAAATGACTGAATGATGAGTTTGAGTTGTGTTTGTGACTGAATTTTGATGAATATGTATTTGATTTCTTGATTGAAAAGAGGTTGAAAATGGTTCAGTTGGGACCTGAAAAAGGGTGGCTAACCCCGAGTTTTAGGGGAAGTGCTGTCGAAATTTTATAAAAATCTGAGGTTTTATTTGAAAAGTTATTTTAAAAAGATTTGGTTTTGAAAAATTAAATTATTTGAGCTTTATTTAGTTGAGAAAAAGGTGTATTCTATTTTTAAAACTAGATTTATTAAGAAAAACATAATGTTTTAAATCCAGTTTTGTAAGGAGAGATTTTGTTCTAAGTATTGTTTTGAGCTTGATTTTTTTAAGAAAAGGAATCTCTGCCACAGGAGAGCAGAGAACAAGGATTTAAAGAATATATTAATTAATGAAGTGTCTGCCACAGGAGAGCAGATGTGACATTGTTTGGGCCTTAGTGCCAAATGTAAAGTGGGGACGCCCACACACTGAGAACTGTTTTCCAGATGTACGCTTATTGATTTGGAAAGTCACACTGATGCGGCCTAGCTGTACGACTTATAAGCACACTGATGCATCTGGAAAGCCATATCTGGGACTTGTGCCCGGGTAATGTCAGGAGCGAGTAGGCAACCGACACATGAGCTCATGGCCTGCGTTAGGGATAGACATGCATCATGTTGTTTGCACATTTGCATTTGATTGCGCTTGCTTGTCTTACTACTTTGTGATTGTATTGTTTGTCTTGTTGTGACTTGCTTGTACATTGAATTGAATCTCTTGCTTGCGCTACTTGTTTGTGAGTGTATTAAAGTGATTACGAGTTGACATTTGACTGAGGATTAACTATGTGGCTGAGAGACAGAAAATGTGACCAGCTTTATATTTAAAATTTATTTTGAGTTTAGAAATTTAAAGAAAAGTAATTATTTATCTAAAGTAGAAATAAAAGTATTTTCAAAAGTTTAACAAAATAGTTTTACTAAGTAAGTTAATTATTTGCATTAAATTCATTACTTTTACGGCATTTCCATTCCCTACTGAGAACGTGTGGTTTGTTCTCACCCCAAATCTTCCACCCTTTCAGTGACACAGGTTCGGAGATTCAGTAAGAAGCTGCAGACGATTCGTAGATTTACTTGTGATTCCTGTTGTTTTTATAGAGTTCCCTCGTCCTTGTTGCTTTAGGGTTTTTATTTTATCCAGAGGGATAGGTATTGTATTCGAGTTTTACATTGAATTTAATCGTATAACCTCTATTATTATTAGTAATTATGTGATTGTTATTATTTGAAGATCTTTTTGTTATGTGATTTTAATACTAAAATCTATTTTTTTCTGAAATTTTTTTAAAAACGGAAACGCGATATCGACGTAAAGGCTCAATAGTAAATTTATAATAAAGGAAGTCAGGTCCGTAACGCCTTACTTTTCGTACGATCGTGACGTGCTAAAAGTTAGGGTGTTACATTATGGTATCAGAGCAGTTCGTTTCTATTAGAGCCTTGGGAATGGACTGATTATGCTTCACTCCATACTCTGAGTGTCTGTCATGCAATAGGACTTGTCCTAATAATAAGAGTTTGAGTTTTGAGATGCATGACTGTCTGTTGATTAATGCTGTTAGCTTACCATTGCATACCTCATGGTAATAAGTCTGGCCAATTTAATACTAATGATTTATGTATATGAGAGTACTAACGGGTTATCATAGATGCAATAGAAGTAATAACTAACGTAAATTACGGGGTTTGGGAACGTTAGAAGTTAAGTTTAGGGGTTAGCTCCGTTTCAACGCATAATCCTTATTCGTGCTAATGTGAATCTCTTCCTTGGTTGTTTGCCGTCAGACTTTTTGTTTCAAACTTCTTTCATCAGATATGGTTTCTTTCACATTTGCAAACTGAACATGCCACACCTCTCTATTTCTTTTCTTCGATATTTTTGAAAATGGAGTTGATATGAATCTTTTCCATCTTATATCAATTTTTGAGGGCAAAAATTTTTATAAGGTGGGTAGAATATAACACCCAAATTTTTAAAATTAAATTTTATGCTTTGAATTTAAAAATAAAATTTAATTTAATTATAACTTATTCTATTATTTTAAATTATCTATCAAAAACTATATTGATAGTTACAATCTAAATTGATTTTTATAAATATTATTATTACTATTATTATTAATAATATTAAAGTATTATCATTACTATTGTTATTATTATTATTACTACTATTATTTTATGTTATTTCTATATTATTATTATTATTAATATTAATATTAATGTTAAAAAAAAAAAAAGAAAGGGCCGAAGCCTTAACGCAAAAGAAAAGAAAGTAAAGAAAACGTGTCTTGTGGACATATATACATATACATGTATCATTGACACCTGCTAATACTTACCGCCACAAACCAATATTCCTTGCCATTTAGCTTTTAGTTAATTTCATTTCATTCTAACCCAAGCAAGAAAAGAAAGAAAGGCCGAGAGAGAGACCGTGGGTGAGGGAGAAACCATGACTCCCTTTGATCTTTCGGCTTCAATTTTTTGAGATCCGTAACTCTAATAAAAAATCTAATTCGGTAAAAGTGTTCGTATCCTCCTCTTCTACATGTTGGCGTTACTTTTATTCGGTAGAAGTTGACGGTGACATAGCTCCTCTTTCCCTTGAGTCCGGCCAACTGGAGTTCTAGGAGACACAGATAATTTCTGACATTTTTCTTTTCAGCAGCTCGGTCAAAAGTTTCTCCAAAACTTTTGTGGATTTTGATTTCATACGGAGGTAGGGAATTTTATTTTGAAATTAACTGTTTTTAAACTATGAATGCCATGGAAGTCTAGTGGGTATTTGTAAATAATTTATGATTGTTTGAAATGACTGAATGATGAGTTTGAGTTGCGTTTGTGACTGAATTTTCATGAATATGTATTTGATTTCTTGATTGAAAAGAGGTTAAAAATGGTTCAGTTGGGACCCGAAAAAGGGTGGCTAACCCCGAGTTTTAGGGGAAGTGCTGTCGAAATTTTATAAAAATCTGAGATTTTATTTGAAAAGTTATTTTAAAAAGATTTGGTTTTGGAAAATTAAATTATTTGAGATTTATTTAGTTGAGAAAAAGGTGTATTCTATTTTTAAAACTAGATTTATTAAGAAAAACATAATGTTTTAAATCCAGTTTTGTAAGGAGAGATTTTGTTCTAAGTGTTGTTTTGAGCTTGGTTTTTTTAAGAAAAGGAATCTCTGCCACAGGAGAGCAGAGAACAAGGATTTAAAGAATATATTAATTAATGAAGTGTCTGCCACAGGAGAGCAGATGTGACATTGTTTGGGCCTTAGTGCCAAATGTAAAGTGGGGACGCCCACACACTGAGAACTGTTTTCCAGATGTACGCTTATTGATTTGGAAATTCACACTGATGCGGCCTAGCCGTACGACTTATAAGCACACTGATGCATCTGGAAAGCCATATCTGGGACTTGTGCCCGGGTAATGTCGGGAGCGGGTAGGCAACCGACACATGAGCTCATGGCCTGCGTTAGGGATAGACATGCATCATGTTGTTTGCACATTTGCATTTGATTGCACTTGCTTGTCTTACTACTTTGTGATTGTATTGTTTGTCTTGTTGTGACTTGCTTGTACATTGAATTGAATCTCTTGCTTGCGCTACTTGTTTGTGAGTGTATTAAAGTGATTACGAGTTGACATTTGACTGAGGATTAACTATGTGGCTGAGAGACAGAAAATGTGACCAGTTTTATATTTAAAATTTGTTTTGAGTTTAGAAATCTAAAGAAAAGTAATTATTTATCTAAAGTAGAAATAAAAGTATTTTCAAAAGTTTAACAAAATAGTTTTACTAAGTAAGTTAATTATTTGCATTAAATTCATTACTTTTACGGCATTCCCATTCCCTACTGAGAATGTGTGGTTTGTTCTCACCCCAAATCTTCCACCCTTTCAGTGACACAGGTTCGGAGATTCAGTAAGAAGCTGCAGACGATTCGTAGATTTACTTGTGATTCCTGTTGTTTTTATAGAGTTCCCTCGTCCTTGTTGCTTTAGGGTTTTTATTTTATCCAGAGGGATAGGTATTGTATTCGAGTTTTACATTGAATTTAATCGTATAACCTCTATTATTATTAGTAATTATGTGATTGTTATTATTTGAAGATCTTTTGTTATGTGATTTTAATACTAAAATCTATTTTTTTCTGAAATTTTCTTAAAAACGGAAACGCGATATCGACGTAAAGGCTCAATAGTAAATTTATAATAAAGGAAGTCAGGTCCGTAACACCTTACTTTTGGTACGATCATGAAGTGCTAAAAGTTAGGGTGTTACACTTGGAAACAGAGTGCTTAGGGTCACGGCCAAGACTCAGATTGCTGTGTTCAAGAATCAAAATAAGATTAACTAAGAGAGTCAATAATATCATCTGGATTCTAAGTTCCTAAGGATACCAACATATCTGATTTTAAGGGATAGTGAGATGCCAAAACTATTCAGAAGCAAAAAGCTACTAAGTCCTGCTCATCTGATTTTAACTAAGCTTCATTTGAAACTTAGAAATTTATTGTATCTTAATTTTCTTTTTTTATCCTACTGTGTTTTTAGTTGCTTGGGGACAAGCAACGGTTTAAGTTTGGTGTTGTGATGAGCGGATATTTTATACGCTTTTTGGCATCACTTTCATATAGTTTTTAATAGTTTTTGTTTAGTTTTTATTGAGTTTTTATAGTTTTTAGTGTTAAAATAATATTTTTGGATTCTACTTTGAGCTTTTGTATTTTTGTACAATTTCAGATATTTTCTAGCTGAAATTGAGGAGCTAGAGCAGAAGTCTGATTCAGAGACGGAAAAAGTACTGCAGATGCTGTCTGGATCTGACCTACGTGCATTCGAAAGAGCTTTTTTGGAGCTACATAAGTCCAAATGGAGCTCTCTCAATGGCTATGGAAAGCTGACTTCCAGCGCTTTCCAGCAATATATAATAGCTCATACTTTTCTTGGGATTAGAAGGCCCAAAACTGGCGTCTAACGCCAGCTTTCTGCCTCCTTCCAGGCGTCCAGCACCCAAAGAGCAGAGCATAGCGTCCAAAGGCCCAGAGAGGACCCCCTAGCCAGAGTTTCACGCCCTAGGAGCTTCATAGCACGTGGATCTCATCAAAGCTCACCCCAAACACTCACAAAGTGGGCCCCAGAAGTGGATTTTAGCACTAAATTGACCATTTTACCCTTACTAGTCATCTGTTTAGTATTTAAAGTGTATTTTACAACAGCACGCAGACATTCAGCCATATTTTCATGTTCACCATTATATTTTACTTTCAGTATGAGTTTCTAAACCTCCTAGGTTGAGGAGAGGAGCCCTGCTAAGTCTTATGAATTAATAGAAGTATTACTATTTCTTCTTCGATCCGTGTTTGATCTATCTCAAAGATGTATATTCGTTCTTCATCAATATGAATGCGTTGAACTGGCATAAGGTTATCACATTCTACATGGGTTCAGAGTGTGTCTTTCATCGGACAATGATGAACCACCAGCTTGAATATACGTCTCTCAAATGGCTAATCCACGATTTCATTGGGGACTTACCGAGACATCAGTTCAGCCGATTTACGGGGAGATTAGGGTCTCTATGCTAGAGGCTAGAATCCTAAGAAGCTTCACCATCAATCAGAATGGATCCGCACTAAACCTGAGATTCATATCTGGAGGAGTATTAGCAGCTGCTCAATCTAGTGTCAATCACATACAGCCTGCCATTGAAGAAATCACTCACAAGCAGAGAAGATAGTATTACCAGAATTAATTCTAAAAGGCTAAGCAACTCCAAACCTCAACTCTATTCCCTTTATTGATTCCATTTAATTCCTTATTTCTATTTAACATCCAAATATTTGATATAAAAAGTAATTTAAACAATATTAAAATACGTTAAATTTGACTCCTTCTGATCTGCCTGAATAAGACCTGCAAGATAACCATGGATTGCTTCTATCCACAATCCTCGTGGGATTGACCCTGACTCGCTCAGGTATTGCTTGGACGACTCAATGTACTTGCTGGTTGATGAATCCATATTTGATGATGATTTTTGGTTAGAATTGAATGGATTTTCATCATAGTAACTTGCACTTATTCCCTTGAATAGCATGCTTTTGAACTTTCCTCCCAAATTGTGCTTGATTGTGAAAATATGCTATTTTGTGCCTAATTTAATCTATTTTATTCTATTTTCCTTCCATTCGATGCCTTGATGTTGTGTGTGAGTGATTCCAGGTGTATAAGGTAGGAATGGGTTGGAGAAAACGGAAAAAGAGCATACAAAGTTGAGGAAAGAAGAGGAATTAAAGGAGATGAGCTTAAAGACGTGTGCGTGCATACAGCTACCTGTGCGTACGCATAGCCGCCCAATCAGAGCACGTGGATCGTTTCGAGCGCGTCGTGCGTCCAGCCAAGCATCGCTTAGTGTACATGCGCACAGCTACTTGTGCTTACGCACAAGAAAGGATTTTTTGCAAAGTGTCGGACGCACGCGTCTATGCGTTCGCACAGGTGTCCGCACATGACTTCATTAAAAGAGAACATGCCTCGCAATTTAGGAGCTTTGGAGGCCCATTTCTAAAGCTCTCTAGCTCATATTGGAGGGGGGAATGAAGACATAACATAGCATATCATTAGTATAGTTTTAGGAGTAGTAGTAGGAAGTTTTTAGTTTAGTTTTCTCTAAGTTTTTCATCACCTTCGCCAGCCCACCGTCGACGTCCTCGCTCTCTCTCTTTCTCTTACTTCTCTTTTTTTTCCTTTCTTTCTTTCTTTACCTTCTCTTTTCTCTATTCACCACCGGTGAGTTCTCATTTCCGGTGCTTCTTCCGGCGAGCCCAAACGCCGTGATCTCGCAGTGGCTATAAGAAGTGCCATTGTTCCTCCCTAGTTCTTGTTGTTTTCAACCTCTATACCTCAGGTTCTTGTTTTTTTTATTTTTTTCTTTATGTTCATATTTTTGCAATTGCTTCTATTTCTTTTACGTTGCTTAGATTAAATTAGTTGCTTTTTTTGTTGTTTCTTTGATTTGCATAGTGTTGTTGTTTGATTGTTGGGTTGGTTATGATCAAATTTGAGCTTAATTGTGATAAACTTGCACATTGCATACCACATATTCGATAAAATGCCTCAATGAACATTTTGTTTGATTCATATGACTTGGCCATCATATATGTTCAATTTATCTCTTGTTAGGCATTTTATTTGAATGTGCAACTTCTATTATGACTTTTGATGGTTGTTAAGCAAATTCACCAATGCATTTCCTTATTTGTTGATGTGCAATTCTTGGTTGCAAACGCATTGTGTTGTATGAGATCATTTGTCATTGTTCATCTCAGAAATGCATTGAGTGAATGCCTATTGTTGTTGTGCATTCCTTTGCTAATGAACTTCATTGACAACTACCTCAATACCCATTGCATTCAAAGCATGTTAATGTACTGGTGCGAGCTTGAAGTTGCTTTTATGTCCATGACTTAACATTGCAACTTAAGCATTTAGTTGAGAAGTGTTAAGCTTTGATTGATATGGAGTGTGATTGCCGTGATATCTGGCCGGTGTGTGTATTTTAACCACTCGCATCATTGGAATATATACACCGTTCTTTTGCAAATCACACTATTTTTATAAGCTTCTTTTAACCTTGTTAGTGTTTCCTCAGTGATTTTACTTTATTGTTGCCCTATGGTCCCAAAATTCTTTTGTTTGTATTTTCAGGATGAGAAAGAAAGGTAAGACACCGGTTACATCACCGATTGAACAACCCACCGCTCGCTTTCTTGATGTTTGGGGGCATCGCCAAGGGCATAAACCGAACACCTTGGTCAACCGGAGAGCCGACTCTCAATACGAGGCTATTAGAAGCGTACAATCCATTGGGAGCGGCCATTGAAGGTTCCAAGCCAATACAAGGTGATTATTCACCAAAGGGTTGCCTCGCTTCATTGGGAGTTTCTTGAGCGAGAACCCATTGAAGTCAATGAGACTATAGTCTGGGAATTCTATACGAACTACCAAGCTTGGGAAACAAAGTCAGTCTTCCTCTGGGGAAAGATGTTGGATACATCCAACCAAGCTCTAGAAGTTATTCTGAACATCCCCTACATTCCACTTGAGAAGGATGAATATTTCAAGATAAAAGTGGATGTCTTCAAAGGAAGAGTATCTCTAACTCACGTTCTTGAGAGAATAGGCCGTCCTGGTGCATCTTGGGAGTATAGCAAAGGGAGGAATTATGTTCCCACTAGTATTGCATACTCTGATTTGAATGCTGAAGCTCGTATATGGCATCAGATTGTGGCGGACTACATCATCCCGAGCACCCACACTACCCATGTAAGATTTAGAACTGCTTTGCTATTGTGGGCTATTATACAAGGGAAGTATATAGTCATCTTGCCTTTATTGTGCAAATCGATTTGGAAATTGGTTGAGAAGAAGAATATTAGCATTCCATTTCCGTTGATGGTGATGCGCTTAGCAAACGCAGCGGAGGTAGAGAGGTGACCCATGGACATCATGTTCGGGGTTCCTAGGGGCAACAAGTTCATTTCGAGGGGAGATTTTGTGAGATCAACAAATACAACCCCCTCCAAGAGGAAGACACTCACAGCACCACCATCGAGTCTACCAACTTCATCAACTTCTTTACCTTTTCTCCGACCTCTTTCAGATCTATTCCGAGACATCTTGCACGATATCCACCAAATAGAGCATTTGGAGCAAAAGCGTTTCGAGCGGATAGTAGCAAAGCTAGAAGGAAGAGACCCCAGCCCGATTCCTAGAGCTTTATCCGAGCTAGCTGGGGAGAAGCATGATGTAGTTAACCATCCCATTCCTGAATCCACCAGCTGAAGGTGGCCCTCTTCATCCTCTCAGATCGTGAGCATGCACGGAGGACCGTGCACAAATTAAGTGTGGGGAGGATTGATGACTTCAAGGGGGTAAAAGTTTCTCTTTTAAAGACACTTTGCAATGTTTCTTGTAGTACTTTTTCTTTATTTTGAGTAGTTTTTCTATTGCATCTTGTTTGGTTTATTGAGAATATTTCTTTATCGTTCATGGATATTTAGTAGTTAATATTTGAATCTTGCATCATAGAATGAATAAATGGTGAAACACCAAGGAATTTCCATGAAAACTTTTTTCTAAGGGCATACCATTGATTGAATTGAAGAAAAATTATGTTTACCAACTTGCTTGGAATATTTTGTTTGTAGAACATGGAAAAGAGCTAGAACAACATGCCTTATGAGATTTAAGCTTTAATAGATGGTTGTATTTTTCAACCATAATGTTGTTCTTGTGTGTGATTATACTCATTTTTTATTGTGATCATTGATTTGCACGATTCTTTATGTCCTATATTTGTGTTTGGATGCATTTAGCATGATTGAGGCCATCTTTGATGATAAACTCACTAACCTATATGCCCAACCCTTGCATTCACCTTTGTGAACCCCTTTGAGCCTATAAATCCCCTTTTGTTCTGATGATAGCACATTACTTCCCTTAAGCAGAAAACTATTGATGTCCCTGAATTACTCTTTGATTAGCTTGGGTGGATTAGTGTGTAAAGTCTAAGTGTAGGGTAATTTTGGGAAGCATTGGTGATAGAGGCATGAACACATTATGAAATTTTTTTTGACAATTAGGTAACGCTCATGCATTTCATTAATTAAAACATATGCATTCATAGTTCAAATAGTAAAAAAAAAAAAACTTTGTGCATAACAAAGTATAAAATAAAAGAGTAAATAAAGGATGCATATGCCACGTTTGAAAAGAAAATGCATGAGTAAGGTGAGATAGAAAAAGGAAATGGGTAGAAAGGTTGCATTGTTATATGTGTATAGATGATGGAGGATTAGGTGGACGCTCAAGCTAATCAAAGAACTAATTCTTTAAGTCCACTTGACCATAATTCATCTTACCTAAACCCTTGCCCCTTTACATCCCTATAAAGACCTCATGATATTTGTTATTCATGCATTAAATACTAGTTAATTGTTAGATGACTTACAAATCTTCAAAATCATGAAAAAAGGAGAATTGAGAGGTTAAACCCTAAACACTGAGCAAATTGAGTGGATACACATCCGGTGAGGGATTCGATCGCTCAATTCTATGTTCCTACGCCTCATATTGTATCTTCTTGCAAGTTGTTTAATTGGATAGTTTTGATAAACTCAATTCAATTCTTTGGACATTGATCTTGATGCATGAACTCTTTGCATTGGCCCTAAAGCTTTCTTGTGATAGATTGGAAGTTTGTGGTTTGTTTCTACCAACTCCCATCATAGTATATATTGATGATTAGCCTTAGGATGATAGCATGCATTTAAGTAGTACATAGCATAAGTCATTTTTCCTTTCATCTATCTCCTTTGTGTGTGGTTAGCATGAGGACATGCTAGTGTTTAAGTGTGGAGGAATTGATGAATCCATATTTGATGATGATTTTTGGTTAGAATTGAATGGATTTTCATCACAGTAACTTGCACTTATTCCCTTGAATAGCATGCTTTTGAACTTTCCTCCCAAATTGTGTTTGATTGTGAAAATATGCTCTTTTGTTCCTAATTTAATCTATTTTATTCCATTTACCTTTCATTCGATGCCTTGATATTGTGTGTGAGTGATTTCAGGTGTATAAGGTAGGAATGGGTTGGAGAAAATGGAAGAAGAGCATACAAAGTGGAGGAAACAAGAGGAATCAAAGGAGATGAGCTTAGAGACATGTGCGTGCGTACGCACAGCTACCTGTGCATACACACAGCCACCCAATCTGAGCGCGTGGATCATTTCGAGCGCGTCGCGCGTGCAGCGAAGCATCGCCTAGTATGCGTGCGCACAGCTACTTGTGTATACACACAGGAAAGGATTTTTCGCGAAGTGTGCGGACGCACGCGTCTGTGCGTCCACACAGGTGTCCGCACATGACTTCATTAAAAGAGCACATGCCTCGCAATATGGGGCTTTGGAGGCCCATTTCTGAAGCTCTCTAGCTCATATTGGAGGGGGGAATGAAGACATAACATAGCATATCATTAGTATAGTTTTAGGAGTAGTAGTAGGAAGTTTTTAGTTTAGTTTTCTCTAAGTTTTTTATCATCTCTATTAGGGTTTATACTAGGGTTTTATCTTGGATTTTGCTAGCTTTCATTGTAAGTATTCTCTTGTTATTACTCTTTATAGTTACATTGTCATTACTCTTTCTTCTAATTCAAGTTATAGTTCAATTTTGCTTCTCTCTTGCAATTTTAATTTCTTGTTGATGAATTTGATGTTTGATGTTTGTTTCATGCTTCCTTATGTTATTCTTGTTGATTGAGATCAATTGTTGCTTTTAGTTTCAAGCCTTTTCTCATTTTCTCCATGTTTAAGCTTTTTGCCCACCAAATGTTTGACAAAATGTCAAACATAAGTTTAGGCTAAATTTTTGGTTTTTGGCTTGGGTAAAGTGAGCAATTGGGTTCCTAGAGTTGGAATATCCGATATTTAGTTTCAATTCTTGGATTGTTAATTGTTCTTCTTCCCACTAACACTAGTTTGTTGCTAAGGCAATTAGCAAGTAAATTAGGATTTGTGGGTTAAGGACACTTATGCTCATTTAACTTACTTTCCGATGTGAGGGTTGATCAAGTGAGACTAATCCATCATAATTGTCACAGTTGTGGTTCCAACAAGGAAAGGACCCTTAGCTTACACCAAGCGAAGACTCTTTTTATGCTTTCAATCTTTCATACCTTTATATGTTGATTGATGAGCAGATAATTTATACGCTTCTTGGCAGTGTTTTTACATAGTTTTTAGTATATTTTTATTAGTTTTTAAATAAAATTCACATTTCTGGATTTTACTATGAGTTTGTATGTTTTTCTGTGATTTCAGGTAATTTCTGGCTGAAATTGAGGGGCTTGAGCAAAAATCAGATTCAGAGGTTGAAGAAGGACTACAGATGCTGTTGGATTCTGACCTCCCTGCACTCAAAGTGGATTTTCTGGAGCTACAGGAGTCAAAATGGCACGGTCTAAATTGCGTTGGAAAGTAGACATCCAGAGCTTTCCAGAAATATATAATAGTCCATACATTGCCCAAGTTTAGATGACGCAAACTGGCATTCAACGCCAGCTTTCTGCCCTATTCTGGAGTTAAATGCCAGAAACAGGTTGCAAAGCAGAGTTAAATGCCAGAAACAGGTTACAAACTGGCGTTTAACTCCAAGGAAGACCTCTACACGTGAAAGCTTCAACGCTCAGCCCAAGCACACACCAAGTGGGCCCGGAAGTGGATTTTTGCATCAATTACTTATTTCTGTAACCCTAGTAACTAGTTTAGTATAAATAGAACTTTTTACTATTGTATTAAGGATCTTTTTGATCATGTTTTGATGATTGAACCCTCTTTGGGAGGCTGGCCATTCGGCCATGCCTGGACCATTATCACTTATGTATTTTCAACGGTAGAGTTTCTACACACCATAGATTAAGGTGTGGAGCTCTGCTGTTCCTCATGAATTAATGCAAAGTACTATTGTTTTTCTATTCAATTTGAGCATATTTCTTCTCTAAGATATTTATTCGCACACAAGAACATGATGAATGTGATGATTATGAGACGCTCATCATCATTCTCACTTATGAATGCGTGCCTGACAAACACTTCCGTTCTACATGCAAACAAGCTTGAATGCATATCTTTTAGCCTCCTAATCTATGATCAGAGTCTTCATGGTATAGCCTAGTATTATTGGCGGCCATTCTTGAGATCCGAAAAGTCTAAACCTTGTCTGTGGTATTTCGAGTAGGATCTGGGAAGGGATGGCTGTGACGAGCTTCAAACTCGCGAGTGCTGGGCGTAGTGACAGACGCAAAAGGATTACTGAATCCTATTCCAGTATGATCGAGAACCGACAGATGATTAGCCGTGCGGTGACAACGCATCTTGGACCATTTTCACTGAGAGGACGGGAAGTAGCCATCGACAACGGTGATGCCCCACATAAAGCTTACCATGGAAAGGAGTAGGAATGATTGGATGAAGACAGTAGGAAGCAGAGGTTCAGGAGGAACAAAAGCATCTCTATACACTTATCTGAAATTCTCACCAATGAATTACATAAGTATTTCTATCCTATTTTATATTTTAATTATATTTTAATTATCAATTCACCATAACCATTTGAAATCCGCCTGAATGAGATTTACAAGGTGACCATAGATTGCTTCAAGCCGACAATCTCCGTGGGATCGACCCTTACTCACGTAAGGTTTATTACTTAGACGACCCAGTGTACTTGCTGGTTAGTTGTGCGAAATTGTGACAAAGAACTAAAATTATGAACGTGCGTATTAAGTTTTTAGCGTCGTTACCAAGGAATGAGCGATCACGATTTGGCATACCAAGTTTTTGGCGCCGTTGCCGGGGAGGGAACGAACAACAATTTCGCATTTGTTTCCGGCAACAACAATGCCAAGTTTTTGGTCCGGCAACAACACCAAGTTTTTGGCGCCGTTGCCGGGAATTGTTCGAGTTTGGACAGTTGACGATTCATCTTGTTGCTCAGATTAGGTAATTTTATTTTAATTTTAAGCTTTTTATTTCTTATTTTCGAAAAATAAAAAAAAAATTTCTTCTTTTTCGTTTTTTCCAAAATAATTTTCAAAAAAAAAAAATCCAAAAAAATTATAAAATCATAAAATCAAAAAATTAATTTTGTGTTTCTTATTAGAGTCTTATGTCAAGTTTTAAGTTTGGTGTCAATTGCATGTTGTTAATTTTTTCTTAATTTTTGAAAACTCATGCATAATGTTCTTCATGATCTTCAAGTTGTTCTTGATGAATTTCCTTGGTTGATCTTTGCATTTTCTTGTTTTGTGTCTTTTCTTGTTTTTCATATGCATTTTCAATTTGTTAGTGTCTAAACATTGAAAATTTCTAAGTTTGGTGTCTTGCATGTTTTTCTTTTCTTAAAAAAAAATTAAAAAAAAAAGTCTTGAATTTCATCTTGATCTTCAAAGTGTTCTTGTTGTTCATCTTGACATTCAAAGTGTTCTTGCATGCATTAGTTGTTTTGATTCATAACTTTCATGATTTGTTTCAATTTAGTGTTTTTCTCTCTCATCATTAAAAATTCAAAAATCAAAAATATATCTTTCCTTGTTTTACTCATAAATTTCAATTTCAAAATTCTATCTTTTCAAATCTTTTTCAAAAACCAAATCTTTTTCATTTATTTTTATATATTTTCGAAATTTTTTTAAAAATTGATTTTCAAAATCTTTTTCCTATTCTTACTTCATATTTTCGAAAATCTCACTAACATTTAATTTTTAGATTCAAAAATTTCAAGTTGTTACTTGCCTATTAAGAAAGGTTCAATCTTTAAATTTTAAAATCATATCTTTTTGTTTCTTGTTAGTCAAGTAATCAACTTTAATTTTCAAAATCATATCTTTTTAATTTTCAATCATATCTTTTTGATTGCTAATTTCAAAATCTTTTTCAAAATCAAATCGTTTTAATTTCTTCTTCAATCATATCTTTTTTTAAATAAATTGCAATCATATCTTCTCAATCAAATCTTTTTCAAAATAATTTCAATCATTTCAATCATATCTTTTTCAAAAATCAATTTTCAAAATCTTTTCTAACTTCCTATCTTTTCAAATTTGATTTTCAAATCTCTTTTTTCAATTAACTACCTGACTTTCTGTTTGATTTTAAAAATTTTCTATTTCAATCATATCTTTTTCAAAACCACCTAACTAATTTTCTCTCTCTAATTTTTGAAAACTCCTTCCCCCTTTTTCAAAATTTTTTTTAATTAAATAATTGTTTTAAATTTTAATCTAATTTTATTTTTCTTTTTTAATTTTTGAATTCTAATTAATATTTAAAATAAAAACAAAAATATTTTTATTTTATTTTAATTAATTTTTGAATCTTTCTCTTCTCCTTCTTCTATTCTCCTCTTTTTCTACTCACATAAAGGAGTCTCTATACTGTGACATAGAGGATTCTATATTTTATTTTTTGTTCTCTTCTTTTTCATATTAGCAGGAACAAGGATAAGAACATTCTTGTTGAAGCTGATCTGGAACCTGAAAGGACTCTGAAGAGGAAGCTAAGAGAAGCTAAAACACAACACTCTGAAGAGGACTTTACTAAAATTTTTGAAAAAGAAGTTGAGATGGCCGAAACCAATAACAATGATGGAGGTGCAAGGAAGATGCTTGGTGACTTTACTGCACCAAATTCCAACTTACATGGAAGAAGCATCTCAATCCCTACAATTGGAGCAAACAATTTTGAGCTAAAGCCTCAATTAGTTTCTCTGATGCAACAAAACTGCAAGTTTTATGGACTTTGATAAACCAATATTTTATAGTTTATATTGTGTTTAATTATGTGGTTTTGTCATGATCCTTACCCACTTATTCATCAATTTAGCATGCATTTAGATTTCCTTCCTAAATTCAGTACATGTTTGAAAATTGCTTCCTAGAGACTTTAATTATTTAATTTTAATTCTCCCCTATTCCATTCGATACCGTGATCTGTGTGTCAAGTGTTTCAGGCTTTATAGGGCATGAATGAGATGGAGATTGGAGAGGAAGCTAGCAAAAATGGAAGGAACACAAGAATTTGAGGAGATAACCAGCGAGAAGTGATGCGGTCGCATGGCTCACGCGACCGCGCGAAGGAGCGCAAATCGCAGTGACGCGGCCACATGGCTTGCGCGGCCGCGTAGATTGGAAAGTGCAAGTGACGCGGTAGCGTGGACGACGCGAACGCGTGGAGAGGAAAAAGCGCAAGCGACGCGTCCGCATGGATGACGCGATCGCGTCACATGCACGATCTGCATAATCTGCAGATCTTGATGGGGGCAATTTTGGACCTTATTTCGGCCCAGTTTTCGGCTCGGAACAGCAGATTAGAGTCAGAGAATATGCAGAAACAACACACACATTCATTCAGTAGTTTTAGATCTAGTTTTTCACTCTCTTAGGTTTTTCTCTCTAGTTTTTAGAATTTGGATTTTCAATTGGTCTTAGCATTGGAACATTGAGATGAGTTATTTCCTCATCAAGACTTCATCATTCTAGTTTGTTCTCTTAACTTGGTTTTATTCTTCCATGTTCTTTGTTATATTCAATTTTGTCATTCAGATACTTTCATGATTAATTAACGCAAGAATTATTTCTTTTTAATTCAATTTCAGTTCCAATAATCATGTCTTCTTTTAATTCCCTTTCATGTGCTATGGATTCTTTATTTACAATGCGTGAGTAGTTTCATTACTTGATGGGGAGTTGATTAAAAGGAACTCTTGAGTTGGAAGGATTGAAGGAGAAATTTGTAGTTGGGTTAAATGTTGGATTGCTATCCTGTCACCAACGCCAATCCCTTTGAACTAAGTGGGTTGCAACTCGTGAACAGATCTGGCATTCCAACTTGTTTGACTTTCCCTTACCTAGTAAAGGATAACCAAACAGAGTAACCGTTAATTATAAATCAATTTTAAAAAACATTCCATCAATGATAGAGATTCTAACTAATCAATTCCCAGTCAAGGCTTTTATTTATATTATTTAAAATTCCTCAATTTAAATTCCAATTTACTTAGCTCAACTTCTTGGAACATCTGATTAATAAAACAGCACACTTTTCTGCAACTCCTTGGGAGACGACCTGGGACTTAAAACTCCCAATAATTTTAATTTAAACTCTCTGTGACATATTTCTAAATTGATAGGCAGATTTTCGGTGAGTTAAGAACTATACTTGCAACGTAACCATTTTAATAAATTTTTAATTTATCAGCTTCTGCTTCCCATCAATTTTTGGCGCCGTTGCCGGGGAGTTGCAATAGAGTGCTAATTTTATTAATTAGGATTTATTTATTTGCATTTTATTTAATTTTGCTACTATGAGCTGCATGTTTCTTCCGTCAAATGACGCGTTCATTTCCTGATCCGCGCTTGCTAATATTCGATCCTGAAATTGAAAGAACAATTTCATGAATAAGGCGAGAATAGCGTAGGTTAGCCCGCTCTGAGGGCGGATCTGAAAGTGAATTTGAGGAAGAAACCAGCCCCCGTTCTACTGATTCGGTTGTTTTATGTGCAGAAAACATGGCAGCTAGAAGAGTTACCATTCAGGAGGAAGGAGCTCCTGATTTTACAATGCAACCGTTTCAAGCGCATCATCCAGCGGTAGCTACGGATTTTGAAATAAAGACCGCACTATTAAATTTGATGCCCAAGTTTCATGGCCTACCTGCTCAAGAGCCTATCAAGCACTTGAGAGATTTCCGGGCAGCCTGTTCTACTGCCAGGCGTGATGGCACTGATGAAACTTCAATTCTGCTGAAAGCTTTTCCGTTCTCTCTTGAGGGAAAAGCAAGAGAGTGGTACTACACTCAACCTATAGCAAATGTATCCAACTGGGATACACTCAGAAAGGAGTTTCTGGAGAAATTCTTCCCATCTGAAGTTACTGATAAACTGAGGAAGGACATCTCTACAATTGTTCAGGATGACAATGAGACTCTCTTCGAATACTGGGAGTGCTTCAATAATCTTCTGGAAGCATGCCCCCACCACATGATTGACAAGATCGTGCTACTCAGCTATATCACACAAGGTATGAGGCCCCAAGATAAGACCACATTGGAAAGTGCCAGCAATGGGTCTATGAAGAAGTACAAGACCACTGATGAAGCTTGGCAATTGATCAGTGATTTAGCTGAATCTACTCAGAACCACAGACAGAAGCAAGGCCGTTCAAAAGTCGTTGCAGAAGTATCTTCTGGCATAGAGACTGTTGCTCTAAATCAAAGCATCTGTGAGATGACCAACCTGCTGAAGCAAATGCAGTTGAATCAACAAGCTCAGCAAACTCAACCGCAGCAAAACCAACAACTAGTTCCACAAAGAATTTGCGGCATTTGTGCTGATTACAGCCATTACACTGATGAATGCCCGCAGCTCCAACAAGACGACAACATGGTGGCATCCACTCACAACTTCTATGACCGCCCCAACCAAGGGTACAATCAAAGTGGAAATAATAACCATGAATAGCAGGACAATTCAAACCAGAATTGGAGGGACAACAATAATAGGGGAGGCAGAGATAATCAGAGAAATCAGAGGTGGAATAATAACAACAACAGGCAGCAAAATCAACCTTACCGAGTACCTCACCTGAGGCAAAACCAAGGACCACCGAACAATCAGTAGCAAACCTCTCAATTTACTCATTCTTCTGTATCTTCTAATGAAGATTTATTACAAGCTTTTGAGAAAAGACAACTGGCCATGGAGAGTACCATCGTGAACACTATTAACACCAGTTTGAATGGTCTCACCTCTACTCTGCAAGCTTTTATGACACAGCTTGGTTCAGCACAAAATTCTAGTAACCAACCTTCAAGCACCACTGGAATCCCCTCTCAACCACTACCCAATCCAAAGGAAGGCATTAATGCCATCACCCTAAGGTCCAGAACCACACTGCAGGAGAAGAATCAGGAGGAACCAAGCTCACCAAAATACGCCTCAGCTGAAGAGGTAGTAGAAATCGAAGATGTTGAAGAGGAAGAGGATATACAGGACATAGCTGAAGAAGAGATAGCTCAACCATAGGAAGAAGCACAAAAAGGCGCAGGCACCACAGAAAACACTACTCCCATTCCATTTCCACAACTTGCAAGGAAGCCCAGGAAGCAGCTGAAACCTGATCCTAAAATGGTAGAAATATTCAAAAAGGTTGAGGTAACTGTCCCCCTTTTTGATGTTATTCAGAAGGTACCTAAATATGCAAAGTTTCTAAAAGACTTATGTATCCATAAAGACAAAATTAATGAATTAGAAACTATTCCTTTAGGTAGTTCCATATCTGCTTTAATGGGAGGATTACCTAAAAAATGTAGTGATCCAGGTCCTTGCATAGTTAGTTGTACTATTGGTGGTGTAGTAATTTATGATTGCATGTGTGATTTAGGAGCATGTGTCAGTATAATGCCTTTGTCTATATATGATGTTTTAAGGCTCCCTCCCTTAAAAAGGTCGGCAGCTCGTTTTGTGTTAGCAGATAAAAGCATTATTACAGTGGCTGGAGTTGCTGAAGATGTTTTGGTGAACATTAAAGGGCTCACATTTCCCACTGATTTTTATATCTTGGAGATGCCCCATAATGATTCAGATAAGCCATCATCAATCCTACTTGGAAGACCATTCCTGAAGACATCAAAATTCAAATTGGATGCTTTTTTAGGAACATACTCCTTTGAAATAGATGGCCGCATAGTAAACTTCAATCTGAATGGAGTCATTGACAACCCCCCAGAAGATCGTTCTATCTTCCAGTGTGATGTCATAGATGAAAGTGTGGCTGAAGTTCAAAAAGAAGAGTTTGAAGAGAGGTACACTGGACAAGGTCCAAGTGTGGGGACCCTCTTAACTGACAGTGAGGGCACTTCGCCATTTTCACAAGCCCCAGATAATCCAGAGCCTGCCCATGATCAAAAGTTAGAATTGAAACCTCTCCCTCCACATCTCAAATATGCTTATCTTGAGGATGAGCAGAAGCTTCCGGTTATTATTGCAAGGGAACTTACTTCTCAACAAGAAGAGCATTTACTTGATGTACTGAGGAAGGATAAGAAGGCAATTGGGTGGAGTTTGGCAGACATAGTGGGAATTAACCCTCAAGTATGCGAGCACAGAATATTTTTAGAAGAGGGAGCAAGACCTGTCTGTCAACCACATAGAAGATTGAATCCCACCATCTTGGAAGTTGTCAAGAAGGAGGTGACCAGACTATTGGAGGCCGGTATCATATATCCCATTTCAGACAGTGAATGGGTAAGCCCAGTACAAGTGGTGCCCAAGAAGTCTGGAGTCACTACCGTGAAGAATGAGCATGGAGAGCTCATAGCAACTAGAGTTCAGAATGCTTGGAGAGTCTGCATTGATTACAGGCGTCTCAACCAAGCTACCCGTAAGGATCACTACCCACTTCCATTCATTGATCAAATGCTGGATCGCCTGTCAGGTAAATCACATTATTGCTTTCTAGATGGTTACACAGGTTATTTCCAGATTCATATAGCTCCTGAGGATCAGGAAAAGACTATTTTTACATGTCCTTTTGGGACTTACGCTTATAAGAGAATGCCCTTTGGCTTGTGCAATGCACCAACTACTTTCCAAAGGTACATGATGAGTCTTTTCTCTGATCTTATTGAGGACTGTATGGAAGTTTTTATGGACAATTTTAGCGTTTATGGTGATTCTTTTAACCTTTGCTTAGATGGATTATCTAGTGTATTAGATTGATGTGTTAATACAAACCTTGTATTGAATTTCGAAAAATGCCACTTTATGGTAAAACAAGGGATTGTATTAGGACATGTGGTATCTAATAATGGCATTTCTGTAGACCCAGCAAAGGTGAATGTTATTTCTAGTTTACTTTACCCTCTTCTGTGAGGGAAGTCCGTTCGTTTCTTGGCCATGCAGGTTTCTACAGGAGATTTATTAAGGACTTTAGTAAGGAGGCACTTCCCTTATCCAGATTACTGCAGAAGGACATTGAGTTTGAGTTCAGTGACGATTGCAAACAAGCATTTGATAAGTTGAAGACTACTCTGACTCAAGCCCCAATTGTGAGAGGACCCGACTGGAGCCAGCCGTTTGAAATCATGTGCGATGCTTCCAACCATGCAGTAGGAGCAGCGCTGGCTCAGCGTGAAGGTAAGGATCCTTTTGTTATTGCCTATGCGTCTAAGACCTTAGACACTGTCCAGTCCAATTATACTACTACTGAGAAAGAGCTACTTGCTATTGTTTTCGCTCTGGATAAATTCCGGGCTTATTTACTTGGTACTAGAGTAGTAGTGTATTCAGACCATGCAGCTCTAAAGTATCTATTAGCTAAAAAGGAATCCAAACCAAGACTTATACGTTGGATACTGCTGTTACAAGAATTTGATTTAGAAATAAAGGATAGGAGTGGTAATCAAAATTTAGTAGCAGTAGCAGACCACTTGAGTCGCCTTGAACATATTAAGGATGATTTTACTCCTATAGATAATAATTTTCCTTTTGACAACCTGCAAGCAGTATCTAAGGTAGTCCCTTGGTATGCACCTGTTGCTAATTATTTAGTTAGCCGCACATTTCCTCCACATTTTTCTAAACATCAAAGAGACAAGCTGAAAAGTGAGTCTAAATATTATATATGGGATGACCCATATTTATGGAGATGTGGCGCTGACCAGATAATTAGACGTTGTGTGCCTCAATCAGAATTCCAGTCCATTTTAGAGGCCTGTCACTCATCTGAGAGTGGAGGACATTTTGGCCCTCAACGAACAGCTAGAAAGATCTTAGACTGCGGATTCTGGTGGCCTACTCTTTTTAGAGATGCTGCTGAGTTTTGCAAATCTTGTCACCCATGCCAGAAATTTGGTAATATATCCAAGAGGGATGAGATGCCTCAACAATATATGCTTTTCTGTGAAATTTTTGATGTTTGGGGCATTGACTTCATGGGTCCATTTCCAAATTCTAGTGGATATTTTTATATATTGTTAGCTGTGGATTATGTTTCTAAATGGGTGGAAGCAATTCCTACCCGCACTGATGATGCTAACACTGTTGTTTCCTTTGTGAGAAACCATATTATACGCCGCTTTGGATCACCACGAGCGATTGTGAGCGATCAAGGCACCCATTTTTGTAACAGGAGACTAACAGGATTGATGAAGAAGCATGGGATAATCCATAAAGTTGCAATAGCTTACCATCCCCAAACTAATGGGCAAGCCGAGGTGTCAAATAGAGAAATTAAGCGTATCTTGCAGAAGATAGTAAAGCCTCATAGAAAAGACTGGAGCACCAGACTACAAGATGCACTGTGGGCATATAGAACAGCATACAAGACACCCATTGGGATGAGTCCCTTTCGCTTAGTTTATGGAAAAGCTTGCCATCTTCCAGTTGAAATCGAACAAAAGGTCTTCTAGGCAGTTAAAGAGTTCAACATGGAAATTGAGAAGGCCGGAGCTGAAAGGAAGTTGCAACTGCAAGAACTGGAGAACCTTCGCCTAGAAGCTTATGAGAATTCCAGAATTTGCAAGGAAAGGATGAAAGCTGTGCATGATCAAAACATCAAGAAGAAAGAATTTCAACCTGGAGATTTCGTCCTCCTTTACAAATCTCGACTAAGGCTAATGCCCGGTAAGTTAAGATCAAAATGGGAAGGTCCATACAGAGTAGAGAAGGCTGAACCGTACGGAGTTTATCACCTAAGCCATCCTTCAAGCTCTGAACTTATTAAGGTTAATGGACACCGCCTGAAGCTGTACCATGGTGAGAAGGTGTAGAAAAGCAAGGAGCTTGAGATCCTCCACTTGGAAGATCCCCACATAGCAGCAGATTGAGCTAGTGGAGCGTCCAACTTACGGACATTAAAGCAAAGTGCTTGGTGGGAGACAACCCACCGCGGTATGATCGTTCTTTTCTTCACTTTTAGTTTTTCTTCTTTAAAAACTCTTCTCTTTATTAGTGCTTTCGTGCTCTTTCATTTACATGTCTTTATCTTTCCTTAAAAAAAAATTTTTTTTTGCCGCACGACGCGATCGCACTAGCGGCGCGTCCGCGTGGCAGGGGAGTAAAGAAAAATAAAAAAAATGAACAGAAAGTTACGCAGGAGCAGCGCTGGAGTCGTGCCAATGGCACAAATTACCCCACGCGACCGCGTGCCCCATGCGGCCGCGTGCCCTGAGTTTTCGACGTAAAAGGGTGCAGAATCGCATTCTGTACGAGAGTGATGCTGGATTGGTGCTGGAAGAACAATCCTTGTCACGCGACCGCATTGCTGACGCGGCCGCGTCACCCATTTTATAACGCACACTCATGCGATCGCGTGACCCACGCGATCGCATCACCCAATTTTGGCTATTAAAATAAATTGAACAGAGAGTTGTGCTGGAGCGAGGCTGCACTCGCGCCAGCAGCGCAACACGGGTCACGCGACCGTGTGACTGACGCGATCGCATCGTCTTACCTGATGCGCACCCACGCGAACGCGTGCCCCACGTGGCCGCGTCGCATGCGCCGCACAGCTCAACCTAAATTGCCAAATTATCTTATCTTTCTTCCCTCCAAATCCTAATTTTTCTTTTCCCTCCTTCTTTCTTCCTTCTCCCTTTCCCTTTCTATCTCACCTTTCTCTTTCTCTCTCTCTCCCTCTCTCCTCCATTAACAAGGTTTTACCTTCTTCTTCCTTCTTTCTTTTTCTATCATTTTTTTTTATTGTTCTACATGTATTTTCTTTTTCTTTTCTTCTTCTTTTAATTATTCCTATTTTCTTTATTTTTCTTTTCCCTTTTACATGGTGTTAGAAATTTTTTTTTTGAGTCATTATCCCTCATTATATGCTTGTGACTTGTTACAATTTATTTGACAATTATTATTATTTTTAAGGGATTGCTTGCATGTTCAATTTCATACTTTGTATATCTTGTTTAACATGCATGCCATGTGTTTGTGAAAAAGCCCATATAGCACTATGCACTTTTCTACATTACTTTACTCTACTATTCAATGCTTGCTTTTCACAAATTCTCCTTCTTATTTTATTAATTAAATTTAATTGTCAATACAAACATGATGGTTTGTTACAAAGTATTGCTTGGTCTATGCTACTGATGCCCTTTGCCAGCATGCCAATAAACACCTTGCATTCATTTGTCTTTATATGCACTAGCTATTTTCCATCGTTGGCTTTTCACACGTACTCGCGAGCATGTGTTAATGTCAGCATATCTTATTGTGCATCCATCACCCTCTTTTCCGTTTCCTTCCTTGCTGTATATCTCTTTGAATTTAATTTACTTTCTCTTCCTTTCTTTCAGGATGGCCACCAAGAAAGGAAAAGAGAAAGCTACTTCCAAACCACCAGCAAGAAGAGGAATTAAACGAACATTAGTGGCAGAGCCTTCTTCAACCACAGTCAAGCCCTCAAGAAAAAGAGTTAAGAGGATAATAAAGATTGACGACAAGGAGAAAGCCTTTCCAGCGAAGGACACTGCGCGATTTCCCAATCGCTACTGTGAGCAGATGTTCCCTATCTTAGCAGAAAGGAACTACAACAATGAATACCTTCTTATCCTCCCGTCCAATATTGCTACCTTTGTTGAGCCGCAAATTGAACGAAGACAATGGGGTTTCCTATGGAGACAGCCAAGGCAGGTCAATTTTTCTTGGGTAGTTAAGTTCTACTCCAACTTCTACATACCGACCCTGCAGTCTATTTATGTCCGGCAGAAGCAAGTGCCCATTACAGAAGAGGCCATCCAGCAAGCTCTGAGTCTTCCCCCTTTTCCAGCAGGAATGGACGCTTTTCAAGAAGCCACCCTTCAGCGCTAGAGATACCAATTTGACTGGGACTCCGTTCTTAGAGTCCTCGCATTACCTGGCAGCCGTTGGATCTACGGATACCACCGTACCCGCCCTAAGGGAATCTTGGCTTCAGCACTTACCTTGGAGGCTCGCGTATGGGCACAGATCATGTCCCATTACGTCTTTCCAAGCACTCATGAGTCCTCCTTCACTGCAGACATGGCTGTTCTACTATGGTGCATCCTTACAGACCAACCTCTGAATCTCTCAAGACACATCCGGAATGCTATGGAGCATGTACAAATCGCGGGCAACCTACCTTTTCCCGCCCTGGTCTCAGATCTTGTCTCAGCAGTCGGAGTCTCCTACAGAGCTGGGGACACCAAAGCCATACTTCCACGGGATGATCAATATGTCCCTAACGGGAAATACCTCAGACTTTCAGCAGCCACTACAAGCCAGCCTACTGAGCCAGTTGAAGATATTCCTTCTTCAACACCACAAGCATCTACCACTGAGAAATTGCTCCAGCAGATACTTGAAAAGTTGGATCGGCATGAACAGAAAGCTAAGATGAGAGAGCGCCGTAACAAGCGCCGATTCACATACCTCAAGGAGCTGATCATGGGCAAATTCAAGGACTCAGACACTCCGGACTCCACTTCTTTTACCAGCACCGGGAGCCATGATGGTCCCAACTGTGGAGATACTGCCACCAGCCCACCCCTGTTCCTGACAGATGGCACCGAGGACGGTGCAAAACCTTAAGTGTGGGGAGGTCGGTCAGTACCTGACTTCCGGAGGTAATTTCTCTTCTCTGTACACCAATAATTAGAATATTTTAGTTAGATTTTCTTTCTTTTATAGAATAAAATAAATTGCATAGGTTAAGAATAGTTGCATGCATGTTCTACTTGATTGAAAAGACAATAAGTTTCCTTTAAAAATCTATCTTTGGAATAAAATTTCACTAATTTTTCAAAATTTTTATGATAAATCTGCTTGAGTTGTATTTGGAACATGATGTTTGAGCTAAAGAACACACAACCTGTGAAAGATTTGAGCCTTTATGTATAGTTACATCATTTAACCATAATTATTTTATTCTTGTATGTTTACTCCTCTATGATTGTAATCTATATTTTGTTTTATCTTATATGTCCAATATTTATTATATTTACATGCTTGCATATGATTGAGGCCATTATTTGTTTAAACTCACTTATCCAAATCAAGCCTACCCTTTTCAATTACCCTTGTTAACCACTTTGAGCCTTTAAAACCCCATTTGTTCTATATTTTACCACATTACTAACCTTAAGCTGAAAAATAAATTGCATATCCCAAATTGAATCTTTGGTTAAGCTTAAGATAGAATTGTGTGTGCTAGTTAAGTATGGGAAATTGTGGGAACAAAATTTGTTAAGGGGATGTGTCATGAAAATTTAAAGGGAATTTGGACACCTATTCATGTGAAACTATAAGAATAAAAAATCTTTGTGCGTTGATAAGCTTTATTTATTTCAATTCCAAAAAAAAAAGAGATGATAAACAAATAAATAAGGAGACAAAATTACCCCAATGTTAAATTCAGAATTCAAAGATCAATGCACATATGATAGAATTAAAATATAAAGTTGAAACATGAGTATGGGTTGAAAAAGAGAATTATGGGTAGCTAAGCATGAATTTAAAAGTATGTAGAATATATGTATATTAGGTGAGAGCTTAGGTTAACTAAAGATTCAATTTATAAAGCTCACTTAGCCATATGTATACCCTTACCTGCACCTTGGCCCCATTACAACCCTGAAAAGACCTCATGATGTTTGCATTGGTATATTAATTGTTGTTGATTGGTTAGGAGAAAAACAAAAGTTAGAAAACATGACTAGAGAAGAATAGAGTGATTACCCTATACACTAGAGATTAGAGCATACATACATTATCAGTGAGGGTTCAATGCTTAAATTTTCATGTTTCCTGCTTTCATAAGCTATCTTCTTGCATTTTTATCGGTTTTATTGTATAATGATAGAATTAGTGGAATTTGATTTGTAATTGTTTTGAAGGGCTTATTTACTTTTGATCAAGTGGACAATAATCATATAGTTGCATTTATTTATATATGTAGGATTGCATCGCATTCCATGAGTTTCTGCAAGTTCATACTTATTTCCTTGTCTCCTTCAATTTAGCACGAGGACATGCTAATGCTTAAGTGTGGGGAGGTTGATAAACCACTATTTTATAGTTTATATTGTGTTTAATTGTGTGGTTTTGTCATGATCCTTACCCACTTATTCATCAATTTAGCATGCATTTAGATTTCCTTCCTAAATTCAGTACATGTTTGAAAATTGCTTCCTAGAGACTTTAATTATTTAATTTTAATCCTCCCCTATTCCATTCGATGCCGTGATCTGTGTGTCAAGTGTTTCAGGCTTTATAGGGCATGAATGAGATGGAGATTGGAGAGGAAGCTAGCAAAAAATGGAAGGAACACAAGAATTTGAGGAGATAACCAGCGAGAAGTGACGCGGTCGCATGGCTCACGCGACCGCGCGAAGGAGCACAAATCGCAGTGACGCGGCCGCATGGCTTGCGCGGCCGCGCGGATTGGAAAGCGCAAGCGACGCGGTAGCGTGGACGACGTGAACGCATGGAGAGGAAAAAGCGCAAGCGACGCGTCCGCATGGATGACGCGATCGCGTGACATGCGCGATCTGCATAATCTGCAGATCTCGATGGGGGCGATTTCGGACCTTATTTCGGCCCAGTTTTCGGCCCGGAACAGCAGATTAGAGTCAGAGAATATGCAGAAATAACACACACATTCATTCAGTAGTTTTAGATCTAGTTTTTCACTCTCTTAGGTTTTTCTCTCTAGTTTTTAGAATTTCGATTTTCAATTGGTCTTAGCATTGGAACATTGAGAAGAGTTATTTCCTCATCAAGACTTCATCATTCTAGTTTGTTCTCTTAACTTGGTTTTATTCTTCCATGTTCTTTGTTATGTTCAATTTTGTCATTCAGATACTTTCATGATTAATTAATGCAAGGATTATTTCTTTTTAATTCAATTTCAATTCTAATAATCATGTCTTCTTTTAATTCCCTTTCATGTGCTATGGATTCTTTATTTACAATGCGTGAGTAGTTTCATTACTTGATGGGGAGTTGATTAAAAGGAACTCTTGAGTTAGAAGGATTGAAGGAGAAATTTGTAGTTGGGTTAAATGTTGGATTGCTATCCTGTCACCAACGCCAATCCCTTTGAACTAAGTGGGTTGCAACTCGTGAACAGATCTGGCATTCCAACTTGTTTGACTTTCCCTTACCTAGTAAAGGATAACCAAACAGAGTAACTGTTAATTATAAATCAATCTTAAAAATCACTCCATCAATGATAGAGATTCTAACTAATCAATTCCCAGTCAAGGCTTTTATTTATATTATTTAAAATTCCTCAATTTAAATTCTAATTTACTTAGCTCAACTTCTTGGAACATCTGATTAATAAAACAGCACACTTTTCTGCAACTCGTTGGGAGACGACCTGGGACTTAAAACTCCCAGTAATTTTAATTTAAACTCTCTGTGACATATTTCTAAATTGATAGGCAGATTTTCGGTGAGTTAAGAACTATACTTGCAACGTAACCATTTTAATAAATTTTTAATTTACCAGCTTCTGCTTCCCATCAGACTTCCATCAAAAGATCCTTTTCAGTTCTTAACTGAATTCTTGTGAATCTGTGATACTGTTAAGACCAATGGGGTTGATCCCGAGGTCTACAGGCTTATGCTTTTCCCGTTTGCTATAAAAGACAGAGCTAGAATATGGTTGGATTCTCAACCTAAAGATAGCCTGAACTCTTGGGATAAGTTGGTCACGGCTTTCTTAGCCAAGTTCTTTCCTCCTCAAAAGTTTAGCAAGCTTAGAGTGGATGTTCAAACCTTCAGACAAAAAGAAGGTGAATCCCTCTATGAAGCTTGGGAGAGATACAAGCAACTGACCAAAAAGTGTCCCTCTGACATGCTTTCAGAATGGAACATCCTGGATATATATGATGGTCTGTCTGAATTAGTGAAGAACTAAAGATTGATGGTTTAGAAGTTATAATAAACTCTCGTTGTAAGTATAGTTACTAAATCAAGCAATCAACCGTTCTTACAAACATTTTTGGGTGTCACAAGTAACAAACCCCTTTAAAAATTGTTAACCGAGTATTCAAACCTTGGGTCATCTTCTCAAGGAACTGCAAGGAAGTATGTTCTTATTATTGGCTATAAAGGTTGTAATCGGGGTTTAGAAGGTGAGAAGCAAGTGATTTAAATGACAGGTGAAGTAGATGGCAATTAAAGTAAATAAATACTGTAAAGCAATCTTTTGGCAAGGTAAGAGAAATTGAAAATCCAACTTAGTTATCTCTCTCAACAATAATGAAAGTTGAATCTAAATTCCACTTAGTTAACCTTTACTAAAGTAAAGGAAAGTCAAGGGACTAATTGGTTTGACCTTCGAATCCTATTTATTTCCTAAGAAAAGTTGGGATTATTGAAGTTCAGTTCAATTAGCAAGATAACGATTATCAATTATGCTGAGTTTAATAATGTTGAGTTACATATTTCTTAACCAAGACCAAAAGGGAAAAAGTAAAAGTGTTGGAATAAAAAATGTCCTTAGATAGAAAGCAATGGTAACACAAATTAAGGAGAAAGCAATCAATAACTGAAATACCTCAAATAATCATTAATTCAAATCATAACATGGAAAGGATTCATAAGTCAAGTTGCAACATTTATAGGTACGAATAAAAGCATTGAAGTAAATATTAAACCTGGATCGAGAGTCACTCTTACAAACTAAGAGAAGTCCTAAATCCTAATCCTAATCCTAAGAGAGAGAGGAGAGAACCTCTCTCAAACTAAATCTAAATCATGGAAAGTAAAAATTGGCGAGCTCTCTTTGAATGGATGCGTTCCCCCACTTTGTAACCTCTGGTCTTTGCCTTATGGACTTGGATTTGGGCCAAAAAGGGCTTCAGAATTCGCTATGAGCGTTTTCTGCAATTTCTGGTGCGTGGCCTCTGTCACGCGTCCGCGTGGGTCATGCGACTGCATCATGTGCGTTCTGCTTAAGGTGCGCGGTTGCGTCAGTCATGCGGCCGTGTCGCTGCTGATTCGCGCTTGGCGCATGATCGCTTCGTCCATGCGATCGCGTGGATGCCAGTTTCTTCAGAAGCTCCGTTTTGTGCTTTCCTTCCATTTTTGTATGTTTCCTTTCCATCCTTTAAGTCATTCCTACCTTAGAAGATCTAAAACTACTCAACACACTAATCACGGCATCGAATGGAAATAAAGGTAATTAAAAATAATTAATATTAAAGCATAGGAAACATGTTTTTCACATACATCACATAATAAGGAAGGGAAAGTAAAAACATGCAATTAATATGAATAAGTGGGTGAAGGATTGAATAAATCACTCAAATTAAGCACAAAATATATCATAAAATATGGGTTTATCAACCTTCCCACACTTAAACAATAGCATGTCCTCATGCTAAATCCAAGGTTAAAGAATAAGGTAAGGTTAAAGTGGTGGAATGTTATGCAATGCAACCTATTCTAAATGCATCTACCTAAATGTGTCATGCAATTCCAATTTATCCACTCATATATAAAGCTTACATGTAGTCAAATTAATTTACATCCTCAAGGAGTCATATATATATATATATATATATATATATATATATATATTATAGCCAACCCTTAAATAATAAAGCATTTTAGCAAATGAGATGGGAAATAAAAATATTGTACAAACTTGCAAAACAATTAGTAAATTAAGCACAGATATATGTTGATGAGTTATTGAACCCTCACTGAATTTTGTGTTTACCCTCTAGTCACTCAGTATTTATTGGGTTTATTCACTCTACTTTTCTTTTTATTCTTACTTTCTATAACTTTGTTCTTCATCTAACCAATCAACAATTATAGAGTACAGTCATACCAAAAGTCATGAGGTCTTTAATTAAGGTTGTAATGGGGCCAAGGTAAAGGTAGGGATATATGTATAAGGCTAAGTGAGCTAATAAGTGAATCCTTAATTAGACTAAGATCTCACCTAACATACATATTTAGTAGAACAAGCTTCTTTACCAATTTTCCCATATATTCCCACTTGTTGTTACATGCTCATGTTTCAATTTTATTTTTATCCCATGTGCATTGCTTTTGTTTTGCATTGGGGAATTCTTTTGTATCCCCTTTTATTAAATGCTGAAAAATAACTCTTTTTTTTTTTAATGCACATGGTAATTGATCACTTTGATTTCTCATGAGCATGCTTCCCAAATTTTCTGAATTATTTTATTTCTTTCAACTTTTCTACCTTTTGTTTCTATCATCCATGTTCCTAATAGGTTTTCCACATTTTAATCTATTCATAATTTTCTATCTTAAGCTAACCAAGGATTCAACTTGGGATTTTATTTTGTTTTTCTGCTTAAGGCTAGTAGTGTGGCTAAATAGAATAAAAGGGATTTTAAAGGCTCAAGGGGGCTAACAAGGGTGATGTGAAAGGTAGGTTATTTTGGGGTAAGTGAGCTAAAATCAAATGATGGCCTCAATCATTCTTTTGGCATGTATCTATATTCTATAATTGGACATATAGATTAAAGCAAAGTAAAGAACATCAGAATAAAAAGAAGCGAAACACACATGAATGAAATTATGGTTTGAATGCAACCATACAATTAAGCTCGATACTCACAGGCTGTGTGTTTTCTAACTCAAGCGTCATATATCATTCATATATGTTATGCAGGTTTAGTTAAAAATTCCCATTATTCTCATAAAAAAATTATTTAGGGTAGCCTTTAAAGTTTTAATGTTCCTCCTTGATGAAATGTTGTCAACTTAACTATATGATGTAATGCTATATATACAAGGTTTATGGATTTAAATCTGTTATGTTCAATTTCCTAGCTTACTTCCTTTTTATATTTTTCAATTTAACTATGCTATCTTATGCTAAAAAGGGTAAACTATACTAATTAATCCACTAATAAGTCAGAATTACAAACTAAACTAAATAACTAAAAATACGAACTAAAAATACAAAATGCAAAAATAGAGTAAAAATACATAAAAGCAGCAATGTATAAGTACTCAGAAAAAAAGAAAAATACAGAAAATTAACCAAAATAAAAGAAAAAGAGATGTAGTGGTTCACCAAAATAAAACGCCAGAGATGGCGACCTCCCCACACTTAAAATGAAGCATCGTCCCTGATGCTCAGTCAGGCCGGGTGTGAAGGGGTGTCATCAATGGTAGGGATGGTAGCTAGAGGCTCTGTGGTGGTGGTGGGCTGAAGGTCTGGCTGCTGTAGAGGCGGTGCTGACTGGATCGGGATCTCTGGATCTGCAGCCTCTATCTGATGCGTAACCTCCTGATGCGGGGCAGCCTGCTCTGTGTCTGCCTGCTGATGGGTCTCCTCCTGGAAGTGAGTCTCCTCCTCGTGCTCATCCTCCTCCTCCTCTGATGGCTCTGATGGTGTGTCGGGCTCGGAGGGGATGTCACCACCCTGTCGGATCATCAGCTTCAGATGGGAATAGTGTCGCTGGCTGCAACGCTCCAATCTCTCATACCGGTGCCAGTTACGGCGCTCCATCTGATCAAGCTGTCGGAATAGGCGGTGCACGAGGCAGTATATGGGCTCAGAGGCAGGTGGAGGTGCAGTGGTGGCAGCAGGGGCAGCAGGGGCAGCCGTGGATGAAGAGGGTCCAGCAGACGGTGGGGCTGTCTCATTAGTAGCAGTGAAGGGTGGTGGTCTGTATCCCAAGGCTAGGAAGTTCCTGCTGTGAGGAATGATCCTCCTGCAGTCCGCCACTAGTGGTCTCTCATCGGCATCTTCCCATGGCACGTCAGCTCGACGGCCTAGCTGTGTAACCAGATACGGGAAAGGGAGGGTGCCTCGGACGTGGACCCTGGCCATATAATGCCGGATAAAGCATGGTAGATAAAGGTCCTTACTCTCCAGCACACACCATAGGAGGGTGATCATAGCAGCTGGGATCTCCGTCTCATGAGTACTCGTCATGACATAATTGCTCAAGATCTGGTGCCATAACCGAGCCTCATCATTTAAGTACGCCCTCTTGATCCCTCTAGGCATGGTGGTGTCCTGACCCATCTCCCAAGGAACAGTCGGGTCGAGAGCTATCCGTGCCTTTACAGCATCCCAATCAAACTGCATCAGGCGCATGTCCTCCTCAGCCTTTGAATAACCATCAGGCTGATCGGACTTGGCTGGGAGCTGGAGAATGTCCTCGATGGCCTCCTCAGTGACCAGAATTTGTTTTCCTCTTAGGTGTACGGCATCTAGGGTGGTGAGGTAGTAGTTGCAGTAGAATTCCCGGACCCAAGATGCGTTGACCTCTATCAGTGTTCTCTCCAGAAAGAACCAGCCTCTCTGCTTGATTTGCTCAGTGGTGTACTGCTGGAGTGCTTCTGGAATCTTCAGAGTTCTCTCCAGGTATAGATTCCTGGAGTTTGCAAAAGCCGGGTACTTTAGCTCATAGTAACGGTTTGCAAATTTTATTGAATCAGTTGCATGGAGCAGCTGGTCAGCTTTTTCCTGCTGTGTAAAGTTCTTCTCCCGCCATGAGGAATCATGCATGAGGGCAATGATGGACTGGGAAGAATCTCCTCTCTTGCGCTTGCCAGTAGCCTTGCCTTTTCCTTTCCTCTGGGAGGCAGACATCCTGAAAAATGGGAAACCAGGAGATGGATAAAAATAGGGAAGCAAATAGGCAATTCAAACAAAGAAAACTCAAAGCGGCAAAGGAGAATTAGAATGAGGTAAATGAGTCAAGTAAATGTGCATTAAGGATTGTTTAGTAGTTTAAAATTTGGAAAGGAACAATTGACAATCCAAAATGTATCAGAATTCAAGTTAAATAGAAAAATTGTCATTATGCCATGGTTAGAAAGTTAGAGAAAAGTAAAAAAAATCAGAAAAGAGATTTTGAAAAGGTTAGTAATGTTAGAATTTGAAAAAGAAGTTATTAAATTAAAATTAGTGAGTCAGGAAAATGTGGGTTAAGGTAAGTGGCATAAAGAAAATATTCCATAAAACCAGGATTCACAATTATGACTAGAATTAACTCACAACCGAACAAGGAAAACAGGGTAATGTTGATTCAAAGAGATATAAAGAAAGCAAGAATTGGAATCAGAATATCACAGATGCATTTTATAAACCAGGAAATCAAAGAGGATAAGAAAGTCTGCCGTAGCATTCATGAAGTGGTTTGGGTAGGGCAGAGGACAACAGAGTTTAGATTGCCAAACCAAAATATGAATGAAAACAATTCACAAAAAATTTGGGCAGCATTCCGGCTAAAATTGGATTGTCCCAGAAAATAAACAGCAAACAAGGCAGTTCATATGAATTAAAAATTTTCTGCAGTTATCTATAATTAATAGAAACATGAAAAGTCAGATTAACAAGCAGCAAATGCAAGAAATCACAGCATATGAACAAGGTCACTGGAACAGCAGAATTGTAGTTTTGATAAAACAGAAGCATGAACAGTGCAAGTAAACAGACCTAGATCCACTAACCACAGTCTAAGCTACCTAACAACCTAAAAATCCACTACAGCATGCATATCTATCTATCCTAATTATGAACAGAAACAGAAAAAATTGTAAAATAACTGCGAATGATAGGAAGGCGGCGTTCATCGGAACCTGGTAGGCATGAGGAGTAGAATGGGGTAAGAAAGCGGCTGGGTGGTGGCTGCGATGGCGTCCGGCGCGGTGGAGGGGTATGGCGGCGCGGTGACGGCTGAGGGGGCAGTGGCGAAGGGGGTAATGGGGATAGGGTTTAGGGAAATAGATAGAGGAAGGAAGGGGGTAGCTTGTGGGTGGCAGAGGGGGCGCGGCTGGGTTGGGGGCGGCGGTGTGAGGTGGGCAGTGGCGGAGGGCAGTGGCGGAGAAGGAGGGTGAAAGAGGAAGAAGGAGAAAGATAGAAGGGGAGGGAGGAAGGGGGTCGGTGGCGGCGGCGTCTGGGCGGCGGCGGCGACTGGGTGGTGGTCGGGGCGGCGGCAATGGTGGCTGGGTGGTGGTTGAGAGAACAGGAGGAAGAGAAGGAGAAGAGGGTTGGGGGGGCTGCGCGACTGATAGGGTTCGCGTGGCTGGGGGGTTATATTTTCAAATCCACACGATCGCGTGGGGGACGCGGTCGCGTGGTGGGGGTGAAAATGGGGGTAACGCGATCGCGTAGGTCGTGCGATCGCGTGAGAGGGGTAGGAGAGGGGATGACGCAATCGCGTGGGTCGCGCGATCGCGTCGCTGGACATTGTGCTAAATGCACGACTCCAGCACCGTTTCAGCGCAACTCTCTGTCTCGTTCTAGGGTGTTGTGCAATGCATGTGACGCGATCGCGTCGCTCACGCGATCGCGTGGGATTGGTTTTGTGCAAGTGACGCGATCGTATAGGGCATGCGATCGCGTGGGCCAATTTGTGCAAAACGCACAAGGGTCGCACGATTCCAGCCTAACTCTCTGGACGTTGGATTTTTGACGCCGATCTCTAAGGCACGCGGCCGCGTGGATGACGCGGTCGCGTGGATAGTGTATTCGCAGTATGACGCGATCGCATGGGGCATGCGGTCGCGTCGTGCACCCTTTTTTTTTTTGAATGCAGGATGCAATGCTAAATGTGAATGCTGTGCATGATTCCAGGTTTAATAAAATAAAAATAAAATTGAAAAACAAACAAAACGAAATAAAATTAAAATTGCAAAAGGAACGATCATACCATGGTGGGTTGTCTCCCGCCTAGCACTTTTAGTTAAAGTCCTTAAGTTGGACATTGGAAGGGTTTCCTGTTATGGTGGCTTGTGTTTAAATTCATCCCGAAATTTCCACCAGTGCTTGGAATGCCAATAGCCTCTGGGGTCCCATACTAGGCATGTAAAGCTTCTGAGCAGCTTCAGACAAATTTTCAGGCTCCCGGGGTGACGAATGTCAGAATAGATTCCAGGATCCCAAGCTTTGCTATTAAATCCGCCTCCGTCTTGATCTATATGTTTCCATCCGGGCGGTTTAGAAAGTAGAATCTCACCATGGTGACCAAACGTTCTCTGTGATCCATGCAATGGAGCATGATACCAATCCGTGTACTTCGAGGTGAAGCGTAGAACCTTATTGAACCTTGTGCACCAGCTTTGAGTACGAGCCATTTCCCTCTTACTCTTAAAGCCACAAAGAGCTCTAAGCTGGCCATCTGTTTCAAGCAAACCATATTCAAGAGAATAAGTAAAGTTATAGGTTAAGCATTGTACCCACTTGAAGCTTGTATTAGGTGGTAATGGCCTTGGGATAGGTGTTTCTGGTGGTTCTGTAAGTTCTACTCCTTTGGATTCTACTGTGAATTTCTCCACTTCCTTGCAAGGTTCTACAATTGTATTTGTGTCCTGGTCAAAGTCTTCTATGTCTTCCTCATCACTTGAGTCATAGATTGGAGGTTGAGAGAAATCTACCTCCGCATCATCTTCATATTCACTTGGGGAAGATTCTTCGATCTCAGAGAATTCACTTGCGGATGCAAGTTCATTACTAAGAGAATTTGACTTGTGACTATCATTATCAAGGGAATTTGTGTCCTGGGTTATTTCGTCTGATTCTTCATAAACAACTTGCCTTGGAGGTTGTACAATATCCTCCTTAGCATCAACTGTAGCGTCCTTGACGGAGTTCTCCTCAGTTCTGGATTCCCATGGAGGTTCAGCATCTCCTAGATCTTCAACCAACTTTTCTTCTTGAACAATGACAGCTTCTTTTACTTGTTCTAGTACGAATTCATTCTCTGTCTTGTCCACTAGAGTTTCTGGTATCTCCTTCATGCTACGCTCTTCGTTAGACTGTTCACATGGGGCTGTGGCTGATCCTTGTGTATTTGACCGTCTAGAAACCCATTGAATTACTACTTGCTCCAGTTGTCAAACGGTTGTTTGAAATTTATTTACTGTTTCCTTTAGGCGAACCTCTGCTTCTCGGGTTGCCGGACTTGGACATGATACAAAGGAAAGTGGTGGTGATTGGGAGTGATTGGATTGGTACTGGGGTAAGGAAGGATCATATGGTGGCGAATGGTGAAGAGAAGCTTGTGAGTGTGGTGGTTCGAGGTTATGTTGAAAGGATGGTTTATATGCACGGGGTGGGGCTTGTTGGTAGTTACAAGGTTGTCCACCATATCTTTCAGCTGGGTATGCACGGTAGAATGGTCTTTGTCCAGGATATCTCGGAGGGTGTTGCTGCCTAAAGGGTTGATTAAATCCTCTTGGCTCCATCCATCCTTGATTGGTCTGACCTTGATGCATATTCCTGTTGTAACTTCTATTTCCTTCAACAAATTTAGAACCAAACTCAAAGCGAGAGGGGTGAGAATTCATGGTAGCAAATAAAGATGAAAAAGGAAAAATAAATAAACAAGCAAAAGAAAAATATTTACAATAACCAATAATAAGTTACACGTTAACAGTTCCCCGGCAACGGCGCCATTTTGAAGAACTGAAGATTGATGGTTTAGAAGTTATAATAAACTCTCGTTGTAAGTATAGTTACTAAACCAAGCCATCAACCGTTCTTACAAACGTTTTTGGGTGTCACAAGTAAAAAACCCTTTAAAAATTATTAACCGAGTATTCAAACCTCGGGTCGTCTTCTCAAGGAACTGCAAGGAAGTATGTTCTTATTATTGGCTATAAAGGTTGTAATCGGGGTTTAGAAGGTGAGAAGCAAGTGATTTAAATGACAGGTGAAGTAGATGGCAATTAAAGTAAATAAATACTGTAAAGCAATCTTTTGGCAAGGTAAGAGAAATTGGAAATCCAACTTAGTTATCTCTCTCAACAATAATGAAAGTTGAATCTAAATTCCACTTAGTTAACCTTTACTAAAGTAAAGGAAAGTCAAGGGACTAATTAGTTTGACCTTCGAATCCTATTTATTTCCTAAGAAAAAGTTGGGATTATTGCAGTTCAGTTCAATTAGCAAGATAACGATTATCAATTATGCTGAGTTTAATAATGTTGAGTTACTGATTTCTTAACCAAGACCAAAAGGGAAAAAGTAAAAGTGTTGGAATAAAAAATGTCCTTAGATAGAAAGCAATGGTAACACAAATTAAGGAGAAAGCAATCAATAACTGAAATACCTCAAATAATCATTAATTCAAATCATAACATGGAAAGGATTCATAAGTCAAGTTGCAACATTTATAGGTACGAATAAAAGCATTGAAGTAAATATTAAACCTGGATCGAGAGTCACTCTTACAAACTAAGAGAAGTCCTAAATCCTAATCCTAATCCTAAGAGAGAGAGGAGAGAACCTCTCTCAAACTAAATCTAAATCATGGAAAGTAAAAATTGGCGAGCTCTCTTTGAATGGATGCGTTCCCCCACTTTGTAACCTTTGGTTTATGCCTTCTGGACTTGGATTTGGGCCAAAAAGGGCCTCAGAATTCGCTATGAGCGTTTTCTGTAATTTCTGGTGCGTGGCCTCTGTCACGCGTCCGTGTAGATCACGCGGTCGCGTCATTCGGAGCATTTCTTTGCCACGCGGTCGCGTCAGTCATGCGACCGCGTCATGTGCGCTCTGCTTAAGGTGCGCGGTTGCGTCAGTCATGTGGCCGCGTCGCTGCTGATTCGCACTTGGCGCGCGATCACTTCGTCTATGCGATCGCGTGGATGCCAGTTTCTTCAGAAGCTCCGTTTTGTGCTTTCCTTCCATTTTTGTATGTTTCCTTTCCATCCTTTAAGTCATTCCTACCTTAGAAGATCTAAAACTACTCAACACACTAATCACGGCATTGAATTGAAATAAAGGTAATTAAAAATAATTAATATTAAAGCATAGGAAACATATTTTTCACATACATCACATAATAAGGAAGGGAAAGTAAAACCATGCAATTAATATGAATAAGTGGGTGAAGGATTGAATAATTCACTCAAATTAAGCACAAAATATATCATAAAATATGGGTTTATCAATTAGCTAAGATGTCATTGGACCATTCTGCAGGTGGATCCATTCACCTAAAGAAAACACCTGCAGAAGCTCAGGAACTCATTGACATGGTTGCAAATAACCAGTTCATGTACACTTCCGAAAGGAACCCTGTGAGTAATGGGACACCTCAGAGGAAGGGAGTTCTAGAAATTGATGCTCTGAATGCCATATTGGCTCAGAACAAAATATTTACTCAGCAAGTCAATATGATTTCTCAGAGTCTGAATGGATTGCAAGCTGCATCCAACAGTACTAAAGAGGCATCTTCTGAAGAAGAAGCTTATGATCCTGAGAACCCGGCAATAGCAGAGGTGAATTACATGGGTGAACCCTATGGAAACACCTATAATCCCTCATGGAGAAATCATCCAAATTTCTCATGGAAAGATCAACAAAAGCCTCAACAAGGCTTTGATAATGGTGGAAGAAACAGGTTTATCAATAGCAAGCTTTTTCCATCATCCACTTAGCAACAGACAGAGAATTCTGAGCAGAATCCATCTAGCTTAGCAAATATAGTCTCTGATCTATCTAAGGCCACTTTAAGTTTCATGAATGAAACAAGGTCCTCCATTAGAAATTTGGAGGCACAAGTGAGCCAGCTGAGTAAAAGAGTCACTGAAACCCCTCCTAGTACTCTCCCAAGTAATACAGAAGAGAATCCAAAAAGAGAGTGCAAGGCCATTACCTTACTTGGTGTGGCTCATAAACCACTATTTTATGGTTTATATTGTGTTTAATTGTGTGGTTTTATCATGATCCTTACCCACTTATTCATTAATTTAGCATGCATTTATATTTCCTTCCTGAAATTATTACATGATTGAAAACTGCTTCCTAGAGACTTTTAATTATGCATTTTAATTCTCCTTTATTCCATTCGATGCCGTGATCTGTGTGTTAAGCGTTTCAGGCTTTATAGGGCATGAATGAGTTGGAGATTGGAAAGGAAGCTAGAAAAAATGGAAGAAACACAAGAAATTGAGGAGATAACCAGCGAGAAGTGACGCGGCCCCATGGCTCATGCGACCGCGCGAAAGAGGAGAAATCGCAGTGACGCGGCCGCATGGCTCACGCGACCGCGCGGACTGGAAAAGCATGAGCGACGCGGAGGCGTGGATGACGCGAACGCGTGGCGAGGAAAAGCGCGAATGACGCGTCCGCATGGATGACGCAATCGCGTGACATGCGCGATCTGCATAATCTGCAGGATTCGCTGGGGGGCGATTTTGGACCCTATTTTGAACCAGTTTTCGGCCCAGAACAACAGACTAGAGCCAGAGAACATGCAGAAATAAAAAAGACAACATTAATTCTACACAGTTTTTAGTTTTTAGATCTAGTTTTACTTCTCCCCTAGGTTTTTCTCTCTAGACATTGATAGTTCTTAGGATTTTAGTTTCTCTAGCTTTTTGCATTGGGATATTGAGAAGAGTTATTACCTCATCAAGACTTTGTCATTCTAGTTCGTTTTCTTTACTTGGCTTACTCTTCTATGTTCTTTGCTTTGTTTAATTTTACCATTGGAATATTTTTAGGATTATTTAATACAAGGATCACTTTTATTTTTAATTGACTATTTTTAATTTTTATTTACAATTTCTTTCTTTAATTCTTTTTTATATGCTATGAATTTTACCTTTACAATGAGTGAGTAGTTCTCTAACTTGATGGGGAGTTGATTGAAAGAAACCCTTGAGTTGGAAGATTCAAGAGAAAGATTGTAATTGGGTTATTGTTAGTTTTCTTTCTAATTCCTGACACCAATCCTCCCAAGAGTGGATTGGGACTTGTGGATAGAACAGTATTCCAACTTGTTTTACCTTCCCTTACTTAGTAAAGGATAACTAAACGAAATAACTCTCAATTGTCAATTAATCTTAAGAGTGTTCCATCAAGAATAGGGCTTCCATGTAATCAACTCCCAGTCAAAGCTTTTATTTACATTATTCAATTTCATCAATTTAATTTTCTGTTTACTCAACTCAAACCTTTTCGAAAACATCTGATTAATAAAATAGCACCCTTTCCTACAACTCATTGGGAGACGACCTGGGATTCATACTCCCAGTATTTTAAATTTCAATTTTCTGTGACACCTTTCTAAATTGAGCAGTGGATTTCTGGCGAGTTAAGAACTATACTTACAACGCATATATTCTAATAATTTTTAATTCACCAATTTCTACCCCCATCAATTTTTGGCGCCGTTGTCGGGGAGTTGCAATAGAGTGCTAAAGTTATTAATTAGAATTTATTTATTTGTATTTTATTTTATTTTACTACTATGAGCTGCATGTTTATTTCGCTAGATGACGCGTTCACTTCCTGATCCACGCTTGCCAGTATTCGATCCTGAGATTGAAAGAACCATCTCACGAATAAGGCGAGCTCGGCGTCGGTTAGTCCTCTCTGAGGGCGGATTTGAAACGCCATCTGAGGAAGAAACCAGCCCCCGTTCTACTAATTCGGTTGATTTACGTACAGGTAACATGGCGGCAGCCAGAAGAGTTACCATCCAGGAGGAAGGAGCCCCTGATTTTACAATGCAACCGTTTCAAGTGCATCACCCTAAGGTCCGGAACCACACTGCAGGAGAGGAATCAGGAGGAGCCAAGCCCACCAGAGCACGCCTCAGCTGAAGAGGTCATAGAAATAGAAGATGTTGAAGAGGAAGAGGACATACAGGGCATAACTGAAAAAGAAGAAGCCCAACCACAGGAGGAAGTACCAAGAGGCGCAGACACTGTAGAAAACACCACTCCCATTCCATTTCTACAACTTGCAAGGAAACCCAAGAAACAGCTGGAACCCGGTCCCAAAATGGTAGAAATATTCAAAAACGTTGAGGTAACCGTTCCTCTTTTTGATGTTATTCAACAAGTACCTAAATATGCAAAGTTTCTAAAAGATTTATGTATACATAAGGACAAAGTTCATGAATTAGAAACTATTCCTTTAGGTAGTTCCATATCTACTTTAATGGGAGGATTACCTGAGAAGTGTAGTGACCCATGTCCTTGTATAGTTAGTTGTACTATTGGTGGAGTAGTAATTTATGATTGCATGTGTGATTTAGGAGCGTGTGTTAGAGTTCATAGAAGAGCGAGCAAGACCTGTCCATCAACCCCAAAGAAGATTGAATCCCACTATCTTGGAAGTTGTCAAAAAGGAAGTGACCAGACTATTGGAAGCAGGTATCATCTATCCCGTTTCAGACAGTGAATGGGTTAGCCCAGTACAAGTGGTGCCCAAGAAGTCTGGAGTCACTACAGTGAAGAATGAGCATGGAGAGCTCATAGCAACTAGAGTTCACAATGCTTGGAGAGTCTGCATTGATTACAGGCGTCTCAACCAAGCTACCCGTAAGGATCACTACACACTTCCATTCATTGATCAAATGCTGGATCGCCTGTCAGGTAAATCACATTATTGCTTTTTAGATGGTTACACAGGTTATTTTCAGATTCATATAGCTCCTGAGGACCAGGAAAAGACCACTTTTACATGTCCTTTTGGGACTTATGCTTACAAGAGAATGCCCTTTGGCTTGTGCAATGCACCAGCTACTTTCCAAAGGTGTATGATGAGTCTTTTCTATGATCTTATTGAAGACTGTATGGAGGTTTTTATGGATGATTTTAGCGTTTATAGTGATTCTTTTAGCCTTTGCTTAGATGTATTATCTAGAGTATTAGATAGATGTGTTAATACAAACCTTGTATTGAATTTTGAAAAAATGTCATTTTATGGTAAAACAAGGGATTGTATTAGGACATGTGGTATCTAATAATGGCATTTCTGTAGACCCAGCAAAGGTGAGTGTTATTTCTAGTTTACCTTACCCCTCTTCTGTGAGGGAAGTTCGTTCGTTCCTGGGCCATGCAGGTTTTTACAAGAGATTTATTAAGGACTTTAGTAAGGTAGCACTTCCCTTATCTAGATTACTACAGAAGGATATTGAGTTCGAGTTCAATGAAGATTGCAAGCAAGCGTTTGATAAGCTGAAGGCCGTCCTGACTCAAGCTCCAACTGTGAGAAGACCAGACTGGAGCCAGCCGTTTGAAATCATGTGCGATGCTTCCAACCATGTAGTAGGAGCAGCGCTGGCTCAGCGCGAAGATAAGGATCCTTTTGTTATTGCTTATGCGTCTAAGACTTTAGACACTGCCTAGTCCAATTATACTACTACTGAGAAAGAGCTTCTTGCTATTGTTTTTGCTCTGGATAAATTCCGAGCTTATTTACTTGGTACTAGAGTAGTAGTGTATTCGGACCATACAGCTTTAAAGTATCTATTATCTAAAAAGGAGTCTAAACCAAGGCTCATATGTTGGATACTGCTATTACAAGAATTTGATTTAGAAATAAAGGATAGGAGTGGTAACCATAATTTAGTGGCAGACCACTTGAGTCACCTTGAGCACCTTAAGGATGATTCTGCTCCTATAGATGATAATTTTCCATTTGATAACCTATAAGCAGTACCTGAGGTATCTCCCTGGTATGCACCTGTAGCTAATTATCTAGTTAGCCGCACATTTCCTCCTAACTTTTCTAAGCATCAAAGAGACAAGCTGAAAAGCGAGTCTAAGTATTATATATGGGATGACCCATATTTATGGAGATGTGGCGTTGATCAGGTAATTAGACGGTGTGTGCCTCAATCAGAATTCCAGTCCATCTTAGAGGCCTGTCACTCATCTGAGAGTGGAGGACATTTTGGCCCTCAAAGAACTACTAGAAAAATCTTAGACTGTGGATTCTGGTGGCCTACTCTTTTTAGAGAAGCTGCTGAATTTTGTAAATCTTGCCCCCCATGCCAAAAATTTGGTAATATATCCAAGAGGGATGAGATGCCTCAACAATATATGATTTTCTGTGAAATTTTTGATGTTTGGGGCATTGACTTCATGGGTCCATTTCCAAATTCTAATGGTTATTTTTATATATTGTTAGCTGTAGATTATATTTTCAAATGGATGGAAGCAATTCCTACCCGCACTGATGATGCTAACACTGTTGTTTCCTTTGTGAGAAACAATATTATCTGTCGCTTTGGATCCCCACGAGCAATCGTGAGCGATCAAGGCACCCATTTTTGTAACAGGAGACTAACAGGACTAATGAAGAAACATGGGATAATTCATAAGGTTGCGACAGCATACCATCCTCAGACCAGTGGGCAAGCCGAGGTATCAAATAGAGAGATAAAGCGTATCTTGCAGAAGATAGTAAAGCCTTATAGAAGAGACTGGAGCACCAGGCTACAAGATGCACTCTGGGCATACAGAACATCATACAAAACACCCATTGGGATGAGTCCTTTTCGCTTAGTTTATGGAAAAGCTTGTCATCTCCCGGTGGAAATAGAGTAGAAAGCCTTTTGGGCAATCAAGGAGTGCAATATGGGAATTGAGAAAGCCGGAGCTGAAAGGAAGTTGCAACTGCAAGAACTGGAGAACCTTCGCCTAGAAGCTTATCAGAACTCAAGACTACACAAAGAGAAGATGAAGGCTGTACATGACCAGAACATCAAGAGGAAAGAGTTCCAACCTGGGGACTCGGTCCTCCTTTACAAATCTCGACTGAGGCTCATGCCAGGTAAGTTGAGATCAAGATGGGAAGGTCCATACAGAGTAGTGAAGGCCGAACCGTACGGAGTTTATCACCTTAGCCATCCTTCGAGCTTGGAGCTTATCAAAGTTAATGGACATCGTTTAAAGCTGTACCATGGTGAAAAGCAGAAGAAAGACAAGGAACTTGAGATCTTCCTCTTGGAAGATCCCCACATAGCCAAAGACTGAGCTAGTGGAGCGTCCAACTTACGGACGTTAAAGCAAAGTGCTAGGTGGGAGACAACCCACCATGGTATGATCGTTCTTTTCTCTATTTTTAAGTTTCTTATCCAATAACTCTTCTCTTTATTAGTGTATTTCGTGCATCTGCATTTACATTTTTTTATTTAAAAAAAAATGCCACGCGACGCGACTGCATCAGCGATGCGTCCGCGTCGCAAGGAGAGGGGAGAAAAATAAAAACGAACAGAGAGTCACGCTGGAGCGTGGCTGGAGGAGTGCCAGTCGCACAAATCAGCCCACGCGACCGCGTCACGACATGTCCGCGTCGTATGGGCATAATGACCTCCCACGCGACCGCGTGCCCTGATTTTCGACGTAGAAAGCGTGCACAGCTGAAAGTTGTGCTAGAGTGGTGCTGGACTGGCATTAGACGCGCAATCCCCCTCACGCGACCGCATGCCCCACGCGGCCGCGTCGTACCCCATAAACTGCCCACTCACGCGATCGCATGCCCCATGCGATCGCGTCACCTAAAATTTGGCATTTAATGATTTTGAACAGAGAGTTGTGCGAGTGCGAGGCAACCCTCGCGCCACTGGCACAAACTGGGTCACGCGACCGCGTGACCGACGCGACTGCGTCCCTCACCCTAAGCGCAAGTCGCGCGACCGCGTGCCCCATGCGATCACGTCGCTTGCGCCGCACAGCTCAACCTAATTTTGCCAATTATCATATCTTTTTCTTCTCCAAATCCTAATTTTTCTTTTCCCTCCTTATTTCTTCCTCCTCCCTTCTTCCTTCTATCTCACCTTTCACTCTCTCTCCCTCACCTCCATTAACAAGGTTTTATTTTCTTCTTCATCCTTTTTTTTCTATCATTCTTCTAATTTTATATGTTATTTTCTTTTCTTTTCTTTTTCTTTTCATTATTCATATTTTCTTTCTTCTTCTTTCCTTTTTACATGGTGTTAGAATTTTATTTGAGTCATTATTCTTCATTATATGCTTGTGGATTATTGCAAATTGTTTGGCAATTATATATTATTTTCTTTAAAGGGTTGCTTGCATGTTCACTTTAATCCTTTCTATACCTTATTTACCATGCACGCTATGTGTTTGTGAAAAAGCCCATATGGCATTATGCACTTCTCTATGTTATTCTACTATTCAATGCTTGCTTTTCACAAATTCCCTTTACTATTATATTAATTGAATTTAATTGTCAATACAAACGTGATGGTTTGCTACAAAGTGACGCTTGATCTATGCTACTCATGCCCTTTACTGGCATGCCAATAAACACCTTGCATTCACTTGTCATCGTATGCACTAACTATTTTCCATTAATGATCTTTCACATGTACTCATGAGCGTGTGTTAACATCATTTACCTTTTAATGTGCATGTATAACCATCCTTTTTCGTTCTCTTCATTGCTATATATCTCTTTGAATTTAATTTACTCTCTCTTCCCTTTTCAGGATGGCCACCAAGAAAGGAAAAGAGAAAGCTACTCCCAAACCACCAGCAAGAAGAGGAACTAAAAGAGCACTAGTGGCAGAGCCTTCTTCAACTGCAGTCAAACCCTCAACAAAAAGAGTTAAGAGGATCATCAAGGTTGATGAAAAAGAGAAAGCCTTTCCAGCAAAGGAGACTGCGTGATTTCCAAATCGCTACTGTGAGCAGATGTTCCCTATTCTAGCTGAAAGGAGTTACAACAACGAACACCTTCTTATCCTCCCGCCCAATTTTGCTACTTTTGTTGAGCCGCAAATTGAACGAAGACAATGGGGTTTCCAACAGAGACAACAGAAGCAGGTCAATCTTTCTTGGGTAGTCGAGTTCTACTCTAACTTCTACCTGCCTACCCTGCAGTCTGTCTTTGTCCGTCAGAAGCAAGTCCCAATTACAGAAGAGGCTATTCAACAAGCTTTGATTCTTCCCCCTATTCCAGAAAGAATGGATGCCTTTCAAGAAGCCGCACTCAAGCGCCAGATGTACCAATTTGACTGGGAAGCTGTTCTCAGAGTTATCGCACTACCTGGCAGGCGTTGGATCTACGGATACCATCGTACCCGCCATAAGGGAATATCAGCTTCAGCACTTACCTTGGAGGCTCGCGTATGGGCACAGATCATGTCCCATTACGTCTTTCCGAGCACTCACGAGTCCTCCTTCACTGCAGACATGGCCGTTCTACTATGGTGCATCCTTACAGACCAGCCTCTGAATCTACCAAGACATATCCGGAATGTCATGGGTCACGTACAAATTGCGGGCAACTTACCTTTTCCCGCCTTGGTCTCAGATCTTGTCTCAGCAGCCGAAGTTTCCTACAGAGTTGGAGACACCAAAGCCATGCTTCCACGGGATGATCAGTATGTCCCCAATGGGAAGTACCTTAGACTTCCAACAGCCACTACAAGCCTTCCCACTGCTCCGGTTGAAGATATCCCTTCTTCAACACCACAAGCACCTACAACAGATGAACTGCTACAGCAGATAATCATAAGATTGGATCAGCAAGAACAGAAAGCGAAGTTAAGAGAGTGCCGTAATGAGTGCCAATTCAAACACCTCAAGGAGCTACTCAAAGGACACTTCAAGGACTCAGACACCCCGGACTCCACTTCTTTTACCAGCACAGGGAGCCATGATGGTCCTGACTGTGGAGATACTGCTACCAGCCCACCCCTGTTCCTGACAGATGGCACCGAGGACGGTGCAAAGCCTTAAGTGTGGGGAGGTCGGTCAGTACCTGACTTCCGGAGGTAATTTCTCTTCCCTAGCACCAATAAATTAGGATATTTAGTTAGATTTTCTTTCTTTTATAGAATAAGATAAATTGCATAGTAATAGGTTATTTGCATGCATGCTCTACTTGATTGAAAAGACAATAAGTTCCTTCTAAGAATCTATCTTTGGAACAAAATTTCACTAATTTTTAAAAATTTTTTATGATAAATCTGCTTGAAGTTGTATTTGGAACATGATTATTTTTGAGCTAAAGAATACACAACCTATGAAGATTTGAGCCTTTATGCATGGTTACATTATTTAACCATAATTATTTTATTCTTGTGTGTTTACTTCTCTATGATTGTAATCTATATTTTGTTTTATCTTATATGTCCAATATTTATTATATTTATATGCTTGCACATGATTGAGGCCATTATTTATTTAAACTCACTCATCCAAATTAAGCCTACCCTTTTCAATTACCTTTGTTAACCACTTTGAGCCTTTAAATCCCATTTGTTCTATATTTCACCACATTACCAGCCTTAAGCGGAAAAACAATTGTATATCCCAAATTGAATCTTTGGTTAGCTTAAGATAGAATTGTGTATGCTAGTTAAGTATGGGAAATTGTGGGAACAAAAGTTATTAAGGGAATGTGTCATGATAATTTAATGGGAATTTGGATACCTACTCATGTGAAACTATAAGAATTAAAAATCTATGTGCATTGATAAGCTATGTTTATTTTTGCTTCTATTTAAAATATATATATATATTAATAAATAAATGAATAAGGGGACAAAATTACCCCAATGCTGAATTGAGAATTCAAAGATCAATGTACATATGATAAAAAAAATTAAAATAAAAAGTTGATACATGAGTATGGAATGTAAAAGGGGAATTCTGGGTGGCTAGGTATGAATTCTAAGATTATGCAAGTTATATAGGTTGGGTTGAAGCTTGGGTTAATTAAAGATTCAATTTATAAGCTCACTTGACCCTACATGTATCCCTACCTACCTTGGCCCCATTACAACCTTGAAAAGACCTCATGATGTTTGCATTGGTATATTAACTGTTGTTGATTGGTTAGGAGAAGAACAAAACTTAGAAAGCATGATTAGAGAAGGACAGAGTGATTACCCTATACATTAGAGAGATTAGAGCGTACATACATCATCAGTGAGGGTTCAATGCTTGAATTTCTATGTTACCTGCTTTCATAAGCTATCTTCTTGCACTTTTATCTGTCTTACTGTATAATGATAGAATTAGTGGAATTTGATTTGTATTGTTTTGAAGAGCTTATTTACTTTTGATCAAGTGGACAGGAATCATATAGTTGCATTCATATATATAGGATTGCATTGCATTGCATGAGTTTCTGCATGTTCATACTTGTTTACTTTATCTCCTTCAATTAAACATGAGGACATGCTAATGTTTAAGTGTGGGGAGGTTGATAAACCAGTATTTTATGGTTTATATTGTGTTTAATTGTGTGGTTTTATCATGATCCTTACCCACTTATTCATTAATTTAGCATGTATTTATATTTCCTTCCTGAAATTATTACATGATTGAAAACTGCTTCCAAGAGACTTTTAATTATGCATTTTAATTCTCCTTTATTCTATTCGATGCCGTGATCTGTGTGTTAAGCGTTTTAGGCTTTATAGGGCATGAATGAGTTGGAGATTGGAAAGGAAGCTAGCAAAAATGGAAGGAACACAAGAAATTGAGGAGATAACTAGCGAGAAGTGACGCGGCCGCATGGCTCATGCGACCGCGCGAAAGAGGAGAAATCGCAGTGATGCGGCCGCATGGCTCACGCGACCGCGCGGACTGGAAAAGCATGAGCGACGCAGAGGCGTGGACGACGCAAACGCGTGGCGAGGAAAAGCGCGAATGACGCGTCTGCATGGATGACGCGATCGCGTGACATACGCGATCTGCATAATCTGCAAGATTCGCTGGGGGTGATTTTGGACCCTATTTTGACCCAGTTTTCGGCCCAGAACAACAGACTAGAGCCAGAGAACATGCAGAAACCAAAAAGACAACATTCATTCTACACAGTTTTTAGTTTTTAGATCTAGTTTTACTCCTCCCCTAGGTTTTTCTCTCTAGACATTGATAGTTCTTAGGATTTTAGTTTCTCTAGCTTTTTGCATTGGGATATTGAGAAGAGTTATTACCTCATCAAGACTTCGTCATTCTAGTTCGTTTTCTTTACTTGGCTTACTCTTCCATGTTCTTTGCTTTATTTAATTTTACCATTGGAATATTTTTAGGATTATTTAATACAAGGATCACTTTTATTTTTAGTTGACTATTTTTAATTTTTATTTACAATGTCTTTCTTTAATTCTTTTTTATATGCTATGAATTTTACCTTTACAATGAGTGAGTAGTTCCATAACTTGATGGGGAGTTGATTGAAAGGAACCCTTGAGTTGGAAGATTCAAGAGAAAGATTGTAATTGGGTTATTGTTGGTTTGCTTTCTAATTCCTGACACCAATCCTCCCAAGAGTAGATTGGGACTTGTGGATAGAACAGTATTCCAACTTGTTTTACCTTCCCTTACTTAGTAAAGGATAACTAAACGAAATAACTCTTAATTTTCAATTAATCTTAAGAGTGTTCCATCAAGAATAGGGCTTCCATGTAATCAACTCCCAGTCAAGGCTTTTATTTACATTATTCAATTTTATCAATTTAATTTCCTGTTTACTCAACTCAAACCTTTTCGAAAACATCTGATTAATAAAATAGCACCCTTTCCTGCAACTCGTTGGGAGACGACCTGGGATTCATACTCCCAATATTTTAAATTTCAATTTTCTGTGACACCTTTCTAAATTGAGCGGTGGATTTCTGGTGAGTTAAGAACTATACTTACAACTCATATATTCTAATAATTTTTAATTCACCAACGTTGGTATCAGCAAAGAAGGGTGGCTGATGTGAAAAGTTGGAGTAAAAGTTAGCCTCAAACTTTTACTCCAACTTTTACTCAAGCTTTCATGATTCCAACCCGGTTCAATTTGGTTCTTCTCCAAACTCCAAGAGCAATCAACCAAGGCCTCTATCAACCCAATTCCACCAAGTGCAAAGGCCCAATTGAAGGCTTGAAGACCATTTGAAGAAAGTGTATAAATAGCATAGGATTTAAGTTTTTAAGGGAGCTTCCCTTTTTAGTTTTCATATAGAGCTTTCTTTTCTGGTTTTGATTGGGAATTCACTTTTACATTCTAGCATTGTTGTTTTAATTCAAGAGAATTGGGGAGGAGAATTGATCTCTCTTCTTCCTTGTTCTTGCCCAGCACTCTTTAATTTTCTTGCTTCGGATCTTGGGTGGAGAATTGAAGAACTTCTGTTTCAATCTCACCTTGGGATCTTGTTTAATTCTCTGCTTAATTGAATTTCAGTTTCGGTTAATTGCTTCTTCATCTACTTTCTCTGCAATTTACATTTCCTTTGCAATTGTTCTTGTTGGATCTAGGAAGGCATTGAGATCTAGACTTGGTTTTCTAGTCTCTTGGGTCCTGAGATCCGGATTTCCCATTTTACATCCTCTGTTTAATGCTTTTCAATCTCATTTACATTTCTGTTTTTAGATCTGGTTCGATTCAAGTTACCTTCTACTTGTCTGTTCGTTGCAATTTACTTTTCCTTGTTTAAATTCTGCAAATCCAATTCCCAATTCCCTTTACTATTCAAGCCATTTATATTTCTTGCAATTTAAGATTCTGCAATTTACATTTCTTGCATTCTAAGTTTCTGCCATTTAATTTCTTGTTCTTTAAGATTCAGCACTTTAAATTCCAGTTCTCTTTAATTTCATGCCAATTTCCCATTCCCTTTACTTTCTATGCAATTTAAATTCTGCAAATCATAAATCTCTCAACCAAATCTTGATTCGCTTGACTAAATCAACCACTAAACTAAAATTGCTCAATCCTTCAATCCCTGTGGGATCGACCTCACTCCCGTGAGTTATTATTACTTGATGCGACCTGGTGCACTTGCCGGTTAGTTTTGGGTGTTTTGGAGAAATTCATTTTTCCACAAAAATATCCCATCAAGTTTTTATCCCATCAACGTTAGCCAAAAAGTTAGGGGCTAACGTTGGCGCAAACTTTTGCTCTCCAGGGTGTTGATTTGTGATGCCAAAAGTTAGCCAAAAAGTTTGAGGCTAACTTTTGCTCCAGCTTTTTGCCCAAAAGTTAGCCAAAAAGTTTGAGGTTAACCTTTGGTCCAGCTTTTTGCTCCCTGGTTCATTTTCAATTAATCCAAAAGTTTGAGCTAAAGTTTGAGGCAAACTTTTGCTCAAACTTTTTGTCCTCTCTTCCTCCTAACCATTCCTTCTTGCTTCAACCTTTCTCCAAGCTTTCTTCACCTATCATTAATCAACCAAACACATCAAAGCTATGCTCAAAATCATGAGATATTCATTCTTTCATAATATGTGACAATTATAGCATAAAACCTCATGAAATTGCATTAATTCATACATGGTTGATTAAATCAAAGGAAACATGAAAATCTACCCAATTGGCTTGCTTATGGCTCAAGAAAGTGCATAATTCAGTTGAAAACAAAAGAAAAAGGCTAGTGAAACTAGGCTAAGATGACTTGTCATCACAACACCAAACTTAAAGCTTGCTTGTCCCCAAGCAAGAAATGATTTTTTTTGAGAAGAAAGAATGAAATGGAAGAGGATGTTCATGCTAGTAGAGTGTTATTGGTAGTTCATGGGGTTTTATGTGGATATGTAAACACTCACCTCTTATTGATTCTTAAGCCTAGAAAGTCTCCTTCAAGCTTCAAATAACATACTGCTATGACCTCTCATTATTTCTCTATCCTTGGCTAATGTTTTGTTCATAAGCTTTATTTGAGTGTCATGTGTACCAAGTTCATTTCCTTTTCTTTATACTTCACACATTATTCACTATAGACACTTGGCTCACATTCCTTCTTAGAACATTGATGCCCAGCACCTCTTTGGGTTACTAAATGCCTTGTAGTTAGGTTGCTCTTGATAGTGGACTTTCAGCTGATGATCCCGGGTTAGTTAACCCAAGTCATCAAGTGTTGATGCACTCCAAAGAGCTTAATAATCCAAGCAGATCCTAATACAAAGACACCACATGCATATATTCTAAGGTTCAAGCTATTGGTGTCCAGCTTTGTTTCTTTTTGTTTTTCTTTTGTTCTGCCACTCTTTGGCTATTTCTTTTTCTCCCCCCCTTTTTTTTCTCCTTTTGTTTTTCTTTCTAACCAAGGATTTTTATTTGATTGAGATTCATAGATAGTAGGCCACTTTCTACTTAGAGGGAGACATCCTAGTTCTCTTATTCACTAAAGTGAGCTATTATACAATCACACACGCACACCACCACTTACTTTTATTGTACTTCTATTTAACAGAGAACTTTCTCACTTCACATTCAAACAATTCTTTTATTGAATTGAAAATGCAGGGGACAAAGCATGCTTTTTGTTCAGTGAAAGTAACCACACAAGCACACACATAGGCTAGCTTACTTATTTTAAGAGTGATTCTACTTGTACTAGATGAACACTTTAGCAAGACACAAGTCAAAGCATTTTTCAACAGTAAGAGTTAAGTGTAGATACAACCTATTGGTTTGCAGTTCCTTTGTCCTTCCTTCTGTTGTGCCCTTTTGAGTTATGATGCATGGTGTCTTCAAATGATAGTGAGTTCCCTGCACAATTCTCGAAAGTTGCTTGCTTCGACTGGTTAGTATGCATGAATTGAGTGTGGCTTTTGGGTTTGATTTGGTGTGGGAACACCAAACTTAATTTCTTGCCACTTCCTCTGATGCCACAGGTTGACTATATGTAAAATCTTGTTTCCTTACTAAAGGTTATGGAATTAAAACTAGAAATCAGTTAAGTAAGTGAATAACCTGTTTGATTGCTTAGAGCTAGTATTGTGCAGGAGGTGAGAATGTGCTTTTAAATGAGGTTTTGGTGGAACACCAAACTTAGAATCCTTCATTCTCCCTTAAATTGTTTTGGTGTGCAACACCAAACTTAGCTCCTTGCAATGCATACCAATTATTCAACATTTTTATTGAAAAGGCTATGAAAAGAAAATTACCTCAGGTTGGGTTGCCTCCCAACAAGCGCTTCTTTATTGTCACTAGCTTGACATTGGAGCTTTCTTTTATGGTGGTTGAGGATCGTAGTGCCTCAACTTGTCTCCCCTGACTGTGATCCTCCTCTTTGTTCTCTGGTGTTCAATTTCAGCATGTTCCAACGAGATTATGTTGCTGACAGTGTAATAGTCATCAGTCTGTTGGCTTGCTCCCAGTTGTTGATATATCAATTGCACTTTGTCACCTTTGGAAAGCCCCTCTGTTGGAATCTTCCTGTTCTTACAACCCCTTTTTGTTTTGTTTCTGCGTTTCATCCCCTTTTTTGTTGATCTTTCTTTTATGGTTGTAGACTTACTTTGGGGATTTCTCTCTTCAGTGGCTAATACTCCAATATCCTCTTGGACTTTTTTATCCTTCTGCACAATCTTCTACCTTGGGATATTGTTGTGAATCACCTTGTCAATTTCCATAGAGTCCCTCCTCCTATTACTAAACTGGGCTTCTGGTAATACTTTCAGAGTGACACTCTTATCATGCATCCTGAGAGTTAGTTCTCCTTGCTCTATGTCTATGATAGCTCTAGCAGTGGCCAAGAATGGCCTTCCCAGCATAATAGAATCACCATCATCCCCATCTGAATCCAGAACCACAAAGTCTGCAGGGTATATGAAATTGTCCACCTTGACCAGAAGGTTTTCAATCATACCCCTGGGGTATACTGTTGACTTATCTACCAGCTCTAGAGATATCTGTACTGGTTTAACTTCCTCTATATGCAACTTTTTTACCAAGGAGGATGGTATTAAGTTGATACTTGCTCCTAGATCGCACATTGCTTTAGTGATGGTTAATTCTCAAATGGTGCAAGGTAGCGAAAAGCTTCCTGGGTCCTCAAGCTTAGGAGGAAGTCCTTTTTGAATCAGGGCTCTGCATTCCTCAGTAAGCAGTATGGTTTCTTTCTCATCCCAACTTCTTTTCTTGTTGATAAGCTCCTTCAAAAACTTGGCATACAGAGGCATTTGCTCAAGTGCTTCAGCCAAGGGAATATTGATTTCCAGCTTTTTGAAAGTCTCAAGGAACTTATGAAATTGTTGGTCCTTAGTCTCTTTGTTGAACCTCTGGGGATATGGCAGTGGAGGTGTGATGCTCTTTCCTATTTGCTGCTGTCCCTGAGTTACTTCTTTTGAACCGTGTGGTTGGTTGTCCTTTTCTTTGAGTTTCTCAATGCTCTTGTTTGGCATCACAACTTGATCCTTGGTTTCATCTGCCTCTGTTTGCTCCTCATCTTCTATTGGCCTTTTGCTGCTCTTTGCTTGCTTCTTTGTAATGTCATTATTGCTCATCAATGTTTTCCCACTCCTTAATTGTATTGCCTTGCATTCTTCCTTAGGATTTGGAATTGTGTCACTCGGCAGAGAGCTTGAAGGTCTCTCAATAGAGATCTGCTTGGAGATTTGCCCCATCTGCCTCTCTAGGCTCTTTATGGAGGCTTCATGATTCTTGGTTGTCATTTCCTGGTGTTTCAACAATTTATCCATCAAGGTCTCCAAGTTAGTGAGTCTTTGAGATTCAGGTGATACTTGAGGTGGGTTATGAGATGTGGGTGGTGGATGGTAGGCATTTTGGTTGGTGGGTTGGTTATTGGATTAGTACTGGTTGGGGTTGGGGTAGTTATTTTGAGGTTTTCTGTAAGGGTTCTGGTTAATTTGCTGCTGGTTGTGGTTTTGGTTGCTTCTTGGGTTGTTTTGGTTGCTTCTTGGGTTGTTTTGGTTTGAGTTCCTCTGCCATGGTTGTTGGTTTTGGGTGTGATTATCTCCCCATCTGAGGTTTGAGTGGTTCTTCCAGGATGGATTGTATGTATCACCATACACTTCATTTGGTCCTTGGTTGTGCATATACTGTACTTGCTCTTGTTGTTGTTCTTCTTGAGTTTCTTCATTTTGCCCCCATGTGGATGATGGTTGGCTTGTGTTAACTGTTGCAACTTGGAGGCTATCAATCCTCTTGGCCATTTGCTCAAATTGTTGTTGAATTTGCTGCTGCATCATCTTGTTTTGAGCCAAGATTGAGTCCACTCCTTCTAGCTCCATTACTCCTCTCCTTTGTGATGGTTGGCGATTTCTTTGGTGAGCAAAGAAATATTGATTGTTGGCCACCATGTCAATAAGATTTTGAGCTTCTTCTGCTGTTTTCATCAGTTGCAATGATCCTCCAGCTGAGTGGTCAAGTGATTCTTGAGCCTTTAGAGTGAGTCCTTCATAGAAGTTCTGTAGCTTGTCCCACTCAGTGAACATTTCTGGTGGACATTTCCTCAGCAGAGCCTTGTATCTCTCCCATGCTTCATACAGATTTTCAGCATCCAATTGTGTGAATGTTTGTACCTCAGTTTTCAGCCTGATAACTCTTTGAGGTGGATAGAATTTGGCTAGAAATTTAGTCACCAAATCATCCCAGCTAGTGATGCTTCCTTGAGGAAAAGTTTCAAGCCATTGTGCAGCCTTGTCCCTTAATGAGAACGGGAACAGCAGAAGCTTGTAGGTCTCAGGATTCACGCCATTAGACTTGACAGTGTCATAAATCCTTAAGAAGGTAGATAGATGTTGATTTGGGTCCTCCAATGGTCCTCCCCCAAACGAGCAGTTGTTTTGGACCAATGTAATGAGTTGTGGCTTCAATTCAAAGTTATTTGCACTGACATTAGGGGTGAGAATGCTGCTTCCACAATGTCTAGCATTTGCAAAGGTATAGGAGGCCAAAACTCTCCTCTGGGGTAGGTTGTTATTGTTGTTGTCAGCTCCACCAGGTGGATTGGTTGAATGTTCCTCCATATCCTGGAATTCTTCTTCTGATTCCTCTTCTCCAACAATATTTTTCCCTCTTTCAGCTCTTCTTAACCTCCTGAGTGTTCTTTCGTCTTGTTCATGAAAGGTGGGTGTGGTTCTTCTTGTACCTGACATACACGCAGAACATAAGAAACACACAAACCAGTGACACTTCAATCTACTACTAGAATGAAGTTTTAGTTAGCTTAAGCAAAAATTCAAACAGTTAGCGGGTTAATTGAAAATTAGAGAAACAGAAAATAAAAATGCTAGATCTAGATCACCACCTCACTTAATCATTGTCAATCTAATCAATCCCCGGCAACGGCGCCAAAAACTTGATGGGATATTTTTGTGGAAAAACGAATTTCTCCAAAACACCCAAAACTAACCGGCAAGTGCACCGGGTCGCATCAAGTAATAATAACTCATAGGAGTGAGGTCGATCCCACAGGGATTGAAGGATTGAGCAATTTTAGTTTAGTGGTTGATTTAGTCAAGCGAATCAAGATTTGGTTGAGAGATTTGTGATTTACAGAATTTAAATTGCATAGAAAGTAAAGGGAATGGGAAATTGGCATGAAATTAAAGAGAACTAAAATTTAAAGTGCTGAATATTAAAGAACAAGAAATTAAATGGTAGAAACTTAGAACGTAAGAAATGTAAATTACAGAATCTTAAAGTGCAAGAAATGTAAATGGCTTGAATTGTAAAGGGAATTGGGAATTGGATTTTCAGAAATTTAACAAGGAAAAGTAAAATTGCAACAAGTAGAGAAGTAAAGGATGACTGGAATTGAACCGATTCTTAAAACAGGAATGTAAATGAGCTTGAAAGCAGTAAACAGAGAATGGGAAATGGGAAATCCGGATCGCAGGACCCAAGAGACTAGAAAACCAAGTCTAGATCTCAATGCCTTCCTAGATCCAACAAGAACAATTGCAAAGGAAATGTAAATTGCAGAGAAAGTAGATGAAGAAGCAATTAACCGAAACTGAAATTCAATTAAGCAGAGAATTAAACAAGATCTCAAGGTGAGATTGAAACAGAAGTTCTTCAATTCTCCACCCAAGATCCGAAGCAAGAAAATTAAAGAGTGCTGGGCAAGAACAAGGAAGAAGAGAGATTAATTCTCCTCCCCAATTCTCTTGAATTAAAACAACAATGCTAGAATGTAAAAGTGAATTCCCAATCAAAACCAGAAAAGGATGCTCTATATGAAAACTAAAAAGGGAAGCTCCCTTAAAAACTTAAATCCTATGCTATTTATACACTTTCTTCAAATGGTCTTCAAGCCTTCAATTGGGCCTTTTCTTTTGGTGGAATTGGGTTGATAGAGGCCTTGGTTGATTGCTCTTGGAGTTTGGAGAAGAACCAAATTGAACCGGGTTGGAATCATGAAAGCTTGAGTAAAAGTTGGAGTAAAAGTTTGAGGCTAACTTTTACTCTAACTTTTCACATCAGCCACCCTTCTTTGCTGATACCAACGTTGGGGCAAAAGTTAGGGGTCAAACTTTTGCTCCAACGTTGGCCTCCCCTTGCATACTCATGGCGCCAACGTTAGCCAAAAAGTTAGAGGCTAACGTTGGCGCAAACTTTTGCTCTCCAGGGTGTGTTTTTCATGCGCCAACGTTAGCCAAAAAGTTAGGGGCTAACGTTGGCGCAAACTTTTGCTCTCCAGGGTGTTGATTTGTGATGCCAAAAGTTAGCCAAAAAGTTTGAGGCTAACTTTTGCTCCAGCTTTTTGCCCAAAAGTTAGCCAAAAAGTTTGAGGCTAACTTTTGCTCCAGCTTTTTGCCCAAAAGTTTGCACAAAAGTTTGAGGCTAACTTTTGGTCCAGCTTTTTGCTCCCTGGTTCATTTTCAATTAATCCAAAAGTTTGAGCTAAAGTTTGAGGCAAACTTTTGCTCAAACTTTTTGTCCTCTCTTCCTCCTAGCCATTCCTTCTTGCTTCAACCTTTCTCCAAGCTTTCTTCACCTATCATTAATCAACCAAACACATCAAAGCTATGCTCAAAATCATGAGATATTCATTCTTTCATAATATGTGACAATTATAGCATAAAACCTCATGAAATTGCATTAATTCATACATGGTTGATTAAATCAAAGGAAACATGAAAATCTACCCAATTGGCTTGCTTATGGCTCAAGAAAGTGCATAATTCAGTTGAAAACAAAAGAAAAAGGCTAGTGAAACTAGGCTAAGATGACTTGTCATCAAAACTCTACCTCAAAAGAAACAGGATCCTAGTAAATTCCTAATTCCCTGTAACATAGGCACCATGACCTTTGAGAAGGCTCTATGAGACCTGGGGTCAGGCATAAACTTAATACCACTCTCTATAATGGAGAAACTAGGAATCTTTGAGGTACAGGCTACCAAATTCTCATTAGAGATGACAGACAAATCCATGAAATAGGCTTATGGACTAGTAGAGGACGTGTTAGTAAATGATGAAGGCCTTTACATCCCTGCTGATTTCATAATCCTAGACACTGGGAAGGATGAGGATGAATCCATCATCCTTGGAAGACCCTTCCTAGCCACAACAAAAGCTGTGATTGATGTGGACAGAGGAGAGTTGGTCCTTCAACTGAATGAGGACAACCTTGTGTTTAAAACTCAAGGATCTCCTTCTATAACCATGGAGAGGAAGCATGAAAAGCTTTTCTCACTACAGAGTCAACCAAAGCCCCTACAGTCAAACTCTAAGTTTGGTGTTGGGAGGCCACAACCAAACTCTAAGTTTGGTGTTGAACCCCCACAACCAAACTCTAAGTTTGGTGTTGGGAGATTCCAACAATGCTCTGAACATCTGTGAGGCTCCATGAGAGCTCACTGTCAAGCTATTGACATTAAAGAAGTGCTTGTTGGGAGGCAACCCAATGTTATTTAATTATATCTATTTTATTTTTATTGTTATTTTGTGTTTTATTAGGTTGATGATCATGTGAAGTCACAAGAACAACTGAAAAATTAAAAACAGAATCAAAAATAGCAGAAGACACAACACACCCAGGAGGAAGAGCACTCTGGCGTTTAAACGCCAGAAACAAGCATCTGTCTGGCGTTTAACGCCAGAAACAAGCACCAAGCTGGCGTTTAACGCTAGAAACAAGCATCAACCTGGCGTTAAACGCAAGAAACAAGCTACATTTGGGCGTTTAACACCAAAAACAGGCAACAGTCTGGCGTTAAATGCCAGTATTGCATACAAAGGGCGTTTTGCATGCCTAACTGGAGCAGGGATGTTAAGTCCTTGACCCCACTGGATCTATGGACCCCACAGGATCCCCACCTACCCCACCTCTTCTTCTCTCATCTTCACACCTTTCCATAACACTCTTCCACAAATACCCTTCACCAATTACCTCATTCTCTCTTTCCCGTCACCTCTTCACCACTCTCCCCTCCCAAACCCACCCACACATGGCCGAACCACTCACCTATATCCATCTCCTTCATTTTCTTCTTCTTCTACTACCTTCTTCCTTCTTTTGCTCGAGGACGAGCAAACCTTTTAAGTTTGGTGTGGTAAAAGCATTGTTTTTTGTTTTTCCATAACCATTTATGGCACCTAAGGCCGGAGAAACCTCTAGAAAGAGGAAAGGGAAGACAAAAGCTTCCACCTCCGAGTCATGGGAGATGGAGAGATTCATCTCAAGGGTCCATAGCTCAGTAGTAGAGCATTTGACTGCAAAACAAGAGATCATGGACCTCAACAAGAGCATGAGGAAATTCCTCACCATGAAATCCCTGAGATGCCTCAAGGGATACATTTTCCTCCACACAACTATTAGGAGCAACTAAGGATAAGAGCACTCTATCATTCTCCATGAAATTAGAGAAGATCAAAAAACTATGAGAGAGGAGCAACAAAGACATCGAAGAGACATAGAGGAGCTTAAGAGCACCATTGGTTCTTCAAGAAGAGGAAGACGCCACCCTCACTAAGGTGGACCCGTTCCTTAATCTCTTTGTCTATTTATTTTTCTCTGTTTTTCGTTTACTATGCTTTATGTTTATGTTTGTGTCTTTACTATATGATCATTAGTGTTTAAGTGTCTATGTCTTAAAGCTATGAATGTCCTATGAATCCATCACCTCTCTTAAAAGAAAAATGTTTTAATTACAAAAGAACAAGAAGTACATGATTTCGAATTCATCTTTGAAACTAGTTTAATTATTTTGATGTGGTGACAATACTTTTTGTTTTCTGAATGAATGCTTGAACAGTGCATATGTCTTTTGATATTGCGGTTTATGAATGTTAAAATTGTTGGCTCTTGAAGAATAAGGAAAAAGGAGAAATGTTATTGATAATCTGAAAAATTATAAAATTGATTCTTGAAGCAAGAAAAAACAGTGAATACAAAATCTTGCAGAAAAAAAAGAAAAGAAAATTGGCAAAAAAAATGAAAGAAAGAAAAAGAAAAAGCAAGCAGAAAAAGCCAAGAGCTCTTTAAACCAAAAGGCAAGAGCAAAAAGCCAGTAACCCTTTAAACCAAAAGGCAAGGGTAATAAAAAGGATCCAAGGCTTTGAGCATCAGTGGATAGGAGGGCCTGAAGGAATAGAACCCTGGCCTAAGCGGCTAAACCAAGCTGTCCCTAACCATGTGCTTGTGGCGTGAAGGTGTCAAGTGAAAACTTGAGACTGAGCGGTTAAAGCCAAGGTCCAAAACAAAAAAAAAGAGTGTGCTTAAGAACCCTAGACACCTCTAATTGGGGACTTTAGCAAAGCAGAGTCACAATTTGAAAAGGTTCACCTAGTTATGTGTCTGTGGCATGTATGTATCCGGTGGTAATACTGGGAAACAGAGTGCTTAGGGCCACGGCCAAGACTCATGAAGTAGCTGTGTTCAAGAATCAACATACTGAACTAGGAGAATCAATAACACTATCTGAAATCTAAGTTCCTATAGATGCCAATCATTCTGAACTTCAATGGATAAAGTGAGATGCCAAAACTATTCAAGAGGCAAAAAGCTACTAGTCCCGCTCATCTGATTGGAGCTAAGTTTCATTGATATTTTGGAATTTATAGTATATTATCTTCTTTTTATCCTATTTGATTTTCAGTTGCTTGGGGACAAGCAACAATTTAAGTTTGGTGTTGTGATGAGCGGATAATTTATACGCTTTTTGGCAGTGTTTTACATAGTTTTCAGTATATTTTTATTAATTTTTAAATAAAATCCACATTTCTGGACTTCACTATGAGTTTGTGTGTTTTTCTGTGATTTCAGGTAATTTCTAGCTGAAATTGAGGGACTTGAGCAAAAATCAGATTCAGAGGTTGAAGAAGGACTGCAGATGCTGTTGAATTCTGACCTCCCTGCACTCAAAGTAGATTTTCTGGAGCTACAGGAGTCCAAATGGCACACTCTCAATTGCGTTGGAAAGTAGACATCCAGGGCTTTCCAGAAATATATAATAGTCTATGCTTTGCCTGAGTTTAGATGACAAAACCTGGCGTTCAACGCCAGCTTTCTGCTCTATTCTGAAGTTAAACGCCAGAAACAGGTTGCAAAGCAGAGTTAAACGCCAGAAATAGGTTACAAACTAGCGTTTAACTCCAAGGAAGACGTCTACACGTGAAAGCTTCAATGCTCAGTCCAAGAACACACCAAGTGGGCCCGAAAGTGGATTTCTGCAACAATTACTTATTTCTGTAACCCTAGTAACTAGTTTAGTATAAATAGAACTTTTTACTATTGTAGTAAGGATCTTTTTGATCATGTTTTAATGATTGAACCCTCTTTGGGAGGCTGGCCATTCGGCCATGCCTGGACCATTATCACTTATGTATTTTCAACGGTAGAGTTTATACACACCATAGATTAAGGTGTGGAGCTCTGCTGTTCCTCATGAATTAATGCAAAGTACTATTGTTTTTCTATTCAATTCGAGCCTATTTCTTCTCTAAGATATTCATTCGCACATAAGAACATGATGATTGTGATGATTATGTGACGCTCATCATCATTCTCACTTATGAACATGTGCCTGACAAACACTTCCGTTCTACATGCAAACAAGCTTGAATGCATATCTCTTAGCCTCCTAATCTATGATCAGAGTCTTCATGGTATAGGCTAGAATTATTGGTGGCCATTCTTGAGATCCAAAAAGTCTAAACCTTGTCTGTGGTATTCCGAGTAGGATCTAGGAAGGGATGGCTTTGACGAGCTTCAAACTCGCGAGTGCTGGGCGTAGTGACAGATGCAAAAGGATTACTGAATCCTATTCCAGTATGATCGAGAACTGACAGATGATTAGCCGTGTGGTGACAGCGCATCTTGGACCATTTTTACTGAGAGGACGGGAAGTAGCCATTGACAACGGTGATGCCCTACATAAAGCTTGCCATGGAAAGGAGTAGGAATGATTGGATGAAGACAGCAGGAAGCAGAGGTTCAGGAGGAACAAAAGCATCTCTATACGCTTATCTGAAATTCTCACCAATGAATTACATAAGTATTTCTATCCTATTTTATATTTTAATTATATTTTAATTATCAATTCCCCATAACCATTTGAAATCCGCCTGAATGAGATTTACAAGGTGACCATAGATTACTTCAAGCCGACAATTTCGTGGGATCGACCCTTAAACACGTAAGGTTTATTACTTAGACGACCCAGTGCACTTGCTGGTTAGTTGTGCGAAATTGTAACAAAGAACTAATATTATGAACGTGCGTATTAAGTTTTTAGCGCCGTTACCAAGGAATGAACGATCACAATTTTGCATACCATTGATCTCTTTTACACTTTACTTGTTTATATTACATAGTCGGTTCTTTAATTTTTTCATTAGTTCAATCATCACAATTTTGCATGTTCTTTTATTGCTTTATATGTTCATTTCTTCATTCACAATTCCTTGATCACTACAATCGGAATTGCACACTCATTGTTCTAAAGTGCTCCTAGGGAGACGACTCGGGAGTTAAATACTCTCGATTTTGAATTAGTATTGCTTGTGACACATCTTGTGAATTTTCAATTTGATTGATGTCCAATTTATTGGGTTAGGACTATACTTACAACGTTAATCCCATTTTCGATAACCAAGTTCCAGCCCCTATGCAATTTGGGTACACATCTTTAGACATCGTCACTGGTACACTAGTACGAAGTTGTGGGGATTCGTTCTACCAATGATATCCTTGATGATACTCAGCCTGATTCAGAGGAACCTCTAAAAACCTCTAAGGATAAGAAGAAGTCTCCTAAGCTTGAGCTTAAGCAATTTCCTTCCTCCCTGAAATATGCATTTTTGGGAGAAGGAGATGCCAATCCTGTAATCATAAGCTTTGTACTAGAGCCACAGGAAGAAGAAGCACTAATTCAAGTGCTTAAAACACATAGAACCACCCTTGGGTGGACTATAATTGACCTTAAAGGCATTAGCCTAGCCCGATGCATGCATAAAATCCTGCTGGAGGATAATGCCAAACCAGTGGTACAACCACAGAGGCGATTGAATGCAGCTATGAAGGAAGTCACTAAGCTCTAAGAGACTGGGATTATTTATTCCATTTCTAACAGCCCATGGGTGAGCCCTGTCCATGTTGTTCCTAAGAAGGGAGGAATGACAGTGGTTCATAATGAAAGGAATGAGCTGATCCTAAAAAGGACAGTTACAAGGTAGCATATGTGCATTGATTACAGAAGACTCAATGGCGCCACCAAGAAAGATCACTTTCCTTTACCCTTCATTGACCAAATGCTAGAAAGACTAGCAGGTCATGCCTTTATTATTTCCTGGATGGATATTCTGGGTACAATCAAATAGCAGTAGATCTACAGGATCAAGAGAAGATAGCATTCACATGCCCATCTGGCGTGTTTGCCTATAGACGAATGCCATTTGGCCTATGCAATGCGCCTGCCACCTTTCAGAGATGCATGTTATCCATCTTCTCTGATATGGTAGAGAAATTCCTTGAAGTATTCATGGATGGCTTCTCTGTTTATGGAGACTCATTTGACTCCGGTCTTGATCATCTGACCCTGGTCCTGAAAAGATGCTAAGAAACAAACCTAGTTCTAAACTGAGAGAAATGCCATTTCATGGTAACTGAAAGCATTGTTCTTGGGCATCGGAGCTCAAATAATGGGATAGAGGTGGATCAATCTAAGGTGGAGGTGATAAAATGCTTGCCTCCACCTACTAGTTTTAAGGCAATCAGAAGCTTCCTAGGACATGCAGGATTTTACAGGAGGTTCATAAAAGATTTTTCTAAAATCACCAAACCCCTGTGTAATCTCTTGGCCACTGATGTTCCATTCATCTTTGACCAAGAATGCCTGTATGCCTTTGAAACTCTGAAAGCCAAGATTGTCACTGCTCCTATCATCTCTGCACCCAATTGGGACTTGCCATTTGTGCTAATGTGTGATGCAAGTGATCATGCAATTGGCGTAGTCCTAGGTTAGAGACATGACAAGCTTCTGCATGTCATTTATTATGCTAGTTGCCTATTAAATGATGTGCAGAAAAACTACACTACTACAAAAATGGAGCTACTTGCAGTGGTTTATGCCATTGACAAGTTCAGATCCTACCTAGTAGGATCTAAGGTCATTATTTATACTGACCATGTTACTCTAAAGTATCTACACGCTAAGCAGGATTCTAAACCCCAGACTTATAAGATGGGTATTACTGCTGCAAGAGTTTGATATAGAAATTAGAGACAGAAAAGGGACAGAAAATCAGGTGGCTGATCACTTGTCCCGGATTGAGCCAGTAGCAGGGACTTCTTCTCCTTCTACTGACATATCCGAATCCTTTCCAGATGAGCAACTCTATACCATCTGGACAATACCCTAGTTTGCAGACATTACAAATTACAAGGCTATACGGTTTATTCCCAAGGAGTTTTTACCAGGCAGCAAGCCCGAAAACTCATACATGATGCAAAATATTACTTATAGGATGAGCCATATCTCTTTAAGAGATGCTCGGATGGAATAATTCGACACTGTGTGTCTGAAGAAGAGGTACAGAGAATGCTATGGCATTGCCATGGCTCTGACTATAGAGGACACTTTGGAGGTAAGCGGACAGCCACTAAGGTACTCCAAAGTGGCTTTTACTGGCCTACTCTCTTTAAAGATTCTAGAGAGTTCGTCCATAACTGTGATAGTTGGGAGAGGGCTGGCAATCTTCCTCATGGTCACAACATGCCTCAATAAGGAATCCTAGATGATGGGATATTTTGTGAAACGAATTCCAATATCCAAAACTAACCAACAAGTGTACCGTGTCGCATCAAGTAGTAATAACTCACATGAGTGAGGTCGATCCCACAGGGATTGAAGGATTGAGCAATTTTAGTTTAGTGATTGATTTAGTCAAGCGAATCAAGTATTGGTTGAGTGGTTTGTGATTGACAGAATCTAAATTGCATGAAATGTAAAGGGAGAGGAAAAAATTGCAGTAAATTAAAGAGAACAGGAAGTAAAAGTGCTGAATCTTAAAGAACAAGTAAATTTAATTGCAGAAGCTTAGATTGCAAGAAATGTAAATGACTGAATCTTAAAGTGCAAGAAAGGTAAATTGCTTGAATTATAAAAGGAATTGGGAGCTAGGATTGCTGAAATTTAAACAAGCAGAAGTAAATTTCAATAAACAGAAGAGTAAAAGGTGAATTGAAGCAAAGTGGATCTTAAACAGCAAGTGAAAATGATTGAAGAATTAAAAACAGAAAATAAATGCAGATCAATTGCAGAAATTAAAAGAGAAATTGAAGATCTCAGGAGTGGAAGAGACTAGAAAACAAGTCTAAATCTCAAATCCTTCCTTGATCCAACAAGAACAATTGCAAAAGAAATAGAAAAGTAAGTTGCAGAAGTAGTAGAAGAGAAGAAGCAGTGAACAAAATTTGAAATGTAAATCAAAGTTTCTTAGAATTATGCAGAAAGATTAAACAAGAGATCTCAAGGTGAGATTGAAACAGAATTTCTTCAATTCTCCACCCAAGATCCAAGATAAGAAGTAAAGAGTGCTCAAGTAAGAACAAGGAAGAAGAGAGATCAATTCTCCTTCCAAATTCTCTAAGATCCAAATTCAAAGTAAAAGCTCAAAATTACAAAAAATGAGAATTCTCAAAGAAGCGAAAAGTTTTTTTCTAAATCAAACTAACACTTATTTATACACTTCCTAATCTAGATCTAAGAATTTGGGTGGGCTCTAAAATTTGGTGAAGAAATGAATTAATTTGGATTTTTAATGGATTTTTGGCCCAAGATGCACCTCCCAGGGGATGGCTCAGTTGGAAAACCAAACTGAGCGCCCAATGTTGCATTGCTTGCTTAATTTGGTGCGCCAGCCCCCCTGTCCGTGTTGCTCTTCAATAGAGCTCAGTTGAAATTTTGAACTGAGCTCTATGTCTTGGCCGTGTCAATCTTGTGTGCATCATGGCATCCTTGGCCGTGTCAATGTGTGCATGACAAGCGTGCGTCCTAGCTCCTGGCCGTGTCATTGTGTGCGCAAGGCTTGCTCCTTGGTGCTTCTTATTGCGCCAAAGTGTGGGGGATGGGGGAAGAGAAGTGCTCAGTTGGGAAAACCAACTGAGCTCCCCATTTATAGTGCCTTGCTTTGGACTTCAAGCTCCCAGGTTCGAATCCTGGTGGAATCAAACTGAAGCTAATTTCCTTGGAGGGGTTGGACGCTCCCTCCTTGCCTTTCATGAAGCTTCTTGGTTCGAACCTTGGGAGAGCCATCTTGGCTCATTTTCTTTGCACCAAAAGTGGCGCTCCTCCCTTGTCTCCATGGAGTTCCCAGGTTCGAATCCTAGCCTACCCACCTTGGCTTAATGTCCTTGCAAGCTTGGTAGTGTGAGGTTCCTTGTTCGAACCTTGGAGGAAGCTTTTTGGCCATTTTCTTTTATTTTCCTTGCAAGGAACGTTCCTTGCTCTCCTTAGGTCATGAGTTCGACACCTTGAGGCTTCATTCCTTGGAATTGCATCTTGAATTAATTTTTAAGAACCCCCGATAAAGCTCACTTAGTGAACTGAGCTTTATATCTTTGCATTGCTTCCTTTGGTGCTCAGTTAACTAAATGAACTGAGCTTTGTGCCTTGCTTTCTCTTTTCTTTCCTTGTGGAGCTTGATTCACTCTCTCAACTTAGCTCCCCTTCTTCCTCAATGTTGCTACGCTCTTCTTCTCTTGGGCATGCTTCTTGCTTCCTTTGGGCACGCTCCTTAGGCCACGCTTTTCTTAATTTCTTCTTTCTTCACCTACAAGTAGTTAAAACAACTAATCAAAGTATCACCAAATTCACAAGGTTTAAAATTCATTTATAATTCAATTAATTTTTGCTTAAACCTCATGATTTTGTATCAATTAAAGGGTGGTTGGTTGATTTAATAAAACATGCAATTCCACTCCAAATTACTTACTTACAATGCAAGAAAGTGCATAAAACCTAATAAAAACAAAGAAAAAGACTAGTGAAACAAGGCTAAGATGACTTGTTATCACTAGAGATTGAGTTGTTTGACGTATAGGGCATAGATTTGATGGGACCATTCCCGCTTTCATACTCAAACATCTACATCCTTGTGGCAGTAGATTATGTGTCTAAATGGGTTGAAGCAATAGCAACACCCACCAATGACACCAGAGTAGTAATGAAGTTCCTCTAAAAGAACATCTTTAGCAGATTTGGTGTCCCTAGGACACTAATCAGTGATGGAGTACTCATTTCTGCAATAGACAGCAGGATTCTGTCTTAAGCCGTTACAGAGTTCGCCATAAAGTAGCAACACCGTATCATCCCCAAACAAATGGGCAAGCTGAAGTCTCAAATAGAGAACAAAAGCAAATCTTAGAGAGGATAGTAAGTGCCTCTAGAAAGGATTGGGCTAGAAAGCTTGATGATGCTCTGTGGGCATACAGAACAGCTTTCAAAACCCTCATTGGAACTTCACCATATTAGTTAGTATATGGAAGTCCTATCATTTTCTAGTGGAACTGGAACACAAAGCCTATTGAGCTACTAGGTTCCTCAACCTTGAGACTAAAGCAGTAGGGGAGAAACGGCTCCTCCAACTAAATGAGTTGGATGAATTCCGCTTAAATGCATTTGAAAATGCAAAAATCTATAAGGAAAAGGCAAAGAGGTGGCATGGCAAGAAGTTAGCTTCCAGAGTTTTTGAACCAAGACAAAAAGTTCTGCTCTTCAACTCAAGACTCAAACTGTTCCCTGGGAAACTCAAATCCCGTTGGACAGGACCGTTTGTGATTACTAGTGTGTCACCTTATGGGCATATAGAACTCCAAGGTAAAGAAAGAAGGTTCACTATCAATGGACAGAGAATTAAGCATTACCTTGAAGGAGAATAGGGCTAGGAGGCTCAACACTGTTACTAAGTTAAGTACAGTGAAGACTAGCTAAAGACATGAAAGAAGCGCTTGTTGGGAGGCAACCCAATAATCACTCATACTTTATTGATTTTCTAATTGTTTCTATTTTAATTAGTTTTTTTATGTTTTAAGTTAATTTTAATGTTAGTGATCATGTACAGTGCTTAAACAGAGACAGAATGATATAACACAGCAAGCAGAATAGGGTGGCGATTGGGCATTCAAATGCCCTGGAGGGAGCATCATCCTGGCATTAAACGCCAGCTAGGAGGCCCTAGCTGGGCGTTTAACGCCCATAAGAGAGCACGCACCTAGCGTTAAACGCTAGCCAGGAGGCCCTGGCTGGGCGTTTAATGCCCAAGAGGGAGCACCACTCTGGCGTTAAACGCCAGAATGCTAGCATTCTGGGCATTTAAACGCCAGCCTGACAGCATGGAAGTAACTTCAAATTTTTCATTTTTTTTATTCAACTCATCTTTTTCCTATTAAATTTCAAATTTTCTATGATTTTTAAATTAAATCTTGTTCAAATATTTTATTCTCTATTTAATTTTCAAATTAAAATATTTTTTTCAAAAATTTTTCAGATCCTTTTTTTCAAAATTTCATATCTTTTACAACTTGTTTTCAAAATCTTTTCAAAATCTTCTTTTCTTGTTCATATCTTTTATTAAACATTCAAATCCTTTTTCATACTTCATATCTTGTCGTTAATGCCTTTTCTATCCTCTTAAAATCTTTTCTTATCTTTTAAATTTAACAACTTATCTTTTTTTATCTTTTTCAAAAATCTTTATCTTTTTTTCATGCTTATTTTCGAAAATCCTTCCCCGCTCCCTATATATATATGTGTGCCATGCCCTCTCTCCCTCACTCACCACCTTTCATTCGAATTCTCTCTTCTCTTTCCTCTTCTATTCTCTTTTCTAGTTCTTCCTTTCTTACTTTTTGCTCGAGGACGAGCAAATTTTTAAGTTTGGTGTGGCAGGAGCCCTGTTCTCTCATCAAGAATTCAATCCCATGCCTCCAAGAAGTGGCAAGACCGCCCCAAAGAACAAGAAAGAAGACAATTGAACAGTTGTTTTCAAACCTGTTCGATTCTTTACCAAGCAACATGAGGAACATTATCATAAGATAATGAGCAAAAGGCCAGTAATCCCTGAAGTGGGATTTAACCTTGGAGAAGAAGAATACCCAGAGATCCAAGAGCAGATTCGAAGGAGAGGCTGGGAGATTCCAAGTAATCCCGAATTAAATGTTGGATACAGCATGATCCGAGAATTCTATGCAAACCTGTTGATGATAGATAAACAAAAGAAGGATGGAACAGCCATCCATACCTTTCGCATCATGGTCAGAAGGAAGATCATGTACTTTCACCAGGACAGGGTGAGAGAGGTCTTCAAACTACCTCTGCAAAGGAATGACCGTGAGTCATACAACAGGAGGGTTGTAGCCAACCGAAAGCTGGATCAAGTCCTAGAGGATATATACCTGCCTGAAACCCAATGGATTGAAAATACCAAAAGGGAGCAATGCCAGCTGAAAGGGGCGAACCTCAAGCCTGTTGCTAGAGGGTGGCTAAACTTCATTGGGCATTCTATACTCCTCACAAGTAACCGCTCTAAAGTCAATATTAAAAGAGCAGTAATGATTCACTGCATCATGATAGGGAATGAGGTGGAAGTCCACCAAATAATCCTCCATGAGATTTACAAGCTATCTAACAGAGATTCCACTAGGGCCATGCTAGCTTTTCCAAATCTCATCTTTCACCTATGCCAAGAAGCTAAGGTTCTGATCCAAGTGGACAACTTTAGTCCAGCGGAAAAACTAATCACCAAGCAGGTGATGGAGAGTTCCAAGATAGAAGTTGATAACCTAAGGAGGAAGGAACCCGAACCTTCCCAAGAGATCTCACCAATGAAATACTGGGAACAGCTGAAGGCGTCTGTAATTCACCTACAGAGCACGTTGGATCATCTCAGAAAGGAGCAGAAAGATCATACTAGCATGATTTGCAAACTGATCAAGGAGCAAGAGAAGCAGGGGCGTGAAATTGAGGAGTTGAAGCGCCATAAGCTCTCTCCTAAAGAGCCCAGGACCCCTCAAACTGAAGAGCCATGTGTCCCACAGCCTAAACAACACAACATCCCCAAGCTGAAGGTTGTTGAATTCTACTCTGTGGCTATTCTAATTGTTGTTTCTCGTATTTCTGTAATTTTAATTCCTATGTCTCATATTTAGGATTGCGTAATCACTAGTAGTAATTGAGTCTTTATTTTTAATTTTAATTTTATGTCTTTTAATTTTTAGGATTACATAAGCATTAGTAGTAATTAATTAATTTTTTCAATTAGCTATAAATTATTCCTCTTATCATCATTGAACATGAATAAAATAGTAGATTTTTTTAGAAGAAATAAAGATGCATAAATTTTCAATTTTTCCAATAAAGAATAGTTAAATTATTTTGATGTGGTGGCATTAATTTAGTTTTCTGAATGAAAGAATAAACGGTGCATGTTTGAAGTTGAATTTTATGATGCTGGCTCTTGAAAGAACGAAGAAAAAGGAAAATATTATTCATAATCTGAAAAATCTAAAAATTGATTCTTGAAGCAAGAAAAAGCAGTAAAAAGAAAAAGAAAAAGCATGTTGCAAAAGAAAAGAAGTATAAATGCATGCCAAATATATATATATATATATATATATATATAAAGCAAAAAAATCCATTACTGTCCAAAAATGCAGGAAAAGGAGGGCAGATTGAAAAAGCCAATAACCCTTTAAACCAAAAGGCAAGGGTATAAACGGGTCTCAAGTCTTTGAGCATCAGTGGATAGGAGGGCCTAAAGGAATAAAATCCTGGCCTATGTGGCTCAACCAAGTTGTCCCTAACCATGTGCTTGTGGCGTGAAGGTGTCAAGTGAAAAGCTTGAGACTGAGCAGTTAAAGTCATGATCCAAAGCAAAAAGAGTGTGCTTAAGAAGTCTATATGGGGACTCTAGCAAAGTCGAGTCACAATCTGAAAAGGTTCAACCAGTTAAAGTGTTTGTGGCTTTATTGTATCCGGTGGTAATACTGGAAAACAAGGTGCCTAAGTTCACGACCAAGATTCTGAAAGTTGTGTTCAAGAATCAAAAAGAGCTGAACTAGGAGAATTGATAAACCCCGATTTTGTGGTTTATCTTATGCTTAATTTGGGGAATTTTATCACCTTTTTCCACATTTATTCATTGAAATAGCATGGTTTTGCAATTCTCCCTTGATTTGTGCTTAAATTTGAAAACATGCTTTTTAGGTCCTTAAATTGGTGATTTTAACTCACCTTAATTCCATTCGATGCCTTGATATATTTTTTGAGTGATTTCAGGTTCATAAAGCAAGTATTGGATGGAAGAAGTGAGGATAAAAGCATACAAAGTGGGAGAACTCATGAAGAAATGAAGGAACCATAAAGTTTTCAAGCCTGACCTCTTCGCACTCAAATGACCATAACTTGAGCTATCGAGGTCCAAATGAGACGGTTCTAGTTGCATTGGAAAGCTAACATCTGGGGCTTCAAAATGATATAAAATTTGCCATAGTTGCCTGACGTCTAGGGATGCGCACGTGCACTGTACGCGTGCATGCTGATGGAGCAGTGTGGGTCCATGATAAACCACTATTTCATGGTTTATCTTGTACTCAATTGAGTGGTTTTTATCAACTCTTTACCCACTTATTCATACTATTTGCATGGTTTTACATTTGCCTTCCTAAATATGTACTTTGATTGAAAACATGCTTCTTTGGCCTTTATATTGCTAATATTAATCCTCTCTTATCACCATTAGATACCTTGATATGTGTGTTAAGTGTTTTCAGAGATTACAAGGCAGGAATGGCTTAGAGGATGAAAAGGAAGCATGCAAAAGTGGAAGGAGTACAAGGAACTGAAGGAACTGCTAAAGCTGTCCAGCCTGACCTCTTCGCACTCAAACGGCTATAACTTTAGCTATAGATGTTCAAACGACACGGTTTCAGTTGCATTGGAAAGCTAACGTCCGGGGCTTCGATTTTATATATAATATGCCATAGTTTCCCTGACAAAAGGCGACGCGAACGCGTGCTCCACGCGGACGCATCACAGTGACGAAAAACCAGCGAATTCTGGCTGTTTCCGACCTAGTTTGCGGCCCAGAAAACACAGATTAGAGGCTATAAAGTGGGGGAATGCATCCATTCACGAGAACAAGCTCACAATCCATAATTTTAGATGTAGTTCTTAGAGAGAGAGGTTCTCTCCTCTCTCTTAGGATTTAGTTTTAGGATTTAGGATGATTTCTTCTTCATCACAGGTTCAATGTTCCTTTTTATTTATTTTATCACTTTAATTTATGAACTCTTCTATGTTACAGATGACTCTTTGATTAATGTTATTTGAGGTATTTCAGTTTATTATTACTCTCTTTTATCTATGTTACTATTGCTTCCAATCTGAAGACATTTTTATTCTAGTAGATTTATTTTTCCCCTTTTGGTCTTGGTTAAGAAATCAGTAACTCAGGAGTTATCAAACTCAACGTGATTGATAATTGTTATCTTTGCTAATTGAATTGAACTTCAATAATCCCAATCTTTCCTTAGGGATTAACTAGGATTTGAGGATCTAACTAATTAGTCACTTGACCTTCCCTTGCTCTAGCAAAGGTTAACTAAGTGGAATTAAGATTCAATTTTCATCATCATTGATAAGGATAACTAGGATAGGACTTCCAATTTCTCATACCTTGCCAAAAGTGTGTTTTGCAGTTATTTATTTATTTTACAGTCTTTTACTTATTTTAATTGCAATTTAAATTACTTGTTCCTCATCTTCACAACCCCAATTTACAACTCATAACCAATAATAAGAACATACCTCCCTGCAATTCCTTGAGAAGACGACCCGAGGTTTAAATACTTCGGTTATCAATTTTTAAGGGGTTTGTTACTTGTGACAACCAAAACATTTGTAAGAAAGGTTGATTGCTTGGTTTAGTAACTATACTTGCAACGAGAGTTTACTATAACTTCTAAACCATCAATCTTATTACGTTCTTTCAGTCCACTTTAAGCAACTCGTTAGGGGCGATTTCTAGCTCATTTTGGGCCCAATCCAACTCATTTCTGATGTTATTGAACCCAAGGATTGGGGGGAATAAAAAAGTAGTCATAGTTTAGTTTTCATAATGTTTTATGGTAGAATTCTAGAGAGAGAGGCTCTCTCTTCTCTCTAGATTTAGGATAGCAATTAGGGTAGAGTTAGGTTAATCACTCTCAAATTCATCTTTCAATTCTTGTTTTGATTTTAATTCTCTTTATATTTTAGTGCTCTATTGTCTTAATCTTCTTAGTTTCTCTTATTAATCTCTTATTTTGCTCTCTTATGTTGATGAACAATTGTTGGATCTTGATTCCTTTTAATGCAATTTTATGTTTCCATGTCTCTTTTATGTTGATCTTGATTGTTATTATTGATTTCTTGCTTATGTTAGTTTTGAGTTCCTTTAATTCTTGCACTTTATGATGTTTACTTTTCTTGCACACTAAGTTTTTGATAAAATTTTTCCTCTAGTTTTTTAGTAGTTTTCTTCACTCTTGGCCTAGGCTACGGGAATTGAGTGATCTTGAGTCATTGGGTCTAATTGAATTGGTGATTTAAGAACTCTTTGTGATCAATTTGATATCCATTAACACTAACCCACTACTAATCTAATTAGTAGATAGGTTGGGACTTATGGGTTGATGTGATCAAGCCTATTTGACGTACCTCAAACTTAGGAGTAGATATTACGTACTTAAAGCTTTTGGAGGTAGACTTAATAGGTTGGCCCCTCACAATTATCAATATTTGGTATGTAGACAATGATGGTGATCTCAATTACCTATGTCTAGCCGAGAGTTCCTTCCATTTCTTTTATTAAGTTATTGTTATTTTACTTTCTTGTCATTTATATTTTCTTGTCAATTATAAAATCAAACCCCCCTTGCATCTTCATAGCCAATAATTGATAATTTCATTGCAATTCCTTGTGAGACGACCCGGAGTTCAAATACTTCAGTTAATTCTTATTGGGGTTTGTACTTGAGACAACCCCATATTCTAATTTGATGTGAGAGTTGTTTGTTAGTTTGGAGCTATGCTTACAACGAAGTAATTCCTTTCTTTAGGAAGAAAATCTAGACCGACAACAATTTTTGTACCAAGAATCAATAATATCAACTGGATTCTAAGTTCCTAACGATGCCAGTCATTCTGATTTTCAATGGATAGTGAGATGCCAAGACTATTCAGAAGCAAAAAGCTACTAAGTCCCACTCATCTGATTGAAACTGAGCTTCGTTAGAAACTCAGAAATTTATTGCATTTTAATCTTCTTTTCATCCTATTTTATTTTTAGTTGCTTGGGAGCAAGCAACAGTTTAAGTTTGGTGTTGTGATGAGCGGATATTTTATACGCTTTTTGGCATAGTTTTCATATAGTTTTTATCATATTTTAGTTAGTTTTTATTAATTTTTTACAGGTTTTAGTGTTAAATTCACATTTTTGGATTCCACTTTGAGTTTGTGTGTTTTTGTACCATTTCAGGTATTTTCTGGCTGAATTTGAGGAGTTGGAGCAAAAGTCTGATTCAGAGACAGAGAAAGCACTGCAGATGCTGTCCAAATCTGACCTCCCTGCACTCAGAAGAGATTTTTTGGAGCTAAAGAGGTCCAAATAGAGCATTCTTAATGGCTATAGAAACCTGACTTCCAGAGCTTTCCATCAATGTATAATAGTTCATGCTTTGTTAAGGATTGGAAGGCCCAAAACTGGCGTCTAACACCAGCTCCCTGCTCCCTTTCTGGCGTCCAGCGCCCAAAGAGTAGAGTCTGGCATCCAAATGCCCAAAGTGGACCCCCCAGCTGGAATTCTGACGCCAAGACATCTTAGGCTAGTTTCACTAGCCTTTTTCTTTGTTTTTAATAGGTTTTATGCACTTTCTTGAGTTATAAGTAAGCAATTGGGATGAAAGTTCATACATGCCTAGATTCATCTAACCATGGTTAATTTGATGCAATTTCATGAGAATTAAGCTATAATTACTTGTATGCTAAGAATGATGAGAATTCTCATGACTTTAGCAAGGCTTTGATGTATGTATTGGTTGATGACAGGTGAAGGAAGGCATGGAAGGAAGTTGAAGAAGGAGCATGAAAAGATGAAGAAAAAGCAATGTTGGTGGCCAAGTTGGACCACCAACGTTGTCTCAAACGTTGAAAGGGAGGCAAAACAATTCTCTGTATCATTTGCTGGTGCTCATGTTTGAGGGAGCGTTGGCAAGCCAACGTTACCCGCAACGTTGTGATAAAATGTGCTTTCTGGAGATTTTAAAAAACTGCAACGACGCGTACGCATGCTACACGCGTACATGTGGATTGGAAATTCTGAAAATCCACGTGCATGCGTAGTTAACGCATACGCGTGGATGGGTAACGTTGGACCCCAAAGCTACCTCCAACGTTAGTGGCCAACGTGTGCGATTGTGATCTCAAAATTATGAATTTGAAAACGCACAACGACGCGCACGTGTCTATGGCGTGTACGCGCAGGCCTAACTTTTGAGAATCCACGTGTACGCGTGCAGCACGTGCACGCGTGGATAGGCCAACGTTGGAGGGAACGTTGCCAGTCCAATGCTGAGGCCAATGCTCTTCTACATGTTTTGAAAACTAGAAATGGGATTTTTGCATCCATGCGCACGCGTGGATGCGCATTTTGACCCCAAGGGCGCAAACGTGCAAGGACCGTGTACGCGTGGGTAGAAGAACATTGGCACTCCAACGTTGAGTCAAATGCCAATGACAGCAAATTCATCTGGTTTTTAAGAAGGGCGTTTGAGTCAACGTTAGCCATCAAACGTTTGACTCCAACTTGAGCACCAGAACCTTGCAATTCAAACAGATCTCTTCTCAACTGCAAGGGAAACCAATTGGAGCAATGACGTGGCAGAAAATTATCGATTAAGAATTTATAGTGAGAAATAGCATTGCAAGTACAGTTCTTAACCGACAAAAATTCCGCTTATCAATTTAGAAAGAGTTATCACAAAGTGAGAATAAAAATACTGGGAGTAGAAATCCCTGGTCATCTCCCAACGAGTTGACAAAAGGGTGCTGTTTTATTGATCAGGAGTTTTCCGAGAAATTTTAAGAGTTGAAGAATAGAAAGGTAAATAGTTGTAAATTAAGGAAATGAAAATTAGCGAGAGAATTTATATAATCAAAATAAAAAGCCTTGACCGGGAGAAGATTAATTGGAAGTTCTATCCTTGTTGGATTTTTCCAAGTGTAATAGTAAAAAAGTTGTTGTTTTTACTTAGTTAACCCTTACCGAATAAAGGAAAGTCAAGTAATTGAGCTAACTCTTAATCACAAGTCCTAATCCTCTCCTATGGAAGGATTAGCGTTAGTGACTAGAGAATTGGCCAATAACTTCCAATTAAAATTAACACTTGAGTATTCCTACTCAAGGGTCTCCTTTTAATCAACTCCCAAGTCAAGTTGGGAGTCTACTCCATTGACATGAATACAATGTTCACAGACATATAAAGGGAATAAAACATCCATCTCTGAACAGGGTTAATGGACGATTAAAAAGTAAAGGAATAAGGAAACAAACTAGAATGATAGAAACTTCAACGGAGGTAGTGACTCCTCTCAATATCCAAATCAAAAGCATAGAACTCTAAAACTATAAATGTGAAGAACCCTTGAGGAAGTAGTAGAATTCTCTCTCTAAGATTCAAAATAAAAACTAAAAACTGTGTAAAAGTGAATGTGTGTTGAGTCTCTGCTTGTCCCTTGGCTCTAATCTGTGTTTCTGGGCCGAAAACTGGGTCCAAACTCAGCCCAAAATCGCCCCAGCGTTTTCTGTGTTTTCTGCACGTGGCGCACGTCATGCCAACGCGTCGATGGTCTTCTTTGCATGTCATGCGTACGCGTCAGGTACGCTCACGCGTCGCTGTGCAAATCTCAAAATCATGCGCACGCGTCAGGTACGCGGACGCGTCGCTCCTCGCTGGTTATCTCCTTTAATTCTTGTGCTCCTTCCATTTATGCAAGCTTCCTCTCCATTCTTTAAGCCATTCCTGCCCTATACAGTCTGAAAACACTTAATGCACAGATCACGGCATCGAATGGTATAAAGGGGAATTATAAATACACAATTTAAAGTCTTAGGAAGCAAGTTTTCAATTATAGAACAAAACCGGGAAGGAATTGTAAAACCATGAAAATTTTATGAATAAGTGTGCAAAGACTTGATGAAAACCACTCAAATTAGCACAAGATAAACCATAAAATAGTGGTTTATCAATCTCCCTACACTTAAACATTAGCATGTCCTCATGCTAAGCTCAAGGAGATAGAAAGAATGAATGGGAAACAGTAAGACTCATGTAATGCAATGCAATCTATGAATGCAACTGTATGCTAAGATGCTTCTACCTACTTGGTTAAGAGTAAACAAGTTCTCCAAGACAAATATAAATCAAATTCAACTAATTCAAATTATACAATAAAAGACAAGTAAACTTGTAAGAAGATAGCTCATGAAAGCAGAGAAAACAGAATCAAACATTGACCCCTCACTGGTAGTGTATATGCACTCTAATCGCTCAAGTGTCTAGGGTTAATCCACTCTACTCTTCTCTAGTCATGCTTTCTAAATCTTTGTTCTTCATCTAACCAATCAACAAATATTTAATGTACAAATGCAAACATCATGAGGTCTTTTCAAGGTTGTAATGGGGCTAAGGTAAGGGTGAGGGTATGGCCAAGTGAGCTATAATATGAATCTTTGACTAACCTAAGTTCTCACCTAACATACATACACTCTATATAACTCTAAAATCATGCCTAGCTACCCATAATCTCACTTTTTATGTATTCCACATACTCATGTATCAAATTGTCTTTAATTTCATCACATATGCATTGATCTTTTATTAAACTTAGCATTGGGGTAATTTTATCCCCTATTTATGTATTTATTTCTTTGTTTTGTAAATTTTTTTTTGTAAACATGAAAAAAAACATAATGCATATGGTTTTTCTGGTTTCACATAAGTATGCACCCAAAATTCCAATATCTTGTCAATAAAACTCAACACTTTCTCATCAACCCAAGTTCCCACAATTCTCCACACTTAATTGGTACACAATCTCTATGTTAAGCTAACCAATGATTCAATTAGGGTAATTAATTGTTTTTCCGCTTAAGACTAGTGATGTGGTAATATAAAGAACAAATGGGGATTAAAAGGCTCAAAGTGGCAAACAATGGTAATTGAAATGGTAGGCTATTTGTAATAAGTGAGCTAATAACAAATGATGGCCTCAATCACATGTATGCATGAATATACACTAGACAATGGACATATAGAATGGAACAAAGCAAAGATTGCAATCATAGAGAAGCAAACACACAAGAATAAAAATCATGGCTAAATAATGTAACCATATAATTAAGCTCAAAATCTCACAGGTTGTGTGTTCTTAGTTATAACCCATGTTCCAAATACAGTCTTCAAACAAATTTAACACAAAAATTTTCATTTAAATTAGTGAAATACTATAAAATAGAGTCTTGAAAAGAAACTCATTATTTCAACCAAGCAAAATATGCATGCAATTAATTATTATCATGCAATCTATCCTATCTAACAAAAGAAAAACTAAAATATTGGTGTTAAGAGAGAGAGATTACCTTCGGAAATCAGGTACTGACCTCCCCACACATAAGACTTGGCACGGTCCTCCGTGCCATCAGTAAGGAGCAAGGCGGGGCTGGTAATGTCACCTCCGCTGTGTGGTTCGCCATGGCTCTCTGTGCTACTGGATGAAGGAGAATCCGGGGTGTCCTTCGGTTCTGGAGGTGGGTGAGCACTAGCAATGAGCTCCTTCAGGTAGGTGTATCGGCGCTTGTTACGGTACTCCATTCGCTCCATCTGCCGGTCTTGCTGGTCCAATCTCTGAATGATCTGAAGGAACATCTGAGTAGTGGATGGTGTAGGAGGTTGATGAACGAACTTTTGTGTAGTCTAGAATTCCACTAATGAATTCTCGTTGTAAAGTATAGTTTCTAAACCAAACAATAGTCCTTTCATACAAAAATTTAGGTTGTCACAAGTAACAAACCCCAAATAAGAAAGAACCGGAGTATTTTGGACTCCGGGTCGTCTCACGAGGAATTACAATGAAGTGCTCAATTATTGGCTATGAAGATGCAAGGGGGTTTTTGGTTGAAAAGAGGGGCAACAAATTAAATGACAAGAAGAGTAAATTAAGCAAGTAACTAAAGAAAGCAAGTAATAAAAAAAGACATTCATGGCAAGGGTTGAGATCATAGGCTTTCTATCCTAGTCATGCAATGATTAATTCATCTTATTTAGTCAACTCCAACAAATAGGGAGAAAGTCAAACAAGACTAATCAATCATACCACAATAATAACAAGAATTTATCTTATTACGTCATCTCCAACATTGGAAGAAGGTATCATATTATCTTCCATGAGAGAAAGTCTAATAAGACTAGCTAATCTCAATCCAAAAGTCCTAATCAACTTACTAATTAAATTAGGAAAAGATTAGCGTCAATGGAAACAATATTAGCTAACAACTTTAGATCACCAACATAAGTTGGGTTTTCATGACTCAAGATTGTCCAATTACTCTTTCCAAGCCAAGAATGCTCAAAATCTACTCTAAAGCCCAACCAAGCATTTTGTCAAACACTTGGTGGGTAATAAAGGAAAGCATAATAAAAGTGCAAGAATAATAAATCTACCAACTACCAATTGCAAGAAATCAATAATAACAATCAAGATCAACATGAGAGAGCATGAAAACATAAAATTGCATTAAAGAAAATTAAGTTCCAACAATTGTTCATAAACATAAAAGAGGACAAAATAAAGGAAATGACAAGTAAAACTAGAAGATTAGAGATTTAACAACAAGAAATTAAAAGGAGAAACTAAATCAAAACAAGAATTAAAACTTGGATCCAAGAAGAATTAACTAAAACTACCCTAAATTCTAGAGAGAAGGGAGAGCTTCTCTTTCTAGAATTCTACCCTAAAACATGATGAAAACTAAACTATGACTACTTGGTTCATTCCACCCTCAATCCTTGGGTTCAATAGTGATAAACCCATATTTTATGATATATTTTGTGCTTAATTTGAGTGATTTATCCAATCCTTCACCCACTTATTCATATTAATTGCATGGTTTTACTTTTCCTTCTTTATTATGTGATGTATGTGAAAAACATGTTTCCTATGCTTTAATATTAATTATCTTAATTACCTTTATTTCCATTCGATGCCGTGATTAGTGTGTTGAGTAGTTTCAGATCTTCTAAGGTAGGAATGACTTAAGGGATGGAAAGGAAACATACAAAAATGGAAGGAAAGCACAAAACGGAGCTTCTGAAGAAACTGGCATCCACGCGATCGCATGGACGAAGCGATCGCGTGCCAAGTGCGAATCAGCAGCGACGCGGCCGCATGACTGACGCGGCCGCACGCCTTAAGCAGAACGCACATGACGCGGTCGCGTGACTGATGCGACCGCGTGGAAAGGAAATGCTCTGAATGACGCGTCCGCGTGACCCACGCGGACGCGTGACAGAGGCCACGCACCAGAAATTGTAGAAAACGCTCATAGCGAATTCTGAAGCCCTTTTTGGCCCAAATCCAAGTCCAGAAGGCATAGACCAGAGGTTACAAAGTGAGGGAATGCATCCATTCAGAGAGAGCTCGCCAATTTTCACTTTCCATGATTTAGATTTAGTTTGAGAGAGGTTCTCTCCTCTCTCTCTTAGGATTAGGATTAGGATTTAGGACTTCTCTTAGTTTGTAAGAGTGACTCTCGATCCAGGTTTAATATTTACTTTAATGCTTTTATTCGTACCTATAAATGTTGCCAACTTGACTTATGAACCCTTTCCATGTTATGATTTGAATTAATGATTATTTGAGGTATTTCAGTTATTGATTGCTTTCTCCTTAATTTGTGTTACCATTGCTTTCCATCTAAGAACATTTCTATTCCAACAATTTTACTTTTTTTTCCCTTTTGGTCTTGGTTAAGAAATCAGTAACTCAACATTATTAAACTCAGCATAATTGATAATCGTTATCTAGCTAATTGAACTGAACTTCAAATCCCAACTTTTTCTTAGGAAATAAATAGGATTCGAAGGTCAAACTAATTAGTCCCTTGACTTTCCTTTACTTTAGTAAAGGTTAATTAAGTGGAATTTAGATTCAACTTTCATTATTGTTGAGAGAGATAACTAAGTTGGACTTCCAATTTCTCTTACCTTACCAAAAGATTGCTTTACAGTATTTATTTATTTTAATTGCCATTTAAATTATTTGTCATATCTACTCTTCACTCTCAACGCCGATTTTACAACTTCCATAACCAATAATAAGAACTTACTTTCTTGCAGTTCCTTGAGAAGACGACCCGAGGTTTGAATACTCGGTTAACAATTTTTAAGGGGTTTGTTACTTGTGACAACCAAAACGTTTGCACGAAGGGATTTTTGTTGGTTTAGAGACTATATCTACAACGCGACTGTTTTTATGAACTTCTTTACTGGCAAAAATCCCAACGTCAAATAGCATCAGAAATGAGTTGGATTGGGCCCAAAATGAGCTATAAATCGCTGGCCACGATTTCCCTTTAGTGGACCCACGTGCTCCATCGGTGCGCGCGCGTACATGGTGCATGCGTGCCCCTATGCGTCAGTCAACATATGGCAAATTTTATATCATTTCGAAGCCCCGGATGTTGGCTTTCCAACGCAACTAAAACCGCCTTATTTGGACCTCTATAGCTCAAGTTATGGTCATTTGAGTGCGAAGAGGTTAGGCTTGACAACTTTACGGTTCCTTCGTTTCTTCATGAGTTTTCCCACTTTGCATGCTTTTCTCCTCACTTCTTCCATCCAATACTTGCTTTATGAACATGAATTCACTCAACAAACATGTCAAGGCATCGAATGGAATTAAAGTGGATTAAATTTAGCTATTTTAAGGCCTAAAAAGCATGTTTTCACATTTAAGCACAAATCCAGAACTGAGGAGAACTCCGTCAAGAAGAAGAGTTGGTTGAAGATCTAGGAGATGCTGAACCTCCATGGGAATCCAGAACTGAGGAGAACTCCGTCAAGGACGCCACAGTTGATGCTAAGGAGGATATTGTACAACCTCCAAGGCAAGTTGTTTATGAAGAATCAGACGGAATAACCTAGGACACAAATTCCCTTGATGATGATAGTCACAAGTCAAATTCTCTTAGTAATGAACTTGCATCCGCAAGTAAATTCTCTGAGATCGAAGAATCTTCCCCAAGTGAATATGAAGATGATGCGGAGGTAGATTTCTCTCAACCTCCAATCTATGACTCAAGTGATGAGGAAGACATAGAAGACTTTAACCAGGACACAGATACAATTGTAGAACCTTGCAAGCAAGTAGAGGAATTCACAGAAGAGCACAAGGGAGTAGAACTTACAGAACCACCAGCAACACCTATCCCAAGGCCATTACCACCTAATACAAGCTTCAAGTGGGTACAATCCTTAACCTTTAACTTTACTTATTCACTTGAATATGGTTTACTTGAAACAGATGGCCAGCTTAGAGCTCTTTGCGGCTTTAAGAGTAAGAGGGAAATGGCTCGTACTCAGAGCTGGTGCACAAGGTTCAATAAGGTTCCACGCTTCACCTCGAAGTACACGGATTGGTATCATGCTCAATTGCATGGATCACGGAGGACGTTTGGTCACCATGGTGAGATTCTACTCTTTAAACCGCCCGGATGGAAACATGTAGATCAAGACGGAGGCAGATTTAATAGCAAAGCTTGGGATCCTAGAATCTATTCTGACATTCGTCACCCCGGGAGCCTGAAAATTTGTCTGAAGTTGCTCGGAAGCTTTACATGCCAAGTATGGGACCCCGGAGGCTATTGGCATTCCAAGCACTGGTGGAGATTTTTGGACGAATTTAAACATAAGTCGCCATAGCAGGAAGCTCCTACAATGTCCAACTAAAGGACTTTAACTAAAAGTGCTAGGTGGGAGACAACCCACCATGGTATGGTCGCTTCTTTTTCAATTTATTTCTTGTTAATTGCTTTCATTTTTTTCCTTTTCATTTTACTTCATTGAACCTGGAATCATGCATAGCATTCATGTTAATCATTGTATTCTGCATTTATGATGCATAAAAAAAAAAAAACAAATTTGCTCACGCGATCGCATGCCCCATGCGATCGCGTCACATGGCGAACTACACTTCCCACGCGACAACGTCATCCACGTGGCCGCGTGACCTGGAGATCGGCGTAAATATGCAACGTCTAGAATGTTAGGCTGGAATCGTGCATCCCTTGTGCATTTTGCACAAAACCAATCCCACGCGACCGCGTGAGCGACGCGATCGCGTCGCATGGATTGCACAACACCCTAGGACGAGACAGAGAGTTGCGCTAAAATGGTGATGGAGTCGTACATTTAGCACAATTTCCAGCGACGCGATCGCGCGACCCACGCGATCACGTCATCCCCTCTTCCACCCCTCTCATGCGATCGCGTGCCCCACGCGATCGCGTCACTCCCATTTTCACCCCCATCACGCGACCGTGTCCCCCACGCGATCGCATGGATTTGAAAATATAACCCCCTAGCCACGCGAACCCTATCAGTCGCGTAGCCCCCCTAACCCTCTTCTCCCTCTCTTCCTCTTCTTCTCTCAACCACCACCCAGCCACCATTGCCGCCACCCCGACCACCGCCCAGACGCCGTCGCCGTCTAGACGCCACCGCCACCTGCCCCCCTTCCTCCCTCCCCTTCTTTCTTCTTCTTTCTTCCTCTCTTCCCCCCCTCTCTACCACTGCACTCCGCGGACCACCACCCACCACCGCCGGCCATCCCAGCCGCGCCACCCCCCTCTCCCCTATCCTACCCCCTCCCCTATTCCACCCATTCCCCTTTCTTTCCCCTGACCAAACTGCAAGCAGCCACCACGCCGCCGTGCCCGCCACCACGCCGGACGCCGCCGTAGCCACCACCCAGCCGCTTTCTTACCCCGTTCTACTCCTCACGCCTACCAGGTTCCGATGAACGCCGCCTTTCTGTCCTTCGCAGTTATTTTACAATTTTTTTTCTGTTTATAATTAGGATAGATAGATATGCATGCTGTAGTGGATTTTAGGTTGTTAGGTAGATTAGGCTGTGGTTAGTGGATCTAGGTCTGTTTACTTGCACTGTTCATGCTTCTGTTTTATCAAAACTGTAATTCTGCTGTTCCTGTGACCTTGTTCATATGCTGTGATTTCCTGCATTTGCTGCTTGTTAATCTAAATTTTCATGTTTCTATTAATTATAGATAATTGCAGCAAGTTTTTAATTCATATGAACTGCCTTGTTTGCTGTTTATTTTCCGGGATAATCCAATTTTAGCCGGAATGCTGCCCAGATTTTTTGTGAATTGTTTTCATTCATGTTTTGGTTTGGCAATCTAAACTCTATTGTCCTCTGCCTTACCCAAACCACTTCATGAATGCTATGGCAGACTTTCTTACCCTCTTTGATTTCATGGTTTATAAACTGCATTTATGATATTCTGATTCCAGTTCTTGCTTTCTTTATATCTATTAGAATCAACATCACCCTGTTTTCCTTGTTCGGTTGTGAGTTATTTTTAGTCATAATTGTGAATCCTTGTTACATGGACTATTTTCTTTATGCCACTTACTGACTCACTAATTTTAATTTACTAACTTCTTTTTCAAATTCTAACCATACTAACCTTTTCAAAATCTCTTTTCTGATTTTTTTCACTTTCCTCTAACTTTCTAACCATGGCATAATGACTTTTTTTTTCTATTTAACTTGAATTCTGATACATTTTGGATTGTCAATTCTTGCTTTCCAAATTTTAAACTACTAAACAATCCTTAATGCACATTTACTTGACTCATTTACCTCATTCTAATTCTCCTTTGCCGCTTTGAGTTTTCTTTGATTAAATTGCCTATTTGCTTCCCTATTTTTATCCATATCCTGGATTCCCATTTTTCAGGATGTCTGCCTCACAAAGGAAAGGAAAAGGCAAGGCTACTGGCAAGCGCAAGAGAGGAGATTCCTCCCAGTCCATCATTGCCCTCATGCATGATTCCTCATGGCATGAGAAGAACTTTACATAGCAGGAAAAAGCCGACCAGCTGCTCCCTGCAAATGATCCAATAAAATTTACAAACCGATACTATGAGCTGAACTACCCGGCTTTTGCAAACTCCAGGAATCTATACCTGGAGAGAACTCTGAAGATTCCAGAACCACTCCAACAGTACACCACTGAGCAAATCAAGCAAAGAGGCTGGTTCTTTCTGGAGAGAACACTGACAGAGGTCAATGCATCTTGGGTCCGGGAATTCTACTGCAACTACTACATCACCACCCTAGATGCAGTGAACCTGAGAGGAAAGCAAATTCTAGTCACTGAGGAGGCCATAGAGGACATTCTCCAGCTCCCCGCCAAGTTCGATCAGCCTGATGGTTATTCAAAGGCTGAGGAGGACATGCGCCTCATGCAGTTTGATTGGGATGCTGTAAAGGCACGGATAGCTCTCGACCCGACTGTTCCTTGGGAGATAGGTCAGGACACCACCATGCCTAGAGGGATCAAGAGGGCGTACTTAAATGATGAGGCTCGGTTATGGCACCAGATCTTGAGCAATTATGTCATGCCGAGTACTCATGAGACGGAGATCCCAGCTGCTATGATCACCCTCCTATGGTGTGTGCTGGAGGGTAAGAACCTTTATCTACCACGCTTTATCCGACATTATATGGCCAGGGTCCACGTCCGAGGCACCCTCCCTTTCCCGTATCTGGTTACACAGCTAGGCCGTCGAGCTGACGTGCCATGGGAGAATGCCGATGAGAGACCACCAGCGGCGGACTGCAGGAAGATCATTCCTCACAGCAGGAACTTCCTAGCCTTGGGCTACAGACCACCACCCTTCACTGCTACTGATGAGACAGCCCCACCGTCTGCTGGACCCTCTTCATCCACGGCTGCCCCTGGTGCCACCACTGCACCTCCACCTGCCTCTGAGCCCCTATACCGCCTCGTGCACCGCCTATTCTGACAGCTTGATCAGATGGAGCACTGTAACCGGCGCCGGTATGAGAGATCAGTGACGCTATTCGCATCTGAAGCTGATGATCCGACAGGGTGGTGACATCCCCTCTGTGCTCGACACACCATCAGAGCCATCAGAGGAGGAGGAGGATGAGCACGAGGAGGAGACTCATTTCCAGGAGGAGACCCATCAGCAGGCAGACACAGAGCAGGCTGCACCACATCAGGAGGTTACACATCAGATCGAGGCTGCAGATCCGGAGATCCCGATCCAGTCAGCACCGCCTCTACAGCAGCCAGACGCTCAGCCCACCACCACCACAGAGCCTCCAGTACCATCCCTACCAGTGATGACACCCCTTCACACCCGGCTTGACTGAGCATCAGGGACGATGCTTCATTTTAAGTGTGGGGAGGTCGCCATCTCTGGCGTTTTATTTTGGTGAACCACTACATCTCTTTTTCTTTTATTTTGGATATTTTTCTGTATTTTTCTTTTTTTTTCTGAGTACTTATACATTGCTGCTTTTATGTATTTTTACTCTATTTTTGCATTTTGTATTTTTAGTTCATATTTTTAGTTATTTAGTTTAGTTTGCAATTCTGACTTATTAGTGGATTAATTAGTATAGTTTACCCTTTTTAGCATAAGATAGCATAGTTAAATTGAAAAATATAAAAAGGAAGTAAGCTAGGAAACTGAACATAACAGATTTAAATCCATAAACCTTGTATATATAGCATTACATCATATAGTTAAGTTGACAACATTTCATCAAGGAGGAACATTAAAACTTTAAAGGCTACCCTAAATAATTTTTTTTATGAGAATAATGGGAATTTTTAACTAAACCTGCATAACATATATGAATGATATATGATGCTTGAGTTAGAGAACACACAGCCTGTGAGTATTGAGCTTAATTGTATGGTTGCATTCAAACCATAATTTCACTAAATATGTATGTTAGGTGAGATCTTAGTCTAATTAAGGATTCACTTATTAGCTCACTTAGCCTTATACATATATCCTTACCTTTACCTTGGCCCCATTACAACCTTAGTTAAAGACCACATGACTTTTGGTATGACTGTACTCTATAATTGTTGATTGGTTAGATGAAGAACAAAGTTATAAAAAGTAAGAATAAAAAGAAAAGTAGAGTGAATAAACCCAATAAACACTGAGTGACTAGAGGGTAAACACAAAATCCAGTGAGGGTTCAATAACTCATCAACATATATCTGTGCTTAATTTACTAATTGTTTTGCAAGTTTGTACAATATTTTTATTTCCCATCTCATTTGCTAAAATGATTTATTATTTAAGGGTTAGCTATATATATATATATATATATATATATATATATGACTCCTTGAGAATCTAAATTAATTTGGCTACATGTAAGCTTTATATATGAGTGGATAAATTGGAATTGCATGACTCATTAAGGTAGATACATTTAGAATAGGTTGCATTGCATAACATTCCACCACTTTAACCTTACTTTTTACTTTGGATTTAGCATGAGGACATGCTATTGTTTAAGTGTGGGGAGGTTGATAAACCCATATTTTATGATATATTTTGTGCTTAATTTGAGTGATTTATTCAATCCTTCACCCACTTATTCATATTAATTGCATGTTTTACTTTCCCTTCCTTATTATGTGATGTATGTGAAAAACATGTTTCCTATGCTTTAATATTAATTATCTTAATTACCTTTATTTCCATTTGATGCCGTGATTAGTGTGTTGAGTAGTTTCAGATCTTCTAAGGTAGGAATGACTTAAGGGATGGAAAGGAAACATACAAAAATGGAAGGAAAGCACAAAACGGAGCTTCTGAAGAAACTGGCATCCACGCGATCGCATGGACGAAGCGATCGCGTGCCAAGCGCGAATCAGCAGCGACGCGGCCGCATGACTGACGCGACCGCACGCCTTAAGCAGAACGCACATGACGCGGTCGCATGACTAACGCGACCGTGTGGCAAGGAAATGCTCCGAATGACGCGACCGCGTGACCCACGCAGACGCGTGACAGAGGCCACGCACCAGAAATTGCACAAAATGCTAATAGCAAATTCTGAAGCCCTTTTTGGCCCAAATCCAAGTCCAGAAGGCATAGACCAGAGGTTACAAAGTGAGGGAATGCATCCATTCAGAGAGAGCTCGCCAATTTTTACTTTCCATGATTTAGATTTAGTTTGAGAGAGGTTCTCTCCTCTCTCTCTTAGGATTAGGATTAGGATTTAGGACTTCTCTTAGTTTGTAAGAGTGACTCTCGATCCAGGTTTAATATTTACTTTAATGCTTTTATTCGTACCTATAAATGTTGCCAACTTGACTTATGAACCCTTTCCATGTTATGATTTGAATTAATGATTATTTGAGGTATTTCAGTTATTGATTGCTTTCTCCTTAATTTGTGTTACCATTGCTTTCCATCTAAGAACATTTTTATTCCAACAATTTTACTTTTTTTTCCCTTTTGGTCTTGGTTAAGAAATCAGTAACTCAACATTATTAAACTCAGCATAATTGATAATCGTTATCTTGCTAATTGAACTGAACTTCAATAATCCCAACTTTTTCTTAGGAAATAAATAGGATTCGAAGGTAAAACTAATTAGTCCCTTGACTTTCCTTTACTTTAGTAAAGGTTAACTAAGTGGAATTTAGATTCAACTTTCATTATTGTTGAGAGAGATAACTAAGTTGGATTTCCAATTTCTCTTACCTTGCCAAAAGATTGCTTTACAGTATTTATTTATTTTAATTGCCATTTAAATTATTTGTCATATCTACTCTTCACTCTCAACCCCGATTTTACAACCTCCATAACCAATAATAAGAACATACTTCCCTGCAGTTTCTTGAGAAGACGACCCGAGGTTTGAATACTCGGTTAATAATTTTTAAGGGGTTTGTTACTTGTGACAACCAAAACGTTTGCACGAAGGGATTTTTGTTGGTTTAGAGACTATATCTACAACGCGACTATTTTTATGAACTTCTTTACTGGCAAAAATCCCAACATCAAATAGCATCAGAAATGAGTTGGATTGGGCCCAAAATGAGCTATAAATCGCTGGCCACGATTTCTCTTTAGTGGACCCACATGCTCCATCGGTGCGCGCGCGTACATGGTGCATGCACGCCCCTATGCATCAGGCAACATATGGCAAATTTTATATCATTTCGAAGCTCCAGATGTTAGCTTTCCAACGCAACTGAAACCGCCTCATTTGGACCTCTATAGCTCATGTTATGGTCGTTTGAGTGCGAAGAGGTTAGGCTTGACAGCTTTACGGTTCCTTCGTTTCTTCATGAGTTCTCCGACTTTGCATGCTTTTCTCCTCACTTCTTCCATCCAATACTTGCTTTATGAACCTGAATTCACTCAACAAACATGTCAAGGCATCGAATGGAATTAAAGTGGATTAAATTTAGCTATTTTAAGGCCTAAAAAGCATGTTTTCACATTTAAGCAAAAATCAAGGGAGAATTGCAAAACCATGCTATTTCATTGAATAAATGTGAGAAAAGGTGATGAAATCCCCCAAAATAAGCACAAGATAAACCACAAAATTAGGGTTTATTAGAGGTGTGGGTGATGGCGGGGCAGACGAGGTACGAGTGTCTGAAGATGGGCCGGGATGTTGGCTAGCAGAGGGTACTAGGGGTCTGATGTACTTCCCGTTCGGGACATACTGATCAGCTCTTGGGATTAACGCCTTGGTATCCCCATCCCTATAAAAGACTCCTGCTGCAGAGACAAGATCCAAAACTAAGGATGGGAAGGGTAGGTTACCTGCAATCTGTACGTGTCCCATGGCCTACCGAATATGTCTGGGTAAGTTGAGGGGCTGCTCTGTAAGAATGTACCAGATGAGGACAACCATGTGTGCACTGAAGGTGAACTCGTGAGTGCTCGAAAAAATATAGTGGGACATAATCTGTGCTCACACGCAAGCCTCCAAAGTGAGTGCAGGAGTTGAGATGCTCTTAGGTCGAGTCCGATGCTGTCCGTAGATCCACTCGCTGCCAGGTTGTGCTATGACCCCAAGGACGCTATTTCAGTCAAACCGGTATGTCTGGCACTTAAAAGAGGCCTCTTGATAGGCGTCCCATCCCTCTGGGCTAGGTGGAAGATCCAACACTCACTGAACGGCTTCTTTGGAGACGGGTATTTGCTTCTGACGAACATAAACAGACTGCAGGGTAGGCGAGTGGAAGTTGGAGTAGAATTTGACTACCCATGATAGATTGGCCTCCCGCGGCTATCTTCTCAAGAATCCCCACTGTCTCCTCTCAATACGGGGCTCCACAAAATTAACAAAGTGTGTTGGAACAATGAGTAGGTGTTCATTGTTATAGTTTCTCTCAGCCAGGATGGGGAATATATGCTCACAGTAATGGTTAGTGAACCATGCAGAGTCCCTAGCAAGGAATGCCTTTTCTGCCTCATCAACTTTGATTATCCGCGTCACCCGCTTCGTGGGTGGCTTAACGCTTGTGGTGGGTTGTGCCTTAGCCACAGTTCTTTTAGTGCCTTTCCTTGTCGGTGTCTTGTCAGTAGCCTTCTCTTTTCTTTTCTTAGTACCCATACTATAGAAGAAAGAAAAAGGAAGAATGTTAAGTATAGATAACAAAAACCGAAAAGCAGGAATTCCAAGTGATAATAAATGCCAAAGAAAAGATAATAGCTTAAATACATGGTAGCTACAACATGTAGATAAGACAACAATTAGGATCATGAAGGCGAATCATGACAAATAGATGCAAGAGGGTTTATGGCATGCAATTAAGAGGCATGAGAAGCATAACTCAAGCATCAAATTGAACAAGAAGTATCATATGGAAGAAAAGAGTGAGCATTTGTATTATGATAATTGTGAATGATAATTCCAATACATGTGGAAAGCAAGTGTGGTGAAAAAGAGGCATTAAAGTAGTAAGACAATAGTAGAAAATAATTCAAAATGCCATGTTGGCTTTTTCACAAACACTTGGTGTTCAAGTGAAAATAGGAATGAAAATAAGTAATCCAAGTGTATATGAGATTCATGTCAATTGTCAAATTACTCCTCATAATATCCACAAGCTCAAATATAATACATGCGATTTATAATAAATTAGGAAGATGAATGTAAAACATGCGATTTATGTGAATAAGTGTGAGTTTAGTGGATAAAATCCACTCAATTAAGTACAAAATGTACCACGAAATAGTGGTGCATCAAATCTCCCCACACTTAAACATTAGCATGTCCTCATGCTAAGCTCAAGAGAACCAAAAGAGCGAAGAGGAATGGTAAAACTTATGAAATGCAACCTATCTATATGAATGCAACTAAATGCAAAATGCTCTTTCCTACTTGGTTTAAAAGAAAATAAATTCTCCAAGAATAAATATAAACTAGATTCCACTAATTTAAATCACAAAATAAAGTACAAGTGAACTTGGCCAAGAAGATAGCTCATGAAAGCCGGGAATAAGGAATCGAGCACCGAACCCTCACCGAGAGTGTATACACTCTGATCACTCAAGTGTTTAAGGTTCGATTCTCTCAATTCTCTACTAACCTTTCTTTCTAAGACTTGCTCTTCTTCTACCAATCAACAAATAATTTGATGCATAAATACACATATCAAGAGGTCTTTTAAGGGTTGTAATGGGGTTAGGGTGAAGGTAGGAATGTATTTGGTTACGTGGACTAAAATCTAAATCCTTGACCAACCTAAATTGCTCACCTAACCTAAGACATTCTATGTAATCACAGTACACAAATCTAATTGACCATTAACTATGTTTATCACATATTCATGCATCCTAATTTGAGTACAACTCATATACATTGCTACCACCATTTACTTTGGGGTATTTTGTCTCCTTTTTATTATTATTTATTTTTTTCTTTTTTTTTGTTTTTCCTATTTTTCTCAATGCATATGATTAAGGTATTAAATGCATGAACATGTCATCAACATTCTTTCCTTGTTTTCACATTTTTCATAAAAATACACAACACCCAATTCTCAAACCAAATGTTTCCAAACCCAACTTCCCTACACTTAAATCATGAATACTCCCACTAGTCTAAGCTAACCAAGGATTCAAATTAAGGACATTATTATTTTCTGTTTAGAGTTAGTGATGAGCTAAAGTAAAGAATAAATGGGGTTAAAAGGCTCAACATTGGTTTACAAAGGATAATGAAAAGGTTAGGGCCATATGGGTATGTAAGCTTAGTGAAACAAGGCCTCAGTCATATAAGTGCATGCATACATCAAACAATGGAAATATAGAATTAAGCAAGACAAAGATCACAATTTTAGAGAGAACAACACACACCAAAAATAAAACATTGGTTGATAAAATGCAACCAATCAAATAGGCTCAAAATCTTACTAGTTTTGTGTGTTCGAGCTCTAAACCATGTTCCAATATAATATTTCTTCAAACAAGTTCAATAAAAATTTTAATTCAAATTAGTGAAATGCTTTAAACTAGTTTCTTAGAGAAGAACTCATCACTCCAACCAAATAGTGGTAAAATTATGCACAAAATCAAATAAACATGCAATCAAACATGCAAATGCAACAACTAATTTAATAAGAAAAATTAAACATTGGTGTTGAAATAGGAAATAACTAACCGACGGAAGTCGGTATCGACCTCCCCACACTTAAAGATTGCACCGTCCTCGGTGCAGGCTAAGATGTGCAAGTGGACGGGTGGCTCCAACTGATGCGTTTTCCAAAGAAAGTGCGTAAGAACTTGTTTGTCGCCCCATGTAAAAGTTTTCCGTTTCCTTTCTTGATGGCCATCCTGAAAGAAGAGAAAAGGGAAGAAAAGTAACCTAGAAACAAAGATAGAAAACAAATAAAATATAGGTGGGTTAATGCCAAATATTGAGGGTCTCAATTACATGGTAGCTACAACATGCAAGTGAGAAGACAGTAGAAGCAAATGGCATATCAATAGTGCAAGAATTGCAACAATGGGGAAGAGAGTGTGGGTAATGCAAGATAGTATAGGTGCATATCAATGCAAATAGAATATAAGTGTGATAAAAATTAGCATTGACTTATAATTAATAATACCCAACAATTTAAAGCAAGTCTCGAATCACCAAAATAATGCAAGAAAAGATGCAACAGTTGAATAAGAACATTTAACACCAACGATAAAATAATAACTTAGAAAAGAAAATAAAAATATGCACAAAATTAAAATGCAATGAATGAAAGTATGCAAATAAATTAAGTAAAATAGAATGAAAGGGAATAAGGATGAGAAGGGAGGAGAAGAAAGTGAGAAAGGAGGAAGAAAGAAGGAGAAAGGAGAGAAGAAAGAAGTAAAAAAAATGAAAAACAAGACGTGACGCGCGCGCATGCATCACGCGTAAGCGTGAAAACTGAAACAGCTATGCGACGCGTAAGCGTCGCCCACGCCTACGCGTGGGTGGCGAAAAATCCATTCTGACGCGTGAGCGTCGGTCACGCGTATGCGTGACTGCCCATGCGACTCCAGCACCATGGCCACACAACTCTCTGTTCAATTCACTCTTAACGCCAATTATCATCCCCACGCGTACGCGTCGCTAATGCGTACGCGTGGGTTGAAATTTCTGCAGGGGACGCGTACGCGTGATGCACAGGTACACGTGGGGTGGCTTGTGCGCCACACACCCCTCCCGCGCGTCTCCATCGCAACTCTCTGTCCCATTTATTTATACTGCGAACTTGCATGGGATGCGTGCGCGTCATAGACGCTTACGAAGTTCACATTTTTTTTTCTTTAACCTATGAAATATGAAGCAAAATAATGGTAAACATGCAGAATTGGAAATTAACACTGATAAAAATAAATTAAAACAATTAAAGGGGAAGATGATACCATGGTGGGTTGTCTCCCACCTAGCACTTTTAGTTAAAGTCCTTAAGTTGGACATTTGGTGAGCTCCTTGTCATGGTGGCTTGTGCTTGAACTCGACTTGAAACTTCCACCAACGCTTGGACTTCCAATAAGCTCTATCAATTCCAAGTAAATTTTCCAAGCCTTGAGGAAGTTCTTTACAAGCTTTGAGCTCTCAAAATTGATCCTCTTGTATGCCGGGATCCTAAATCTTGTTTCTACACCCGTTTTCAAGTTCATTATTAACGTTAGGATTTTTGCCAGTAAAGAATGTCATAAAAACAGTCGCGTTGTAGATATAGTCTCTAAACCGACAAAAATCCCTTCGTACAAACGTTTTGGTTGTCACAAGTAACAAACCCATTTGAAATTGATAACCGAGTATTCAAACCTCGGGTCGTCTTCTCAAGGAATTGCAGGGAGGTATGTTCTTATTATTGGTTATGAGGATTGTAAATTGGGGGTTTTGGAAGTAAGGAAGCAGTATGTTGCACAAAAAGAATAAAATAAAATAGTAATAATAAAATAACTCTTGGCAAGGTATGAAGACTGGAGGTCCTATCCCAGTTATCCTTATCAATTGTAATGAGAATTGGATTTTTCTCCCACTTTATTAACCTCTAACTATGAAGGTAAGTTAAGCGGATGAATTAATTCTTGAAGAATTCCAATTCTCAATCAACAATGAGTTTGATAACTCAAGAGTCACCAATTATTTAACCAAAGCCAAAAAGGGGAGAAATTCTACTTGAATGAAAATAATTTGGATAAATCGAGAACTTTAATAAATTAAAGAAAGCAATGATAAGTCTGGAATACCTCAATTAACTCTAATAAAGACATCAAATGTAACATGGAAGAGTTCATAAATTAAATTAGAAAAATAAATAAAAATAAAGAACCTGGGATTGAGAGTCACTCCTAAAACTAAGAGAAATCCTAAATCCTAATCCTAAGAGAGAGGAGAGAACCTCTCTCTCTAAAAACTACATCTACTCCTAAAATTATGAATTATGAGAGCCTCCTCATGAATGGATGCATTTTCCCACTTTATAGCCTCTAATCTGTGTTTTCTGGGCCGCGAACTGGGTCAAAAACAGTCCAGAATTCGCTGGTTTTGAATTTTGCCACGCTGGTTTTTCATCACTGCGATGCGGCCGCATGTATCACGCGGTCGCGTCACCTAGCGTCACTGAAACTATATGATATTATATATCAAATCGAAGCCCCGGACGTTAGCTTTCCAACGCAACTAGAACCGCGTCATTTGGACCTTTGTAGCTAAAGTTATAGCCGTTTGAGTGCGAAGAGGTCAGGCTGGACAGCTTAGCAATTTCTCCAACTTCTTGTATTTCTTCCACTTTTGCATGCTTCCTTTCCATCCTCCAAGCCATTCTTGCCCTATAATCTCTGAAAACACTTAACACACATATCAAGGCATCTAATGGTAATAAGAGAGGATTAATAATAAGCAAATATAAGATCAAAGAAGCATGTTTTCAATCAAAACACATAATTAGGAAGGAAATATAAGACCATGCAAATAGTATGAATAAGTGGGTAAAGAGTTAATAAAAACCACTCAATTGAGTACAAGATAAACCATAAAATAGTGGTTTATCATCCTCCCCATACTTAAACACTAGCATGTCCTCATACTAAGCTCAAGAGAAGCTATAAAGATGAAGAGGAATGGTATGAAATGCAACCTATGAATGCAACTACATGCTAAAATTGACTTACTTGGTTAAGAGTAAATAAGTTCTCCAAGACAAATACAAACCAATTTCCACTAATTCAAATCATACAATAAAAAGTAAGTGAACTTGTAAGAAGACAGCTCATGAAAGCAGGGAACATAGAATTTAAGCGTTGAACCCTCACTGGAAGTGTATATCACTCTAATCTCTCAAGTGTATAGGGTAATTCACTCTAGTCTTCTCTAATCATGCTTTCTAAAACTTTGTTCTTCATTTAACTAATCAACAAAATTTAGTATACCAATGCAAACATCATGAGGTCTTTTCAAGGTTGTAATGGGGCTAAGGTAAGGGTAAGGATATATATATATATATATAAGGCTAAGTGAGCTAACAAATTGAATCCTTGACTAGTCTAAGATCTCACCTAACATATACATACTTTATACAATTTTAAAATACTTTACCTAACTACCCCAAATTTTTCCCACTTGTATTACATGCTCATGTATCAAACTTATTTTTGAATTTTGTCCCATGTGCATTGATTCTTTTTATTTTGCATTTGGGGTAATATATATTTTTTTCATTTTTCTCTTCTTCTTCTTCTTCTTCTTCTTCTTTTTTTGTATCCCCTTATTTAATTACTTAATATATTTTTCTTCAATGCACATGGTAATTTAATTATTTTGATTTCACATGAGCATGCTTCCCAAATTTTCAAATGACTTATTCAATTTAATTCCCTATTTTTTCATATCATCCCATGTTCCCATAAAATTTCCCAGACTTAAATTTTTACACAATATCTATCTTAAGCTAACCAAGGATTCAACTTGGGATTCTTATTTTGTTTTTCTGCTTAAGGCTAGTAATGTGGTTATAAAACAGAAGGGATTTAAAAGCTCAAGGGGGCTAACAAGGGTGATGTAAAAGGTAGGCTAATTTTGGGATAAGTGAGCTAAAATCAAACAATGGCCTCAATCATATGCAAGCATGTAAATACACTAAATATTGGACATATAGAATGGAACAAAGTAAAGATTACAATCATAGAGAAGGGAACACACAGGAATAAAATATTTATGGTTAAATAATGTAACCATATAAATAAGCTCAAATCTCACAGGTTGTGTGTTCTTTAGCTCAAAAAAACATGTTCCAAATATAACTTCCAAACAAGTTTAACACAAAAAAAATTTTTTTTTTCAATTTAAATTAGTGAAATATTATAAAAATTTCTTGAAAAAGAAAATATTACTTCAACCAAGTAGTAACTAAATGCATAAAATCAAATAAACATGCAATTAAATATGCAAATGTAATAATTAACAAAGAAAATAAAATATTGGTGTTTGAGACAGGAAAGTACTAACCCATGGAGATCGGTATCGACCTCCCCACACTTAAAGATTGCACTGTCCTCGGTGCATACTGAGATGTGCAGGTGGACGGGTTGTTTTAACTGTTGCTTTTCTCTAAGGATTGTGCAGATGGACTTGTCTGTCTCCCCATGTAAACATCTTTCGGTTCCCTTCCGGGTGGCCATCCTGAAAGAAAAAGGGAAGAAGAGTAACCCAGAAATAGAGATAAGAAAATAAAAGAAGTATGGGTGGGTTAATGCCAAATGATAAGGGTCTCATTTACATGGAAGCTTCAACATGTAAGTGAGAAAACAATAGAAGCCATGGCATACCAATGGTGCAAAATTTGCAACAATGGGGTAAAGAGTGGGGGAGGAGAGATAATATAAATTCATGTCAATGCAAAAGTAATACAAATATAAAAGATTGGCATTGATTTAAATAATATTACTCAATCAGAATTAAACAAGTCACTAAGCATCAAGAAAATACGAGAAAAGATGTAACAGTTGAATAAGAATATTTGAACACCAATAATAATTTTTAGAAAAATAAAAATATGCAATGAATGAAAGTGTGCAAATAAATTAAATAAAATAGAATAGAAGTGAGAGAAAATAAGAAAGGAAGAAGAAAGAAATAAGAAAAGATGAGAAGAATAAGGATTCGGAGAAGAAAAGATAAGAAAATTGGCACTAATCTGGATAGGTTGTGCGACGCTGGCAACGCGGTCGCGTGGCTGACGCGGTCGCGTGGTGCACAAATAACGTTAGGTGACGCGGACGCGTGGGGCACGCGATCGCATGACTTGATTTGTGCTGGTGGCACGAGTGCAGCCTAGCGGTCGCACAACTCTCTGTTCAAAACTTAGTATTGCCAAAATCCTGGGTGACGCGGTTGCATGGTCGACGCGATCGCGTGAGTGGCTATCATGGGATATGACAAGGACGCGTGAGGCACGCATTCGCGTGGTTAGGCTTGGGCTTCCAGCACGAGTCCAGCCCAACTCCAGCTCAACTTTCGGCCATGCACCCTTTTTACGCCGATTTCAGGTCACGCGGCCGCGTGGGTGACGCGGCGGTCGCGTGGGAGGCCATTATTCGCATATGATGCGGTCGCGTCAGCGACGCGGTCACGTGGGGTGATTTGTGCCATTGGCACGCCTCCAGCGCTACTCCTGCGAAACTCTCTGTTCATATTAATATTGTCTCCCATCTCCTGGCGACGCGGACGCATCGCTGATGCAGTCGCGTCGCGTGCTCGCTTTTTTTTTTTATCTAAAAACAAATGCAGAATGCAGTGTTAATGTGATGCAAAACTCCAGGTTCAATGAAATAAAATAAAATTCAAAATTAAACAAAACTAAATAAAATTATAATTGAAAAAAGGAAAGATTATACCATGGTGGGTTGTCTCCCACCTAGCACTTTTAGTTAAAGTCCTTAAGTTGGACGTTTGGTGAGCTTCCTATTATGGTGGCTTGTGCTTGAACTCGTCCAGGAATCTCCACCAATGTTTGTGATTCCAGTGTCCTCCGGGGTCCCAAACTAGGCACAGAAAGTCTTCAAGTAAGTTAAAGCAAGTGACCAGGCCCCAAGAGTGGTGATTAATAGAATGGATTCCGGGGTCCCAGACCTTGCCTTTGCACCCGTCTTTTGGTTGAGCAATATTGTTCCCTCCGGGTGGCAAGTAGTCTAAATTCTCACGTAAGCGGCCAAACAATTTCCTAGACCCATTCAGTTGAGCTCTATACCAACCTTTACTCTTAAACTTAAAGCTTCCAACCATGATGAACCTTGTAGGACAATTCTTACCACTGGCCATCTTCCTCTTACTCTTAATGTCACAAAGAGCTCTAAGTTGACCATCCGTCTCCAGTAGCCCATATTCAAGTGGGATTAGAAAGCTATGTGATATGAATTTTACCCACTTGAATGTTGTGAAGGATGATGGCAACTTAGGGGGAGGTATTTTTAATGAAATTGCAAGCTCCACTCCCTTGTGCTCTTCTCTGATAATTACCACCTCTTTGCAAGCTTCTTCAATTTTAACCTCTTCCTCTTGGCAGCTCTCTTCCAATTTAATCTCCTCTTTATTGCTTTCCAAGGGCATGGGAGGTTGTGCTTCATCTTCTTGAATCTCCATCTCTTGATCAACCTCTTCCAAGTCTTCAACTATGATATGCTTTGGAGGTTGTACACCCTCCTCAACATCAATTACAACCGTCTTGGAAGGAGGCTCTATGTCTTGACTTTCCCATGGAGGTTCTGCATCTCCTAAGTCTTCAACCAACTCTTCTTCTTGAATAATGACAGCTTCTTCTACTTGTTCTAGTACGAATTCATTTTCTGTCTTGTCCACTGGGGTTTCTGGTATCTCCTTCATGCTACGCTCTTCACTAGACTGTCCACATGGGGCTGTGGCTGATCCTTGTGTATTTAAGTGCCTTGAAACCCATTGAATTACTACTTGCTCTAGTTTTTGAATGGTTGTTTGAAATTTATTTACTGTTTCCCTTAGGCGAACCTCTGCTTCTTGGGTTGTCGGACTTGGACATGATACAAAAGAAAGTGGTGGTAGTTGGAAGTGATTGGATTGGAATTGGGGTGGTTCTATATATGGTTCATATGGCTCATAAGGTGGTTGGTATGGTGGTTGAGGGTTAGGGTCATATGGAGGTGAATGGTGGTAGTTGGCTTGTGAGTGTGGTAGTTCAAAGTTGTGTTAAGGAAAGGGTTCATAGGCATATGGTGGTGGTTGTTGATAGTCCATTGGAGGTGGTTGTTGCCATGAGGGTTGATAAAATCCTTGTGGCTCCTCCCATCTTTGATTGTTCCAACCTTGATGCCTGTTCTCAATGTAATTTCTTCTTCCTGTAACATAATTGTAACCAGACTCATAGCCAAAGGGGTGAGAGTTCATAGTAGCAAATAAAAAATTAAAAGGTTATTTAAATTTTGAATTTGAAAATTAAATTTTAAAATTTGATTTTTTAAATTTTTGAAATTTGAATTTTTGAAATTTGAAAATTGAAAAATTTTTAAATTTGAATTTTGAAAAATTTTTAAATTTGATTTTTGAAATTTGATTTTTGAAATAAGATAAGATAAGATAAAAATTTTTAAAATAAAATCCAATAACCTCTTAATTTACGAAAAAGCAAAAATAAAAACAAAAATAAAAACAAAAATAAACAAGAAAAAAACAAATATTTACAATAACCAATAATAAGGCACACGTTTGCAATTCCCCGGCAACGGCGCCATTTTGACTTAGGATTTTTGCCAGTAAAGAATGTCATAAAAACAGTCGCGTTGTAGATATAGTCTCTAAACCGACATAAATCCCTTCGTACAAACGTTTTGGTTGTCACAAGTAACAGACCCCTTTGAAATTGATAACCGAGTATTCAAACCTTGGGTCGTCTTCTCAAGGAATAGCAGGGAGGTATGTTCTTATTATTGGTTATGAGGATTGTAAATTGGGGGTTTTGGAAGTAAGGAAGTAGTATGTTGCACAAAAAGAATAAAATAAAATAGTAATAATAAAATAACTCTTGGCAAGGTATGAAGACTGGAGGTCCTATCCCAGTTATCCTTATCAATTGTAATGAGAATTGGATTTTTCTCCCACTTTATTAACCTCTAACTATGAAGGTAAGTTAAGTGGATGAATTAATTCTTGAAGAATTCCAATTCTCAATCAACAATGAGTTTGGTAACTCAAGAGTCACCAATTATTTAACCAAAGCCAAAAAGGGGAGAAATTCTACTTGAATGAAAATAATTTGGATAAATCGAGAACTTTAATAAATTAAAGAAAGCAATCATAAGTCTGGAATACCTCAATTAAATCTAATAAAGACATCAAATGTAACATGGAAGAGTTCATAAATTAAATTGAAAAAATAAATAAAAATAAAGAACCTGGGATTGAGAGTCACTCCTAAAACTAAGAGAAATCCTAAATCCTAATCCTAAGAGAGAGGAGAGAACCTCTCTCTCTAAAAACTATACCTACTCCTAAAATTATGAATTATGAGAGCCTCCTCATGAATGGATACATTCCCCCACTTTATAGCCTCTAATATGTGTTTTCTGGGCCGCAAACTGGGTCAAAAACAGTCCAGAATTCGCTGGTTTCGAATTTTGCCGCGTTGGTTTTTCGTTATTACGACGCGGCCGCATGGATCACGTGGTCGCGTTGCCTAGAGTCAGGGAAACTATATCATATTATATATCAAATCGAAGCCTCAGACGTTAGCTTTCCAACGCAACTGAAACCGCGTCGTTTGGACCTCTGTAGCTAAAGTTATAGCCGTTTGAGTGCGAAGAGGTCAGGCTGGACAGCTTAGCAATTTCTCCAACTTCTTGTATTCCTTCCACTTTTGCATGCTTCCTTTTCATCCTCCAAGCCATTCCTGCCCTATAATCTCTGAAAACACTTAACACACATATCAAGGCATCTAATGGTAATAAGAGAGGATTAATAATAAGCAAATATAAGATCAAAGAAGCATGTTTTCAATCAAAACACATAATTAGGAAGGAAATATAAAACCATGCAAATAGTATGAATAAGTGGGTAAAGAGTTAATAAAAACCACTCAATTGAGTACAAGATAAACCATAAAATAGTGGTTTATCAATTATCATGATTCCATCCGGGTGGTTCAGCCTTAGAATTCTCATGTGAGCACCCAAACATCCTCCTAGACATATTCACTTTGGTTCTACACCAACCATTGTTATCAAACTTTGAGCGTGCAACCATCATGAACCTAGAGTGACGTTTCCAACCACTACACAATTCTCCCTTACTCTTCAATCCACAGAGAGCTCTAAGTTGACCATTGATGAGCGGATAATTTATACCCTTTTTGGCATTGTTTTTACATAGTTTTTAGTATGTCTTAGTTACTTTTTATTATATTTTTCTTAGTTTTTATGAAAAAATCATATTTTTGGACTTTACTATTAATTTGTGTGTTTTTCTGTAATTTCAGGTATTTTCTGGCTGAAATTGAGAGATCTGAGTAAAAGTCTGATTCAGAGGCTGAGAAAGGACTGCAGATGTTGTTGGATTCTGACCCTCCTGCACTCGAAGTGGATTTTCTGGAGCTATAAAAGCCCAATTGGCGCGCTCTCAATTTCTTTAGAAAGTAGACATTATGGGCTTTCCAACAATATATAATAGTCAATACTTTATCCGAGATTAGATGGCCCAAACTGGCGTTTAACGCCAGCCAGAGACCCTTTTCTGGCGTAAAACGCTAGAAGTGGCACCAAAACTGGAGTTAAACGCCCAAAATGGCACCCAAGCTGGCGTTTAACTCCAAGAATGACCTATACACGTGAAAGCTTCAATACTCAGCCCAAGCACACACCAAGTGGGTCCCGGGAGTGGATTTCTGCACTATCTGCACTTAGTTACTTACTTTGTGTAAACCCTAGTAACTAGTTTAGTATAAATAGCACTTTTTACTATTGTATTCGAATCTTTTGGAGAATTTTATCATATTATCATACTTGGAACCTCTTTGGGAGACTAGCCTCACAGCCATGCCTAGACCTCTTTCTCTTATGTATTTTCTACGGTGGAGTTTCTACACCTCATAGATTAAGGTGCGGAGCGCTGCTGTTCTTCATGAATTAATGCAAGTACTATTGTTTCTCTTTCAATTCACACTTACTTCTTCTGCAAGTTATACTCTCATACTTAATTCAGTTAAATCAGAATGAGGGGGTGACCCGTGACAATCACCCACTATCTTCGTTACTCGCTTAGCCAAGATCCGTGTGCCTGACAACCACAATCGGTCTACATGATGTTCAACGTAGTCATTGGACGACATCCGGAGTATATTCTCTTGGGTCTCTGATCCACAAATTCGCATTGCCTCTCCTGACAACAGAGCATTCGAATCCGTGATTAAAACCTTCGTGGTATAGGCTAGAACCAATTGGCAGCATTCCTGGGTTTCGGAAAGTCTAAACCTTGTCTGTGGTATTATGAGTAGGATCTGGGAAGGGTTGACTGTGACGAGCTTCAAACTTGCGAATTTTGGGTGCAGTGACAGTGTGCAAAAGGATAGAGAGATCCTATTTCGATGCTAGTGAGAACCAACATATGATTAGCCGTGCGGTAGTTGTGCCTGGTATTTTTCATCCGAGACGAAAAATCTGACAGTTGATTAGCCGTGCAGAGATCGTACCTGGTATTTTTCATCTGAGAGGATCATACAGCTTGCCATGGAAGGGAGCACGCATGATTGGAAGAAGACAATAAGAACGCAGAGGTTCAGAGGCAACAAAGCATCTCCAAACGCTTATCTGAAATTTCCACCAATGAATCACATAAGTATCTTATTTTATTTTATGTTTTATTTATCTTTTAGTTATCAAAACTTCATAACCATTTGAATCCGCCTGACAATAGCTTGCTTCAAGCTGACAATCTCCGTGAGATCGACCCTTACTCATGTAACGTATTACTTGGACGACCCAGTGCACTTGCTGGTTAGTTGTGCGGAGTTGTGAAAAGTGTGATCACAATTTCGTGCACCAAGTTTTTGGGTCATTGCCAGGGATTGTTCGAGTTTGAACAACTGACGGTTCGTCTTGTTGCTTAGATTGGGTAATTTTATTTTATGTTTAAGCTTTTTATGTTTATTTTCGAAAAAAAATTGTGTTTTCGAAAAAAAATCATTCAAAAAAAAATTTTAAGAATGAATTCAAGAGTCTCATGAGATTTGTTGAAGCCTAGCTGGCTGTTAAGCCATGTCTAATCTTTTGGACTGAGGCTTCCACTTTTCATTGTAGAAAGGACATGCTTGTATATGTTATGTTAAAGCTTTCCTGGCTATTTGGCCATGTCTAATTCTTTTGGACCGAAGCTTTAGAATAACATTGCATGAACCTTTAGATTCTCATTTAAAACTCTGTGCTAAAGCTTGGTTGGCCATTTGGCCATGTCTAAATCTTTTGGACCGAAGCTTTAGACTAACATTGCATGAATCCTGGAATTCTTATTAAAAATTTTGAATTTCTTTATTTTCTACTTCCAAAAATTTTTCAAAAAATACAAAAAAATTTAATAAAATCATAAAACCAAAAAAAAAATTTGTGTTTCTTGTTTGAGTCTAGTGTCAAATTTTAAGTTTGGTGTCAATTGCTTGTATTTTTAATTTCCCTTAAATTTTCGAAAATTCATGCATTATGTTCTTCATGATCTTCAAGTTGTTCTTGATGATTTTTCTTGTTTGATCTTTATTTTTTCTTGTTTTGTGTCTTTTGTTGTTTTTCATATGCATATTCAAATTATTAGTGTCTAAAGGTTAAAATTTTTAAGTTTGGTATCTTGCATGTATTTCTTTTCTTAAAAATTTTCAAATATATGTTCTTGATGTTCATCATGATCTTCAAAGTGTTCTTGGTGTTCATCTTGACATTCAAAGTGTTCTTACATGCATTATTTATTTTGATCTTAAATTTTTATGTTTTGTTTCATTTTGTTGTTTTTCTCTTTCTTCATTAATTCAAAAAAATAAAAAATAGTATCTTTTCCTTATTTTACTCATAAATTTCAAAATTTTTTGACTTAGTCAAAGATTTTTAAAATTTAGTTGTTTCTTGTTAGTCAAGTCAAAATTTCAATTTAAAAATTCTATCATTTCAAATCTTTTTCAAAATCAATTCTTTTTCATTTTTCTTTTAACATTTTCGAATTCTTTCTTAAAATTTTTCAAAATCTTTTTCATTTTTCTTTTAATGTTTTCGAAAATCCTTAAACAAATTTTTTTAAAATCTTTTTCTTAATTTTATTTCATAATTTTCAAAATTATTGCTAACATTTAATGTTTTGATTCAAAAATTTCAAGTTTGTTACTTTTCCGTTAAGAAAAATTCAATCTTTAAATTCTAGAATCATATCTTTTAGTTTCTTGTTAGCCAAGTCATCAACTTTAATTTTGAAAATCAAATCTTTTTAATTTCCTTTTCAATCTTTTTCAAAATAAATTTCAAATCATATCTTTTTCAAAATTCTAATTTCAAAATCTTTTTCTAACTTATTATCTTTTCAAAAATTTCAAATCTTTTTCAATTAACTACTTGACTTATTTGTTTTAATTTTAAAAAGATTACTATTTCTTATCTTTTTAAAAACCACCTAACTACTTTTCTCTCTCTCTAATTTTCGAAAACCACTAATAACTTTTTCAAAATTCTTTTTAATTTTATTTCTTCTAATAAATTCAAATTCTAACTATTAATTAAAATAAAAGTAAAAACACTTTTCTTTTCTTTTAAATTAATATTCGAATACTCCCTCTTTCTGTGTTCGAATTCTTCTTATTCTCTCTCTACCTCATTCTTCTATTCTTCTATTCTTCTATTCTTCTACTCACATAAAGGAAACTAAACCCATTTCATTGGGTTAGGGAGCTCTATTGTAATTCAATGGATCAATAGTAGTTTTCATCGTCTTCTTCTTTCTTTTCTCTTGATTTTTGTTAGAAAGCTTTCGATCTTAATTTAATTGGATAGTTGTCATGACAAAGAAGCTATCCATAATTGGAATTCTTTGGATCCTTGAGAGAGGGATGAAGAATTCATGCTAGAATTGCTTTCTCACATTGGATTAGATTGGGGGTTGGATGGATATAGTGACATGTAATCCTACCAATACTTTGATCTATGAATTTGTGTGGTATAGTTAGTGACCGAACTTCAACTCTTTCCATGAGCAATTAAATCAAGACATTGGGCAATTGTTCATGCTTAGAGAGATTGGTGAGCCAAGACATCGGGATCCAATCATCTAAGATTGCCAAGCAATGTCAATGAATGCATTGATTGAGAAAGAGGTGAAAATGATTTGATCTGGAGAATTCAATATCTCCTAAAACCCAATGAACCCCTACTCTGATCTTACCCATTCTGTTTATATTCTACTTCTTTAATTTCATGCTTAATCCCTGTTCCCTTTTAATTTCTTGCAATTTAAGCTTCTGCACTGTAATTATCCGCAATTTAAGTTCTGTAGTTTAATTCCTTGCAATTTAAGTTTCCCGCCAATTTTACTTTCTGCAATTCTCAACCAAATTTGATTTTGCTCAACTAGCACAATTCTCCCATTAACATTGATCAACCAACCAATCCCTGTGGGATTCGACCTCACTCTACAGTGAGTTTTTACTTGACAACAATCCGGTACACTTGCCGGTAGAAAATTGTTGAGAGACAGTTTTCGAGTGAATCACATTCCATGCCACAAAGACCTTGGTGTGCGAAATCGTGATCATTCCTTCCTTGGTAATGGCGCTAAAACCTCAATACACATGTTCATGTTCTTAATTCTGTTTCACAACTTCGTACAACTAACCAGCAAGTGCACTGGGTCATCCAAGTAATAAACCTTACGTGAGTAAAGGTCGATCCCACGGAGATTGTCGGCTTGAAGCAAGCTATGGTCAACTTGTAAATCTCAGTTAGGCAGATTCAACTGATTTTATGAATTGATAAGTAAAAGATAAATAAAATATAAACTAGGATAGTGGTACTTATGTAATTCATTGGTGAGAATTTCAGATAAGCGTATAGAGATGCTTTCGTCCCTCTGAACCTCTGCTTTCCTACTATCTTCATCCAATCCTTCCTACTCCTTTCCATGGCAAGCTGTATGTTAGGCATCACCGTTGTCAATGGCCACCTGTCCTCTCAGTGAAAATGGTCCAATGCGCTGTCACTGCATGGCTAATCATCTGTCGGTTCTCGATCATACTGGAATAGGATTTACTATCCTTTTGCGTCTGTCACTACGCCCAGCACTCGCGAGTTTGAAGCTCGTCACAGTCATTCAATCCCTGAATCTTACTCGAAATACCACAGACAAGGTTTAGACTTTCCGGATTCTCAAGAATGGCCGTCCATGGGTTCTAACTTATACCACGAAGACACTAATAACTCGGACTCGGTCCCCTGTATTAGATATCCAAGAAATATCCATTCAATCTAAGGTAGAACGGAAGTGGTTGTCAGGCACGCATTCATAAATGAGAATGATGATGAGCGTCACATAATCATCACATTCATCATGTTCTTGGGTGCGAATGGATATCTTAGAATAGGAATAAGCTTGAATTGAATAGAAAAACAGTAGTACTTTGTATTAATTCATGAGGAACAGCAGAGCTCCACACCTTAATCTATGGTGTGTAGAAACTCTACCGTTGAAAATACATAAGTGATGAAGGTCCAGGCATGGCCGAGAGGCCAGCCCCCAAACGTGATCAAAAAATAAAACTAAAGATGTAAATACAATAGTAAAAAGTCCTATTTATACTAAACTAGTTACTAGGGTTTACATAGATAAGTAAATGATGCAGAAATCCACTTCCGGGGCCCACTTGGTGTGTGCTTGGGCTGAGCATTGAGCTTTACACGTGTAGAGGCTTCTCTCGGAGTTGAACGCCAGTTTGTAACCTGTTTCTGGCGTTTAACTCCACCTTGCAACCTGTTTCTGGCGTTTAACTCCAGAATGCAGCATGGAACTGGCGTTCAACGCCAGTTTACATCATCTATCCTTAATCAAAGTATAGACTATTATATATTTCTGGAAAGCCCTGGATGTCTACTTTCAAACGCAATTGAGAGAGCGCCATTTAGAGTTCTGTAGCTCCAGAAAATCTACTTTGAGTGCAGGGAGGTCAGAATCCAACAGCATCTGCAGTCCTTCTTCAACCTCTGAATCTGATTTTTGCTCAAGTCCCTCAATTTCAGCCAGAAAATACCTGAAATCACAGAAAAACACAAAAACTAATAGTAAAGTCCAGAAATATGAATTTTAATTAAAAACTAATAAAAATATACTAAAAACTAACTAAATTATACTGAAAACTATATAAAAACAATGCCAAAAAGCGTATAAATTATCCGCTCATCACAACACCAAACTTAAATTGTTGCTTGTCCCCAAGCAACTGAAAATCAAATAGGATAAAAAGAAGAGAATATACTATAAATTCCAAAATATCAATGAAACTTAGCTCCAATCAGATGAGCGGGACTTGTAGCTTTTTGCCTCTTGAATAGTTTTGGCATCTCACTTTATCCATTGAAGTTCAGAATGATTGGCATCTATAGGAACTCAGAGTTCAGATAGTGTTATTGATTCTCCTAGTTCAGTATGTTGATTCTTGAACACAGCTACTTTATGAGTCTTGGCCGTGGCCCTAAGCACTTTGTTTTCCAGTACTACCACCGGATACATAAATGCCACAGACACATAACTGGGTGAACCTTTTCAGATTGTGACTCAGCTTTGCTAAAGTCCCCAATTAGAGGTGTCCAGGGTTCTTAAGCACACTCTTCCTTTTGCTTTGGACCTTGACTTTAACCGCTCAGTCTCAAGTTTTCACTTGACACCTTCACGCCACAAGCACATGGTTAGGGACAGCTTGGTTTAGCCGCTTAGGCCAGGATTTTATTCCTTTAGGCCCTCCTATCCATTGATGCTCAAAGCCTTGTATCCTTTTTATTACCCTTGCCTTTTGGTTTTAAGGGCTATTGGCTTTTTGCTCTTGCCTATTGGTTTAAAGAGCTTTTGGTTTTTCTTTGCTTGATTTTTCTTTTTTTTTTTTTCGCCATTTTTCTTTTCTCTTTTTTTTTCTGCAAGCTTTTGTATTCACTGCTTTTTCTTGCTTCAAGAATCATTTTTATGATTTTTCAGATTATCGAATAACATTTCTCTTTTTTCATCATTCTTTCAAGAGCCAATATATTTAACATTCCTAAACAACAACTTCAAAAGACATATGCACTGTTCAAGCATTCATTCAAAAAACAAAAAGTGTTGCCACCACATCAAAATAATTAAACTAGTTTTAAGGATGAATTCGAAACCATGTACTTCTTGTTCTTTTGTCTTTAAAACATTTTTCATTCAAGAGAGGTGATGGATTCATATTCATAACTTTAAGGGATAGACACTTAGACACTAATGATCATGTAACAAGACACAAATATAAATAAACATAAAGCTCAGAAATCGAAAAACAGGAAATAAATAGACAAGGAGATTAAGGAATGAGTCCACCTTAGTGAGGGTGGCATCTTCCTCTCCTTGAAGAACCAATGGTGCTCTTGAGCTCTTCTATGTCTCTTCCTTGTCTTTCTTGCTCCTCCCTCATAGCTCTTTGATCTTCTCTAATTTCATGGAGGATGATGGAGTGCTCTTGATGCTCCACCCTTAGTTGTCCCATGTTGGAACTTAATTCTCCTAGGGAGTTGTTGATTTGCTCCCAATAATTCTGTGGAGGAAAGTGCATCCCCTGAGGCATCTCAGGGATTTCATGATGTGGGAATTCCTCATGCTCTTGTTGAGGTCCATGAGTGGGCTCTCTTGATGTGCAGTCAAATGCTCTATTACTGAGCTATGGACCCTTGAGATGAATCTCTCCATCTCCCATGACTCAGAGGGGGAAGCAATTGCCTTCCCTTTCCTCTTTCTTGAGGTTTCTCTGGCCTTAGGTGCCATTAATGGTTATGGAAAAACAAAAAGCTATGCTTTTATCACACCAACTTAAAATGTTTGCTCGTCCCCAAGCAAAAGAAGAGAAGAGAGAGTTGAAGAAGAAGAAGAAAATAGATGAGATGGAGAGGTGTGAGTAGTTCGGCCAAGGGGGGTTGTAGGTGGTTATGATGTGTGAAAAGGAAGGAGTGATGGTTTGAATTTGAGTGGGTGGGTGTAGGTGGGTTGTATGATGGTTTTAGAGGAGTAATAGAGATGATTGGTGAAGGGTATTTGTGGAAGAGAGTTATGAAAAGGTGTGAAGAGGAGAGAAGAACTGGTGGGGATCCTGTGGGGTCCACAGATCCTGTGGGGCCAAGGACTTAACATCCCTGCTCCAATTAGGCGTGTAAAACGCCCTTGCTGTGCAATCCTGGTGTTTAACGCCAGACTGCTGCTTGTTTCTGGCGTTAAACGCCCAATTATTGCTTGTTTCTGGCGTTTAACGCCAGGTAGATGCTTGATTCTGGCATTAAACGCCAGCTTGGTGCTTGTTTCTGGCGTTAAACGCCAGACAGATGCTTGTTTCTGGCGTTTAACGCCAGCATGATTGTCCTCCAGGGTGTGCTATCTTTAATGCTCTTTTTCATTCTATTTTTGATTTTTCAGTAGTTTTTGTGACTCCACATGATCATCAACCTAATAAAACACGAAATAACAAAGAGAAAATAAAATAGATATAATTAAATAACATTGGGTTGCCTCCCAACAAGAGCTTCTTTAATGTCAATAGCTTGATAGTGAGCTCTCATAGAGCCTCACAGATAATCAGAGCTAGGTTGGAACCTCCCAACACCAAACTTAGAGTTTGAATGTGGGGGTTCAACACCAAACTTAGAGTTTGGTTGTGGCCTTCCAACACCAATCTTAGAGTTTGACTGTGGGGGCTTTGGTTGACTCTGCAGTGAGAGAAGCTTTTCATGCTTCCTCTCCATGGTTACAGAAGGAGATCCTTGAGTCTTAAACATAAGGTTGTCCTTATTCAGTTGAAGGACCGATTCTCCTCTGTCCACATCAATCACAGCTCTTGCTGTGGCTAGGAAGGGTCTTCCAAGGATGATGGATTCATCCTCATCCTTCCCAGTGTCTAGGATTATGAAATCAGTAGGGATGTAAAGGCCTTCAACCTTTACTAGCACATCCTCTACTTGTCCATAAGCCATTTTCATGGATTTGTCTGCCATCTCTAATGAGAAATTGGTAGCCTGTACCTCAAGGATTCCCAGTTTCTCTATCACAGAGAGTGGCATGAGGTTTATCTCTGACCCAAGGTCACATAGAGCCTTCTCAAAGGTCATGGTGCCTATGGTACAAGATATTAAGAACTTTTCAGGATCCTGTTTCTTCTGAGGTAATGTCAGTTGATCCAGATTACTTAGTTCATTGATGAGCAAGGGAGGTTCATCTTCCCAAGTCTCATTACCAAATAATTTGGCATTCAGCTTCATGATTGCACCAAGGTACTTGGTAACTTGCTCTTCAGTAACATCTTCATTCTCTTCAGAAGAAGAATACTCATCAGAGCTCATGAATGGCATAAGGAGGTTCAATGGAATCTCTATGGTCTCTAGATGAGTCTCAGATTCCTTTGGTTCGTCAGAGGAAAACTCCTTATTGATCACTGGACGTCCCAGGAGGTCTTCCTCACTGGGATTCACGTCCTCTTCCTCCCTTGTAGGTTCGGCCATGGTGATTAAATCAATGGCCTTGCACTCTCTCTTTGGATTCTCTTCTGTATTGCTTGGGAGAGTACTGGGAGGAGTTTCAGTGACTCTTTTACTCAACTGGCCCACTGGTGCCTCCAAATTTCTAATGGAGGACCTTGTTTCATTCGTGAAACTTAGAGTGGCCTTTGATAGATCAGAGACTATGTTTGCTAAGTTAGATGGATTCTGCTCAGAATTCTCTATCTTTTGCTGAGTGGATGATGGAAAAGGCTTGCTATTGCTAAACCTGTTTCTTCCATCATTATTAAAGCCTTGTTGAGGCTTTTGTTGATCCTTTCATGAGAGATTTGGGTGATTTCTCCATGAGGGATTATAGGTGTTTCCATAGGGTTCACCCATGTAATTCACCTCTGCTATTGCAGGGTTCTCAGGATCATAAGCTTCTTCCTTAGAAGATGCCTCTTGAGTACTGTTGGATGCAGCTTGCATTCCATTCAGACTCTGAGAAATTATATTGACTTGCTGAGTCAATATTTTGTTCTGAGCCAATATGGCATTCAGAGTATCAATTTCAAGAACTCCCTTCTTCTGAGGCGTCCTATCACTTACAAGATTCCTCTCAGAAGTGTACATGAACTGGTTATTAGCAACCATGTCAATGAGTTCTTGAGCTTCTTGAGGCGTTTTCTTTAGGTGAATGGATCCACCTACAGAATGGTCCAGTGACATCTTTGATAATTCAGACAGACCATCATAGAATATATCCAGAATGGTCCATTCTGAAAGCATGTCAGAAGGACACTTTTTGGTCAGTTGCTTATATCTCTCCCAAGCTTCATAGAGGGATTCACCTTCTTTCTGTTTGAAGGTTTGAACATCCACTCTAAGCTTACTAAGATTTTGAGGATGAAAGAACTTGGCTAAGAAAGTCGTGACCAGCTTATCCCAAGAGTTTAGGCTATCCTTAGGTTGAGAGTCCAACCATATTCTAGCTCTGTCTCTTACAACAAACGGGAAAAGCATGAGCCTGTAGACCTCGGGATCAACCCCATTGGTCTTAACAGTATCACAGATCTGCAAGAATTCAGTTAAGAACTGAAAAGGAACTTCAGATGGAAGTCAATGAAACTTGCAATTCTGTTGCATCAGAGAAACTAATTGAGGCTTTAGCTCAAAATTGTTTGCCCCAATGGCAGGGATTGAGATGCTTCTTCCATGTAAATTGGAATTTGGTGCAGTAAAGTCACCAAGCATATTCCTTGCATTTTTATTATTTTCGGCCATGTCTCCTTCTTTTTCGAAAATTTCTGTAAGATTTTCTCCAGAGAGTTGTGCTTTAGCTTCCCTTAGCTTCCTCTTCAGAGTCCTTTTAGGTTCAGGATCAGCCTCAACAAGAATGTTCTTATCCTGGTTCCTGCTCATATGAAAAATAAGAGAACACAAAAGAAAATATAGAATCCTCTATGTCACAGTATAGAGATTCCTTATATGAGTATAAGAATAGAAGAATAGAAGAAGAGAAATTCGAACACCAAGAGGAAGGGAGGGTTCGAATTTTGAGATGAAGAGGAGTGTTAGTAAATAAATAAAATAATTAGAAAGAGATGAGGGGGAGAGAATTTTGAAAATTAAATAAAAAGAAAAGAAAAACATTTTTGTTTTTAATTAAAATTAAAATTAAAATTCAAAAATAAAAAGAAAAATTAAATTAAATTAAATTTAAAACAATTAATTAATTAAAAAGGAATTTTGAAAAAGAGGAAGGTGATTTTCGAAAATTAGAGATAGAGAGTTAGTTAGGTAGTTTTGAAAAAGATATGATTGAACAAAAAGATAGGATTGGTTTGAAAAAGATTTGAAAATTAAATTTCGGAAAGATAGGAAGTTAGAAAAGAAGGTAGAAAAGATTTTGAAATTGATTTTGAAAAAGATATGATTGAAACTTAATTTGAAAAAGATTTGAAAAAAAAGAAATTTAAAAAGGTTTGATTTTGAAAATTAAAGTTGATTACTTGACTAACAAGAAACTAAAAAGATATGATTTAAAATTTAAAGATTGAACCTTTCTTACTAGGCAAGTAACAAACTTAAAAACTTTTTGAATCAATCACATTAATGGTTAGTATTAATTTCGAAAATATGAAATAAAAATAAGAAAAAGATTTTGAAAATAATTTTTGAAATTTTCGAAAATCATAAAAGAAAAATGAAAAAGATTTGATTTTTGAAAAAGATTTGAAAAAGACAGAATTTTTAAATTGAAAATTTGATTTGACTCATAAGAAGCAACTAAAATTTTTAAAACTTTTGACTAAATCAAATCAAATTTTCGAAAATTATGAGTGAAATAAGGGAAAGATATTTTTTTTTATTTTTGAATTTTTAATGTAGAAAGAGAAAAACATCAAAAAGACTCAATGAATGAAAATTTTTGGATTAAAACACATAATGCATGTAAGAACACTATGAATGTCAAGATGAACACCAAGAACACTTTGAAGATCATGATGAACATCAAGAACTTATTTTTGAAAAATTTTTATGAAAAGAAAAACATGCAAGACACCAAACTTAAAAATTTTTAAAGTTGAGACACTAACAAATTAAAAATGCATATGGAAAACAAGAAAAGACATAAAACAAGAAATTTTAAAGATCAAACAAGAAGACTTACCAAGAACAACTTGAAGATCATGAAGAACATATGCATGAGTTTTCGAAAAATGCAAGAAGAATATAAACATGCAATTGACACCAAACTTACAAATTGACACAAGACTCAAACAAGAAACACAAAATTATTTTTGGTTTTAAGATTTTAAAGATTTTTTTGGTATTTTTCGAAAATTAATTTGAAAAAGAAAATAAGGATTTCAAAATTTTTAATAGGAATTCCAGGAATCTTGCATTGTTAGTCTAAAGCTCCAGTCCAGGAATTAGACATGGCTTACTAGCCAGCCAAGCTTTCAGTGAAAGCTTCGGTCCAAAACACTAGACATGGCCAATGGCCAGCCAAGCTTTAGCAGGATATTACATGCATTGAAGTGATTAGTTGAATCCTCAGTCCAAAAGAATTAGACATGGCTTTATAGCCAGCCAGGCTTCAACATGCTTCATGAAACACTAGAATTTATTCTCAAAAATTCTGAAGAATATAGAATAATTTATTTATATTTTTTTTTTAAAAATTTTTTCGAAAATAAAATTGAAATAAAATGCTTAAACATAAAATAAAATTACCTAATATGAGCAACAAGATGAACCGTCAGTTGTCCAGACTCGAACAATCCCCGACAACGGCGCCAAAAACTTGGTGTGCAAAATCGTGATCATTCCTTCCTTGGTAACGGCGCTAAAAACTCAATACGCACGTTCATGTTCTTAATTCTGTTTCACAACTTTGTACAACTAACCAGCAAGTGCACTGGGTCGTCCAAGTAATAAACCTTACGTGAGTAAGGGTCGATCCCACGGAGATTGTCGGCTTGAAGCAAGCTATGGTCAACTTGTAAATCTCAGTCAGGCAGATTCAACTGATTTTATGAATTGATAAGTAAAAGATAAATAAAATATAAATAAAATATAAACTAGGATAGTGGTACTTATGTAATTCATTGGTGAGAATTTCAGATAAGCGTATAGAGATGCTTTCGTCCCTCTGAACCTCTGCTTTTCTACTATCTTCATCCAATCCTTCCTACTCCTTTCCATGGCAAGCTGTATGTTAGGCATCACCGTTGTCAATGGCCACCTGTCCTCTCAGTGAAAATGGTCCAATGCGCTGTCACTGCATGGCTAATCATCTGTCGGTTCTCGATCATACTGGAATAGGATTTACTATCCTTTTGCGTCTGTCACTACGCCCAACACTCGCGAGTTTGAAGCTCGTCACAGTCATTCAATCCCTGAATCCTACTCAGAATACCACAGACAAGGTTTAGACTTTCCGGATTCTCAAGAATGGCCGTCCATGGGTTCTAACTTATACCACAAAGACACTAATAACTCGGACTCAGTCCCCTGTATTAGATATCCAAGAGATATCCATTCAATATAAGGTAGAACGGAAGTGGTTGTCAGGAACGCGTTCATAAGTGAGAATGATGATGAACATCACATAATCATCACATTCATCATGTTCTTGGGTGCGAATGGATATCTTAGAATAGGAATAAGCTTGAATTGAATAGAAAAACAATAGTACTTTGTATTAATTCATGAGAAACAGCAGAGCTCCACACCTTAATCTATGGTGTGTAGAAACTCTACCGTTGAAAATACATAAGTGATGAAGGTCCAGGCATGACCGAGAGGCCAGCCCCCAAACGTGATCTAAAGATAAAACTAAAGGTGTAAATACAATAGTAAAAAGTCCTATTTATACTAAACTAGTTACTAGGGTTTACAGAGATAAGTAAATGATGCAGAAATCCACTTCCGGTGCCCACTTGGTGTGTGCTTGGGCTGAGCATTGAGCTTTACACGTGTAGAGGCTTCTCTTGGAGTTGAACGCCAATTTGTAACCTGTTTCTGGCGTTTAACTCCACTTTACAACCTGTTTCTGGCGTTTAACTCCAGAATGCAGCATGGAACTAGCGTTCAATGCCAGTTTACGTTGTCTATCCTTAATCAAAGTATGGACAATTATATATTTCTGGAAAGCCCTGGATGTCTACTTTCCAACGCAATTGAGAGAGCGCCATTTGGAGTTCTGTAGCTCCAGAAAATCTACTTTGAGTGCAGGGAGGTCAGAATCCGACAGCATCTGCAGTCCTTCTTCAACCTCTGAATCTGATTTTTGCTCAAGTCCCTCAATTTTAGCCAGAAAATACCTGAAATCATAGAAAAATACACAAACTCATAGTAAAGTCCAGAAATGTGAATTTTAATTAAAAACTAATAAAAATATACTAAAAACTAACTAAATTATACTGAAAACTATATAAAAACAATGCCAAAAAGCGTATAAATTATCCGCTCATCAGAACTCAAAACTCAGCCTAAACACTCACCAAGTGGGCCCCAGAAGTATATTTTAGCACCAAAAAGACTGTTTTACCCTAACTAGTCATTGTTTAGTATTTAAGGGATTTTATTCATGTTATTCGGAGACTTTTACTTCACTTTTACTATCATACACGTTTATCATTATATTTTACCTCAGTATGAGTTTCTAAACCTCTTAGGTTGAGGGGAGGAGCCCTGCTGAGTCCTATGAATTAATAAAAGTATTACCATTTCTTCTCCGATCCGTGCTTGATCTGTCTCTAAGATGTATATCTGATCTTCATCGTGGTGAATAGGATGATCTGACAAATTAGCTCTATTTATCATATTAAGATGAACGTGCCTGACAAACACCCGTGTCTACTTGGATTCGTGTGAATACATGACTGGAAAGCACGAGCTAAGAGCCATGTTTATGCATCTCTCAGACGGTTAATCCACGACTTCATTGGGGACTTTTCGAGACACTAGTTTAGATGATTTCTGGGGAGATTAGGGTGTCCGTGGTATAGGCTAGAATCCTAGAAGCAGCATCCTCTAATCCGGATGATTCAACCTTGTCTGTGGCGTTTTGAGTAGGATCGCCAAGAGAATGGACTACTAAGCGCTTCACCCTTCGTCAGATTGGATGACCACGGCCAATGGCGTTCAATCTGTAGCAGAGGAGATCAATGACCATGGCCTATGGCATTTATCACATACAGCCTGCCATAGAAGAAGATCATTCACAAGCAGAGAAGACAATAGTATCAGAGTTAATTCAGAAAAGCAAAGCAACTCCAATCCTTAACTTTATTCCTCTCACTGATTTAATCCAATTGGTTTTATCCCTTTCAACTCAATTCTTTAACTTTATTACAATTCGGTATTCCTTTCACAATCAACAACTCCTTTTGATCTGCCAGACTAAGACCTGTAGGATAACCATAGATTGCTTCAAACTACAATCCTCGTGGGATGACCCTGACTCACTCAGGTATTACTTGGACGACCCAGTGCACTTGCTGGTATAATAGTACAAAGGTGTGGGGATCGTATGCACCACATATGCATATGATTCATGTCTGTCCTATAGTTGATGAGTCTCATCTGTCGGTTATCAAGCCAACCAGACAAGTCTGGCTGCTAAACCCTAGACTGTCTCTCATCATGCATCTCCAAGAGTCTATGCATAACTTTTTCTTATTCATATATAAATTTTGCACATTGGGGGAATCCTTCTTGGGAATTTATACGTGCCCGGTCACCCTGACAACGTAGGGTTAAAAAAGTATTGAGTCTCAACCTGGAGCACGTGGTGGCAAGCTACTGCTCTTTACCCAGGAAAACTCGTATCTCATATAAAATAAGTGCATAAGCCACATAAGCTTTCATATTCATTCAATCAACCATTATGTCCATAAAATTAGATATACATCACATCTCTACACTTTTCATACATAATTCATCATATTTCAAGCTTACTTATCCTCCAAGTTACCATCCCTTCCTAGCTTCACCACATCACTAAGCATACCACTAAGGTCTAGGGGCTAAAGGGTAAAAATAGAGGTTTAGATGTTCAAAATTACGTTTTAAAACACAAAATTTACTTTGCTGAAAATAGGGCTTCCGCATACGCATCAGTCTTGCCTACGCGTGGGTGTGTTTTTCCCCTGCTCACATCGTGTGCAAGTAGTCACATATGCAACTGGTGCATGGATTCCTACACTCCGTACAACTGAACCAGCAAGTGCACTGGATTGTCCAAGTAATACCAGAGGTGAGTCAGCATCGATCCCATGAGCATTGTCAGCTTGGATCAAATAGTGGTTATCTTGTAAATCTTAGTTAGGCAGATAGAAAAGTTGTTTAGTTGTTTACGTGCATAAAAGTAAAATAAAGAAAACGTTACTCAGTGGTTGTGAATCTAATGTTAAGAAGACGGTTAAGGCTTTAGAGATGCTTTTTTTCTTCTGGATCAATCCATTCTTACCGTCTACCCCAACTGTGAATGATTTCTTCTATAGCAAGATGTATGTGAACAATGCCGGTTCGAGCGGCCGCCAATCTTCCTCTAGGCTAAACACCAGGTTTAGTGCGCATCCAGTCTGAATAAGGGTTGATACTCAGAAATTTTCCCTTTCAACAAATTTCCTACCGGCAAGTGCACCGGTTTGTCATCAAGTAAAAACTCACTGAAGAGTGAGGTCGAATCCCACAGGGATTGGTAGATCAATCAATGTTAATTGGAGAATAGTGTTAGTTGATCGAATCGGATTTAGTTGCGAATTACAGAAAGTAAATTGGCGGGAAACTTAAATTACAAGAAAGTAAATGAATAGAAATTAAATTGCTGGAAATTAAATGACAGAATCTTAAATTGCTGGGAATTAAATGGGAATGGGGAATTAGCATGAAAATAAAGAAGCAAAAAGTAAATAGAATGGGTAAGATTAGAGATAGGGGATTCATTGGGTTTTGGGAGATATTGAACTTTCCAGATCAAATCATTTTTATCTCTTCCTTAATCAATGCATTCATTGACATTGCTTGGCAATCCTAGATGATCAGATCCCAATGTCTTGGCTCACTGATCTCTCTAATCATGAACAATTTCCTAATGTCTTAATTTAATTGTTCATGGGAAGAGTTGTAGTTTGGTCACTGACTATACCACACAAATTCATAGATCAAAGTATTGGTAGGATTACATGTCACTATATCCATCCAAACCCCAATCTAATCCAATGTGAGAAAGGAATTCTAGCATGAATTTTTTATTACTCTCTCAAGGATTCGAAGAATTCCAATTATGGATAGCTTCTCTCTCAAGACAACTATCCAATTGAATTAAGACCGAAAGCTTTCTAACAAAAATCAAGAGAAAAGAAAGAAGAAGAAGAAGAAAACTACTATTGATCCATTGAATTACAATAGAGCTCCCCTAACCCAATGAAAGGGGTTTAGTTATTCATATCTCTCAAAATGGAAATTGGAATTACAAGATACATTCTAGAAATTAAAACAGAGAATTGAAAAGTTCCGAAAGTGTACAAATCGAAAAATGGAAAAAAGTTTTTTCTAACTTAAATTCTAACCTATTTATACACTTTCTTCCACTGATCTTCAATCTCTGAATTGAGCTTTTGGCCTTGATGGGATTGGGTTGAAATTGGCTCCATTTGGTTTCTGTTGATGTTGAGAAGAGATCTATTTGAATTTGTGAGTTCTGATGCTTCACGTTGGGGTCAACATTTGATGGCCAACGTTGACTCAAACGCCCTTCTTTAAAAACCAGAAAAACTAGAGAGTGTTGCTGTCATTGGCGTTTGACTCAACGTTGGAGGGCCAACATTCCGCTTACCCATGCGTACGCGTACTTCACGCTTAAGCATGAAATCTGAAACTTTGCTCATTCACGCGTACGCATATACGACGCTTACGCGTGCATTGCCCTTTTTCCAATCCGTGCGTACGCGTCGATTCAAAATTCTCAACTCCGAATTTTGGGGTTGGCATCGCGGACGTTGGAGGCAGCGTTTGAGGCAACGTTGGACCTCCAAAGTTCACTTTGTGACGCGTACGCGTGACCCACGCGTACGCGTGGATGGACAATTTTTCCATTCCATGCATGCGCGTGACTCACGCTTGCGCGTGGATGTGAAAATTTTGCTTTTCCACGCATACGCGTCATAGACGCGTATGCGTCGCTCAAAATTTCTTTAGTCCAGAATTGAATCTTTTCATCATCACGTTGGGGGTAACGTTGGAGGTCCAACGCTCCCTCCAACGTGAGCATCAACCAATTGCGCAGAGATTTGCTCTGCTTCTCTTCCAACGTTGGAGGCAACGCTAGTGATCCAACTTGGCCACCAACGTTGCTTCCTCTTCATCTTCTCCAGGCTCCTTCTTCAACCTTCTTCCATGCTTTCTTTCTCCTGTCATCAACCAACACATGCATCAAAGTGATGAGCGGATAATTTATACCCTTTTTGCCATTGTTTTTACATAGTTTTTAGTATGTTTTAGTTACTTTTTATTATATTTTTATTAGTTTTTATGCAAAAATCACATTTCTAGACTTTACTATGAGTTTGTGTGTTTTTCGGTAATTTTAGATATTTTCTGGCTGAAATTGAGGGACCTGAGCAAAAATCTGATTCAGAGGCTGAAAAAGGACTGTAGATGCTGTTGGATTCTGACCCTCCTGCACTCGAAGTGGATTATCTAGAGCTACAGATACACATTTGGCGCGCTCTCAATTGCGTTGGAAAGTAGACATCTTGGGCTTTCCAGAAAGATATAATAGTCCATACTTTGCCCGAGATTTGATGGCCCAAACTGGCGTAAAACGCCAGCCAGAGACCCTTTTCTGGCGTAAAACGCCAGAACTAGCACCAAAAATGGAGTTAAACGCCCAAACTGGCACCCAAGCTGGCATTTAACTCCAAGAATAGCCTATGCATGTGAAATCTTCAATGCTCAGCCCAAGCACACACCAAGTGGGCCCCGAGATTGGATTTCTGCACTATCTGCACTTAGTTACATACTTTCTGTAAACCCTAGTAATTAGTTTAGTATAAATACCATTTTTTTACTATTGTATTCGGATACTATCATACTTGGAACCTCTTTGGGAGGCTGGCCTCACGGCCATGCCTAGACCTCTTTTTCTTATGTATTTCCTACAGTGAAGTTTCTACACCTCATAGATTAAGGTGAGGAGCTCTGCTGTTCTTCATGAATTAATGCAAGTACTATTGTTTTTCTTTCAATTCACACCTACTTCTTCTCCAAGATATACTCTCATACTTAATCTAGTTAAGTCAGAATGAATGGGTGATCCGTGACAATCACTCCCTATCTTCGTTACTCGCTTAGCCAAGATCCACGTGCCAGACAACCACAAGTAGTCTACATGATGTTCAACGTAGTCATTGGATGATAGCCGGAGTATATTCTCTTGGGTCTCTAATTCACGATTTGCATCGTCTCTCCTGACAACAGAGCATCCAAATCCATGATTAGAACCTTCCTGGTATAGGCTAGAACCAATTGGCAGCATTCCTAAGATCCGAAAAGTCTAAACCTTGTCTGTGGTATTTCGAGTAGGATCTGGGAAGGGATGACTATGATGAGCTTCAAACTTGCGAATGTTGGTGATGAGCGGATAATTTATACGCTTTTTGGCATTATTTTTACATAGTTTTTAGTATGATTTAGTTAGTTTTTAGTATATTTTTATTAGTTTTTAATAAAAATTCACATTTCTGGACTTTACTATGAGTTTGTGTGTTTTTCTATGATTTCAGGTATTTTCTGGCTAAAATTGAGGGATTTGAGCAAAAATCAGATTCAGAGGCTGAAGAAGGACTGCAAATGCTGCTGGATTCTGACCTCCCTGCACTCAAAATGGATTTTCTGGAGCTACAGAACTCCAAATGGCACGATCTAAATTGCGTTGGAAAGTAGACATCCATGGCTTTCCAGCAATATATAATAGTCCATACTTTGCCCGGGTTTAGACAACGCAAACTGGCAATCAACGCCAGTTCCATGTTGCATTCTGGAGTTAAATGCCAGAAACAGGTTGCAAAGTGGAGTTAAACGCCAAAAACAGGTTACAAACTGGCGTTCAACTCCAAGAGAAGCCTCTACACGTGAAAAGCTCAATGCTCAGCCCAAGCACACACCAAGTGGGCCCCAGAAGTGGATTTCTGCATCATTTACTCATTTCTGTAAACCCTAGTAACTAGTCTGATATAAATAGGACGTTTTACTATTGTATTAGACATCTTTGGATCATCTTTGATCAGTTTTATACTATCTTAGACCTTTATGGGGGCTGGCCATTCGGCCATGCCTTGACCTTGTTCTTATGTATTTTCAACAGTAGAGTTTCTACACACCATAGATTAAGGTGTGGAGCTCTGCTGTTCCTCATGAATTTATACAAAGTACTATCATTTTTCTATTCAATTCAAGCTTATTCCGATTCTAAGATGTTCATTCGTACTTCAATATGAATGTGATGATCGTGACAGTCATCATCATTCCCAACCTATGAACGCGTGCCTGACAACCACTTCCGTTCTACCTTAGATTGAATGAATATCTCTGGGATTCCTTAATCAGAGTCTTCGTGGTATAAGCTAGAATTCATGGATGGCCATTCTTGAGATCCGGAAATTCTAAACCTTGTCTGTGGTATTCCGAGTAGGATCTGTGAAGGGATGGCTGCGACGAGCTTCACACTCGCGAGTGCTGGGCGTAGTGACAGACGCAAAAGGATCAATGGATCCTATTCCAGTATGATCGAGAACCGACAGATAATTAGCCATGCAGTGAGAGCGCATTGGACCATTTTCACTGAGAGGACAGGATGTAGCCATTGACAACGGTGACGCCTAACATACAGCTTGCCATAGAAATGAGTATGAATGATTGGATGAAGACAATAGGAAAGCAGAGGTTCAGGAGGAACAAGCATCTTCATACGCTTATCTGAAACTCTCACCAATGAATTACATAAGTATCTCTATCTTTAATTTACATTTTATTTATATTTTAATCATATTTTAATTATCAAATATCCATAACCATATGAATCTGCCTGACTGAGATTTGCAAGATGACCATAGCTTGCTTCAAGCTGACAATCTCCGTGGGATCGACCCTTACTCACATAAGGTTTATTACTTAGACGACCCAGTGCACTTGCTGGTTAGTTGTGCAAAGTTGTGACAAAGAACTAAGATTATGAACGTGCGTATTAAGTTTTTAGCGCCATTACCAAGGAATGAACCGTCACGATTTCTGCGCACCAGTTGGGCGCAGTGACAGTGTGCAAAAGGATAGAGGGATCCTATTCTGACGCTAGTGAGAACTGACAGATGATTAGCCGTGCGGTAGCTGTGCCTGGTATTTTTCATCCGAGACAAGAAATCCGACAGTTGATTAGCCGTGCAGAAACCGTACCTGGTATTTTTCATCCGAGAGGATCATACAGCTTGCCATGGAAGGGAGCACGCATGATTGGATGAAGACAATAGGAACACAGAGGTTCAGAGGCAACAAAGCATCTCCAAATGCTTATCTGAAATTCCCACCAATGAATTACATAAGTATCTTTATTTTATTTTATGTTTTATTTATCTTTTAATTATCAAAACCTCATAACCATTTGAAACCGCCTGACTAAGATTTACAAGATGACCATAGCTTGCTTCAAGCCAACAATCTCCGTGGGATCAACCCTTACTCACGTAAGGTATTACTTGGACGACCCAGTGCACTTGCTGGTTAGTTGTGCGGAGTTGTGAAAAGTGTGATCACAATTTCGTGCACTAAGTTTTTGGCGCCGTTGCCGGGGATTGTTCGAGTTTGAGTAACTGACGGTTCATCTGGTTGCTTAGATTGGGTAATTTTATTTTATGTTTAAGCTTTTTTGGTTTATTTTCGAAAAAAAAATATTTAGTTTTTGAAAAATTCATAAAATTTTTAAGAATGAATTCTAGAGCTTCATGGGATATGTTGAAACCTGGCTGCCTGTTAAGTCATGTATAATCTTTTGGACTGAGGTTTTCAATTTCCATTGTAGAAAAGACATGCTTGTATGTGTTATGTTAAAGCTTGGCTGGCTATTTGGCCATGTCTAATTCTTTTGGACCGAAGCTTTAGAATAACATTGCATGAGCCTTTGGATTCTCATTTAAAATTCTGTGCTAAAGCTTGGCTGGCCATTTGGCCATGTCTAATTCTTTTGGACCGGAGCTTTAGACTAACATTGCATGAATCCTGGAATTCTTATTAAAAATTTTGAATTTCTTTATTTTCTATTTCCAAAAATTTTTCAAAAAATACAAAAAAAAAATTTAATAAAATCATAAAACCAAAAATTTTTTTATGTTTCCTGTTTGAGTCTTGTGTCAAATTTTAAGTTTGGTGCCAATTGCATGTATTTTTAATTTCCCTTAAATTTTCAAAAATTCATGAATTATGTTCTTCATGATCTTCAAGTTGTTCTTGATGATTTTTCTTGTTTGATCTTTAATTTTTCTTGTTTTGTGTCTTTTGTTATTTTTCATATGCATTTTCAAATTATTAGTGTCTAAAGTTTAAAAATTTCTAAGTTTGGTGTCTTGCATGTGTTTCTTTTCTTAAAAATTTTCAAAAATATGTTCTTGATGTTCATCATGATCTTCAAAGTGTTCTTGGTGTTCATCTTGACATTCAAAGTGTTCTTGCATGCATTATTTATTTTGATCTTAAATTTTTATGTTTTATTTTATTTTGTTGTTTTTCTCTTTCTTCATTAATTCAAAAAAATAAAAAATAATATCTTTTCCTTATTTTACTCATAAATTTTGAAATTTTGGGTTGACTTAGTCAAAGATTTTTAAAATTTAGTTGTTTCTTGTTAGTCAAGTCAAAATTTCAATTTAAAAATTCTATCTTTTCAAATCTTTTTCAAAATCAAATCTTTTTCATTTTTCTTTTAACATTTTCAAATTCTTTCTTAAAATTTTTCAAAATCTTTTTCATTTTTCTTTTAATGTTTTCGAAAATCCTTAAACAAATTTTTTTAAAAATCATTTTCTTTATTTTATTTCATAATTTTCGAAATTATTGCTAACATTTAATGTTTTGATTCAAAAATTTCAAGTTTGTTACTTTCGTGTTAAGAAAAGTTCAACCTTTAAATTCTAGATTCATATCTTTTAGTTTCTTGTAAGCCAAGTCATCAACTTTAATTTCGAAAATCAAATCTTTTTAATTTTCTTTTCAATCTTTTTCAAAATAAATTTCAAATCATATCTTTTTCAAAATTCTAATTTCAAAATCTTTTTCTAACTTCTTATCTTTTCAAAATTTTCAAATCTTTTTCAATTAACTACTTGACTTGTTTGTTTTAATTTTAAAAAGATTACTATTTCTTATCTTTTTCAAAACCATCTAACTACTTTTCTCTCTCTCTAATTTTCGAAAACCACTAATAACTTTTTCAAAATTCTTTTTAATTAACTAATTGTTTTAAATTCTAATTTTAATTTTATTTCTTCTAATAAATTTGAATTCTAACTATTAATTAAAATAAAAGCAAAAATATTTTTCTTTTCTTTTAAATTAATATTTAAATACTCCCTCTCTCTGTGTTTGAATTCTTCTTATTCTCTCTCTACCTCATTCTTCTATTCTTCTATTCTTCTAGTCACATAAAGGAATCTCTATACTGTGACATAGAGGATTCCTCTTCTTTTTTGTTCTCTTCTTTTTCATATGAGCAGGAACAGGGATAAAGACATCCTTGTTGAAGCTGATCCTGAACCTGAAAGGACTCTGAAGAGGAAGCTAAGAGAAGCTAAAGCACAACTCTCTGGAGAGGACCTTACAGAAATTTTAAAAAAAGTAGAGGACATGGCAGCCGAACCCAATAACAATGGTGGATATGCAAGGAGGATGCTTGGTGACTTTACTGCACCAACTTCCGACTTCTATGGAAGAAGCATCTCAATTCCTGCAATTGGAGCAAACAACTTGAGCTTAAGCCTCAATTAGTTTCTCTAATGTAGCAGAATTGCAAGTTTTATGGACTTCCATTGGAAGATCCTCATCAGTTCTTAGCTGAATTCTTGCAAATCTGTGACACTGTTAAGACCAATGGGGTTAATCCCGAGGTCTACAGACTTATGCTTTTTCCTTTTGCTGTAAGAGACAGAGCTAGGACATTATTGGACTCACAACCTAAAGAAAGCCTGAACTCTTGGAAAAAGTTGGTCAATGCTTTCTTGGCCAAATTCTTTCCACCTCAAAAGTTGAGTAAGCTTAGAGTGGAAGTCCAAACCTTCAGATAAAAGGAAGGTGAATCCCTCTATGAAGTTTGAGAAAGATACAAGCAATTGATCAGAAGGTGTCCTTCTGACATGCTTTCAGAATGGAGCATCTTATGTATATTCTATGATAGTCTGTATGAATTGTCCAAGATGTCATTGGAGCACTCTGCTGGTGGATCTCTTCATCTGAAAAAGACGCCTGCAGAAGCCCAGGAACTCTTTGAAATAGTTGCAAATAACCAGTTTATGTACATTTCTGAAAGAAATTCTGTGAATAATGGGATGACTCAGAAGAAAGGAGTTCTTGAGATTGATACTCTGAATGCTATATTGGCTTAGAACAAAATATTGACTCAACAAGTCAATATGATTTCTCAGAATCTAACAGGATTGCAAGCTGTATTCGGCAGTACTAAAGAAGCCTCCTCTGAAGGAGAAGCTTATGACCCAGAGAATCCTGGAATGGAAGAAGTGAATTACATGGGAGAATCCTATGGAAACACTTACAATCCTTCATGCAGGAATCATCCTAATCTCTCATAGAAGGACCAACAGAAGCCTCAACAAGGCTTCAATAATAACAATGGTGGGAGAAATAGGTTTGGCAATAGCAAGCCTTTTCCATTATATTCTCAGCAACAGACAGATAATTTTAAGCAGAGCCTCTCTGACTTAGCAACCATAGTCTCTGATCTATCTAAGACCACTCTCAGTTTCATGACTGAAACAAGGTCCTCCATCAGAAATTTGGAGGCACAAGTGGGTCAGCTGAGTAAAAGAGTCACTGAAATCCCTCGAAGTACTCTCCCAAGCAATACTGAAGAGAATCCAAAGAGGGGTTTTGAAAGTAAGGGACAGGTAAATTAAATAACAGGAAAAATAAATAAATAACTATAAAATAAACTCTTAGCAAGGTATGAAAATTCGGAAGTCCTATCCTAGTTACTCCTATGAGAATGGAAGCTAATCCCACTTAGTTAACCCTTATGAGAGCAAGGAAAAGTCAAGTGAACTAATTAGTTAGATTCCCAAGTCCTAGCCAACTCCTAAGGAAAGACTAGAGTTAGTGGAATACTAGTCAATTTAGCCGACATAACAACCAATCACAGATAGTTGATAACTCAAGAGCTTTCAGTTAATCAATTAAAGCTAATAATATAAAAAGCTAAATAAGAATCTTAGATCTGAAATACCTCAATTGCATTAATAAGAGAAAATCAATCTAAACATAAAGTGTTCATAAATCAATCTGGCAACATAAGTAATTGAATGAGAGCATTAAAGCATCTGAAAGTAAAAGAGAAATATAAAGTAAAAGGAATATTGAACCTGATGAAGAGTTGAAATTCTAAATCCTTAAGAGGAATTCTAATTCTAAAACCTAAGAGAGAGGAGAGAACCTCTCTCTCTAAAAATTACATCTAAACTATGAAAAGTAAATAATTAAAGGCCTCCCCCTGAATGGATGCATTCCCCCACTTTATAACCTCTAATCTGTGCTTTCTGGACTTGGTTCTGGGCCAAAAAGGGTTTCAGAAATCGCTGGGGGTGTTTTCTGCAGTTTTTGGTGCGTGGCATCTGTCACGCGTCCGCGTGGGTCATGCGGTCGCGTCATCTGGAGTTTTCCTTATCACGCGTTTGCTTCGGTCATGCATCCGCGTCGTCTGTGTTCTACTTAAGGCGCACGTCTGCGTCAGTCACGCATTCGCGTCGCTGCTTTTTCGCGCTAGGCATGCGGCCGCATCGTCCATGCCTTCGCGTCGCTGCCAGTTTTTTCAAAAACTCCATTTTGTGCTTTCCTAACATTTTTGTAGGTTTTCTTTCCATCTTTTAAGTCATTCCTGCCTTAGAAGATCTGAAACTACTCAACACAAAAATCGCGCCATCGAATGGTAATAAAGGGTAATTAAAATAATTATTTTTAAAGCATAGGAAACATGTTTTTCACATATATCACATAATAAGGAAGGGAAAGTAAAACCATGCAATTTACATGAATAAGTGGGTGAAGGGTTGATTAAATCACTTAAATTGAGCACAATATATATCATAAATAAAATATGGGTTTATCAACCTTCCCACACTTAAACAATAGCATGTCCTCATGCTAAGTCCAAGATAAAGAGTAAGGTAAGGTTAAAGTGGTGGAATCTCATGCAATGCAATCTATCCTAAATTCAACTACCTAAATGAATCATGCAATTCTAGTTGTTATTCACTTGTATATAAAACTTACATGTAGTTAAATTAATTCACATCCTCAAGGAATCATATATACATAGCCAAACCCTAGATATTGTTAAAGCACTTTTACAATTGAGATGGGTAAAATATTTTACAAACTTGCAAGACAATTAACAATTTAAGCAGAGATATATGGTGATGAGCTATTGAACCCTCACTGGATTTTGTGTTTACTCTCTAGTCACTCAGTGTTTATTGGGCTAATCACTCTATTCTTCTTTTTATCCTTACTTTCTATAACTTTGTTCTTCATCTAACCAATCAACAATTATAGAATACAGACATACAAAAATCATGAGGTCTTTTCCAAGGTTGTAATGGGGCCAAGGTAAAGGTAAGGGTATATGTATAAGGCCAAGTGATCTAATCAGTGAATCCTTGATTGGTCTAAGAACTCACCTAACATACATATTTCATAAATCAAAGTTTCTTAACCTATTTGCCCAAATTTTTCCACTTTGTAGTGCAAACTCATGCATTAAACTTAACTTTGTCATATGTGCATTGATGTTTTTTTTTAATGCACATGGTAATTCAATTGTTTTGATTTCACATGAGCATGCTTCCCAAATTTTTATTTTGAAACATCTTTATTCTTTTTAACTTTCTACCTTTGTTTCTATCATCCATGTTCCCATAAAGTTTCCCACACTTAAACAATACACAATTTCTATCTTAAGCTTAACAAGGACTCAACTTGGGATTTTTATTTTATTTTTCTACTTAAGACTAGTAATGTGGTTTATAGAACAAGAGGGGATTAAAAAGCTCAAGGGGGCTAACAAGGGTGATGTAAAAGGTAGGCTAATTTGGGATAAGTGAGGAAAAATTCAAATGATGGCCTCAATCATCTCTTAGTATGTATCTATACTCTATAATTGGTCATATAGATTAAAACAAGGTAAAGAACACCAGAATGAAAAAGAAGGGCAAAACACACAGGAATAAAAATTATGGTTTGAATGTAACCATACAGTTAAGCTCAAAACTCATAGGCTGTGTGTTCTCTAGCTCAAAAATCATATATCAGTTATACATGTAATGCAAGTAAAAATTAAGAGTTCCCATTATTCTCAATATAAATCTTAGGGTGCTTTTAAAGTTTTAGTGTTGTTCCTTGATGAAATGTTATTAACTAACTAACATGTAATACTATATATACAAGGTGTGTGAGTTGTTTTGATTATGTTAAAGTCTCTAGTTTACTTCCTTTCTATTTTCAATTGAAACCAAACTATCATATGCTAAAAGGGTAAACTATACTAATTAATCCACATATTCTATAACTAATAAGTTTAGAATTGCAAACTAAACTAAATGGCTAAAAAATAAACTAAAGTGCAAAATGTAGAAATAAAGTAAAAGTATAGCAAAAGAACAATGTATAAGTACTAAAAAGTAAAACTAAAGATAAAAATACAGAAAAATTAGCAAAATAAGATAAAAAGAGTCTGTAGTGGTTCACCAAAAAGATATGCCAGGGATGGCTACCTCCCCATACTTAAAATAAAGCATCGTCCTTGATGCTCACTCAAGCTGGGTGTGAAGGGGTGTCATCACCGGAAGGATGGACTGCTAGAGTCTTTGTGGTGGCCTGAGGGTCTGCAGACTGGATGAGGGTAGGAGGATCTGTCTGCTGCAGTGGAGGCTCTGACTGGATAGAAATCTCTGGATCTACGGCTTGTATCTGGTGTGGCTCCTCCTGCTGTGGCACAGCCTGCTCTGAGCCTGCCTGCTCGGCCTCTCTCTGTGGATGGGTCTCCTCCTCATGCTCGTCTGCCTCCTCCTCAGATGACTCTGATGGTGTGTCAGGCTCAGAGGGGAAGTCGCTGCCAGATCGGATCATCATCTTGAGGTGCTTGAAGAACTGAAGATTGATGGTTTAGAGGTTATAATAAACTCTCGTTGTAAGTATAGTTACTAAACCAAGCAATCAACCTTTCTTACAAACGTTTTGGTTGTCACAAGTAACAAACCCCTTTAAAAATTGTTAACCGAGTATTCAAACCTCGGGTCGTCTTCTCAAGGAACTGCAAGGAAGTATGTTCTTATTATTGGCTATAAAGGTTGTAATCGGGGTTTAGAAGGTGAGAAGCAAGTGATTTAAATGACAGGTGAAGTAGATGGCAATTAAAGTAAATAAATACTGTAAAGCAATCTTTTGGCAAGGTAAGAGAAATTGGAAATCCAACTTAGTTATCTCTCTCAACAATAATGAAAGTTGAATCTAAATTCCACTTAGTTAACCTTTACTAAAGTAAAGGAAAGTCAAGGGACTAATTAGTTTGACCTTCGAATCCTATTTATTTCCTAAGAAAAAGTTGGGATTATTGAAGTTCAGTTCAATTAGCAAGATAACGATTATCAATTATGCTGAGTTTAATAATGTTGAGTTACTGATTTCTTAACCAAGACCAAAAGGGAAAAAGTAAAAGTGTTGGAATAAAAATGTCCTTAGATAGAAAGCAAGGGTAACACAAATTAAGGAGAAAGCAATCAATAACTGAAATACCTCAAATAATCATTAATTCAAATCATAACATGGAAAGGATTCATAAGTCAAGTTGGCAACATTTATAGGTACGAATAAAAGCATTGAAGTAAATATTAAACCTGGATTGAGAGTCACTCTTACAAACTAAGAAAAGTCCTAAATCCTAATCCTAATCCTAAGGGAGAGAGGAGAGAACCTCTCTCAAACTAAATCTAAATCATGGAAAGTGAAAATTGGCGAGCTCCCTTTGAATGGATGCGTTCCTCCACTTTGTAACCTCTGGTCTATGCCTTCTGGACTTGGATTTGGGACAAAAAGGGCTTCAGAATTCGCTATGAGCGTTTTCTGCAATTTCTGGTGCTTGGCCTTTGTCACGCGACCGCGTGGGTCACGCGGTCGCGTCATTCGGAGCATTTCTTTGCCACGTGGTCACGTCAGTCATGCGACCGCGTCATGTGCGTTCTGCTTAAGGTGCGCGGTTGCGTCTGTCATGCGGCCGTGTCGCTGCTGATTCGCGCTTGGCACGCGATCGCTTCGTCCATGCGATCGCGTGGATGCCAGTTTCTTCAGAAGCTCCGTTTTGTGCTTTCCTTCCATTTTTGTATGTTTCCTTTTCCATCCCTTAAGTCATTCTGCCTTAGAAAATCTGAAACTACTCAACACACTAATCATGGCATCGAATGGAAATAATGGTAATTAAAATAATTAATTTTAAAGCTTAGGAAACATGTTTTTCACATGCATCATATAATAAGGAAGGGAAAGTAAAACCATGCAATTAATATGAATAAGTGGGTGAAGGATTGAATAAATCACTTGAATTAAGCACAAAATATATCATAAAATATGGGTTTATCAACCTCCCTACACTTAAACAATAGCATGTCCTCATGCTAAATCCAAGGTAAAGAGTAAGGTTAAAGTGGTGGAACGTTATGCAATGCAACCTATTCTAAATGCATCTACCTAAATGAGTCATGCAATTTCGATTTATCCACTCATATATAAAGCTTACATGTAGTCAAATTAATTCACATTCTCAAGGAGTCATATATATATATATATATATATATATAGCTAACCCTTAAATAATAAAGCATTTTAGCAAATGAGATGGGAAATAAAAATATTGTACAAACTTGCAAAATAATTAGTAAATTAAGCACAGATATATGTTTATGAGTTATTGAACCCTCACTGGATTTTGTGTTTACCCTCTAGTCACTCAGTGTTTATTGGGTTTATTCACTCTACTTTTCTTTTTATTCTTACTTTCTATAACTTTGTTCTTCATCTAACCAATCAACAATTATAGAGTACAGTCATACCAAAAGTCATGAGGTCTTTAATTAAGGTTGTAATGGGGCCAAGGTAAAGGTAAGGATATATGTATAAGGCTAAGTGAGCTAATAAGTGAATCCTTAATTAGACTAAGATCTCACCTAACATACATATTTAGTAGAATAAGCTTCTTTACTAATTTTCCCATATGATCCCACTTGTTGTCACATGCTCATGTTTCAATTTTTGTTTTTATCCCATGTGCATTTCTTTTATTTTGCATTGGAGAATTCTTTTGTATTTCCTTTTATTAAATGCTGAAAAATAACTTCTCTTTTTTTTTTAATGCACATGCTAATTGATCACTTTGATTTCTCATGAGCATGCTTCCCAAATTTTCTGAATTATTTTATATCTTTCAACTTTTCTACCTTTTGTTTCTATCATCCATGTTCCCAATAGGTTTTCAACGTTTTAATCTATTCATAATTTTCTATCTTAAGCTAACCAAGGATTCAACTTGGGATTTTATTTTGTTTTTCTGCTTAAGTCTAGTAGTGTGGCTAAATAGAATAAAAGGGATTTTAAAGGCTCAAGGGGGCTAACAAGGGTGATGTGAAAGGTAGGTTACTTTGGGGTAAGTGAGCTAAAATCAAATGATGGCCTCAATCATTTTTTTGGCATGTATCTATATTCTATAATTGGACATATAGATTAAAGCAAAGTAAAGAACATCATAATAAAAAGAAACGAAACACACAAAAATGAAATTATGGTTTGAATGCAACCATACAATTAAGCTCAATACTCACAGGCTGTGTGTTCTCCAACTCAAGCATCATATATCCTTCATATATGTTATGCAGGTTTAGTTAAAAATTCCCATTATTCTCATAAAAAAAATTATTTAGGATAGCCTTTAAAGTTTTACTATTCCTCCTTGATGAAATATTGTCAACTTAACTATATGATGTAATGCTATATATACAAGGTTTATGGATTTAAATATGTTATGTTCAATTACCTAGCTTACTTCCTTTTTATATTTTTCAATTTAACTATGCTATCTTATGCTAAAAAGGGTAAACTATACTAATTAATCCACTAATAAGTCAGAATTGCAAACTAAACTAAATAACTAAAAATATGAACTAAAAATGCAAAATGCAAAAATAGAGTAAAAATACATAAAAGCAGCAATGTATAAGTACTCAGAAAAAAAAAAGAAAAATACAGAAAATTATCCAAAATAAAAGAAAAAGAGATGTAGTGGTTCACCAAAATAAAACGCCAGAGATGGCGACCTCCCCACACTTAAAATGAAGCATCGTCCCTGATGCTCAGTCAGGCCGGGTGTGAAGGGGTGTCATTACTGGTAGGGATGGTAGCTGGAGGCTCTGTGGTGGTGGTGGGCTAAGGGTCTGGCTGCTGTAGAGGCGGTGCTGACTGGATCGGGATCTCCAGATCTGCAGCCTCTATCTGATGCGTAACCTCCTGATGCGGGGCAGCCTGCTCTGTGTCTTCCTGCTGATGGGTCTCCTCCTGGAAGTGAGTCTCCTCCTCGTGCTCTTCCTCTTCCTCCTCTGATGGCTCTGATGGTGTGTCGGGCTCGGAGGGGATGTTATCACCCTGTCGGATCATCAACTTCAGATGCGAATAGCGTCGCTAGCTGCGACACTCCAATCTCTCATACCGGCGCCGGTTTCGGCGCTACATCTGATCAAGCTGTCGGAATAGGCGGTGCACGAGGCGGTATACGGGCTCAGAAGCAGGTGGAGGTGCAGTGGTGGCAGCAGGGGCAGCAGGGGCAGCCGTGGATGAAGAGGGTCCAGCAGACGGTGGGGCTGTCTCATCAGAAGCAGTGAAGGGTGGTGGTCTATAGCCCAAAGCTAGGAAGTTCCTGCTGTGAGGAATGATCTTCCTGTAGTCCGCCGCTGGTGGTCTCTCATCGGCATCATCCCATGGCACGTCAGCTCGACGGCCTAGCTGTGTAACCAGGTACGGAAAAGGGAGGGTGCCTCGGACGTAGACCCTGGCCATATAATGCCGGATAAAGCGTGGCAGATAAAGGTCCTTACCCTCCAGCACACACCATAAGAGGGTGATCATAGCAGCCGGGATCTCCGTCTCATGAGTACTCGGCATCACATAATTGCTCAAGATCTGGTGCCATAACCGAGCCTCATCATTTAAGTACGCCCTCTTGATCCCTCTAGGCATGGTAGTGTCCTGACCCATCTCCCAAGGAACAGTAGGGTCGAGAGCTATCCGTGCCTTTACAGCATCCTAATCAAACTGCATCAGGCGCATGTCCTCCTCAGCCTTTGAATAACTATCAGGCTGATCGGACTTGGCTAGGAGCTGAAGAATGTCCTCGATGGCCTCCTTAGTGACCAGAATTTATTTTTCTCTCAGGTGTACGGCATCTAGGGTGGTAAGGTAGTAGTTGCAGTAGAATTCCCGGACCTAAGATGCGTTGACCTCTATCAGTGTTCTCTCCAGAAAGAACCAGCCCCTTTGCTTGATTTGCTCAGTGGTGTACTGCTGGAGTGCTTCTGGAATCTTCAGAGTTCTCTCCAGGTATAGATTCCTGGAGTTTGCAAAAGCCGGGTACTTCAGCTCACAGTACCAGTTTGTAAATTTTATTGGATCAGTTGCAGGGAGTAGCTGGTCAGCTTTTTCCTACTGTGTAAAGTTCTTCTCCCGCCATGAGGAATCATGCATGAGGGCAATGATGGACTGGGAGGAATCTCCTCTCTTGCGCTTGCCAGTAGCCTTGCCTTTTCCTTTCCTCTGGGAGGCAGACATCCCGAAAAATGGAAAACCAGGAGATGGATAAAAATAGGGAAGCAAATAGGCAATTCAAACAAAGAAAACTCAAAGCGGCAAAGGAGAATTAGAATGAGGTAAATGAGTCAAGTAAATGTGCATTAAGGATTGTTTAGTAGTTTAAAATTTGGAAAGGAAGAATTGACAATCCAAAATGTATCAGAATTCAAGTTAAATAGAAAAATTGTCATTATGCCATGGTTAGAAAGTTAGAGGAAAGTAAAAAAAAAATCAGAAAAGAGATTTTGAAAAGGTTAGTAATGTTAGAATTTGAAAAAGAAGTTATTAAATTAAAATTAGTGAGTCAGGAAAATGTGGGTTAAGGTAAGTGGCATAAAGAAAATATTTCATATAACAAGAATTCACAATTATGACTAGAATTAACTCACAACCGAACAAGGAAAACAGGGTGATGTTGATTCAAAGAGATATAAAGAAAGCAAGAATTGGAATCAGAATATCACAGATGCAGATGCTCAGATCTCTCATATCGCCGCTTGTTGCGGCGCTCTACCTGGTCCAGCTGCTGGAATAAGCGGTGCACGAGGTGGTAAACGGGCTCTGAGGCAGGTGGAGGTGCAGTGGGTGGGGCTGGTGCAGTAGTGGAAGAAGAAGGGGCAGCTGAAGGCGTGGCTGTCTCATCAGAAGCGGTCAGGAATGGAGGTCTGTAGCCTAAAGCCTGAAACTTCCTACTGTGAGGGATAATCTTCTTGCAGTCCACAGCAGGTGGCTTCTCATCAGCAAGCTCCCGAGGCACGTCAGCTCGATGGCCTAGCTGAGTAATCAGATATGGGAAAGGGAGAGTGCCTCTGACATGGACCCTGGCCATAAAGTGTCGGATGAATCGTGGCAGATACAGGTCCTTACCCTCCAGCACACACCAGAGAAGGGTGATCATAGTAGCAGGCAGCTCCGTCTCATGAGTGCTCGGCATAACAAAGTTGCTCAGGATCTGGTGCCAGAGCCGAGCCTCATCATTCAGATACATTAGCTTGATTCCCTTAGGCATGGCGGTGTTCTTTCCCATGACCCATGGGACAGTACAGTCAAGGGCTATCCTTTTCTTGACAGCATCCCAGTCAAATCTCAGAAAGTGCATGTCCTCTTCAGCCTTTTGGTAACCATCAGGCTGATCTGACTTAGGCGGAAGCTGCAGAATATCCTCAATGGCTTCTTCAGTGACCAGTATCTGTTTTCCTCTGAGGTGCACTGCATCCAGGGAAGTCTTGAAATAGTTGCAGTAAAACTCTCTTACCCAGGAAGCATTGACCTCTGTCAACTTTCTCTCCAAGAAGAACCAGCCTCTTTGTTTGATCTGATCGGAAGTGTACTGCTATAGTTCTTCTGGAATTTTCAGAGTTTGCTCCAGGTACAGGTTTCTAGAGGTGGCAAACACTGGATACTTTAGGTCACAGTATCTGTTTGCAAATTTAATGGGATCATTGGCAGGGAGGAGCTGGTCAGCCTTCTCCTGCAGGGTAAAGTGCTTTTTCCACCAGGAGTCATCATGCATAATGTCTAGGATAGACATAGAGGATTCACCTCTTTTCCGTTTGCCAGTTGTGGCTTTGCCTTTTCCCTTACACTGAGGGTCAGACATCTTGAAAAACAGAAATCTAGGATATAATAAAAATAGGAAAACAAGTAGGCAAATAACAAGATAAGCACATAGTGGCATAGGAGTAGTAGAATTATGAAATGAGTTGAATAATTGTGCATTTTGGATTGTTTCAGAGTTAAAAAGCTGAGATGAGAAATTACAATCCAAAATATGTTATAAGTAGAATACCTGTTAATTAGGAGAAATAATAATCATGCCATGAAGTAAAAAGTTGAAGGAGTTAGTTAAAAAGCAAAGGGAGAAGTTAGAAAGTTAAAAGTGGTGAAAAGTGAAAAAGTGGAAAGCAGTGAGTTAGGAGGAAAAAGTCAAAGTAAGTGGCGTTGAGAAATGTTTCCTAAGTAACAAGAAATACACAAATTAAAAGACTAGTCAACTCATATTCAAAAATATCAGGTTAGTGATGATGATTCATAAAGATATAAAAATAGAAAAAAATTAAAATCGAATCAT